>NC_050575.1:389657498-390257498 GCF_011100635.1 Trichosurus vulpecula
ACCAGGGTTGCCTGATCTTACCAGCCCCCCCAAACCAGGGTCTCCTGGTCTCAGCAGTCCCCTGAAACTAGCTTCGCCATCCAGCTCCCCCAGCGCCCTGAAGGGCGTCTCCCAGGCTCTGCTGGAGCGGGTGAGTAATAAATTGAGGGTACAAGTGGTGAGGATGAGGGGACCCCTGCATCTTCCAGGCCCAGTGTGCCTGACCGCTGGCCTCCTTCCTGCCTCCAAAGATCCGTGCCAAGGAAACCCAGAAACTGCAGGCGATGATGACCCGCAGACCTGAGCAAGAAGAACGGCTGCTGGTGCTGTCCAGGCTGCCTGAGCTGGCGCGCATCCTTCGGAGTGTCTTTGTGGCCGAGAAGAAGCCGGCCTTGACCATGGAGGTGACCTGTGCCAGGATGGTCAGCAGCTACCGCTCATCCATGACGCCTGGTACGTAGGTCACCCTTGATGGGTCATGGAGGCTGCCAGGGACTGGGGGGAGGGTGCTGTGGGACCTGGAGCCTGTGGGGCCTTTTAAAAACGGGATGAGAGCCCACTTTCTGCAGGAGGCCCTTCTAGGGCTGGACCTCTTCTCTCTGTACACCCTGGGAGATGACCTTTTCTATACTCCAGATCTTAGTTGTTTACATGTCTCCCCATTAGACTGAGCTCAAGGCCCTTCTTTATCCCCCAAGTGGTTGGCATAGTCCCTGGCACATAGTAGGTGCTTAATACCTGCTCAACTTAATACCCAGCCTCAGACACTTACTAGCTGTGTGACCCTGGACAAGTCACCTAACCCTTTTGTCTCAGTTTCCTCATCTGTAAAATGATCTGGAGGAGGAAATGGCAAACCACTCCAGTATCTTTGTCAAGAAAACCCCAAAAAGGGTCACAGAGAGTCTGACATGACTGGACAACAAAAAGTAAATGTCAATTCGCTGCCAGGTGGACACCCCAACCTCTTCCCATGTACATAATTTACTTCTTACCTGGAAGCAGTTCTGCGCCTAGTAGGAATTTGGAATTATGGGGGCAGAGGTCTGATTGGCCATATTTGGGGGGAAAAACCCCACTTTTTTTCCCATGGACCTGGCTTTAAACTGCTAGTGTGTTTTCATTTGTGCTGCTTATGTAGAGGCCTGGTGGTTTTCTTCCCACAAGACTGGCTTCAGGGAACATTGTTTCTTTCCCAAAGGGAGCTGTCTTCTGGGGGTTGGGAAAGGTTGGCTCCTGTGTGTCATGGCAGGGGCTGGCCACCACTCATGCTGTGTGCCATCTGTCCCCAGGGGAAATGGAGAAGCACTTGCAGGTCCTCTCAGAGCTGCTTCCAGACTGGCTCAGTCTTCACCGCATCAGGACCGACACATACCTGAAGCTGGACAAGTCTGTGGACCTGGGTCATGTTTCGGAGCGACTTACCAGGATTACCCAGGAGGAGGAGAAGTTGTAATTCAGGCCCTTCCTGGAAGACGTGGCTGGACTCTGAGCACTGTTTAAATCACTTAAGGCTGTGGGTGAAAAGAGGGGTGTATATATGTGTGTGTCTGTGTGCACGTGCACAGGGCTGGAAGAAGGTAGAATGAACGTGTGATCTTTCTATATTTTGTCCCCATTGGAAAATAAAGCAGCTTCTTTGTAGATTGCAGGGTGTGTGATCAAAGTTAGACACCCTTCTGCAATCTATGCAGCTGCTATGGGCCGTAGCTGCCCTTACTGCCTCCACCCTGGGCTTGGGGCTCTGGCCTCACTCTGCATGCTCAGGGTGTTACCCACTGCTAAAGTACTGGGTACCCCGGCCGAGCAAGCAGCCTGTCACAAAAGCCCATGTGTGGGCATCACTGGATGTTGTTCGATGTGTTGGCATTAAATGTTTATGGAGTTTATTCTTGTTTGTTGAATGCTAGGAGTAAGTCTTTTGGTAGAGCTGCTCAGAGCTGCTGTGGTGTATTTGGCGTGAGCTTGGGCCTGGAAGAAAGGCAACTGCCCAGCATTTATTAATAAATGATTTAATCATCAGATAAGATTGAACATCAGGCAAGATTCTTCTTGGCAGAGAGAAGGCTGCTGCCCCACGGTCTCATTCTGTCACATGTCAAAAACTGGCCACTGGCCAGTTCTTCCCTCACATAAAATGGTCCTTCTGGGGCCTAGGTGCTTTGTGCCTCAGCAAGGCAGGGAGTCTTGGGTTGTGATACAAGAGACTGTACAGCTCATGTACATAGTGAAAACGAATGAAAACACATAAAAAGAGAGATCAAGAATTAAGCCTTAAGTAGGTTCGTTGATCTGCCCAGGCCTCTGGGGTCTGTTGTGGCACCTGTTGGAGTCGGACGGGGGAGCAGAAGCTGAAATTTGGTAAAGCAGCAGTGGCTTTTACTGTACGACAGTCAGAGAAGATACCCCACGGCCCCTCCCCCCAAACTCATGTGGGTCAAGAACTCTAGAGACGTCCCTCAACCTGGGCAGAGAGGTTAAGGTCACACAGCTGGTATAGGGCAGAGGTCTGCCTCTGCCAAGTATACGCCGAGTTGGTTGGCCTGGAAACTAACTTGCTCAATTGTATTCCAAGTTCTAAACCCCAAAGCGACTTCCCATTTGTACTGACTTAAGGGTCAAGAGTGTCCTCAGATGGGACACAGGCAGTCCTGGAATAGAGGCACTGGCCAGGTGTGCCCTCTAGAAGGCAGAGTCCTTCTCTGGGAGTTGGTCTCTACCCTCCAAGCAGGGCATTGCGGGGAGTCAGGAGTGACGAATGGCACATGGCGGTGGGGCACCTGCTGCCTTCCTCAGGTGAGGAGCGTGAGAGGCCACGGATAGGAGACTGGCAGGCCCTGTGGAGCCTTCTGCTGGTCTGAAGAAGTGCCCCTCCCAGAGGAGGAGAGCTGGCTCACATTTCCATTTGCATAATGGTCCAGCTGGAGGCGCTTGGCAGCCAGGTCCAAGGCCAGATCCTAACTGTGTAGATGAAAACCTGTCTGTGGTCTCCAGCTTGTGGGGAAGGTGCCGATGGCAGCCCAGCCTCAGTCATACTGCAGCAAAGAGAAGAAAGGCACAGGGGCCAGCTTCTCTCTCCCCTTCAGGGACGTCAGCTCCACCACGGTCAGGCCCTCTAGTACTTCGGCCTTCAGACTTTGCAGCAGCTTGCAGGCCGCCCCCATGGTACCTGTGGGGCGACAAGGGTGGGTTCTGCTGTCATCATTAACACTTGGCGCTCCAAGGATGGCAGGGCCCCCTCTACCTGTCCTGACTTCCTCTGGAGAGAAAGCTTGGCACCTCGAGCAGGGCTCAAACCCAAACGAAAATGGGCCTGATGAATATACACAAGGATGCCCATGGCTGCATACTGGCTTAGTTTTAAAATGAAATGTTTTCTATGTTTTACTGCATTTATATTTTTATAAATATTTCCCGAGGACATTATAATCTGGTTCTGGCTGTTTGATGCCCATCTATCCAGGGTCATACAGACGAAAGGGTGTTGGGCAGCACTGGAACCCAGGTCTTCTGGATTCTCTCATTATTAGGAGGGTGAGCTCCTTTAGGCAGGGAGTATGTGGCTTTCTCTATAACCCCGTGCTTAGCACAGAGCAAGTACACGACAAAATGTTCACTGACTGACCATTCAACATGCCAGTCATTTCACAGAGGAGGAGGTGGACGCTCAGGGAGGCTGATGGGTGCGCCCGCACCAGACAGCAGGGCTCTTCCCCTGTGCCCAGTGCCCAGTCATCAACTGGACTTGGCATCCATGAGCAGTCTGACACTGGGCCCTAAGGGAAAGGCAGGGGGTGCCCCAGGAGGCCCTCCCTATACTAGGTGTCATGGGGGTGAAGGAGATTCAGGGCCTGGTCAGAGGGGACTTTCAGAGCTCCAATGCCTGTTCTGGGCCCAGAGAGGTCTGGGTTGGTGCCTGAGGCTCACCATGGGTGGCCCCATTTGACTACAGAGCCAGAGTGACGGCAGGCACTGAGTCAACCCTGGCTTCAGGTGGAGAGACTGGAGGGGCAGGGCACTGGACAGGGGGGTGTCACCTGTTTGGATCGACGCCTCCCCAAGAGTGAACCCAGCTTCTAAGGGCTTCCTCTCGTCCCACCAGGTTTATTCTCACAGTTTCTGGATAATGCTCTCTTCTCTTTGACAGGGTCAATGGAGCCTGCATTATCTCATTGGGTCTCTCCCATCTGTCCTGGCACAGCCTGTTTGGACGTGGCTGTTTGCATGTTGTCTCCCCAATCAGACTGGAAGCTCCTTGAGGATGTGGGCTGTTTCTGCCTGTTTTTCTCATTTCCAGCACTTAGCACCAAGCCTGGCACATAGCAGGCGTCTTATAAATGCCCATTAACACACTGCGGCAAGCTGAGACTTCTGGGACCATGATCTGCTTTCATCCCCTGCTTGCTATGGAAGCTTGTTGGCACAACAGGGTGAGCGCTGGGCCTGGAGTTAGGAAGACCCGAGTTCAAATTCTGCCTCACTGGCTGTGTGACCCTGGGCATGTCATTTAATTTTAACCTCAGTTTCCTCACCTGTCAAATGGAGACATTACTGCTCCTCCCTCAGAGGGCTGTTCTGAAGCTTGAAGGATCCCCCTGTAAAGTGCCGTGCAAATGCTACTTGTCCAGGACTAGCTACAGCTACCCGGCCCAAAGGCCCACCCTCACCAGGTTACCTCCAGTGGCCATCAGGTCATCCACGATCACCACCTTCTGGCCGGGCTCTATGGCGTCTTCCTGGACCTCCAGCTCTGCCTGAAGAACAGAGAAACAGACCCCCACCTGACTGAGAGGCGACCGGCCTGGCCCTCGCAATGACTTCAAAGTAAGTCAAAGAACTGGTTTGGCCATCTGGGCTGTTGGTGGCCAAGTGGATAGTCAGGAAGACCAGGGTTCAAATCCCGCCTCAGGCCCTTAATAGCTGTGTACCCCTGGTCAAGTCACTTCACCTGCCTGCCTCAGTTTCCTCATCTGTAAAGTCGGGATAAACCAGGGCACCTCCCTCCCAGTTGTTGTAAAAGTAAAATATGTAAAGCATTATACAAATGTTAGTCACTACTATTATTATCAGACTTCTTCTCATGACCCCACAGCTCTCAGCAGCCTCTGTAAGTGAAAATGCTTTAGAACTGTTTGGAGACATCCTCCAGCTGGGTCTTTCCCTGCCCATTCTAGGCCTGCTTCTGACCAGCATTAATGAAGACAAACGTAAAAGCAAGATCACAAGAGTTCAGCGCCAGTGCCATGCTGGGGAAAGTGCTGCACCCCTCAGCAGGACCCTTCTCCCTCCCCACCCCCCACCCCCAGGCCTCTCCAGGAGGCTTGTGAGGTGAGGATGTGGCAGAGGGAGGGAGCGTCACCACCCTCTCCATCACCTGGCTTCCCCCTGAAAACTGCAGGCCCGTCTCAGGCTGTACAGAGCACCGATGAGGGCCGGGCTCCAGAGCTCCAGCCTCCGGCTGGTGTTGCGGGCATTTTTTCTGTTAACTTAAAACTGCCTCTGGTTTTCCATGACATTCATTTCCAAATACTTCTGAATCTTTTTTTTTTTTTTAATCTCATCACTCCCAGACCCCCTCTCCAAAGCCCACTCCCACAGACAGGCGGGCTCTCTCCTGATTGGTGGCTGTCTCAGTCACTCACTCCATCTAGGGCTGTGCTTTACTGCAGGACCCTACCATTTAATCACTGGCCACTGGCTGGTCAGAATACCCTGCCCCCACCCGCCATGTTTCGGGTTCTTGAACCACAATCAAACTGGTTGTCACTGCTCCTGGAAAGGAATTGTGATGCAGCTTCCCTAGGGTTCCGGTTCTCACCCCTGCAAATTCCTAAACTCAAATATCCTCCCTACGTAGGTCTCCCCCTATGAGAACACCAGCCAGCCTCCCTCCCATCTCCTACCCAGTGAACTTCGTGTGTCCCATCAAGACCCCTGATAATGTCTGATGACCTCTGACAACACTTGCCACGTTCCAGGCCCGTGGTCCCCCACATCTGCAATAGGACCAGTGTTGGTCATGACAACCACACACAGGCAGATTTGTTTTGCTGTTCTTGCTATTCACACTGTTGGAATCATTGTGCATGGTTCTTTGGAACCAGCTGTCAAGGAGTGTTCCCATGCAGGGATTTGGCAGCTTTTAGAAAGCTTCGCTGGGTACTGTAGAATTGGGATCAGGACCAGAAATGTACCGGACTGTGTCCTGGTTCCAACGCTGACTTAGCCGTGTGACCTAGGATACAGATATCACCTCCTGTCTGCGCCTTAGCTTCCTGTCTATAAAACGAAGGCCTTGGGCTAGACCACTCAGTATTATTACCTTTCTTCATGATTTTTGCCTACGGGCCAACTGCAATTAGAATCCATTTAAAATGAAAGTTCCTTATCTGTAAAAGTGGGGAGCTGGGCTAGGTCGCCCCCAGAAACACCCCACAGCTCCGAGACTCTAGAAGCTGTGCTGCAGACTAGTGTCCTTTGGTTTCAAACGGCAGGTCGGACCACCAAATGACTCCAATGTGCATCCCACTGACCCTGATGGTACATCAAGTTTGGGTAAAACCAGTTCACTCTTCTGAAAGACTTTGTGGAACAGAGACCTTCTTTTGGTAGAAATAACTACAGCAAGCCCTCCCTACTGCTGAATGAGGAAGCTGGGGGCCTCCAGACTTTGGTGCCTCGCTCCCTCTGCCCCATGGGCCCCCTTCTCCCATTGGCCAGCTCACCTTGGAGCTCCGTGTCGGAGGACTTGGACCAGCCACACCTCACTCTTTAACCTTCAACCCCAAGCTCTCCCATGAGCACCTCCCCTTCTCTCCCCATTAGAACATTATGTTTCCAGAGGGCAGGGACTATCCTTTTCGCTTGTAGCTGCATCCCCAGTGCTTGGCACACAGCAAGTACCTAATAAGTGCCAGCCTGATGAAAGGAAGCTCCGGTGGAAGGCATCACTGAGATGCCAGATACTTAGAGAGAGAAGGATTTAGAGCTGGGAGGGCCCTTGGAGATCACCTAGCCCAACCCCTGACTTCAGAGAGGAGGAAAGTGACCGGGCTAAGGGCGGCCGAGCCCTGACTTTGAATCCGGAGTTTTTTCCAACATGCCACACATCTACTATATCAGCCCATATCCTGGTGGTCCCAGAAGGTGTTTTCCTGCACCCCTCCCCTCCATGCAGCTCTGACCTACCTGACCATATTCCAGGGAGTAACTGGTGGATACCGTGGACCCTGGAAGCTTCCCTCTTTTTCGAATGAGCACAAACCCTATTCCAAGTTTCTGGGCCAGGGAGGGACCAAACAGGAAACCCCGAGCATCCAAACCTGGGGGGAAGATCAGGGATGTTTAAATGTTGGAAAAGAAAAAAAAAAGGGTGCATGGGGTAGTTTCCTGACCCTCTCACCTCAAGGCACCGAAGTACCTGGACAGCGGGTTTAGCAGCTATTACCCTACTTGGTGCCAAAGGTGAGTGGTCACACCCATCAATCTGGGCCCCAAGATGGAAAATGATTAGTCCAAGATCACACAACTGATAAGGTTTAGAGCAGGTTCCCTACCCCTGGTTTAGAGTAAAAAGACAAACTCAGGTCTCCTTCAATCCCCAATCTCTTTTGCTTTGGACTCTTTTCTCATTACCAAGAGGGCACCAGCTCCATTATTTACCAACCCAGCTGAGGAAGACGGTCCAATTCAACACCTATTAAGTATCTATCAGGTCCAAGGTAGCGGGAAGAAACCACAACAATCTTGCTCCCAGAGTTTGCATTCTACATCCTGGTGTGGTTGCATGTGTGGCTCTTCAACATGCGCACAGCTGAATATATTATGAGGCAGACAGTGGATGGGGACAAGGGAAGAGCGAGACAAGACCTCGAAACCAGAGGCCAAAGGAAGCCTTCGTTACCTGTTGTGCCCCCATCATGGGGACTTTGGGAGACAGGAGGACAGAAGTTCAACAGTCCTTGTTCTCAAGGAGTGAGAACATTCTGGGGGAGGGGATGACAATGTCCATGCAGGAGCAGATACAGGCTATATAAGACAGTAATAAATGCAGGTAATCTGGGGGCAGGGGTAGCAGGGGATCAGGATCTCACGGGGGAGATAAGAGCACCAGCTGTACACTGCAGGAAGCCAGCTATCCTGAGGGGCAAGGGTGAGAACAGAGGGCATTCCAAAGATGGAAAGGGTAGGAAGACAGGTATGCGCTGTTGGCAGATTTGTGAACTAGCCCAACCATTCTGAAACAAACTGGGATAGGAATGTGAAGGATTCCGACTTGTATGAAGAGGCCTGGATGAAGTACTGAATTCGGAGGTTGAAGGACCTGAGACTGGTGTCTGGTTTTGCTGAATGCACCTGTGTGACCCTAGGCAGGTCACTTAAGGGGCTAGACTAAGGTCTGATCCCAAGATCCTGAATGATGCACAGCAGAGAAAAGCCAAGCCGGAATACTGACAAGGATTATAATAATGCAAACGAAAGGAATGTGACCTTGTTAAAATGTAGGGAATGCTTGAAAAAATCCAAGGTAATGCAAGCTGCAATTTATCGTACAAGCCTCTTTCTTCATTTATATTGAAGCCTGTGTATGTTTATGATTATGTATGTAATAAAAATGAGATGTAATTAAAAAAATGTTAGAAGGAAGCCAAACTTCGCGTAATCATCTTAATCAATCTTGGTCTCAGAGAACAGAGAATGGAACATTCCTGCCTCTTGGCAGAGGAAGGGATTATGGGGCAGAATATTATAGCATTGTCCCCTATAATAACTGTTTTGGTTGTTTTTTCTGTTTTTTCTTTGTCATAAGAGAAAGCTCAAGGGAGGGTTTGGCCCCTCCACAGAAAAGGGTATGTGTGCTATATATCTGGAAACAACTGTGAGGCAAATACAAAAGGAATCAGTAAAACTGGTTTTTAACAACGTAAATGTATTCATGTGACTCTCAGTTGGCGGATCAGAGAAAACGTCAAAGCCGTCCTTGTATTTGGGACTCGGGGGAAGCAGCAGGTATTTATTAAGCACCTATTCCTGGCCAGGCACTGCTGTTTTTCACTGTCACCTGGAGGATGAGACTTCCCTTAGTACAGGAGCAGGACGTTGTTCTCAAAGAGGACCAATGACATCAGGAGGGTGATGTCCTGACTTGCAAGTGATGTGGATTTAAGTGAGAGAGAGCTGTGCAAAGTCACCAGCCTCGCTTTCTCCTCGTGAGTCATCTGGGTCCAGGGAAGACTGGAGATAGCCATGGAAGCAGTGGGAGACATTGGCCTTTTTAAGCTAAGGTCTTTCCCAGGTCTCAGTCTGACTGAGGCAGGGCCCATTCCGGGATTAAGATAACGTAAGAAATGAGGCAAAAAGAATGGTCTCTTTAATCTGCTAAAAAAAAATAAATCAATCTGGGAGGGGCAGACCCTCAGGGTTTCTGGCCAGAACAGAAACAACTGCAATTTATACTCACTCAGGGCCATCAGAACCCAAACGATGACCAAGTGAGGCTTGGGTTGGCCAATAATGATTGCCTGCAAAGACATTCTCCACCCCCCCTTTCCACTAGGTACCCTGCTTTGGGCCTTCTCTGGTCTACCCCATCCAGCCTTCCTCTCCCAGGAGACTCATCCTAGGGAAATCTCCTCACGCTGCCACAATGAATGGCTTGGTTCTCATCCTCAGCAGCCTTTGCCCCTCTGGCAGCAGGGCAGGTCCAGGGCCTCTATTCTGGGGGGGGGGGGGGCACAGCCCTCACCCCATTTCCCACCAGCTACACTGCTAAGCCCCATTACCTTCTCCCCTCTCCTTCCTTTTGGGTGTAGATGGTAGGATTCCGGAGGGCAGGGACAACCACAGTTTTGATTTGTATCCCAAGATGAGCCAAACTGAAATAGGCAAGCAGGTAGACAGGTCCACCCCTGACTCACCTGCAATATAATCGATCTTTGTCTTGTGATTTTCTTTCAGGTGATCAGCCAAAAGTTCAATGGAAGCTCTGAAGGCATCCGGGTCCTTTAGCAAAGGACTGATGTCCCTAGGAGGTTAAGAATGGGGATTGTAACCATGTGCCCATGAAACTGTGGCATAAAACACAGGCAGCCCAGACAAAGGGACCTTCTAGGGGCCCTGGCCCTCAGCGGAGACTTGGAAAGACACTCAGGAAGAAGGACTCTGGGCCCTGTGAGGGCCCGGCAAAGCATGAAGCCTGGACTCCTCCCAAGTCCCCAGGAGGTTAGCAGGGCAGAGATCGTGATTTCACAGCACAGGGCCTGAACAGGCCAAGGACACAGGGGTTTCTAGCCCTCTAGGGGAGGGCTGTGAAAGGTCATCAGTGACTCACTTTGCTGAATCATCTAACAAGGGTCAAGACTTCAATGCGCAGTTGCTGTGAGGGGGAGGGGATGCAAAGTTGAGTCAAAGGATCGGTGCCCCCCACCCTGGGCGCCCCAGAAGCCACAGTCTAGCAGGGATGATTCAGACGGGTACAAACAGCTGGTGGTGATTCTGAGGTCTCCCCAAATTGTCCCTCTGAGACCCGAGAGCTGCCAAGGGTCCCGGATTGGGGGGGGCACCCAGCCTCTGCACAAAGAAGCTGGAGACGGGGTACCTGGAGAGAACCAACATCGGGGAGGCCTGCATTAAAGGAGGGCTAGAAAGCTTCCCAGAGGAGGTGTAAGCTTGGCAGCTGTGAGCCACTGACACACAGAACTAAACTGTTATAACCGAGAGCAAGTGAGACACTCCACAGAGTATAAGTTTTAAATGGAGAATTTATTAGCCCGCGTCCATTTAGGGGCAATTGACAGCCCAAATCAAAATGGCCCCAGGTTGAGGTAAAGAAGTAGTTTGTATAGAAAATACAGGGTACAGTGGTTAATGACCTCTTGAAATGTTATTTTGCAGACTCGGCACACCTGTGCCTTTCATGACCATGATAAAAGGAACCTGCTCAATAGACTATAGATACAACATATCAGATAGCTGACAAAGTGTCAACTGAAATTACAACCCAGGATCCCTGCCTCCAACTTGCCATGACTCCCACAACAAGGAAGGCTCAAGCTAAGGCGGAAGTCCTATAATTCAAGATAATGTCTAGGGCCGAGGCTTTCATCTTTAACGGCCAGAGACAGACCAAGGGATGCGCCAGCTTAGTCTGCTGACACAAGATAGAGCCATCGCTGAGCCCACTCAGACAAAAGAAGACAGTTAGGCATCAGGCTTTTTCTGGTAATTAGCTTACACTCCTTGGAAAAGTCTTGGGGGCCCAGCACACTTGCTGAACGCCAAACCGCAGGAACTCAGTCTGTTCTTATGCAAACTGGGGTTTTGAGTTAGGGGCTGGGGGCAGGGCTTTTCAAGCAACAGCTGGCTGCTCAGGTATCACAAAACTACCTAAGCTCGTCTAAGTCCCGGGAGAGTGAAGCAGAGCCCCAGGATGGCACGGCCAGGGTGGGGTGGGACGGGCTAGGGTCCCTCCCATCCCCCAGCCCAGCAAGACTTACACCTGGGGGAGGCGGGGGCGTGGTTCAGGGCCACGTGAGACACTGCAGCCGTGAAGGATCCGGCCAAGGTAGGGAAGGGCACTGCGGCCGGAGGGAGGAGCCCAGTTTGGGGAAGTGCGGCTGGGCAGGAGCGCAGGAAGGACAGGGCGGGGGCCGGGGTGGGAGGACCACGGGCTGGCTGGGGCCGGAGGTCCCCCGGCCGCTCCCGGAGGTCAGCTGCAGCCGCGAGCTCGCACCCACGCGGGGTCTGCGGGGGTCCTCAGCGCCCGCCCTAACTCCTGGTCCGGGACTCTCGGCGGGTGGTGGTGGGGAAGGCAGAGGTCCTGGACGAGGTGACCGAGATCACTCAGGAAGCGGGCGAGCGGAGGCCGGGCAAGAACCGGGGCAGGGTAAGGCTGGAGGATCGGCCGGGAGCCCGGCCGAGGACCCACCCCGGCTCCGACGGACCCAGCCGGGCATTAGGCAGGAAGGCTGGGCTCTGGAGTCGGGGCACCTGGGTTCTAATCCCGCTCCGCTGGCTTAGGTCTGTGTGCCCCCAGGCACGTGACCTCCCCTCTCTGGACGCCAGCTTCCTCCTCAGTAAACTTGAAAGCAGCCCAGGGAGTGGCGGACTGGGAGAGCAAATCCGGGATTCGAATCCCTACGGCGCAGCACCGCGCAGGTCCGCACACGCGGAGACGCCTTCACCCAGCCCGGGGCCCCCCAATCCCGCCGCCCCCGCGTCTGCCCACAGCCCTTACCGGAAGAGGATGCCGGGCTTGGGGAAGTCGGGGAAGCTCCGGACCCGCTGGGCCACGAGCTGCCGCTTGGACTCAGCCATGCCTGCTCCTTGCGGTGGTATGGACTGCGCAGGCCCGAGGGGGGGGGGGGAGGTGGCGGGAGAGGGAAGGAGGCCCCGCCCCGCAGCCCGACTCGCGGACCCGCCCCCTTCCCAGGCCGAAGCCGAGGACGCCTCCGAACGTTCGCTCTTTGGCGGCTAGATGGCGCTGTGCTCCACCACGGAGCTGGGACTGACTGGGCGCTTCCCTCTCCCAGCCCCAGGCTATCCATATCTGTGAAATGGGACAATGATATCAATAAAAATAATATTATATTCGGTATTACATAGCGCCTACTATTTGTCTGGAGCTTTAATTACAGCTAGCATTTATAGAGCACCTACTATGTTCCAGGCACTATAATAATGATAATAATGAGCCGGCCTCTTGTTTGAATGCAAAACAAACACTTGCCAAAAAGATTTTTATGGAGAACTCACACAAGGCAAGTGCTCACAGGGTGGTCAAAAGAAGCCATACAAGGTCTCTCTCAAGAACTCTGGAATTGATTGTGTGACATGGGAGACACTGGCACAGGACCCCTCAGCCTGGTGTGCCCACATCAGAAAAGGTGCTGTGCTCTATGAGCAAAGCAGAACTCAACCAGCTCAAGGAAACGCAGGATGAGCAAATTTAGAGAATCCGCCCCAAATGTGCACAAGGACTATTTGTACACAACCTGTGGTGAGCATTCCAAGCTCACGTTGCCCTGATTAGCCACAGTCGGACACACTGAATCTTTTTTTTTTCTTTTTTAAAAAATTATTTTATTATTTATTTAATCTTTAAGTTTTCAACATTGATTTCAACAAGATTTTGAGTTACGAATTTTCTCCCCATTTCTACCCTCCGCCCACTCCAAGATGGCATATATTCTGATTGCCCTGTTCTCCAGTCAGCCCTCCCTTCTGTCACCCTACTCCCCCCATCCCCTTTCCCCCTACTTTCTTGTAAGGCAGGATAGATTTCTATGCCCCATTCCCTATATATCTTATTTCCCAGCTGTATGCAAAAACAACTTTTTCTTTTGAGCATCTGATTTTAAAACTTTGAGTTCCAAATTCTCTCCTCTCTTCCCTTCCCACCCACCCTCCCTAACAAGGCAAGCAATTCAACATAGGTCACGCATGTATCATTATGTAAAACCCTTCCACCATACTCATGTTGTGAAAGAATATATTTCCCTCCATCCTATCCTGTCCCCCTTTATTCAATTTTCTCCCTTGACCCTGTTCCTTTTCAAAAGTGTTTGCTTTTGATTATGTCCTCCCCCTATCTGCCCTCCCTTCTATCATCCCCCCCTCTTATCCCCTTCCCCCCTACTTTCCTGTAGGGTGAGATACCCAATTGAGTGTGTAGGTTATTCCCTCCTCAAGTCAAATCCAATGAGAGCAAGATTCACTCATTCCCCCTCACCTGCCCCCTCTTCCCTTCCAACAGAACTGTTTTTTCTTGCCACTTTTATGTGAGACAATTTACCCCATTCTATCACTCCCTTTCTCCCTCTCTCAATATATTCCCTTCTTATCCCTTTATTTTTTTTAGATATCATCCCTTCATATTCAACTCACCCTGTGCCCTCTTTCTATATATATGTATATTCCCTCAACTACCCTAATACTGAGAAAGGTCTCATGAATTACACACATCATCTTTCCATCTCGGAATGTAAACAAAACAGTTCAACTTTAGTAAGTCCCTTATGATTTCTCTTTCTTGCTTACCTTTTCACGCTTCCCTTGATTCTTGTGTTTGAAAGTCAAATTTTCTGTTCAGCTCTGGTCTTTTCACTGAGAAAGCTTGAAAGTCCTCTATTTTATTGAAAATCCATATTTTGCCTTGGAACATTATACTCAGTTTTGCTAGGTAGGTAATTCTTGGTTTTAATCCTAGCTCCTTTGACCTCCAGAATATTATATTTCAAGCCCTTTGGTCCCTTAATGTAGAAGCTGCTAGATCTTGTGTTATCCTGATTATGTTTCCACAATACTCAAAGTGTTTCTTTCTGGCTGCTTGCAGTATTTTCTCATTGACCTGGGAACTCTGGAATTTGGCAACAATATTTGCAGGAGTTTTCTTTTTGGGATCTTTTTCAAGAGGTCATCAGTGGATTCTTTCAATTTCTATTTTACCCTCTGACTCTAGAATATCAGGGCAGTTCTCCTTGATAATTTCTTGAAGGATGATGTCTAGGCTCTTTTTTTTTTTTTTTGATCATGGCTTTCAGGTAGTCCAATAATTTTTAAATGATCTCTCCTGGATCTATTCTCCAGGGCAGTGGTTCTTCCAATGAGATATTTCACATTGTCTTCCATTTTTCATTCCTTTGGTTCTGTTTTATAATATCTTGATTTCTCATAAAATAACTAGCTTCCACTTGCTCCCATCTAATTTTTAAGGTGGTATTTTCTTCAGTGGTCTTTTGGACCTCCTTTTCCATTTGGCTAATTCTGCTTTTCAAGGCATTCTTCTACTCATTGGTTTTTTGGAGTTCTTTTGCCATTTGAGTTAGTCTATTTTTTAAGGTGTTATTTTCTTCAGTATTTTTTTGGGTCTCCTTTAGCAAGTCATTGACTTTTTTTTCATGATTTTCTTGCATCACTCTCATTTCTCATCCCAATTTTTCCTCTACTTCTCTTACTTGCTTTTCCAAATCCTTTTTGAGCTCTTCCATGGCCTGAGCCCAATTCATATTTTTCTTGGAGGCTTTTGATGTAGGCTCTTTGACTTTGTTGACTTCTTCTGGCTGTATGTTTTGATCTTGTCACCAAAAAAAGATTCCAGAGTCTGAGTTTGAGTCTGAGTTCGTTTTTGCTGCCTGTTCATGTTCCCAGCCAACTACTTGGCCTTTGAGCTTTTTGTCAGGGTATGACTGCTTGTAGAGTAGAGACTGCTTTTTCTGAAGCTTTAGGGGCTGTGCTGCTGTTTTCAGAGCTACTTCTACTCCACCTTTACTGAAGGCTCTGTCACAGTAGCAATCCTTCTCCCCCAAGAACTGCCAACCAGGATTGAGACCCAGATCCAAGCAGAGCAAAGCAATCCCTGCACTCCTGCTCTGGTCTGCTGCTTGATTCCTCCCACCATGTGAGCCAGGGACTCGGGAAGCAGCCACAGGAACTTCCTGCTGCTGCTGCTGCCCCCACCATGCACCACCTCTGCCCCGCCCCCCACCCCCACCCAGGGGTGGAGCCAGACTGCATTCTAACCCCATCTAGCAGTTTACCCACTAACCTGTTCCGTGGTTTTTAGCATTTGTGGGTTGAGAAGTCTGGTAACTGCCACAGCTCACTGATTCAGGGTCCTAAGGCCTGCTCTGGGCCCACTCCCAGTCTGGTCTGTCCTGGCACGGCCCACACTGGGCTGTGCTCTGCTCTGCTCCCAGCTCTGTGTGATAGACCTTTCCCAGCAATCATCCAGGCTGTCCTGGGCTGGAGCCCTGCTTCCCTCTGCTATTTTGCGGGTCCTGGAGCTCTAGAATTTGTTCAGAGCCATTTTTTACAGGTGTTTGGAGGGATTTGGGGGAGAGCTTAAGCAAGTCCCTGCTTTCCAGCTGCCATCTTGGCTCTGCCCCCCGGACACACTGAATCTTGACTGAGGCACGGTGATGTCATTTTGGTCCTCTTCGAGAACGAAGGACAACAACCAGCCATGTTCCAGGCACTATAATAACAATATTAATGGCTAGTATTTATATAGCACCTACTGTGTGTCAGATGCTTTAATAATAATAGTGATGACGATGATAACCAACATTCCCACAGCATGTGCCAGGCGCTGAGCTGAGCATTTAGTGAAATCATCATTTCACTCAGTCCTCACAATGCCCCTGTGAAGGATGTACTATCATTCTCTCCATTTTATAGTTGAGGAAACTGAAGCAAACAGAGGAGAAGTGACTTGCCCAGGGTCTCTCGGCTAGTAAGTGTCCGAGGCCCCTGGCTAAGTCATTTGCTAACTCATTTTGTAAAACAGTGGTCTGCAAAGCTTAATGAGCTATTCTTATAGAAGATGTCCAATAACGGCTTGTTGGAATGGATTGCTGGATCTAGTGTCAATATGAACTTTAATTTACAGATGAGGAAACTGAGGCTCCTTTGCCCAAGGGCGCACAGTGGATGAGCAGAAGAGCCAGGATGAACCCCCAGGTTCTTTCTGCTAAGCTGTATTGACTCTGTTCCTTCAGCAAAGACAAAAGCTTCAACATGAAAGTTATCAGGAACGTCCCACTTGCTTGGCTCTTTGGGGGAGATAAAGGTGAATATTAGATGATCCTTGCACTCCTAATCCAGCAGGGAGGATTAAGATGTGTACAGAAAGTGTTCTCTTCCTTGTAAAGGGAGTTCAGATCACTGCTAGCTGTAGGGAAAGCTTCGTGGAGGAAGGAGGATTTGAAGGTTGGCACAGATGAGGCATTTCAGGAGGCATAGAGTGTATTTAGGGGAAAAGTGCCTTGTAGACTTTGGCAGGGGCACAGAGTACACAGTAGGAGATAAGGCTAAGTTTAGGAATGTGGGCCCTACAAGGCCTCCCCAATCAAGAGTAGGGAACCTGCAGCCTCAAGGCCATATTTGGCCTTCTAGGTCCTCAGGTGTGGCCTTTTGACTGAGTCCAAGTTTCACAGAACAAATCCTTTTATTAAGGGGATTTGTCCTCTGAAGTTTGGATTCAGTCAAAGGGTTGCATTTGAGGCCCTAGAGGGCCACATGTAGGCTCGAGGATCCAGGTTCCCTACCCCTGAACCCTTGGAGAAGATTCTTCTCTGGGTTGGCAACCCTATTTTCTTTGACTCAAACACTTATTAATCACCTATGTTACTGTCTGTGTGACCTTGAGCAAATCACTGAATCTTCCCTGGCATCCATTTCCTCAACTATAAAATGGCAGGGAGTGGTGGGCTAGGTGGCCTCTGAGGTTTCTCCCAACCCAAAATCTAGGGTCTTGTGCTGCCATAGGTGTCAAAAATCAAATGATCTGGGCCATTCAGGGAGCTGACATTCTACTTGGGGCTGGAGGGAGGGGACAGAAATCCAACATGTATGGAGAGAATCATATTTAAAGTAATTGTTGGAAAAGGAGGGTATTAAGAACTGAGAAGGATTGCTGATACTGTGCCCAATGTTTTCCTGGTTCTGCTCTTTTCACTTTGCATCAGTTCATACAAGTCTTTCCAGTCTGTTTTTGGTTTTCTTATTGCACAATAATTCCATTACATTCATATACTATAGCTTGTTCAGCCATTCCCCAATTGATGGGCATCCCCTCAGTGTCCAATATTTTACTACCATGAAAAGGGCTGCTAAAATGTTTTTGCACATGTAGGTCCTTTCCCCCTTTTTAATGATTTCTTTGTGATACAGACCTAGTAGTGCTATTGCCGGATCAAGGAGTATGCCCAGTTTTATAGCCCTTTGGGCATAGTTCCACCTTGCTCTCCAGAATGGTTGGATCAGTTCACAACTCTACCAACAGTGCATTTACTGTCCCAATTTTCCCACATCCTTCCAACATTTATCATTTACTTTTTTCAGTCACATTAGCCAATCTGATAGTTATGAGGTGGTACCTCAGAGTTGTTTTAATTTGCATTTCTCTAATCAAAAGTGACTTAGAGCATTGTAGTAGCAATTTAGATTTGAAGATCTTTCCCACCCATTAATAGGCCATGTCACCCGCTTACATCACAGGAAGACTAAGTTACATGTAGTGGGAGGAGCTTCCTGACAGGAAAAGGAAGTTATGTTACAAGAAATACAGAGAGAGAGAGAGAGAGAGAGAGCGAGAGCAAGCAAGCACGCGAGCAGTTATGGCTGCTAATGGCCGCCTTCGTGATGGTTAGAGCTGAACAGGCTGACTTAGCTGTACTGTGAGTTAGTTTTTCGGAGGACCCCAGCAGGGAGTCAGAGAGGTTTTGGGATGGTGAGGCTCCATGTTGTGATATTGTGTATTGAATGTTTTACTGCTCTGATAGATTGGATAAATGGCTTGTGGGATATGGATCTCTGGTGTCTGAATAAATGGTTTACTCCTTCTGCCTTCCATGTGGAGAGTCTCATATGCTTTGTGATACAGAACTACGTCGGCATTTTGACAATTATCATCTACATTGTTATTACTGCCTTACTGATACGTTATTTGGCAGCCAATAGGATGGGATTGCAAGGTATGAGATCTCTATTTGGAGGTAGAAGGGCTTTAGAGGAAGAAATGGTTGTCCCAGGATGGGCGGATGTAACTTACTGCTCCCTAGCAAGGGAATGGTCTAAAGGCACTGGTCTCTCTGAAGACTGGAAGCAGAGGCTACAGAGTGGAGGACCTAGAGATTTGGAGCTGTGTCTCAAAGAAGTTACTGTTGAGCCAGGAACGGAAGTGCCAATAGAGATCTCTAGATGAGGCTGGATTTTACTCACAGCCTATCGTATTGTATGTGACTATTACTAGACTATTACTAGAAAGAACTCAGACTCATCCTATAACACAGCAAGATGGAGAATTTCAGGTGGTAGAACAACAGGAACCTACTAGCTGTACTATTAATTAAGCTGGGACTTCTTTTTTTTTTTTTTTTACTGTTTTAGAATGCTAAATTAATTGTCTTTGATTGAGCCTTACTAGGTGCAAAGCCCCAGGTCCAAACCCCTATTTACTAGGTTCTACGCCGATGTGGACATGAAGCCCCCAGCACCCTAAGGGGAGTTGCTAAGACCAGAGCCAATAGTATGCGCCTAAGTTCTGGTCGCTCAGATGACGTTTGATGATGTCCAAAGACTGTATAAAAAGAGAGAACAGAGTTGTTTGATCGAGGCTCTCATTCCTGGAGGAGTGTTGGTGTGGGACTCTGGGCAGTTGCTCTAAGAGCCTCCTGGCTCATCAACCCAGATGTTGATGGTTTCTGGGTAACTATGAATTGTAATCTGGCCTGTTTATATTGTGTATGTGTGTAACTTGTTTGTATGTGCTCTGAAGTTCAGGTTGCTGGCTTTTCCTCCTGAACTAAGTGAGTTTATATGTATATGTTGGATTAAAGTAAGATTGTTAACCCCTTAACATTACTTTCCTTAGTAAAGCAGATCAAAAGAACTTATGCTGGCAGTGTTCTTGTTGTTGGGCTTATGTTGGTCTTTCACTCCCACAACAGCTGCTAGCTGAATTGTTACAATACTAGCCTTGTAAATTCAGCCAGAGGGCAGAGGGAGCCAAGGAGGTCAAGAGCACACCTCGGTTCAGCCGAGGTTGAGCCTAGCAGTCAGTCTGGTTACCATGGTAACAGGGGCAGAGAATCTAGACAGGAGGATACAACAGTCAGAAGCTGAGGCATGAGCTGATACCTTGTGGTATACTGCTGCTTCTGAGCCACCATTGAGTATTACGGTATCACACCAGACTTCTCAGAGAGAAGTGTGCCCCATACCGCAGAGGAGGCAGGAAACACAAGATCGTAAAACTAGGTTCAGGGAGATTTTAGAAGATTTTACACAGCAGGAAATCACAGATATCTTGAGTAGGTTCACCCAGAGAGCGGGGAATTGGTAATATCTTGGATGGTGAGAATCAGTGATGAAGGGACTGCAGGAGTGTCTGTAGATACCATGGATTGTATGAGATTCATAAGAATTAGTCAGGATTCTTTTGTACAGCAAGATTTTAGGGATTATCATTTGCAAAGAGGTAATCAAACAACCAATTTGTTGGCTTTGGTTGCAACGGGTTGTAATACGGAATACCCTGTTGATTCTATGTGGTCTACTGCAGATAGACCCTGGTGTTCAATTAGAGACTGTATGAGAAAGTTAAAGGAGGAGGTTATGAAGACTGCTATTACTGTATTTCCCCATGTATAAAATATACCTTAATTTTGGGGCCTGAAATTTGAAAAAAAATGTATTACATAAAGTTACTGAACTCAAGTTTTATTCATCTGCTCATAGCTCTCAGGCATCTTTTGCCTGGTTCATGTACGCATGCTTAGTCCATTCCATTTTCATGAACCTGAAGCACCGGTTGTGTCCTCCTTTGAAATCAGTAACTTCTTTTTCATTAGCAATTCTTCTTGCTTCATGCTGAACCATCTTTGTGGACACAGGAATTCCAATTGCCCTTTGCTCTTCAATCCATATCTTCAATTCCCTCTCTAAATCAGGCCATTTTGCTGACTTGCCTCTCATGGCCTTCTTCTGCTGTGGCGTTTTCAGTAGGATTTCTTCTTCCTGTAGACAGTCTCGGATTGTTTTCTCAGTTGGAGGAGGACCAAACTTATGTTCAGCAGCATGATTTCCATTCACTTTTGCAAACTGGATCACTTTTAACTTGAATTCAGCACTGTATGAAAATCTTTTCTGAGCCATTTCTGGGCAGAACGTGGTAAAACGTAACCTAATATAACCAGTAACAAATGTGAAACAATGAGGGCAAAGACAACAAGCGCGAAAAAGCGGGAAATGTGAGTAAAAAATCTACAACAAGTGCAAAAACAAGCTCAAAAAAGCAGGAAATGCAAGTAAAAAAACTACAACAATGAGCATAAAAATAAGCATGAAAAAGTGGGAAATGCAAGTAAAAAAATCTACAACCACTGTATAAGATGCCCCCAATTTTTAGACCCCAAATTTTTCAAAAAAGGGTACATCTTATACATGGGGAAATATGGTATGTTAGGGAACACTGAAGTTTATTATGAAACTCCCTTGGGAGTCTCTCATAGGAATTTGATCATTAAGATGGCACCCCCCCCCACTTATAAACATGTGATTCTGACTCTGCTGATTGCAGAAGTAGAGAACCCTCTTTTGGAGGTGCTGGATAAAATTTCATAGTTAAGTGACTTAGGAGATGGGAAATAATGAATTTTCTAGGGAGAGAAGGGTACAAAACCAACAGATTCAGCATGGAGTGACAAGAAGAGAAATGTTTACTTCTCTAGAAAGCAAGGATAGATTTTAGAAGAATAGATGGTCTTCGAACTGTGAGATAAGGGGCTTAATAGCAAAAGGGGTAGAGAAGTAAGAACTGCCCCTGAAAATTCTACAGATCTTGAACCCTTGTATCCAAGTGAGTCACACCTTCAAGAAGACTAGGGAATAGGCTGAGCCCCAGCTCAGATTAAAGAAACACACAGATAGAATTAGAGACCCCATATTAATCTGACTATATATTGGAAAAAATGGATCAAATACTATAAGTAAGGCATTGATAGACACTGGGGCAGAGGCCAGCTTGATTTATGGAAACCCTGACAAATTTAAGCATGGAACTCCTATTACCATCACAGGATTAGGAGGTGCTGAAATATCAGCCAGACAAGTGAAACTGATGATGAAAATTGGACAGTTGCCTAAGAAAGAATATACTGTGGTCATTGTACCCATTCCTGAATACATCATTGGAATAGATATATTGAAAGGCATGACTCTGAATTTGCCTGAGGAGAGATATCAATTTGCAGTAAGGAAGATGGGAATTCATACAGTTTTAGTGGGAAAAGTAAAGAAGAACCCAATCACTTTACCTGAACCTTCTAAAGTAATTACTTCGAAGCAGTATTGTGTGCCAGATGGGCAAGATGAGATTGCCAATACTATAAAGGAATATGTTGAAGCAGGAGTGTTAGTCCCTACAACTACTCAATGGAATAATCCTGTATGGCCAGTACGAAAGTCAGATAGAACGTGGAGAATGACAGTGGATTATAGACAACTGAATAAAGTGACTCCACCCTTGTATGCTGCTGGTCATTGAGAGAGAGAGAGAGAGCAGTTATGGCTGCTAATGGCTGCCTTCATGATGGTTAGAGCTGAACAGGCTGACTTAGCTGTACTGTGAGTTTGTTTTTGAGAAGACCCCAGCAGGGGGTCAGAGAGGTTTTGGGATGGTGAGGCTCTATGTTGTGATATTATGTATGGAATGTTTTACTGCTCTGGATAAATGGCTTGTGGGATATAGTTCTCTGGTGTCTGAATAAATGGTTTACTTCTTCTACCTTCTATGTGCAGAGTCTCATATACTTTGTGATACAGAACTATGTAGGCTTTTTGACAATTATCATCTACATTGTTATTATTGCCTTACTGATACACCTACCCATGAGCAATTGATATTTTTCCAATTGTTTACATCTGAGTTTATTTGTGTGAAAAGTGTTTTGTAATTGTGTTCACATAGTTCCTGGGTTTGTCTTGGCAGGTAGACTCCCAAATATTTTATATTATTTACAGTTATTTTAAATGGAATTTCTCTATCTCTTCCTGGGCTGGGCTTTGATATAAAGAAATGCTGATAATTTCTGTGGGTTTATGTTATATCCTGCAACTTTGCTAAAGTTATTATTTCAAGTAGTTTTTTAGTTGATTCTCTAGGGTTCTCTAAGTATACCATCATATCATCTGAAAAGAGTGATAGTTTGGGGTTTATTCTAATTCCTTCTATTTTTTTTCTTCTTTTATTGCTATAGCTAACACTTCTGGCACTATATTGTATAACAGTAGTGATAATGGGAATCCTTCCTTCACCCCAGTCTTATTTGGGAAGGCTTCCTGCTTATCCCAATTACAGATGATGCTTGCAAATGGTTTTAGATAGATACTGCTTATCATCTTGAGGAACACTCACTTTATTTCTATGCTCTTCACTGTTTTTAATAGAAATAGGTGTTGTATTTTCTCAAAAGCTTTTTCAGCATCTATGAGACAATCTAGGATTTCTGTTGATTTTGTTATTGATATGATAACAATTATGTTGATGGTTTCCCCAATACTGAACCAACCTTGCATGCCTGGTATAAATCCCACCTGGTCATAGTGTATAACCTTTGTGATATATTGCTGTAATTGCCTTGCTAGTATTTTGTTCAAAATTTTTGCATCAATATTCATTAGGGAAATTGGTCTATAAATTTTTTCTGTTTTGGCTTTTCCTGGTTTAGGTATCAGCACCATATTTGGGTCATAAAAGGAATTTGCCCATTTTTCCAAATAGTTCATATAGTATTGGGATTCATTGTTCTTTAAATGTTTGATAGAGTTTGCTTGTGAATCTGCCTGGCCCTGAGGATTTTTGCTTAGGGAGTTCATTAATGGCTTGTTCAACTTCTTTTTCTAGGATGGGGTCATTTAGACATTCTATCCTTGACCTGGGTAATTTATGTAAATATTCATTGATTTCACTCAGATTGTCTGACTTATTGTCATATAATTGGGGAAATATTTGCTAATGATTGCTTTAATTTCTTCTTCATTGGTGAGGATCTTACCCTTTTCATTTAAAAAATATTTATTATTTAATATTTTTAGTTTTCAACATTGATTTCCACAAGATTTTGAGTTACAAATTTTCTCCCTGTTTCTACCCTCCCCTCCCATTCCAAGATGCCATATATTCTTATTGCTCCTTTCCCCAGTCTGCCCTCCCTTCTTTCCCCCCACTCCCTCCCCCTTTATCCCTTTGCCCCTTACTTTCTTATAGAGCAAGATAGATTTCTATACCCCATTGCCTGTATATCTTATTTCCCAGTTGCATGTAAAAAAGAACTTTTTTTTGAGCATTTGTTTTAAGAACTTTGAGTTCCAAATTTTCTCCCTTCTTCCCTCCCCACCTACCCTCCTTGAGAAGGCAAGCAATTCAACATAGGCCACACATGTATCATTATGCAAAACACTTCCATAATAGTCATGTTGTGAAAGACTAACTATATTTCCCTCTATCCTGTCCTGTCCCCCTTTATTCAGTTTTTTTCCCTTGACCCTGTCCCTTTTGAAGTGTTTGCTTTTGATTACCTCCTCCCTCAATGTGCCCTACCTTCCATAATCCTTCCTCTCTTATGTCCTTCCCCCCACCTTCCTGTGAGGTAAGATACCTAACTGAGTGTGCATAACATTCCCTCCTTAAGTCAAAGACAGTGAGAGCAAGATTCACCCGTTCCCCTTCACTGGCCCTCTCTTCCCTTCCAATGGAACTGCTTTTTCTTGCCACTTTTATGTGAGATAATTTACCCCATTCTATCTCTCTCTTTCTCCTCCCAATATATTCCTCTCTCACCCCTTTTCTTTTTTTAGATATCCTCCCTTCATATTCAACTCACCCTGTGCCCTCTGTCTATATATATATGTATATTCCCTTCAACTACTCTTAATACTGAGAAAGGTCTCATGAGTTACAAATATCATCTTTCCTTTTCCTTTTTAATACTGGATATTTGGTTTTCTTCTTCTTTAAATCAAATTAACCAATGGCTTGTCTATCTTAATGATTTTTCATAAAACCAGCTCCTAGATTTATTAGCTCAATTTTTTAAACTTTCAGTCTTATTAATTTCACCTTTGATTTTCAGGATTTTCAATTTGGTGCTCAATTGAGGATTTTCAATTTGTTCTTTTTCTAGTTTTTTTGGTTACCTGCCCAATTCATTGATCTGTTCTTTTTTCTATTTTGTTGATATAAGAATTTAGAGAAATAAAATTTCCCTTAGGTGCTGCTTTGGTTGAATCTCATAAATTTTGGTATGTTATCTCATTGTTCATTCTCTTTAATGAAATTATTGTTTCTGTGATTTGTTCTTTGACCCGCTTATTCTTTAGGATTATTTAGTTTCCAATTAATTTTTAATCTACCTTTGTTGAATGTAATTTTTATTGCATTATGATCTGAAAAGAATACATTTAATATTTCTGTCTTTCTACATTTGATTTTGAGGTTTTTATGCCCTAATACATGATCGATTTTTGTGTAGGTGCTACATGCTGCTGAGAAAAAGGTATATTCCTTTTTCCATTCAGTTTTTTCCAAAGGGCTGTCATATCTAACTTTTCTAATATTCTATTTACCTCCTTAGTTTCTTTCTTATTTATTTTTTGGTTGGATTTATCAAGTTCTGAGAGGGAGCAGTTGAGATCCCCCACTAGTATAGTTTTGTGTCTGTTTTTTTCTGTAACTCACTTAACTTCTCCTTTAAAAATCTGGATGTTATATCACGTGGTTCAGATATGTTTAGTATTGATATTGCTTCATTGTCTATGGTACCTTTTTAGCAAGATGTGATTTCCTTCCTTATCTCCTTTAAGTATACTTTTGCTTTTACTTTGTCTGAGATCAGGATTGCTCCTCCTGCTTTTTTTTTTAAACTTCAGCTGAAACATAATAGTTTCTGCTCCAACCCCTTACCTGTGTGTGTGTGTGTGTGTGTGCGCGCGCGTGCGCGGGCACGTGCATGTGCATGCATGCTTCAAGTGTGTTTCTTGTGAACAACATATTGTAAGATGTTGGGTTTTGATCCTCTCTGCTAGCTACTTCTGTTTTATGGGAGAGTTCATCCCATTCACATTCACAGTTATGATTTCTGTGTATTTCCTTCCATCCTGTTTTTCCTCCTGTTTATCCTCTCTCTTCTTTCACCCTTTCCCTCCTTACCAGTGGTTTGCTTCTGTCTACCACCTCCCCTGATCTTCCCTTTTTTCTGTCAGTACCCCCCCTCCCCTCTTTACTTAATCTCCTCCTTTCCTACTTCTCTGCCGGGTAAGATAGATTTCTATATTCAGCTGACTGTATATTATTCTTTTTTTAAATTTTAATTTATTTATTTAACATATTTAGTTTTCAGCATTGATTTTCACAAGAGTTTGAATTACAGATTTTCTCCCCATTTCTACCCTCCCCCCCATTCCAAGATGGCATATATTCTGGTTGCCCTGTTCCCCAGTCAGCCCTCCCTTCTGTCACCCCACTCCCCTCCCATCCCCTTTCCCCTTCCTTTCTTGTAGGGCAAGATAAATTTCTATGCCCCATTGCCTGTGTATCTTATTTTCTAGTTGCATGCAAAAACTTTTTTTTTTGTTTTTGAACATCTGTTTTTAAAACTTTGAGTTCCAAATTCTCTCCCCTCTTCCCTTCCCTCCCACCCTCCCTAAGAAGTCAAGCAATTCAACATAGGCCACATGTGTATCATTATGTATAACCCTTCCACAATACTCATGTTGTGAAAGACTAATTATATTTTGCTCCTTCCCAACCCATCCCCCTTTATTGAATTTTCTCCCTTGACCCTGTCCCCTTTCAAAAGTGTTTGTTTTTGATTACCTCCACCCCCATCTGCCCTCCCCTCCATCATCCCCCCCTTTTTTTATCTTCTTCCCTCTTCTTTCCTGTGGGGTAAGATACCCAATTGAATATGTATGGTATTCCCTCCTCAGGCCCAATCTGATGAAAGCAAGATTTCACTCCTTCCCCCCTCACCTGCCCTCTCCCGTCCTCCCACAGAACTGCTTCCTCTTGCCACCTTTATGCGAGATAATCCACCCCATTCTATCTCTCCCTATCTCCCTCTCTCAATATATTCCTCTCTCATTCCTTAATTTGATTTTATTTCTTTTAGATATCTTCCCTTCATCTTCACCTCACCCTGTGCCCTCTCTCTCTCTCTCTCTGTTTCTCTGTGTGTATATATATATATTTATACACACACACACACATACATATATACATACATATACATTCACTTAATATATATACACACATAAACATATATACATATATATAATATATAATATATATATACACATATTCCCTTCAGCTACCCTAATACTGAGGTCTCATGAATCATATACATCATCTTTCCATGTAGGAATGTAGACAAAACAGTTCAACTTTAGTAAGTCCCTTGAAATTTCTTTTTCTTGCTCTTTTTCTTGATTACCTTTTCATGCTTCTCTTGATTCTTGTGTTTGAAAGTCAAATTTTCTATTCAGCTCTGGTCTTTTCACTGAGAAAGCTTGAAAGTCCTCTGTTTTATTGAAAATCCATATTTTGCCTTGGAGCATGATACTCAGTTTTGCTGGGTAGGTGATTCTAGGTTTTAATCCTAGCTCCATTGACCTCCGAAATATCGTATTCCAAGCCCTTCGATCTCTTAATGTAGAAGCTGCCAGATCTTGGATTATTCTGATTGTGTTTCCACAATACTCAAATTGTTTCTTTCTGGCTGCTTGCAGTATTTTCTCCTTGATCTGGGAGCTCTGGAATTTGGCAACAATATTCCTAGGAGATTTCTTTTTGGGATCTATTTGAGGAGGCGATCGATGGATTCTTTCAATTTCTATTTTGCCCTGTGGCTCTAGAATATCAGGGCAGTTCTCCTTGATAATTTCTTGAAAGATGGTATCTAGGCTCTTTTTTTTGATCATGGCTTTCAGGTAGTCCAATAATTTTTAAATTATCTCTCCTGGATCTCTTTTCCAGGTCAGTGGTTTTTCCAATGAGATATTTCACATTGTCTTCCATTTTTTCATTCCTTTGGTTCTGTTTTATAATATCTTGATTTCTCATCAAGTCACTAGCTTCCACCTGCTCCAATCTAATTTTTAAAGTAGTATTTTCTTCAGCGGTCTTTTGGACCTCCTTTTCCATTTGGCTAATTCTGCCTTTCAAGGCATTCTTCTCCTCATTGGCTTTTTGGAGCTCTTTTGCCATTTGAGTTAGTCTATTTTTTAAGGTGTTGTTTTCTTCAGTGTATTTTTCAGTATTTTTTGGGGTCTCCTTTAGCAAGTCATTGACTTGTTTTTCGTGGTTTTCTCGCATCTTTCTCATTTCTCTTCCCAGTTTTTCCTCTACTTCTCTAACTTGCTTTTCCAAATCCTTTTTGAGCTCTTCCATGGCCTGGGACCAGTTCATGTTTTTCTTGGAGGCTTCTGTTGTAGGCTCTTTGACTTTGTTGACTTCTTTAGGCTGTATGTTTTGGTCTTCTTTGTCACCAAAGAAAGAATCCAAAGTCTGAGACTGAATCTGGGTGTGTTTTCGCTGCCTGGCCATATTCCCAACCGACTAACTTGACCCTTGAGTTTTTCAGCGGGGTATGACTGCTTGTAGACTAAAGAGTTCTATGTTCCACGTTTGGGGGGGATGTGCCAGCTCTGCCACACCAGCACTCCTCCTTCCCCAAGAACCCCCAACCCAGACTGGGCTTAGATCTTCAGCAGCCTGTGCACTCCTGCTCTGATCCACCACTTAATTCCTCTCACCAGGTGGGCCTGAGGCTGGAAGCAACTGCAGCTGTAGCTGCCCCACCTCCGCTGCCCCGGGTTGGTGACCGAATGGTGAACTCCTTCCACTCCCGCAGCTTTTCCCACTAACCTTCTCTGCTGTCTTTGGTGTTTGTGGGTTGAGAAGTCTGGTAACTGCCGAAGCTCACTGATTCAGGGTGCTAGGACACACTCCGCCCAGCTCCTGGTCTGGTTGGTCTGTGCCGCTCACGCTGGGCTCTGCTCCGCTCCGCTCAGCTCCCATCTCCCAGCTCCGTGTGGGATAGACCTCACCCAGAGACCATCCAGGCTGTCCTGGGCTGGAGCCCTGCTTCCCTCTGCTGTTTTATGGGTTCTGCAGTTCTAGAATTGGTTCAGAACCAATTTTTTTTATAGGTTTTTGGAGGGACTCAGCGGGGAGCTCATGCTAGTCCCTGCTTTCCAGTTGCCATCTTGTCTCCGCCCCCCCGAATCTGACTGTATATTATTCTATGAGCCAATATTGATGAAAGTAAGGTTCAAGTGATGCCCCTTACCCACCCTCCTATCTTCCCCTCCACTGTAATCAGTTTTTCATGCCTCTTCACATGAAATAATTTACCCCATTCTGCCTTTCCCTTTCTTCTGCACCCAGTGTACTCCTGTTTTTCATCCTTTATTTTTTGTCATATTCTCAAATTCCCCTTATACTCATACCCTCTGTCTGTGTATATTCCTTTTAGCTGTACTACAAGTGATACATTTTTTTTAAAGAATTACAAGTATCATCTTCCCATGTAGGAAGTGAACAGTTTAGCTCTATTGAATCCCTTATGTTTTCTTTTCCCTTTTTACCTGTTTAAGCTTCTCTTGGCTCTTGATATTGAAGACCAAATTTTTGGTTTAATTCTGATCTTCTCCTTATGAAAGCTTGAAATCATCCTATTTCACTGAATGACCATTTTCCCCTTGGAGTATGATGCTTAATTTGCCAGATGGGTGATTCTTGGTTGTAGTGCTAGCTCCTTTGCCTTCTGGAATAACAGTTTCCATGACCTCTGATCCCTTAATGTTGCAGCAGCTAAGTCCTGTGTAATCCTGATTGTGGCTCCCTGATATCTGAATTGTTTACTTTGGGCCACTTGCAGTATATTTTCCTTGACCTGATAGCTCTGAAATTTGGCTGGAATGTTCCTTGGAGTTTTTATTTTGTCATCTCTTTCCTATAGTGATTAGTGGATTCTTTAAATGTCTATTTTGCCCTCTGGTCCCAGGGCAGTTTTACTTGACAATTTCTTGAAACATGCTGTGCAGGTCCTCCTATTGAGTAAAATTTTCAGTCTAATGATTCTGACACTGTCTATCCTAGATCTATTTTCCAGGTCAGTTGTTCTTCCAATCAGGTATTTTATATTTTCTTCAATTTTTTTATTCTTTTGAATTTGTTTGATTGACTTTTAAGGTCTCATAGAATCATTAGCTTCCACTTGCCCAATTATAACTTTTAAGGAATTGTTTCCCTCAATTAGCTTTTGTACTTTCTTTTCCATTTGACCACCTTTTAAAGAGTTGTTCTGTTCAGTGGATTTTTCTTTCTCCTTTTCCATTTAGCCAATTCTAAGCCAATTTTTTTTTCATTTTTAAAATTTATTTTTAGTTTTCAGCATTCATTTCCACAAGATTTTGAGTTACAAATTTTCTCCCCATCTCTACCCTCCCCCACCCCAAGACGGTTTGTATTCTGATTGTCCCTTTCCCCAGTCTGCCCTCCCTTCTATCACCCTACTCCCCCTACCCCATCCCCTTACTTTCTTGTAGGGCAAGATAGATTTCTATGCCCCATTGCCTGTATATCTTATTTCTCAGTTGCATGTAAAAACACATTTTTTAAAACATGTTTTTAGAACTCTGAATTCCAAATTCTCTCTCTTCTTCCCTCCCCACCGTCCTTGAGAAGGCAAGCAATTCAATATAGGTTATACATGTATTGTTATGCAAAACACTTCCATAATAGTCATATTGTGAGAGACTATATTTCCCTCCATCCTATCCTGTCCCCCTTTATTCAGTTTTCTCCTTTGACCCTGTCCCTTTTCAAAAGTGTTTGCTTTTGACTACCTCCTCTCCCAATCTGACCTCCTTTCTATCATCCCCCCTCTTATCCCCTTCCCCCCTACTTTCCTGTAGGGTAAGATACCCAATTGAATGTGTATGTTATTCCCTCCTTAAGCCAAATCCAATGAGAGCAAGATTCACTCATTCCCTTTCACCTACCCCCTCTTCCCTTCCATTACAACAGCTTTTTCTTATCACTTTTATGTGAGATAATTGACCCCATTCTATCTCTCCTTCTCCCAATATATTCCTCTCTCACCCCTTGATTTTATTTTCTTTTTTTTAGATATCATCCTTCATATTCAACTCACCCTGTGCCCTCTGTCTATACATATGTATATTCCCTTCAACTACCCTAATACTAAGAAAGGTCTCATGAGTTACAAATATCATCTTTCCATGTAGGAATGTAAACAAAACAGTTCAACTTTAGTAAGTCTCTTATGATTTCTCTTTCCTGTTTATCTTTTCATGCTTCTCTTGATTCTTGTATTTGAAAGTCAAATTTTCTATTCAGCTGTTTTTTTCAATAAGATCTAAGCCAATTTTAAGCAGCTGTTTTCTTTTTCCAAGCTATCGACTATTTTTTCATAATTTTCTTGCATCACTCTCATTTTTTTTTCCCTTTTTCTTCGACCTCTCTTACATGATTTTTAAGCTTTTTTTTTGAGATCTTCCATGAGTTCTTTCTTGCAACCATTTCCCATTTTTCTTTGAGGTTTTGCCCAAAGGTGTTTTGACATTGTCTTCTTCTGAGTTTGTCTTGATCTTCTCTGTCACCATAACTTTCTATGCTTAGATTCTTTTGTTGTTGTTTTTTGCTCATCTTTTTTGGTCTTTTCCCCAGGGAAAAGCAAGTGGTGGTCTGGCTGCTGGTGGCTGCCTGTTTGCTTGGGGCTATGCTGAAGCATGTGGTAGTTCTCAGAGATGGAGTCTGCCTGTTCCCCTGGTTATGCTAAGGCATGTGGGGGGTCCTGGTGTTGGAGTATAGCTGCTCTACTGCACTGGGGCTCATAATCTCCTGCTGGTTTACTGAGGTGGGGCCTGCTGCTGGCTTGCTGGGTCACTTCCTGTCCTGGATTGTACTCCCCTTTTACCTGAGTTAGACCTTTCCTGCTGATCTTTCAAGTTTCTTGGGCTAAAAGACTGTTTCACCCCCATATTTTTGATGGTTCTGCTGTTCCAGGATTTGTTTTGGGGTGCTATTTCATGGTTATTTGGAGGTGAATATGGAAGAGTTGTGGCAGTTTAATGCTTACCCTGTCATCTTGGATCCCAGAAGATGAAAACCTCCCTGTTCTATTGTTAACAAACTGTCCTTCACATTAGACTTGTTTTCTTACTTGATAACATAATTTTGTATGTATTTTGCATACAACTTTCAATGTACATGTTACTTCTCACTAGTGGACCCTCTACAAATAGAACCCCTCACCTCTTTTTACTGACTGTCCTCCTCACCCCCACCCCCCATGCCTGGAATTCTCTCCCTCCTTCGATTTACCTTCCAGGTTTCCTTCAATCCCAGCTAAAATCCCACCTGCTACCAGGAGCCTTACTCAGCTCCTCTTAATATAAATGCCTTATTTCTGTTGATCATCTCCAATTTATCCTATATTTGTCTTGTTTGGACATAATTGTTCACATATTGTCTCTCTCATTAGACCGTGAGCTCCTTGAGAGCAGGGACATTTTCTTTGGCCTTTTTTTTATCCTCATTGTCTGACACATAGTAGGTGCTTAATGTTTACTGATTGTTAAAGGTAAATTCCTTGAAGACAGGGACTATTCTGATCTTGTATATGCAGTTCTAGTATACAGTAGGCACTTGACAAATGCTTATTAAATTGAACTGAGTTTGCATTTTATCCTAGAGACAACAGAATCTCTTTTTACTCCTGTGCTCTTTCATTGGCCCATCATCCAGTTCTCATCTTGGGAGTTTGGATTTTACTTGGGATGCAATGAAAAGTTATTCAATTCAATTCAGGCATTTATTAAATGCCTACTCCAGTGCTAGGGATACAATATGCTTATTACCTTCTATTTGGGGATACAACCAGGGATGGGGATAACATGAGCTCTATATAAGATAAACACAAGGCAAGAGGTCAAGGTGCCAGTGGGACAGTCCAGAGACAATGTCCCTGGGGACGGCTGGAGATGAAGGCATTATTAACAATCTGATACTGAGTTGGAAAGGCCTATAGAAGTCATCATCAAACTTGGGGCCCAGGGTGAGCAAGCCTTCAAAACCCCTAAGTGCTACCAGAACCCAATTAAAATGTAACTGGGAAATGTTTAACAAGATAAGTAAAAATGCAACACAACATAGATCATGTCAATTTGTGGTTTTCTAAGTCAAGATGGGATCCTTCTCTACTTGAATTTGATCGTCTAACACTGTTATTTTCAGTTGAGGAAAATGAGGCCCACAGAATCAGGTGACTGCCCAAGGACAGCAGGAAATAACTGGCAGAACCAACACGGGAACTAGGTCCTGGGACCAAGTTCTGGGCTCTGAGGTGATGGAAGTAGAAAGACGGGCATTGTGGGGTATGTGTGTGTGTGTCTGTGTGTGTGTGTATGTACATGCGTGCACGTGCATGTGTGTGTGTGTGTTCTCTCATTTAATACAACACCCCTGGGGAAGGGCTATGATCAGAGCAGCCTTAACTCTCTTCCCCTGTGAAGGAGGAAGAAAAGGCCCAGGAAGCTAGAGAAACAAAGGTCCCTAATTCAAAGGCAACAGTCTGCTAAACTTCCCCTCCTAGCCCTCTGTCTGGATTTCTGGTCATGCTGGTACTTCTTTCTGTGCCTGGGGTCTCTGAGCCCTGGAGCCTCCCTCTCCCATCCTATCTCCCTTCTCTCATTGGTGATTTCCTCCCAGGAGGCCTCCATTTTGGGGAGGGTCCAGGCTGGTCCAACCTCATTCTCCTGGCTCTGCTTGTGACTTTCAGGACTAGGACACCATGGTCTCCCAATGGGTACCTGTCTCCCCTCCCACCTCACTTTTTTGGTTCCCTTTTGTGTTGTTTTCTTCCATTAAAGTACCTTGAGGGCAGGGAGTGTCTTTCTTTTTGCTCGTATTTGTATCTCTAGTACTTAGTACAGTGCCTGGCACATAGTAAGTACTTAATAAATGTTCATTGCCTTGTGGTTAACCTGAAGCCTTCAAATCTGATGGGGAAAAAATAGATTCAATTAAGCAGAAGTGGCTGTTTGCTTGGAATCATTTATTTTACATCCTGAATAGAATTTTTTTTTAACAAACACTATTTTTAATCCAATACTTATTTTATATCTTTAATACCAAACCACTCTTAAAAGCAAGCATTATTAATGTTTAAAAAATTGTTAGTTGAAATGTCTGGAACTGCATCAGTAATACTGAACACTATAATGGACAAATAAATAGTGGGTGTTTCTCTAGCAGAATGGGGAAGGAATTACACAAGCGATGTCACGAAGGTAGAAATGACAAGATTTGGCAATGGACTGGCTATGCAGGACTAATGAGAGTGAGAAGCGGAGGACCACACAGAGGTAGGGAACCTGGCTGAGGGGCAGCATGGCAGTGCCCTCCATAACAACAGGGAAATGCAGGAAAAGAGGCTGGTTTGAGGGGAAAGAGAAAGACTTCTGCTTTGGACCTGCTGAGTCTGAGATGCCTAAAGGACATTCAATTTGAGATGTCCAGCAAGCAGTTGGAGATGAGATACAGGTAAGGGCTGGAAGTGTGGATCTGGAAATCATTTATATAGAGGTAAGTGAGATTGCCAAGAGCACAGAGTGAAAAGAAAGAGGGACCGAGATGGAGCACGGGGAGACAGGCACAGTGAATGGGCACGATGTGGATGAAGATACAGCAAAAGAGACTGAGAAGAGAGTGTCATAGGTGGGAAGAGAACCAAGAGAGAGCAGCGTCATTGTGAAAACCACAATGATCCTCCCTACCTCAGTGACAGTAAGGTTGGGAGCCAGATGTACAAACACCCAAGAGATAACTCCAGGCCTGCAGTGAATACCTAATGATGGAAGGAAGAAGGGTGTGGTTCTAGGCATTCCTAAAATCTGTCAATCGCTGAGGATCAGCTTTGTGACTCCCCATCCTGCTGCTCCAGAGCAAAGAGAGAGGAGGACAAAGCCTGCTCTGGAGGGCCCTGGATCCCAGGTGTGGCTCTGGTATCCTATTTCATACTTGTCATGGAGGGAGAGGACAATTGGGAAGGTGGCAAGTACTGCCTTCAGTTGTGCCAGTCTTTGGGAGGAAGGGATGGAAAAACCCTGGAACTCCTGCTTCCCCTCCTCGAAGACCTATTTGCCCCCCATCCCTCTGATAAGGCACATGGAGGCGGCTGCATCTGCCCTGAGAAGGCATCTCCAAATCAAAGCCAGCCTTCTGGGGGTAGAGAAAACAGGACATTTATCTATCTTGGAGTAGAGACAAGGAGCATGGTTCCCATTTCTTGTCCCTTGAGGTTACTTCAAGGAGAGGAAAAACTGCTCACTGTTCCCTCTGACTCTTCACTATGGTAAGGAAAAGGAAAGAACTGAAGCTCCCCATTGTCTAACCTGAGGCTGCCTTCTAGAACCTCAGGATGGCCCTCTAGGCTCTGTAGTGCTCACCAGTCTACTGTCAGCCTCTGGGGATGAAGTGACTCTCCACCCCCCTCTAAACCCATACTAAAGACAGGGAAATTGATGGAGTTGAAAGTCCAGATTCTTACCAAAGACAACACAGGAAACAGTAATTTGGCTATCTCCATTTTTCAGTAGTGTGTGTGTGTGTGTGTGTGTGTTTTAGGGAGTAAGGCACACAGGCAGGGCACCCCCATGGTCCCTTTCTATTCCCTATGGGCTGAGGACAATAGCCTCAGTATCCCCTCCTCTTTAAATACCCCTCCCCCCCAGCCCTCCTCTAGACTTCCTCCCTCACACACAATATCTATCCATTTGAACCATGTGTGAACCACGGCAATGGATAGAGTGGCCAAAGAGGAAACTAGGAAGGCCGGGGCAGGACGTGCTGGGCTAGATGGCCAATGTGGGCATCTCTCTGCAATGCCCCAGGTTCCTTCCTCTATCCTGTATCTTTAGTAACTGAAACCCAAGTTTGGCAGCTGCACTGTTAATACTGGGACTGAAACACGGGGAGAAAGATGAAGACGGAGTTTGGTGTAGACACACACACACACACTCTCTCAGGCTATCTGAACTTGGGTTCCTGGCCCTAGGGAAAGCTTGTCAAGAAGGTAATTAGAACCACCAGGGATAGTAATACAGTAACACCCGTTCCTTCACAGCACCAGTGTGAAGACAAACGAGATCCATACGTCAGAAAGCCTTTGGAGGTTTTAAGAGGAAGAGAGAACAGAAAGACAGGGTACTTGTTTTTTTCTCCTTATCTATTGCCAATCAGTGACCCTGTGGTCGATATGGGGGTGGTACCTTGGCAGCAGGTTTTAGGACACGTTTCAAGTGTGCTCCCCTGTTTTCAGATGCTGGTCTTTGGGAAACATGATTTTTAATCAGGAGAGAAGACAGTTCCATGTTTCTCTCTCCTGGGTGGTCATTCCTCTGGGCCACAATCCTTTACTCACTAAAGAAATGTTATAGAGGAATTTAACACTGGGCAACAGCTTGCAAAGACAGGCATATGCTCTCGTCTCTCACCAGGGAGCTGACGAAAATCACTGCTGGAACCGAGGGATGTGACAACTTGTCTTTCCACATTTTATGTTCTTGCCTTTGTGATGAGCTCCACCAGGGCAGATGTGCTCCTCACACCTGCCGTGTGGGTTTCTGGGATCCACAGGGAGGAAGGGCAGCTAGTGGGGCCAAAGGCACTTCCCTGGTTTGGACTCTGGAGGGTTCAAGCACCTTTTCAACTTCTCACACCCAGGGGGGGCCCAGTTCTGACAAATGAAAATGAGAAGGAAGATAAGGTTAGTTCTGATCTACTCCCTGAGTCATCAGCAAGTAGGACTGGTGGCACCTTTTTCTCGAAGCCAGCAGAAGCTGGTGACTCAGGGCTGAGATTCCCCATCTTTGGCTCTGATGGGGTGGGATCCGATCATTGCATCCCAATAGAGCTGGTAGGAAAACAATTAGGTTTAAGTCAACAAATAAAAGGCAAGTCCTGGACTGCATGCCATCAAGCTGGTATTGTGTGAGGTGCTGGCAAGGACCCATCAAGATGGACAAGGCACGGCCAAGATGACTTTTCTCCAAGCTATGTCCCTGGCTCTGCTGTCACCTTCTGTGAATTCCATGGAAATTTCTATGAGAGCCCAGATTTCTTCCAAAGCCTTTTTAAAATACCCTGTAGGAATAATGATCTCAACAAATCCCAACAAATGAACTAGCCAAGGTCCATAATGTATTGTAATAAGGTCTCTTATTGAGTTCAAACACAGTAAGTTTAAAAAAATTAGTTAATAAAGTCTTGTAAAATTGGTACTGCTTTTCAAATGCTATTCTGAATTGAAAGTAGTTAGTTAAGAAGATTGTAATAATAGTTAATGTAATTTTAATTGAATTTTTATATATTTGTTAGCAACATCTATATTATCTCCTACCACTGTTCAAATCAAGTTCTTCCTCCACTTAGGGCACTTTGCCAGTGGAAAAAAATGGACTGACTTTAGTTTTGATACCTTCTATAAAAGGGCAGGCCCCTTTCATCTCCCACCTTTTGGCCTAGAAATTAATACCATGTCTCTGGAAACATAGGTCCTGAATGATGCCTAATTCTAGAAAGGCCCACCTCTGCTAAGATGGAGCCAAGTCCAGGTTCACTGAATCTGTTTGTTGGCTGGCCATTCAACAAACATTTATTAAACACCTACTAATTCAATTCAAGGAGCATCTATTAAGTGCCTATTAGGTTCCAGGTTGTGGGGGAGAGGTCCTGTCCTGAAAAAACTTACAATCTATACCAGGGGTGGGGAACCTGTGGCCTTGAGGCCATACGTGGCCTTCTAGGTCCTTGGGTATGGCCTTTTGACTGAGTCCAACTTTTACAGAATAAATCCTTTTAGCAGTCAAAGGGCTGCACTTGAAGACCCAGAGGGCCACATGTAGCCTTGATGCTGCAGGTTCCCCACCCATCATCTAACACCTGCCACAACTCAGCTCTAGGTTAAGTTCTAGATAATAATAGAGTAAATTCTTTTGCTAAATTGAAACATGATGGGCTAAACCAGTAGGATTAAAAAAAAGTCTTGGGAAGTAGCTAGGTGATACTGTGAATGGAGGGCTGGTCCTAGAAATAGGAAGACCCGAGTTCAAATGTGGCCTCAGATACTGTGTTGTGACCCTGGCACGCTTCTGAGCCTCGACTTCCTCATCTGTAAAGTAGGGCCAACAATGGCCTCTTAGAGTTGTTGTGAGGGTCAATCGAGAGAACACGTGTAAAGCGCTTCCAACTATGATTATGGACATGTTTAAATGCAATAAAGACAGAGGTAGGGATGAGACCTGTGCTCTCCTTGGTACGGCGAGCTGCCAGATGAGAAGACTCCCTCCTCCGAGGCAGGTCAGCACCTGTTCTGTAGTAGGCTGAGAGAGCTGCCAAGGGCTTTGTGAGTTTAAGTGCTTCCTCACAGGGGCAGCTTAGTTCCGAGGCCAGATTGGAACCCAGTTCCTCCTAACACATACCGACACATAACACACCCACTAACACATACCGACAGTCAAAGACAATAAAAGTTTACTCATGTTAACCTTTTCTTTTCTCTTCTTTTAAAAGCCCTGGATCCTGCTTTTTTATTTTGTACTTAAGCAGGAGGTAGCTGTCAAATTGCAGATGGACCAGCCCGTTTCCAAACAGGTTATTTTCTGCAGATGGGTGGTTAACATATGCACAATGAGGATCTTTCTCTTGTTGTGCAGATCACAGCAGAACAGAGGTCAACATCCTGACACCCTTTATAAACCAGATGTACTTTACTCCTGGTTGATTATGGAGGACCAGCAACGTGCAGGAACTCACAAGGCAAGTCACTGAGATGCTAGAGAAGGTGATGGAGGGAGATGACGTGTCATGCCAAGTGAAGTTCTTCTCACCCTTTCCTCTCTCTATGAAGTGGAGGAGGCGCCTCTTTGGGGGCTAAGGGTGGGAAAGGGCCCAGGGGGACTATATTATGATGAAAAAAAGCGGGACAGAGAAATACATTTAAACATACACATTATGTCTAGAACAGGAGATCTAGTTTTTAACTTGGCAGTTCAATTCTGGAGATTCTTTCTTTTAAATTCAGCTCCCCAGTTGGTGGACATCAATATTCCGCCATTTTCAACATCTGATACAGTAGGCAGTTCCTTTGAGGGAACAGAAGATGGCAGTAGCGGACCAGAAATCACCCCAAGTTTCCTAACAAGGGCCATGTTTTCACATCAATGATCTAGATGACAGAAAGTAGAACTTGTCACTGAGTAGGCAATTGGGTGGGGCTGCTAACACCTTGAAAGACAAAAATAGCCTCCTGAGTGACAAAGTGAAGAAATGGTCTGTCAAATACAGGATTAAACTCATAGGGAAAAAAGAGCAAGTCAGCACGGGGAGGGCAAACCCGAAGCCATAGGCTTGTACCAAGGCCTGGAGAGGCAAGTGGGCAGGCATTATGCTGGGGTGAACAACATGGTAAGCTTCTTCCCTCCTGACAAGCCAGTGCTGCCCCAGGAAGGAGGAGGGTGTCAGATCTGACATGGCAGACGTCTCAGAGAGGAGGCAGGGATGCCAAACGAGCCGAGATCTTATTATGTTATGAAAGTGACAGTCAGAATCCTCCAACGAACATCTCCACTCTGAGCCAGAAAGTCATTGCCTGAGTGAATACCAAGGGTTAACTCTGCCACCTGAGCCTTTTATTAAAGCAAGGAAGAAAAGCGTGGGGCCAACCCGTGGCTCTTAGAGTGTTTTTGCAGCGAAACACAGAATCAAAGGAACCAGACACAGCAAAGACCTATTAAGTCAGCTTGTTACTCCCCTGGCTCCCATCTAACCGAGGAAGGATTGTTTCCTACGGTCTGTTCTCCTGGGCTTTGTCCAGTTCGGTTTTAAATGACTCAATCAGTGGGGCCTCCACTGCTACCTTGGAGGGGACTATTCCACCACCTCAGAGACCTTGCTGCTAGGAAAATTCTCCTAATATTTAGACTAAATTTTCCTTTGCACAATTTCTTCCCATTATTCCTCATTATTCACTCCTGGATTGCTCTAAACAATGATTTTACGCCTTCAGTACATGTACCCATCTGGACTTGTCGACAATACAGAGCCCAAATCCTGGGCTTTCAAGGAAGCTTAGGAGTCCTCAAAATCAGGCTCTCTCAACATAAAAGGCAACTTATAGTTACCAACTCTGCAGTTTAGTTTGATCCCGGAATTTGATCTTAATCTATTTCTCCTAAACAGAACCCAAGTTTAAAGAATTGTGCCACACTGGACAAAGCAGAATACTAGGCTTTTGGCTCACCCCAGCTGGAAGGAACTCCTGTGGCCCTCACAGCCTGGCATTACGGTTATCTCTGCACATGTCCCATCTCTTCTGCTGCTAATAAGCTCCTTGAGGGCCGGGGCAGTGTCTGGATTGTCCCCGGATGCCCCAAAGCACAATGCTTTTCCTCTAACAGGTGCTCAGTAAATACTTGTGGAAGAAGTAAACGTTTGTCTATGGCTTAAAAAACAGATGAAGGGCCTGGGGATATGTTTTAGAGAGATGTTGTAGTAGCCAAATGACAGAAATGCAGCTTTGTCAGCTGGTCAACAAGCATTTATTAAGTGCCTGCTCTGTACCAGGCACTGTGCTAAGTGCTGGGGATGCAAAGAGAGGCGAACACAGCCCCTGCTCTCCACAGCTCACTTGCTACCCACTCCCATGTCTCAGTCTTGAGCAGAAATGAGGGAGTGACTCTGGAGAAGGGGAGAAGGAGAAGAAGGGGAGAGGGAGATGTGGAAGAAAAAAGCCACTTCGCAAAGGGAGACAAAGAGGCGAGTCAGGAGAGGAGGAGTCAGTGAGTCAGTGTGGGAAGAGTGAGAGGTGCCAGGTCTGAGGAAGTGGAGTCACAGGACTCCAATATTAGAACTGGAAAAGGCTGGAGAGATAATCTGGTTCAGCCGCCGAACTCCCTGCGTCCCTGGTCTCCCCTCCCCATGCACTTGACAGAGGAGACAGAGGCCCGGGGAAATGAAGTGTGTCTCGCCCAGGGTTATACAGCTCATTAGTAACAGGGCAATTAGAAAGCTGGGACAAGAAGGGAGTCTTGAATTGATTGGCCAGACTGAGCCTCGCTCTTGTGTTCCGGATGCTGGTTGTCTATTCTTTGCCAGGTGGTCCTGGGAGCCCCTGGAGCCCCAGGCTGCTGAGGCTGTGTGGAAAGCCTGCACAATATATCCAAATCTCCCGTGGGCCTTTGCAACCTTAGACTTAAGAGGGCTACCCTTTTTGGAAAGTGGGAAAAATTGTCTACAAATGTACTTCTTGGTTTAAAAGTGGGATTGAGTTAAATTATTTTGGACTACTTTATGTTACATTTATGTTATGTTATTCTGCCTTTTCTCCTGATTTCAACATCATTGGGTTTTGATGAAAAAAAAATAACCAACCCATCTTTTGAAATATTTTGAACATAGATTAAAATTTATATGAAAATTAATGGAAAAAAGGAAAGAGACAGTGAAGCCACAAAAAGAGATAAAGATGATCACAAAACAATTTGAAAAATTCCTAAGTATAACATTGTCTGTGTGAATGGGCGTTAGCCCAGTTGAGAGGAGTCAGGCAGCTTACTCATAGCTTTGGGTAGTTCTGAGACAACAGTAAGACCAGAAGGAATCCTGAAAGGATCTGTCAAGTCCTGGGAAAGAAACTAAGACTTTTGGGGCAGAATGCGGCATTTTCATCAGTCTGTTGCCTTTTGATGGAGGCTTCAAAAAGTCACTAGGGATCATGAATGACTGGTTGAAAAAAACATGGTGCAGGTGACCAGAATTGGAATTTCTAGTCTAAGGCTTAAGATAAAAGAATAGCAAGCTCTTAGCCAGGATCAGACTTAAGTTTGTCTAACGAAGGCTATGAAGAATACATTTGCCTGGTGTTTCAAAAATCTGATTAAAAAAAAGTCTTTAAATTGAAAACACAGGAGTCTGAAAATTGCCCCCAGATCCACCAAGCCTGGTACAGAGAGACCCATACGGTCTGATGTGGGGAGAAGAGAAGTAACGAAGGGAGCCATTGTTTCACAGGAGCCAGCAAAGGTCCCACTGCAGGGTAGAAGGGTCTGGCCTTGGATTCAGCAAGAGCTTGGCTAAGTCTTACCTCTGACCCACAGAAGCCATGTGACCCTGGCTTAGAGTAGTTCTCTAAGAGGTGCTCCTAATGGTTATTTGAATCAGCAGAGGGGGATTTCACACTGGGAGTTCCTTACACAGATGAACTCTCTATATAACCTGGCCAGAGGGATTGTAATAACCCATATAGCTTCTGATGCGTGCACACAAATGTACAGAGCATGAGTCATAAGCCAAGATATTAAGCCAGAAGCTAAATTTGGTCTCCTAGGTATAACTGAAACTTGGTGGAATCACAGAGCCCCACGGCAACTGGCCAGAGATGCTCTCTTCAAGATGTAATAAAGGCCACTGATGGAGTGTTTCTGGTGGAGCACCACAGGCTCTGTTCTCTTTAACAGTTTTACTAAACACTTGGATGAAGGCATGACTCGTTGACATTTAAATTTTGCTTTAAAGCTTACAAAGCACTTAACCCACAACAGATCTGTGAGGCAGGTATTATAAACATTATTCTCCCTAATTCATCATTAAGAAAACTGAAGGAGCTATTAAGTGTCAGAGCTGAGATACAAACCCTGGGATCTCTCCATGACACCAGGCTGAGAGTTGGAAATGACCTAGGAAATCATCTGGTCATTTTACAGATGTCTGAGGTCAGGGGACATGCCCAATGGCACACAGACAGGAAGTACCGACCCCTCTCATACCATATTCTTCCACGCTCATCAGATCTGAAGATGATGAAAAGCATGAAGGGATAACTAACCTATTTGGAGACAGAATTGGGCCCAACTGAACAAAAACGAAATATGGATAAAGGCACATTTCTACCCTTGGGTTCAAAAAAACAATGACTCAGGCACAGGGTTAGGGAGCAGGGGTGTGGCTAGACCAGAGTTTGTATAGAAAAGCATCTGAGTGGACTATCAGATCCGTGTGCACCCATGAGTTCAAATCTAGTCTCTGACATTTACTAGCTATGTGACCCTGGGCAGGTCACTCAATGCTATTTGCCTCAGTTTCCTAATCTGTAAAATGAGCTGGAGAGTAAAGTGGAAAACCAATCCAGTATCTTTGCCAAATGGGGTCATGAAGAGTCAGATACAACTGAAACGAATGAACAACATGGCGCCCATAATCAGAGAGTAGTGATAGCTCTGCTTTATCTATTCAGCACCTGTAGATAGAATGAGGTTCGGTTCTAGGCTGTATATTTTAGGAAAGACTCGAGCTAGAGTAAATGTCCAATAGGCAGCTAGTGATTCGAGGTTGGAGCTCTGGGAAGAGACTAGGGCTGGATATACAGATCCAGGCATCATTTGCATAGAGATAACTAAACACACAGCAGCTATTGAGCTCAATGAGTGAGATGGCCCAGAGGGAGAGGCGGGAGGGCCCAGAACAGAGCCTTGGAAGATAACCACAAATGGGAATGACCTCGATGGAGATCCAGAAAGGGACACTTAAGTGGTCAGGCAAGTAGGAGAATCAAGAGAGAGCAGCTGCTGTGGAAACCCAGAAAGAAGATAGAAGGATGTATCCAGAACACGGTGATCCGCAGGGTCTAAGACTACAGAGAGATCCAGAAGGCTGAGGACTGAGAAAAGGTCCTGAGATTTGGCAGTTAAGGGGTAGCTGACAACTTCTGAGAGGTTTCATTTGAATGAGGTCAGAAGCCCCAGGGCAGGGGATCTGGAAGAGGCAGAGAGAGAAAGAACTGGAAGCACTAAGGAGTTAGGACAAGAAGGGGAAGCTGAGAGATGAGGATGATACCTGGTAGAGATGGGAGGATCTAGGGGAGATTTTCTTTAGGGTGGGGCTGGAGGCACAGCAGCGCTTGGAGGCTGCAAGGAAGAAGTGAGGAGATGGAGGGTGACTGCAGATTAGAGACAAGGAGCAATCTGCTGAAGACCATGGGAAGGGATGGCCTTGTAAGAAGGGTCACCTCTTCAGAAGGATGCAAGATGGGGAGAAGAGGGAGTTCTCAGGGAATGACTTCAGTTTTTTCCCAAGGCAATCTCCTGCAGCAAACAACATTTTTCCTTTGGAAAAAATATGTAGCACAAACCTTCATATCTAAGCATTTCCTAATCTAAGCTCCTGGATCTTGTGCATGTAAATGTGTTATTTTGTTCTGCTGGCTCCTAAAACCTTGGCTTCATTGTATTAATCTCTTGCTCAAGAACCTATAATGGCCCCCAGGTGCCTACTGGATCCATTCTACACATCAGCCTGTACTCCATAATCCGGCCCTGGCTTATGAACCTTCCCACTGACGTCGCTCCTTCATGCCCACAGAAGCCAGGTCAGACTGATTTACCGTCTCTCTCCCTCTGCACCCCCACCCCACAGAGGGATACTCTGTGCTGCTTCCAGGTCCTTGCTTGCTTCTCATGACTGCCACGCCCTCACTGCCCTTCCTCTGTTCTGCCCATCTTAATCTTTTGACCCTTCTCCAAACTCAGCTCCCCTCTTTCCCATGAAATCTTCACGACGGACTTGTTACTTGTCCCCACGCTACACCTGGAATAGTGCGGCACACACAAATAGGTATGCTCAGTAAACACTCCTGGACATTATGACTTGAGCTGTCTTGGTCTGGAAGAGGAATCGAGATGTTTAAGGTGGGGGAGGATTCACTGCAGATGGCCTGTCCAAGCATAACAGAGAAGCTGGGAAGCCTTGGTCCATTGGGATCTCTGTTCTGTGTTTTCACCTTTACATATCTTCTAAAACTTTGCTCTGGGGTCAAAAGAGAGAGAAGGGAGTGAATTTGTCCCAAGAAACAAAGCCGTGCAGCACTCCTTTACCCCCTTCACAGGCCTCAGTGAAGGTTTGCAAACTGAAGCCGGGGAGGGAGGAATGACCCAGAGGGGCAGCAGCCGGGAGATCCTGCTATTGAACGCTAGAGCTTGGCCTGAAAGAGCAAGACAAATGTGTTCTGCCAAGAAGAGTTTCTCAATATGGGTCAATATTACCAGCTGGCAAACCTGCCTGGTTACTTAATAGAGTGATTTACATGTTGTGGACGGAAAGCGATCTCTGTGCTGGATTCTCTGTAGCAGAAAATCTGTTGTAATCAAATTAACAAAGAACTCTGCGTGAAATCAGGAAATACCTTTGGAATGGTGAGCCTTGGATCATCCTGGCCATTGTTGTAACGTTAGAGGTCATGTAACCTATACTCAGCCTAGAGGTGGTCGGGTGAATTTTTATCAAACCCCAATTGTAACAATGGTGACTGCTGGAGAAGACCAGCTTTTCAGAAGGTTGGAGGCTGAAGGGCCACCTTCGATGAGTCTACTGAACAAACACGAGTAAGTAGGGATGAGTGGGCTGGAGCTCCTGTGCCCATGTACAGGGAATTAGGGAAAGGAGGTATAACACCAGAGATTATGTGGCATCTCCATGTAGGCAGTTACCCCATTATCACTAACCATGGGTCAGCAGATTTGCCAGTATTCACTCCCCGCCTTCTTATGCTACTGCACCCGTACCCAGCAGATAACACTCCAAATCTGCCTTCAATCAAGCCTTTGCTACCTCAGCCTTCTCAGTGGAAGGTTAAGGCCTTTTTGCCATTTCACCAAAGCCTCGAGACGGAACAGAGGTATTTCATGTTTGTTTACAAGCCACTCACCATGACAGCTAGGTTGCACACGTTGAGCTGGGGTTCTGCGGGTACCATGGTCTTCTTGTGTTCCTCAACGATTGGGAATATTCTTTGAAGACTATCTCGGTACTCGACGCTGGAAACACTGGACACAAGAGGAAGTAATGATCAAAGGATATTCCTACTTTATAAGACATCTCTTGAATTCTCCAAGCCAGTTGAGTCTTCATATGGTTAAGTGTCATATCGTAGAACACTCGGAGGCTTTTTGTTTTACTTTTCAAATAAGATGCACATTTGTTTATTGCAAAACATCTACACACATCTGAAAAACTGGAAAACATAGGTATGATACATTTATTTAGCCTATAGGACGTCTATTTGCTTATGTAGTATACTGCTTAGTTCATAGTTTTTAACTAGGAAAGAACTGAATAGAAATTAGAAAGATAACTTTTATAGGCAGTGTTATTTTTTCAACATATTTTTATTTATTTCACCAAATATTTCCCAATTATATGTAAAAGAATTTGAGTTGCAAATTCTCCTCCCTCTTCCTCCCACCCCTTTCCCCTTCTTGAAAAGGCAAGCAATTTGATATCGATTATACATGTGAAATCATGCAAAACATACCATGTTGCGAAAAAAAAAACAGAGACAAAAAAGGAGAAAAATAAAGTACAAAACTTTTGCTACAATCTGTATTCAGATTTCATCAGTTCTCTCTCTGGAGGTGGATAGCATGTCTCATCACGAGTCCTTTGGAGTTGTCTGGGATCATTGTATTATTGAGAATACCTAAGTCATTCACAGTTGATCACTGCACAGTATTGCTATTACTATGTACAATATTCTAATCGTTCCGCTCACTTCACTTTGCATCAGTTCATATAAGTCTTCCCAGGTTTTTCTGAAACCATCCTGCTCATTATTTCTTATAGCACAATAGTATTCCATCATGATTATAGACTACGACTTGTTTAGCCATTTCGCCAGTTGATGGCCATTTCCTTGATTTCCACTTCTTTGCCAGCACAAAGAGAGATGCTTTAAATATTTTTGTACATACAGGTCCTTTTCCCTTTTGGGTGTAATTCTTGCTAGAGGAATCCCTAGTAAATAATAATGGGTAGCAATGAAATGTTAAGATTATGCTGGAATATTAGAATGCTATACAAACGGCATTGGACAGTGACGTCTCTCTAGTAAAAAAGAATTTTCTCTCCGATGCTAAAAATATCATCTCAGAAGAAATAAACTAATGTGTCCTTACTATGCTACCATGAAATTATGGAAGTCAATGTGAAATTTTAGTTGTCTTGATCACATTTTAGGAAAATGGAGTTTGTTTCAGATAGTAATCTATCACTTCAACAATAAATTCTGGGCAGGGTAACTTGTGAGATGTATTATATCCTTGCTAGATTCTTAAGGAGGCAAAAGCTTATCCTGCTCCTCGCCAAACCCTCAGATACTCCTTAAAAATGCACTATTTTGGAACATGGATCTTTTTTCCTAATTAACATATTTTATTTTTTTATCACCTTCGCTATGAATATCTCTTCGCCTATCCAATGATCCATCCCTTATAGTAACAGTAAAAATAAAAAACAAAAAAAGCAAAGCTGACCATCATGGCAACGCCATCTGACAGAAAAGGCATAGTACCCCACCTCTGCAAAGAACAAGAGAAGTATACATTCCCAACTTGTCTTCAGGGCCGGACACAGTCATCCTAATTATACACTGTTGAGGTCCATCCTATTTCTTCCTTCTTTTTGCACAGTTGGAAGTCACCATGTGTACTGTTTTTACCTATTCACTCTATCTCATTTCATGTCTTCCCAATTATTTTTTGAATTCCTCAACTTGTTTCTTATGGCAAATAATATTGCAATACAGTCACGCACCACGATTCGCTTCACTGTTCCCCAACCACTGGGCATCAATCAATCAATGAGTGTTTGGAAGCACAAATCAAGGGCTGGGCACTGTGTTAGTGGCTGGGGATGCAAAGATACTCTCAAGACATACAGAGAGAAAAGACAACAACTCTTCTATGCCTGCACTTCATAGTGTTGGTAGTACAGGTTGATAGTATGTTAAATGAGTGTTATATTTTGTCAAACACTTTTTTTGGAACATGAATTTTCAACAGAGCCTTCCTAGGGGGTAAGTATTCTGATATGGGCAATGACCTGAGCAGAGTACTGTTTTGCGCAGACCAGTCTGGAGGCAGAGCCATAAATTAGAAAGCTATCGGTGATCGTCCACACACTTAACTAAGGTCATCCAAAAAGATGCTACAAAGAACCAGTGGGACTTTGGAATTGATTGAAAATATACAAGGTGGGGGATAATGAAAGTTTAAGCTAAAATTTATGTAGTACTTTATGATTTAAAAATGCTTTACATATTATCTTATTTGCTTCAGACAAGAAACCTGTTCTTGTCTGTATCCCCATAACATAGCTCCTGTTTTCCTAAAAAGGGAATTGAGATTCAAAGATGGTCAACATCTTACCCAAGGCTACCTGGCTATTAATGCAGTTAGTGCTCGAACCTGGGCCTCTTGACTCCAAACCCAAACTTCTTTTCACTACATATTGTGGCCAGGAGTGAAAGATGATTCTGAGGGTTAGGAGCATGAGTGCCTAGGAGGGTAACTACATGCAACGTCAGGAAGATGATAAGCTTAGTTATCCAAAGGGAAATGTCCAATGTCTGGAGTTCAGGACCAGAGATATGGATTTGGAAGCTATGGAAGTGATCTCAGAAGCAAAGAAAGTAGAGAAAAACAGAGCAGGGAAGTCGATGCTCACAGGGAGTGGAGGGAAGGATGAAGAGAAGCTAGCAGAGGAGGTACAAAGGCCTATCAAACTCTCCTCTGGGTCAGATCTTGAAGACAATTTGTTACTCTCTATGTGGGTGGCAGCTCAGACTCCAGAAGGGGCTGGTATGATAGGCCAAGGGTAGAGTCTGTTATTGAACTCTTTCTTTCCCCATACCCTTCATCTTCTGGAGAATAGTACCATCTCACTAGAAAGGCTCAGATGAGGTAGGCCTCAAGGATTCTACTTTGGTCTGGGCCAGTTTGAAGAGTATTATAGGGTGCCAGGAACCTATCTGCCTAAGTTTTGAAGATCAAATGGCTTCATTTTCCCATGGACTATAAAGATCTAATTTGGTGTAAGAGCCCCAGGCAAATAGACTACCTTAAAGCAGGTCCAGAAGCTACCTAGTTTTCTAGACTTCCTTTAGGTCTCACAGTAGGTCTTCCAGGCCTAGTCTAGTTCCTCATCATGATGACCCAATGGAAAATGGGCTGGTTTTCTCAAAACAAAGAGCCTCATGCCATCCTCTAGCACCCAACAAGCATGGTTTGGCTGGAGAGCAGGCCCCAAATGGATTCAGTCTGAAGGCTCAAGGGAATGTTTAAGTTTCCACTCACTTTCACTAAGAGTAAGGGACATTTCCAACCTTGTGAACCCCTTCTATTAGGGCAGGTCTGTATTTAAGTGATTTATACTAATTCTGTCATGGTAATACTCCAAGCATTCCTCAGACTAGGGATTAATGATCTCACTTTGCTACCACACTAAGTCACCATGAGAGGGAATCCAAGAAATGGGTTGTTTCTGGGTCTAAAAAGAATTGTTAGCATGACACTGATTCCTTTATTGACCCTCCCATGAGCACTGGCTCTAATCCTCTGGTTCAAGTCCTCTTTGAGAAAAAAACAAAATGAAATAACACCCAATCTGGAGTCCAGCAATGGCCAAGCAGCTTCCAGTAAGCTCTATAAATATCCCATCCATTAGGCAGTATTCCAAGAGAAGAAGAGTGGAGAGATGGGCACAGGGTAACTGGCAGAGGAAGGGGAGAGAATTTTTGGACCAAAACACACTTAGGTCAGCTCCCACTCCAATCGTCTGCTGTCACGTATTAACTGCACCACAAAATAAATGGGTATGGGGCCACTAACTGTCTCTAATAAGAGCTGTTAGATATTTGCCACCATGAACCACAGGTATGAGGAGGTATTAAAGATAAGCCAATTCATGTACTGTATCTGGGATTGTCCCCTTTTCCCTTAAAAAACTTAAAAAAAAACAGGCCTTAATCCAACCCCTTTTTATTTAAGAAACATAACAGTAATCTAAGAATTCTCAAAAATGTTGAATTTTGTGGTAAATTCAGACAGTTCTTTGAACACTCCATGACACATGGCCAACTGATCTGAACACATGTGACTGTAATTCATGTTCAACTCCATGCTGATTTGAATGACAAGATCACAGGATTTTAGAATTGGAAGAGAATTCAGAGATCATTTAACTTTGTCCCTCATTCTACAGATGAAGAAGCTACAGCATCGGAGACACTTGTCCAAGGTCACAGAGGAAATGAAGGGCAGAGTGAGGTTTGAATGTCTCATCACCAGCACTTATCTCACCCCAGTTAAACTACCTGCTTTACACCTTTACCTGGTTATCCAAAGTCCCTTAAAATTAGGCTTTCCCAAAGCTAAATCCATCACCTGCTGATCTCTGCCACCTCTCTCTCCCAACCCCTGTCTTTGGGAATTTCTAAAGGGTGCATGGTGTGGCAGACCCTGGTGGCCTTGGGGTCAGGAAGACCTAGGTTCAAGCTCTGCCTCAGACACGTGATGGTTGTGTAACCCCTGGTGAGCCAGCTTCCTTAGGGTCCTTTTACCTCATGAGAATTCCCCTCTGATGGCCAAATGGCCAGACCCTCATCTTTTGAAACAAATTTCAAAGTGCATGTCTGCTAAGTTTTTGATTCCTGTCTGAGAGATACCTTTAGCTCTCTCCTCCTGGACAGAACATAAGCCCTGTCCTGAGCTCAGGTTAGCAGCTCTGTCCATTCTCCCATCATTCGTGTATCTCCTCACCCAGATTCCAGAATCCCACTGGATTATACAGTTACATAAATGTACTTCAAACAAACAGTAATGTAAACAGTAAGAGACCATTTGCATGTGGGGAAGATGAAGGCTGTTTCCCTATACAACATTACTCACCTAGTCAGTTACCAAGTATTATCCATTTTCCCTTTGAAATGGCTCTCATACCCCACCCTTTCCTCTCTATCATTTCCCTGGGCTAGAGTCTGCTGATCCTAGCCGTGATCATCTCACCTCTAGAATTACTGCAGCAGTCTCTTGGTCAGTGTCCTTGATTCTTTCCCCTCCACTATCCATCTCTCGTGCCTTTGCTAGATGGATCTACCTTAAGTATCCCTTTAAAACTCTCTTAAATATCAAAAGGAATGATAAGTTAGATGCTAGATACTCTCAAAAAAAACCTCAGACTTACATGGACCAAAGCAAAGTGAAATGAGCAGAACCAGGAGGACACTGTACACAGGAACAGCAATATTGTAAGATGATCAACTGTGAATGACTTGGCTATTCTCAGCAATACAGCGATCCAAGGCAATTCTGAAGGACTTAGGATGAAAAATGCTCTCTATCCCCAGAGAAAGAACTGATGGAGTCTGAATACAGATTGAAGCACACTTTTCTTTACTTTCTTTATTTTTCTTGGGTCTATTTTGGTCTGTGTTTTCTTTTACAATACAACTAATATGGAAATAGGTCTTGTATGACCACACACGTATAACCTATACCAACTTGCTTGCCTTCTCAATGAGGGGGGTGGGGAAGGAGGGAGGGAGAGAATTTAGAACTCAATTTTAAAAATGAATGTTGAAAATTGGTCTTTACACGTAATTGGGGAAAAATAAAATACTAAATAAAAACATTCAAATCTCTCCCTTACTCAAAAGCAGTAATTGCGGGCTTCTTGGTTGGTTAGACTATACGCTTCTCAAGGGCAGGGACGGTTTCAATTTTGGTCTATCCATAGCGCCTAGCACAGTACTTGGAATATAAAAGGCACTTGATAATGCTTATTAATTTGCTGCGATATGACTGTGGCTCCCAACTACTCCCCGTGCATCAAGCTTTCCCTAAGTACTTCAGCGCGTGTTGGTTTTGCTCAACGTATAACAAGTAGCACCTCCTTTTTATTTAGCCAATAGCCTACTATAGCATAATACTTCATTGTTATACTCCTCTCCAGCTCATATGAGGCTTTCACACAGTTTTTACTGTGCCTGGTTTCTATTACTCCTTCATTATGTCTCTTCCCCCTCGCTGGCCCTTATGGTAGATTTCCTCAGTGAATTGCCATTGTTCTTCCAGAGAATCTGGGGAAATAGAGAGTTAGAAGAAGCCTACATGGTCACTGAGTTCCTACCCTGACCCAAGCAGATCGACATTATCCCCCATACCCAATGAGTTGTTATCCAACCTCTGCTCGAAGACCTTCAAAGACGGGGGGGGGGGGGGCCCATTGGTTCCTAAGGTAGTGCAATGCTTTCAACAAATGTTGACCAAGTGCCTATTACGAGCTAGGTCCTGTCTGCAAAGAGCCTCGTGTTGAGTTAGCTTTTTGCATTCACTGGATTGTTCATAGGGTTTACTGTTGTCTCCAGCTACCTACAGAAACTGGCCTGACCTCCCCTGAAACCACAACTACTCATTGCTGCCACTTCTGATGGACAAACCACAGCAATATCACCGTCTCCTTGCGCTCAGTCATGGGAATGAGAAGGAAGCTTTCTCCTATTTGGCTGATCCTGACAAGGTAATTATTAGATTTCAATCACTCTGTTGAAATGGTCCATAAAAGACTGGCTGGTCACTAGTTATCTTTATAATAGTTTCATGACTTGTAAACACTTAACTACAGCACACTACATGCTCTAAACACAAACACAAAAACATCATCCAGCATATTTAAATACTCTACCATAACTCATTTTTACCCATGATTCAAAAGATAATTCAACTCAATGGCTATATTATGCTGGCCAACATGTGCCAACCGCTTAGTAAACTATTGTGAGAACAGGGCTGGCGGCTGAAGAAGCTGGCTGAGTTTTACTCAGGCTACAGAGTGAGAAGTCTTCACGAGGACTGTGGTCAAAGGAATAGATGCTTATACCTGCTAATCAAAGGGAAACATCTGACACGTTGGTTTCTGTGCAAGGTCTCAACCAACCAGTTTAGGATGCTTGAAGGCAGCCGAATCCCAGTTCATACTTGTGCTCTTGTTCAGACAGGCTCACCCCACAGAGCATATGATGTGATAAGAGACGAAATGGCATGATATGATACAATACATGCACATAATAAGGGAGCATTCCACCTCACTTCATACTTACGTTCTTGTTTAGACAAGCTCACCCATTATAACACAATATAATATACATAATAGGATATAAAATGGACTGTAACAATATATTTAAAGAGAACATAACATATGTATTACTACAGGTAATATAAAGAAAGGGGGGAAAGGCTAATTAGGTCCAAATTACTTTTATTTGACTTCAGTGGAAAATGCAAACCTTTGAAGGTTTAGCAGATAAAGTCTCTTTGTAACTAAACTTAAAACTACCAGTAAGCCTCGGGGTTCTTGGCCTTCCAAGGGTCATCTTTCTCTGCAGAGTCGGTTTTAAAAATAATGATACATTTTCAGATCCTGAAGGCGTCTGAACCTCAATGACTAAAGATTTTCAACTACAGCTCCCCCAGGGAAAGTTGGAATTTTGTATTCTATCACAACAGCCGGCTGAAGGAGAGTCAGGAATAGCAATGAAAAAGAGAGAACCAGAGAAAAAAGGGTGAACAGGTGTTGCTGAGAGGAGTTATCGGAAAAAAATCCCCCTGTGTACACAAAATTATTCCATGCACTGAACAGCAGAACTGAGTGGACCAAGTCCAGGGTCATTACATTAATTGACACTTTTAACCTCTAGGTAGTCCCTGGAGAGCCAATCAGGCCTGGGCTGGAAGCCCTCAGTCCCAGTCCCAGGTGTGGCCCAGGCTTCGTTCATTTAATGTAATTGGGCCTTGGCAATCTGCTCCACTCTCCTCCTCCTCCAAACAACTCAATGTGGAGCCCGCTGAGTTATTAACACCGCCTTCCAAGCCCTACAGTGACATTCCTGTTGGGGGAGGTTAACGAGGAGGGGAAGCGGGGCGGAGGGAAGCTCGGCCTTTAACATATTGCCTTTTCCTGCTCCCACAATCTCATTTTAATATTCCAAATCTCATTGCCATGTGGTCCTTAGCTCTGAGGTCTCCAGTGCAGGCTTGTTACTAATTGTGAGTCCTTCAAAGGGAAATTAAGATGCTTCTTTGCTTCCCATTTTTCTTTACACTTACTTCTAATGGTAACGGTCACTGAGTGGCATAGCAAAATGAAGCAGGGTCTGTCTGATGGAGACAAAGCGGCGACAGCCAAAAGGAAAGATGCTGAGAGAGATCTCCAAGAATGAGGCATTCCCAACCTGCCTAAAGACAAGGACAGCACTCTGCATCTGAAGACACCTGGGAGCTCAACAAACAGATGGCGAAAGGGCTCTCCAAAGCGAGGTTAAGGGAGCCTGTAAATCCAGGGCCCAGAGCATGCTCCCCAGCATGGCTGGAGAGGACAGCGGGTGAGTTACAGGCCCCTGCCTGATAGGGAGATGACCAAAACCCCGGTGGACTGAGGGTGGCTATGAAAACCCCTTCTGTCTGCACTGAGAGGTCATCACTGTCCTGACTGGAAGGGCAGGCACAGAGCCATCCTCGTCCTCCTCTTCCTCCGTCTCTCCTGGTTTGTCCTGCCAGCCATACTAAGCCAGAAGGAAAGGAGAGTTTTGTTCCTGCCCATCATGGGTGGGTTGAACCATGTACATGAAGCCTCCAGTTGAAAAGGCATTCCTAGGGGCAGCTCTCTCCCCCAAAGCTCAGCAATTACATGAATGACCGAACTGGCAGGTCTTAGAATAACACACAAGAAAAGGGTTCGAGTCAAATTTAGTTCCAAACACTTATGGAGTGCTTAGCCCAAGGTAAAAGGGAACAGGGTTTCTTTGGGAAGTGGGAAAATGCTCGGGATCTCAGAACAAGTTTGGATTCTTCCACCTGTCCTCTCAAAGGGTCAGGATCTCAGGAATGTTCTAACGGTGCCTCCAAGGATTGGACTAGTCTGGTCACAATAAGTCATCTGCAACCACAAAGGGCAGATGCAAATCCACTCTTTGTTGCCTTCCCATTGGCAGGTCTATCTGGGCGAGACCCAGCATCCTCTTTACACCAGAAGGTAAGTAACTAAATCGATGCACACTTGAAAGACTCTTAGGACCAGAAGGTTCCTCCAGGGTCAGTCCCCTGCTTCTAAGAAGGATCACAACTAAATGATGCTCCCCAGGGGCCAATCCTTGTAGATCTCACCCAGGCAGGAGTGACAGTACAGTTTCCTGCTGTACCTGGAGCCACTGAGAGCTTCCATTGGAGCTTCCAGTTGGTGCTTTAATGGATGGGAACTATCATCTGCTGTGCTTTCCTCGTGACTTTTTTGAGTCACACTCAGCTGGACCTTGTTACCTGAGCCCAGCGCCCTTCCAAGGATCTTTCCTTTGACTAGATCACTGGAGATTTCTCTGCTTCACTTTCCTTATAAAGCATGGGGGCCATGTATTCGGACTATACAGATCCAATTAACAGTCTGTGTTAGGCCTCACTAATCGACTTGAGGTATGCTATGCAATGCGCTATCATCTTTGGCATCAGACAAATTGGTACTTCTGGAAACCAGATCCTCTGGAAAGGGAATTTAAAAAAGCAGAGCTCTCTTCTCAGTCAAGGGCACCACGTTGGGCTGACTTCCCCAGGCCTACCGGGAGGGATTTATGCATAGACTGACCCTGACCCCAGGCTCTTTGACTGCATGAGCATGAAACAGCAGGCTTTTGTTTCTTCAACCAAAGTCTCTGGCCATGGTTTTTAGCTAGAGTTTTCGGTTGTTACTTAAAGTCCAGGTGAGACTTGAACCCAGATTTCCTGATGCCAAGCCCAGGGCTCTTTTACTAGACGTTGCTTCCATGGGGAGAGAAAGAGAAGAGAGCACCCTGAATTCACTGCTCCAAGCCTTAACTCAACACACTCTCTCCTCTGGCTTCTGGCACCTCCGAGGAGGGCTGGGCCCAAAACCCCCCTCAGACTGAGGCAGGTTACTGCCTCAGTATCCTTATCTGTAAAGTGGGGCTAACAGCACACGTCCCACCCACCTCACAGGGCTGCAGTGAGGAAAGCCCTTGGTAAGACTCTAATTCATTCGAGCAATTATTAAAAACCATATTAAAAGCAACAAAGAGCAAAGAATCTGTCTATTAGGGCAGGTTATCCTAAGAGTACCCTGAAGACCAAAAGATGAGGTTTTTCCTTCCCCAGTGGGAGAAAGTAATCGCAGAGATAATGTTCCTTAATGCAGAGTCCTGAATCTAGTTCCTTAAAACTCCATAGTAACAATATGACACATTTACATAGCGCTTTAAGATTTTCAAAACACTCTGTAAGCATTATCTGATTTGATCTTTAATATAGCCATGTGAATACTGGGAACAGGAATATCATCATTCCCATTTCACAAATGAGGAAACTGAGGATGAGAGGTTTTAAGTGACTCAGTAGGGTCACACAGTCATTAAACGCCTGAGGCGGGACTGGAACTCAGGACTTCGGGAAGTCTAGCTGCACTACCCCACGCTCACTTGACGGCAGAATAGGCCCAATTAATTTCACTCCATCAGGTCTTTTCAACATTGTTTGGAGGAAGGAGCATTGGGTTGGGAATGAGAAGATATGTCAAAGAGTACAAACTCATGGTAAATTTTTTTTTAATGTGCTTACCTGATTGGGAATTTCTCCCCTGGGTCTCTTCCCAGGTGGAAAAGCAAGGGCAATTCTGAATGTTCCTCTTGGCTGTGGGTGGTTACTCCAGACACATTCTGCCCAGGGCAGAAATCAATGCCCTGCAAGGGAGACAATAGGTTGACAGGGGTTCGAAGGGGGAGGCTTCCTTTGCTGGGTGTCAGATTACCCCGGAACAGACAAAAAAGATGCAGCCGAGTCCCACGACTCTCGATTTTTCTCCACTTTGGTTAAAAAAGAAGAGATCCCTGACCCGACGTGAAGACCTCTCCTACACATCCCCCATTGCTCAGAAGGAGAGAGGGCAGGGCAGAGGGGACTGATGCAGTGGAACTGGACATCGGGTACTCTGGAAATAAGTCGATGCTTGTGTGAGCTAATCAGCAGAACTGGCACAGCCTGAGATAAATGACTGGAAACGTTTGGCTCTTCATTACTCAGGGTTCTCCTTCTCTGTCCTAACCTGTTCCCCTGGATGCCCACAGAGAGTTGGTAATGAGAGAAGGAGAGGGAGGGAGGGAGGGAGGGAGGGGGAGAGGGGGAGAGGGGGAGAGGGAGAGAGAGGGAGAGAGAGGGAGAGAGAGGGAGAGGGAGAGAGAGAGAGAGAGAGAGAGAGAGAGAGAGAAGGGTTAATGGGTTAACTCTGTTGGGAATCAAGTCCTATTGTATGGAGGAGGAGGAGGGAAAGAAGACAGGTTGAAAAGACTCCAGAAATGGCAACAAGAAAGGCATCTGAGTGCTCAAAGATGACTCCTGAGCAGGACCAGGCCAGCCTCTCTCCGTGAGACTCCAATGGCAGCCTGGAAACGTGAATAAAGGCGCGTACGGCAAAGCAATGAGAAGCCAACGTGTTTTTCCTAATTCCAAACTGGAGATTTGGTTTAAAACTGTAACTTCTTGGAATTCTGCTGTGGTGGATGAGCTAGTCCCTCTGTGTTAGGGGTTTTATAGGGCAAGAGTGCTGGACTTGGGAATCAGGAAGCCTGGAATTCAAATTACTTACTCACGGTGTGACCCTGGGCAAGTCACTTGAATTCTCTCAACCTCAGTTTCTTCCTCAGTAAAATGCGGTAATGACAGCACCCACTTTCCAGGGTTGCTGGGACGCTCAAAGGAGAGACCATCGGTATAGACAGCACTTGGGAACCTTAAAGCACTATAGAAATGTTAGCTATTATTTGTAGGTAGCAGAGTGGACAGAGGCTGGGCTGGGAGTCAGGAAGACCTGAGTTCAAATCCATCCTGAGATACTCACCAGCTGTGAGTGACACTAGTGACCCTGGGCAGTCACTCTACCTCTGTTTGCCTCAGTGTCCTCAGCAGAAAAGCGGGGATATTAAGAGCACCCACATCCAGGGTTGTTGTGAGAATCAAACGAGATCATGATAGTAAAGCACCAAGTGCAGTGCCCAGTACCCAGTAAGTGCTATATAAACTTTGGCTAGCATTGCTACTGCTGTCATAGCCCATAGCAACACCTACAGAAAACAGAGACCGAGGCCCTTGGGTGATACGGCCAGAGAGGGACTCCGGCCTCCAAGGCCTGGAAAATCAGCCTCCTGCCCCACAGGACAGCCGAGGAACAAAAGCTACTCGCGTCCTTCTGCTCGGGAACGTTCTGCCGGCCAGGGAGGTGCCTACGCCTGGCCTCGCGCCAGCTTCTAGCATCTGTAATGACTCAACGGGTCACCCATGACCTGGCCTTTGGGGTATGGTGTCCCTGGGACCCAGTGAATTGGGGAATTGTTTATGGGCCTTGTTGGGGGAGGTGGAAGTAGCTCCCACCAGTTGGCACCAAAAACACAACCTCAGCTCCACAGACATGTTACCATCGGCCTAAAACCTGAGTCCCCCTCTCTGCCCCTTTCATCATCGAGGCAAGGCAGGTAGCAGCAATCGCTCATCCCCTTCCACACACCACCTCCAAGGAAACTGTTGGCTTTTCACTCTTTTACCCCTTTAGGTGATCCTTGATGTGATTTCACATTGCTTTCAGCTGTACTAAAAATAGTTGGGCCAGGTGACAGTTGAGCTAAGGTGGAAAAGAGCTCGAATTTGGTTTGTTCTGAGCTCCACGTGGCTCTAGAGCCCACGTGCCCCCCAGTAGCAATCTGTCTAAGGTGTGGGGGGAAGAGGCTTCTTAATGCCTTTCCAGGGGCTACCTCCCAGCCCTTGTAGAGGAGGATAAACTCGACACATTTGTTTTATGGCACCTGAGAAGTTTAACCTCTGAGCTCACAGGCATATGAGAATGATACTTACTCTGGGAAAGTGAAAAAGCCCCCCAGAAATCTGAGCCTGCTAATACCTTGGAAGAGAAATGATCACACAAAGAGGGGTCCCCAGGCTTATGAGGAGCTGGCAACTCAAAAGAGTTTTTTTAAGCTGCCTTTTTTTTTAAACAATTTCAGCTAACACAGTGAACTATTTATTATAGCCTGTTACCCCAAGAGGGAATGAACTGATAACCTGACATGTGGCGAGTGGTAATGCTTAAGAGGGGGACTCGGGGTGATGGGGGTGAAGCAGCTGTAGCACGTACTCATAAAGCAAAAACCACCACAAGGCTTTCTGTGGACGTTAGTGGGGTGTGATTGGCAAACAATTTTCTAAAATATCCTGTGTTTTTAAATGGACAGCTGGTCAGTGGAGCAGTTAATATTCTGCTTTTCAATAAAGCAAGAAGGTGAAAAGCCCGTGAAATCCCATTTATCTGCACTGAGCTATGGATTCCTGAATCAGTGGCTGGAAAAATCAGGGGGCTGGCTTGATAGGTTGGACAGGGGGCCAATGATGGATTTTAAATGGATACAAAAATGGACGACCTTTTCCCCTTTTGGTAGTCGGGGCCCTGGAGACCAAATAAAGATTGAATAGTGGGGGAAAACAGCAGAATTTAGTGTAAAAGGAAAGCTGAGCAGTTAACAGAGAGATATCAAAGCCAAGGCTGAATGTACAAATTATAATTTGGATGCAAATCAAATAAGCTATTTAATTAAGATGCCTGCTAATTGGTACAGGATTTCTCTCTCACAAATACCGCAGTCTGAGGGAGGACCTCGTCCTCTTGGGTATTAGTGTCTGATCTGCTTCTGTTCACAGTCCCTTCCTCCTCCCCTCACTTGTCATGTACAGAAAGACACACAAACAGTTCCAGATAATTTCCCAGGGTTATTCATGTCCTGGTGGCTAAAGAGCAGGAAATGAGGAAGTGGGAGACCTCGGGGAAGTCACTGTTCCTCTCGGAACCTCAGTCTCTTTATCAGTAAAAGGATGGTGAGACCATCTAAGGATGGTGATGTCTCCTGGGCCATAATTCCAGAGAACCCCAAGGGGGCTCAGAATCTTAAGATCCCCAGAGTTTCTGAGAATTCTAAGGGGGCATCCAGGACAAAAATCATGATTTGCTGGTGACTGAACCGAGGCCCAGAGACAGGACCACTTGGCCCTCGGTCACACTAGCACTGAGGGTCAGGGCCAGCACTCAAACCCAGGTCCTCTACCTTCAAACCCATCACTCTCCATAGCACCATGCTGACTGCCATAGCTCAGCTCTCTGGGGATAAAGGAATGCAGGGGACCAAAGAGAAGGAGCCTTTGGCCTACTGCCTTGTATTTAAATTAACAAATTAGGAAGGAAGGAAGGAGGAAGGATGGGAGGAAAGGAGGGAAGAGAGGGAGGGAAGGAGAAAGGTAGGAAGAAAGGCAGAGAGGGAGGAAGGAAGGAAACATGTATTTATTAAGTGCCTACTGTGTGCCAGGCACTGGGCTGCTTTACAAATATTATCTCATTTGGTCCTCACAACAACTTTGGAGGTAAATGCTACTATGAATAATAATATCGATGATAGCTAGCATGTATTTAGTCATTACTCTGTGCTAGGTGCTGTGTCAAGCACTTTATAAATATTATTTCATTCTGTCCTCACGACCACCACATTTTAGAGATCTTACAGGAAATGGAGGCAGATGGCGGCCATGTGACCTTCTCAGGCTCACACAGCCACTTCCATGGCAGTTTGGAGAAGGAGAGGCCCAATGTGGTGTGGACAAGGAAGGCCTCTCCAAAGAGCCAGGCTGTGAACGAATACTGAAGCATGGGCAGGACTTGCAGGCAGAGGGAGGAGAAGGACAGGCTTATGGCCAAGAATGAACCCAGTGAGGAAAAAATCCCTGCTGGAGCGAGGGGCTCACACTGGGAAGTTGTGGTAGATGAAAGTGGCCCGCTGGATGGGGCCCCGCCGGGGGCTTCTGAACAAGGGAGCACCGTGATCCATGCGTTTTAAAGATCCATTCATTCATTTCTTCATCGGTGAAGGTGAGGGAGGGCCAAGATGCTCTCCAAGGCCCCTTGAGCCCTAGATACCATGAGAGCCTCTTGACTGAGTGGCGACCCTCTGCAGAGCCCTCTGACAGGCACTAGGACATGAAAACGGACAGAAGCTCTGCTCTCCACAGCGCCGAGAGTCCAGACAAATGCTGGGCAGAATGGGAAGGCACAGCAATGAGACGCAGTGGGCAATGCAGAAGGAATGCTGGATGGTGGACTCGGGGAGCCTGGGGTCCAGATACAAACTATGTCCTTTCCTGCACTACCCTGAAGAAGCCGCTGGAACTCTGTTGGACCTGTTTCCCCTGGAGCGCAATGAAGGGAGCTGGGTCTGGACCTCCTATGAATTCTAGGCATGAAGTGTCAGGGGAACACTCGGGTGGGGGAAGACGTCATTTTTGGTGCGGGGTGGTAGGGAAGCAAAGGGCAGCTTCACAGAGACAATGTGACCCAGGGGGCAGAGATCTGGACCCGGAGTGACAGACACCTGGGGTGAATCTCGCACCCAGGATTTAGTAACTATGTGACCACAGGCAAGTCCCTCGATATCTTTGAGCCTATTCCTTCATCTGTAAGATGGAGATACAAATGTCCATAGTCCATCCAACTTCACAGGTTGGTCATCAGGTTCAAATGAGATAATGTACATAAAGTGTATGGCAGATTTCAAGTTACTGCTTTTATTACCAATTATGAAGGAAGAAGCTAGGCAGCTCAATGAATGGAGCACTAGCTAGGCCTGGAGTCGGGAAGCTGGTCTGTTGTTTTTCAGTTGTGTCTGACTCTTGGTGACCCCATTTTGGGGTTTCCTTGGCAGAGATACTGGAGGGGTTTGCCATTTCCTTTTCCAGCTCATTCAACAGATGAAGAAACTAAGGCAAACAGGGTGAAGTGACTTGCCCAGGGTCACACAGCTAGTAAGTGTCTGAGGCCAGATTTGAGCTCAGGAAGGTGAGTCTTCCTGATTCCAAACCCCAGTGCTCTAGCCGCTACACCATCCGGCTGATTAGAGTCAGGAAGACCTGAAAAGATACTTACTAGCTATGTGACCCTGGATAAGTCACATCACCTCTGTTTGCCTTCATCCACTGGAGAAGGAAATGGCAAACCACTCCTGCGTCTTTGCCAAGAAAAGCTCCTGGACAGTATGGTCCACAGGGTCACGAAGAGTCGGACATGACTGAGTGACTGAACGCTAACAATAAGGAAGGAAGCTTTGAACAAGGAGGTGTTTTCACTGGACATCAGAGATGGCTAGGATCACTGTGGGTGAGGACGGAGGGGGTGCTCCGAGCACCGAGAGAGGACAGCTTGGGCTGCATCTGGAGAAGATCCATCATCCTCCTCCATCCCTGTTAGTCTGGGACAGAAGGGACCATGCGGAAAGTCGTGGCGATGCTAAAATGGTCCCAGGAGCCTGCTGCCTGGAAAACAGGTGTTCAGACAGCCTCGGAACACTGGCCACGGTGATGCCAAACACGACGACAATCTGACCTCGTGGGATCACAGATGTAGAGCCGGAAGGAGACCTGGGATCTGGTCCAATGCCCCTGTGTTACTGATGAGGAGGGATGTGAGCTGCCCAAGGTTACTCAGGTGAGTGACAGGTAAGCAGGCTGCTGTTTTCTAGCATCACAGGAGGGGAGAGGAGAAAGAGTGGAGAAGAAGCCATTATGTCTGTAACCCAAATCAGCTCAGTGCTTGGCATGCCGTAGGCACCAAATAATGCCCCCTGATGGCTAAGGCATCCCTGAATCGTTGAGCTCCATGTTAGAGAATGCGACCCAAAGGAAGGACAGAATGCTCGTGAGTTACTCCAAGAAAAACCTGAAGCCAGTCTAGTCTAGACAGCCTGTTCAAGGAGTCCTGGTTATTCATACAAGAATTCATTTCTTCAGCCTCTCCCCTTCTGACAAAACAACTGCTCTGGGCAGAACGGCTCATGCCTCACTCGCCTCCAGAGTGAAGGAACCATGAATTGCGGGATGCCAATACAGACTCGAGGCCCCCCAGCCCTGGGGGCTGTGGTCAAGCCTTCAGCTGGCAGCACTCTCTATGGGGATAAACACTGGATCCTCTGTGTATGAGTCAATGTCTCTAGGCTCCAAAAGGAAGACCACACACCCCAGGAGGCATGATGGGACGAAGAAAGAAAATCCTCCTGGGATAGAAGGTGATGCCCCAGGACCGGGAGGCGGCCCCAGAGCCCACCCTCCCTCACAGCTGCCCTCATGGGCTTCCAGGCAGGGACAAACATAAGAAAGTGCTGCAGTTAGTCAGCCTTGGCAGCCATGTCAGCCCCACTGAACAAAAATCGCTTCTAATGTGTTAACTGTCTGGAAGGGCCTGGAAAAAGGGGGCGAATCGAAAAGTCTCTATCGGCTCTCAAGCAGAAGGGATCGATGACTGCCTGGCAGGCTCGGAGGACCACAATCAAATGTCATTATTTGTGAGGCTATACTTGACTTCACAGCTCCCTCCTCTCCCCCTTCCCCCGCTCGAGTTTATTGATCCCTGGATGTAGAGGAGAAGGGCAATCAAAATAGACTGCAGAAGGAATAACCCCTTTGGCATTTTACATGAGAACAAGAGTATCTTCAGAAGGAAGGAGGGGGAGAAATAGACAGGCGGAGAGGAGAAGAGAGGAACCTTTTATGGACACAGCCGCCCTTCCTTAGAAGCGCAAGGCGGCCAGTGACTCGACCTGTAAGCTGGAAATCTGGCGGATTGGACCAGCACCTACTGGACATTACAAGGTAAGGAATGCCATAGGAGGAGGCTTAGCTGGCTTTCAGGAGAAGGATGCTTGACTTTCTCTTGGATTAAAGATGCTCTCTCATGTGGCTCCAGGCCAACAGTACAGATCAAATTTTATTAAAAAAAAAACTTCAAACTATTTGGCTGCACTGGTAACCTGGTATAGCAAATATTCAATTCAACCAATGCTTATTAAGCGCCCACTATGTGCTCCTTCCTTGCCTCTAGCTTCTTTCAAAGCTAGCTCAGGTGCCATTAAAAGTCAATCAACCAATAAGCATTCATTTCCACAAGGCCTTTCTAAGGGTTCTTTCCCTCTTAAACTTACTTTGCCATGCTTTTTCTTTTTAAAATTATTTTTACTTTATTTTATTAGATATTTCCTGAGTACACATAAATTTTTTTTAACCACTGCTATTCAATATTGTACTAGAAATGTCAGCTTTAGCAATAAGAGAAGAAAAAGAAATTGAAGGAATTAGACTAGGTAATGAGGAAATGAAACTATCACTCTCTGCAGATGATATGATGGTATACTTAGAGAATCAACTAAAAAACTACTTGAAATAATGAACAACTTTAGCAAAACTACAGGATAAAAAGTAAACTCATAAATCATCAGCATTTCTATATGTTACTAACGAAGCCCAGTGGTAAGAGATAGAAAGAGAAATTCCATTTAAAACAACATAAAATATTTGGGAGTCTACCTGCCAAGACAAACCCAGGACCTGTATGAACACAATTACAAAGCACTTTTCACACAAATAAAGTCAGATCTAAATAATTGGAAAAATATTGGTCACTTGGGGGTAGGCTGAGCTAATATAATAAAAATGACAACTCTATCTAAATTAATTTACTTATTCAGTGCCATACCAATCAAACTATGAAAAATTATTTGATAGAGCCAGAAAAAGTAATAACAAAATTCATATAGAAGAACAAAAGGCCCAGAATATCAAGGGAATTAATGAAGAGAAATGCAAAGGAAAGTGGCCTAGCCGTACCAGATCTCAAATTATATTATAAAGCAGCAATCATCAAAACCATCTGGTACTGGCTAAGAAATAGAGTGGTGGATCAGTGGAATAGGTTAGGTACACAAGACACAGTAGTCAATGACTGTAGTAATCTACTATTTGATAAATCCAAAGACCCCAGCTTCTGGGATAAGAACTCACTATCTTACAAAAACTGCTGGAAAACTGGAAAAGAGTATGGCAAAAACTAGGCACAGACCAACATCTTACACCATATACCAAGATAAAGTCAAAATGGGTACATGATTTAGACATAAAGGGTGATACCATAAGCAAATTAGGAGAGCAGGGAATAATTTATCTATGGAGAAAGGAAGAATTTATGACCAAACAAGAAATGGGGAACATTATGAAATGCAAAATGGGTAATTTTGATTACATCAAATTAAAAAGATTTTGCACAAACAAAGCCAATGTGGTCAAGATTAGAAGTGAAGCAGAAAGCTGAGAAACAATTTTCACTGCCAGTGTTTCTGATAAAGGCCTCATTTCTAAAACATAGAGAGAACTGAGTCAAATTTATAAGAATACAAGTCATTCCCCAATTGATGAGGGGACAAAGGATATGTTTTCAGATGAAGAAACTAAAGCTATCTATAGTCATATGAAAAAATGCTCTAAATCACTACTGATTAGAGAAATACAAATTAAAACAACTCTGAGGTACCATCTCAAACCTATCAGGTTGGCTAATATGACAAAAAGGAAAATGATAAATGATAGAGATGATGTGGGAAAACTGTGCATACCCTTTGATCCAGCAATACCACTACTAAGTCTGTTTCCCAAAGAGATCATAAAGAAGGGGGAAAGGACCCACATGTACGAAAATATTTATAGCAGCTCTTTTTATGGTGGCCAAGTATTGGAAATTGAGGGGATGCCCATCAATTGGGGAATGGATAAACAAGTTGTGGCATACGAATGTAATGGAATACTATTGTTCTATAAGAAATGATGAGTAGATGGCTTTCAGCAAAACCTGGAAAGACTTAAATGAACTGATGCTGAGTGAAGTGAGTGGAACCAGGATAACATTGTACACAGTAACAGCCACACTGTGCAATGACCAACTTTGATACTTGGCTCTTCTCAGCAATACAATGACCTAAGGCCATTCCAAAAGACTCATGATGGAAAATGCTATTCACATCCTGGGAAAGAACTCTAAGTCTGAATGCAGATCGAAGCACACTATCTTCTCTTTTATTCGGTTGTTTTTGTCTTTCTTATGGTCTTTCCCTTTTGTTCTGATTCCTCTTTCACAATATGTGAAAATATGTTTAATATAATTGTACACATATAGCCTGTATCAGACTGCTTGCCATCTTGGGGAGGGGGAGGGAAGGGAGAAAAAAATTTGGAACTCAAAATCTTAAAAAAGTGAATGTTGAAAACTATCTTTACATGTAATTAGAAGAAATAAAATACTATTAAGTGGGGGAACAATCTTTTTTTGAATTTTGAGTGCCAAATTCTCTCCCTCCTGTCTCCCCTACCCCCTTGCTCAAGAAGGTAAGCAATTTGATTTTGATTATACATGGGAGGTCATGCAAAACACATTTCGATATCAGCCGTGTAATTACTTTGTCTATACTTTGGGTTCACTTGGCTTTGTATGTGGTGGATTCCCTCTAGGAGAATACAAGTCCCTTGAGAGTGTGACTATTTTCTGTGCTCATATCTCTAGCACCTAGAATAATGCCCTGCACAGTAGGTGATTAACAAATACTTCAGTTGAACAAGCCATAGGGAGAGAATCAGCCTTGTTAGAAAACCCACCTTCAAATCCTAGCTTTGAAACTTACTAGCTGAAACAAGTAATATTCTTGGATGAAGAACTGTGGATAACTTAGATATTCCCAGCAGTACAATCCCAAAGGACTCATGATGAAGCATCCTATCTGCCCCTAGAGAAAGAACTGATATTGATTGAATACAGACTTCAGTCTATATGCTATTTTTCACTTTCTTTCATTCATTTTTTTTCTTTTATTTGAATCTTCTTGTACAAAATGACTGATATGGAAATGTTTTACATAATGGTGCACATATAACCTATATCTGATTTGCTTATCATCTCAGGGACAGGGGGACATAATTGGAATTGAAAACTTTAAATAAAAATGTTAGAAAGTTAAAAAAAAAATTTACTAGCTCAGTCACCAAAGAATTAGACCTCAGTTTCTTTGTTCACAAAATGGGCACGATTATATACTCTGTACTACCAACTCAATGGACATTTAAGAGAAAATCATAATGTAAACCTTAAAGTGCTATATAATTCTGGGCTGTGATTATTAATTACAAATGCAATGATATTGAATAGGGTTGGCTATAAAGTGCTATCCTTTGGTTCCCCAAGTTGATTTGGTACCGATTTATAAGTACCGAAAGAAGGAAATGTGGCCAAATACAGGCACCTGTAAAGACAACCGGTGGTTGGTTCATACTCTGCCCTAATCTGATCATACCTATAATACAACCTCTGGTTTTGGGCAGTGCATTCTTAGGACAGACAACTCATAGTTGATAACACTGCAGACCAGGCCATAAATGGCTTCCTGAAGTTACTAGGGATGTGTAGCCAAAACAGCAGTCAGTCACTCAAGGAACATTTATTAAGCACTTTCTACATACCAGGCATAGGGCAGAACAAAAGCCGCGCCCCCCCCCCCCAAAAAAAAAAACCAAACCTTGCCCTCAAAGGCCTTACTTTCCAATGGGGTAGACAGGGGCCCAAAGGGTGCAAAAAAAATGTCGGTACTTTCAGTCATGTGTTGACTCCCGGATAGAAAAAAAGAAAATACTCTCTTTTCCATCCTCAAATTCTGCTTCTCTCTCTGTTACTCCTGCTTTCCCCAGGGTGTCTCCCCTGCTATTCTTAGCTCAACCCCCCATTTCACCCCCAGCTATTTGTCTTCTCACCCGGTCTTCCTCAAGGTCTTAGAAAATGCTTCACTGGCACCCCCTTTCTGTTATCACCTCATCGGTGATAAGGGAAGGGAAGCCAAAGTACAAAGGGGTGAGAACCTATGTAATGAAGTCGATGGCTAGGGATACTTTTGTCTATTTAAAAAAAAGTTTCCAGATCATGGTTCTGATGTCCCACAAAAGCAGGAGCTTCCTTTGTGATGAGATCGGCTCGTGAAACTGGTCACTCCCGTTTGGCCAGGATAACTCAAACTCCATCAATAATATTGATAACAGACCCACCAGTAACAAGGATGGGAGTCAGCAGCAATTAAGTCTGGTGAAAGGGATAAAAGGAGGAAAATGAGAGGGAGGGGGGGGAAAAAGAGCCGAATGGTAAAATAGCCAGTGTTCTGAAATCCTTCCCATGTAAGAGCTGTAATTAATGTCTGGAAGACATGAGAAGAATTGGAACAAATTTCAGCTCCTGCCTCCTCTGCGTGTTGTTAATGGCTATTCTGTCCACTAATGTGTTCCAATTTTACCCCCATCAACCACATGTGATACAAACTGCAGGAAATCAAATGAATTTTTAATCATTTCTCTGATGTACAGTATAATGCTGACTTTTATCAGCCAGTAGTTAAACAAAGACTTGGAAAGAAATAAATATTGCTTAATTGTGCAACTGCCACTGCTCACAGTAGGAGCGTCTTTGAAATGAATAACCGGCCCCTGTTCTCATTCTGCGCAGAGTCAGAGGGATACAGGCAGGGCTGTGCTGATTTTTGTCTTCTGGGGGGTGTTTAAGTAGCAAAATAGGCTTTCTTTTTTTTCATACTATGCAGAGAAATAAAATGCATTTCTGAAACAAGCCTGCCCTCTGCCATGTAAACAATCTTATCCTGGCGGGAAGAGAGGGGGAAACAGAACATAATTCTCTTTATTCTTTGTTTGCCCAAGACAGGAGGTTAACTTGTACAGCTGCAGTTTGAATGCATTAATTCGTTCTTGCAGAACACAAATCCGAACCTACGTCATATTTCTGGGTCACTGGGACACAACAAATTGGACCCTTTGTGCTAAATCAGCGACCCATTAAGTCCCAAATCCGGTCTGGGCCCCCCGACCTGAACTACTCCTGCTCTCCCTTCTTCCCAATCTAGCCAGGCCCCAACTGGGAAAGTTACACATTTGTTTTCATATTCACAGATGCTGTTGGCATTTAAAAATATATATATTCCGCCCCGAGGGCTTACGGGTTCTAATAAAATATAACATAGTTGTAATAATTATGGTCACAATGACCTTGCAGCACCAATTACCCCGCTCTAGAAATTATTCAAAGCGGTCCCCTAACGCGCAGCTTCATTTCTGAGAGCATAATCATCTCAGTGTACTTATGGCTCAACCGTATTGTGAGAGGGCCTGCAAATTAGTCACCAAATATACAGAAGAAACGTACAAAATGCAAGGCATGAGTTGAATGCAGCTTATGACCCAAGACCCAGGAAAACGTGTGGAAATGGAAACAGAAGTGACGTTTCTTATAAAGAACTCTCAAAACTCAGAAATGTTCGGACTGAGGTTTACAAAATAACAGTGTACCCTTCTAAATAAAGGAGGGAATCGAGACAAAGTGTCTTGGGAATGTTTGTCATTTTGATGGAAATCTGGGGCAGGATGGGTCATTTTTCAGCGTGAGGGACCAGGGCAGGTTTCCTCAACCAAGCAGTACCTGAGCTGGGCCTCAGGGGAGGAAGAAGAGTTCAGCGTGCGGATGGGAGGCACTGCAAGCAATGGCCTGACCAGGAGGGCAGGGGGAGAAGGGGGCAGGTGGGCTGAAGTTAGGGGTTACTCTGTCTGTAATACAGAATCAATGAGGTAAACAGCAGAAGAAAAGTCTGGACAAATGGGTTGGAACCAAACTGTGGAGATCTAAAGTGTTAGGCTAAGGTTGTGTATTTTATCCCACTGGATAGGCACTAGGAATCACTAAAGTTGTTTTAAGAGTGGTGCATCCCAAAGATTATTCTCGTAGCTGACCTTAGTGAGGACGGACGGGAGAAGGGACATACTGGAGGTAGGGAGCCCAGTTAGGAGGTTGGAGGTGATGAAGGTCGAGAATAGGGAAGGTGGAAGAGTGGAGCGAGAGGGACAGCTGAGAGACAGGTTGGACAGGACTCGGCAGATGACCATATATGCAGGGTGAAGGGGAAGCGGGTGTCCTGGAGGACACGGGGTTTGCACCGGAGTGTCAGCCGTCGATGAAAGGGGGGAGCTGGGAGGAGGGTCAGGTGGGGGCAGGGAGGAGAACTGAAAGTCAGTTATGGATAGACACCATTTAGCGCAGTTCAATTCAACAAATATTTATTAAATGCCTCCTATGCATGAGGCCTGGGTTAAGGTCCTGGGGATACAAAGGCCAAAACCAAGCAGCCCTTGCCTTCAAGGAGCTCAGAGTCTGCGGGGGGAAGGGGCAGAGTACAGCATTGAACTAGGGAGGTAAATAGATGCTAGATGAGACACAAGGTGGTGAAGTGATTAGGTGCTGCCCTGCTGAACGACCTCTCAGGGGCCCCCTTAACTCTCTAAGGCTCTCTATCAGTGGAAGGAGCTTTCACACCGGGAGGTACCACACTGACGACCTCACAGACTTAGACACCACCGGGAGGAAGAAGGCGGCAGAGGACACAGAAACATGGACACACACATATACACACACATACACACACACACACACACACACGGACACACACGTACGTACATACGTCAGGTGGCTGTATATGCCTGACATTTATTCGATATTCTAAAGCTTACCAAGTGTCTGACACACCCCTCATCTCATCTGATCCTCCCAACAGCCCCAAGAGGCCCCAGTCCTTGGGCCTCTGATACCCCCCTGCCCCTGTGCCAGATGGGCAACCCTACCTTCTTTTGCATTTTTTAATCTTTTATTGCAAAGTCACTGTAAGCAAGAGAGGAGAAAAAGTATCAGGAAGGAGGGGGTGACCCAGTGTTGTACGCTACCAAAATATCGGAAGGTAAGGATTGAGCAAATGTTAGATTTGGCAATTAGGCAGGCCTGTTTCCCACCAACACCATTAGCTCCTAAGGTGGCTATTTCTAGACGTTTAGCAGAAAAGACAACACGTCCAAGAAAAGGTATCTCTCAGAATAGGGAAGATGGGAGCGTATCTGTAGGCAGTGGGGAGAGAGAAGGAAGATGAGAGAGGGGAATCCTCCGGGGATTAAGGTCTCAGAGGTGGCTGGAAGGGATGGGGCCAAGGGTTCCACTGAATGGTTTGGCCTTGGAGGGAGAGAGGACACATCTCACCCTGTACCAGAACAAGGGAGATGGTGCATTTGCAGAAAAGGCCTCCAGGGTGAAACAAGTAAGATGAGTTGGCTTGCAATGTGCAATCTTCATCTTTCTCCAAGGGAGGGGCAGGGTCATCTGATAAGGAGAGCTATGAGGCTACAGCTGGAAACCGAGCACACATGGTCCCCACCTTCTTCCAGGGAGGACATTTCCTGGAGCTCTGGGAGGCAGAGCCAGTAGAAGACAAATCTATACTCACCTGGTAAAGACCAGGGCTACCAAGGAGGGTGGACAACCAAGCCAGTGGCAAAGGACGCCTCCGAGACTGTGCTGGCTCTTCTCCTGAGACCTCAGAGGCAAAAATGCACCTCCCACGAGGATCATAGATGCTCTATCTCTGGCCCCAGGAAGCTAAATCCTGTGACTCAGCTCTTTCATCAATTAAAACTGCCATTTCTCCCAATTAAGGCCAAATTAATGAAGTCTCACTGTATCTAAGAACCTTAAAACCACCAAAAGAAATGAAGAGAGTCTGCTGATGAGAACTAAAAGCACTGAAGGAAGGGAGATGGAGGGGAAGGACAAGGAGGGGAAAAGGAAGGGGAGGGGGACTCAATGGAGATGGAGAGGGAGGGAAAGATGGAGGGAGAGGGAAGAGGGGGAGAGGGAGAGAGAAAGAGAGGGAGGGAAAAGAGGAAGAGAGACAGAGACAAGGAAAGACAGGGGAGAGAGAGAGACAGACAGAGAGAGCGAGAGGGAGAGAGAGACAGAGAGACAGACAGAGAGGGAGAGAGGAAGCATGAAGAGGTCAGACTAAGAATGAGTGAAGGTAAAAAGAGGTGAGGAGAGGAAAGGAAACAATAGCAGCAGACACAGGAAAAGAAAAATGGAGACAAGCTAGCAATAAGCAGCCCTCTCAGCACATCTGTGCCACACATGGAGCCTGGAAGGCCTGGGTTGGAGTTCTGCCTTAGACATTTCCTAGCTCTCTGTGAGCCTAGTAGGTCATCGCTTCTCCAATAACAGCCAGCACTTGCTCCGTATCTAATCTGCGCCAGGCACTGCGAGGAGCGGTTTACAAATATCACCTCATTCGATCTTCACAACAACCCTGAGCGGGAACAGAAGTTAAGTGACTTGCCCAAGGTCACATGGCTAGGAAGTGTCTGAGGCCAGATTTAAACCCAGAAGAGCAGTCTTCCTGGCTCCAAGCCCAGCACTCCCTCCTCTGTGACACCAGCTGCCTCCTCTCAACCTCAGTTTCCTCATCTGTAATTATGGTTGTTCAGTCACTTCGGTCACGTCTGACTCTTTGTGGCCCCATTTGGGGTTTTCTCAGCAGAGGTACTACAGCAGTTTGCCATTTCCTTCTCCAACTCATTTTACAGATGAGGAAACCGAGGCAGACAGAGTGAAGCGACTTGCCCAGGGTCACAGAGCTAGTGAGTGTCTGAGGCCAGACAACACCACCACCTCCCAGGATGGTTGTGAGGATCAAATGAGAGAACATTTGGAAAGGGCTTAGTCCACCTTAAAGGCCTGCACACACCCTGTGAGTATCCTGTTACATATCACATTATTATCAATAATAATAATAATGATGATAAGTGAAGATCCTGAAAGAGCAGGCCTTCCTCAGACATGCCTGTTTTGCGTGGGTCCCTCTGATCACGGCAGAGGCTCTTCTATGTATTTTCACTGTAAACACCACGTTTATCACTGTGATGAGGTGGAAAGAAAAGCTGCCTTTGAGGAACTCTGTCACAGGAAAAACGAGGCTTGGGAAAGAGACGCAGAAAGCAGCCAGAGATCTTGGTTGGATTTAGGGCTGAAGAAAGAAGCACCCTCAGGAGAGTCAGCTATGCCGAATGTTTCTAAGCAGTCAGAAACACTTCTAGAAGTGACGACCAAGGGCGGGAAGTGGGATCGAAGGGCTGCGGCTCCCCTGGGCCTGGGGGCTGTGCCTGGAGGAGGAGCCAGACAGGAGGGGGTCTCAGGGAAGGCCGGGCCAGGAACAGGGTGGGAGGAGGAGGAGAAGGGAAGGGACAGCAAGGAGACCTCGCAAGGCTGGGACATGAGTCTTCTCTAAACTGCTCACCCCAAGTTCCCTGATATGTAATTAAAGGAGTTTCTCGCATTTTCTCTGCCCGGCCTGAGAACCATGTGGATGACACACAGGGATGAGGTGGCAGAAAACAGGAAGAGGCAGGAAAGGTACCCTATGAATGAACCACAGACCCTGGAAAGCACTCGGGGTTTGGAGTGAGAGGACCCAGATTAAACCCTGCCTCTTATGGTCATGACCTGGGGGATGCTGAGCATGTCACTCACCTCCTTGGGCCTCAGTTTCCCTTTCTGTAAAGTGAGTAGGTTGGATGAAATGGCCTCTGAGTCCCCCAGTTCCAGATGTATGATGCTAGGACCCCCTCCCTCCACATAAGACTTTTGAGTGATGGTAGCACTTTTCCCCATGAATTTTCTACTAAATTAAGGGTTGGAGGGAGGAGGGCATGGAATTGGGCCCAAGACAAAATTCATCCATTCCGCCGCATTACCGAAGGCTCTCCCAGGCTATCTGTCCGGTTCTTTGCGTGGCTGAATGGGTTGTTCAGGGGCTCACGGAGGCGAAAGCATGCAAACCCCAAGCAGAGGGAGGATACCTGATTGAACTCTCGCCACGAGTTGCTCCAAGTCCAGTAGTGAGCCTTGTACTGTCCCACTCTAACCGCCATCAATTCGTTGCCACGGTAATAGAAAATGGGCCTGTCACAGAAAGAATGCAGGACGGGATGGGGGGAGGGGAAAAAGAGAAGAAAGAGGATAAAATGATTCAGCCACAGGACACATTCGCTGTGTCTGCACAAGAGGCTTCAGGAGACAGTGAGGTAAGGGAGACCGATGCCTTAATGGAAGACAGAGCAAAGCCAGGCTGTCTGCTGATAGTCTGCAATACTGGGTTTTCAACAAACATTTTAAAAACAATTCATCAGGTTGGGGTTGTATGGGGGGAAAATTGAGCATGAAACAATGGAGCTACATGTGGCTGCTGACCTCGGTGCTACCCAACCCTGGCATCTGTGCTGTTGTTGTTGTTAGCAGAGCTTGACAAATTAAAAGGGAATGCCATCTCATGGAGAGCGAGGGGTCTGATGGGGACACAGAGCGGAGGATGCCCGGCCTCCTGTGTGTGGCAGCGCCAGATGGGAGGGCCAAGGAATGGAAGATCTGGGAAGAATTAGTGAGCATGCCGAGCGCTTAGGTGCCTCCCCCCAGTTAAATAAGGCATGGTAGGTCTCCTCCCCTCCTCAACCTGGAATTTTAACAGAGGGTAAATAAGCCTTTACAAAACTGCCGACTCCTTCTTAGCCCACACCTCCAGTGCAAGTACTCCAGTATCCCTTGCTCTCTGTCCTACGTCCTCCTCAGCTTTCAAATTCATGGTCCTCCAAAAGCTGCCTAGGAACTGATTCTCTGTTTAAATAATTCCTGCTGGGCCAATGAGCACAGTCTCATAGGTCCTAGGGAAAAAAGAAGCCAGGCTTTGGACAAATAAAAATTTAGACAAAAGCTCCAAACACTGCACCAGGAGCTAGAGTTCAAGGACTTCTTGTGAATAGAAGTGCCTTGAAAAACTCTGTCTGTGGTTTCCCTTATCCCTCTTTCTCACATTTACAGCTAAGAAGAGAGTCTAAACAACTGCCCAAAGTGAAGCAGAAACCAGGGGTGCTGGGGGTGCTAGGGGGTGTCCGTCACAGACCAAACAGCCATAGCAATGATCAAGTTTTGGCTCAATAACCCTGGCACCAAGTGGGCTTTTCTGGATATCAGAACCAGGCAAGGTCCAAGAGAACGCAATGCACTTTACTCCCCACGCACTGCTGTCTCGAGACTTCCCTGGTTAAACTACACTCTTACACACTCCGCCAGGTTTGCACACAACCCCTGATGCCGGCACCAGCCCAGGGACTCATTACTGCCAATCTGTTTTGTGCCTGAAAATCCCAGCGCTCTCATCCTACAAGCCACCCCCTCTCCTCAGCCTCATTCATCTGCCCAGTGTACGAACGATTCCTTTTTCTAAAGTCACAATCGCCAGATGGGATTTTAAAGCCTCGGTTCTGTACCGCTTCAGGAGCCGGGGCGGCCGGGTTGGCAGGGGGAGGGGATGTGAACAGGGGTTTCAGAGCGCCTTTCTGTCTGTAACTAACCTGTCAATCAGCTTGCCATGTATAATGGCTGGGAGAAGGTCAATGCCGTCAATCTCTCGGTCTCCGGGAGGCTTCAGGCCCGCTAGGGACAGGCTGGTGGTGAAGAGATCCATCACAGTCCCCAGCTGGTGACTCACCTGAAATCGACCAGGAAACGGCATGAGGAACCCAAGGGCACGCTGTCCCGACCCCAGACGGCGGGAGGGTGGCATCCCAACAACTCGGCCCTGTCAGAGCTGAGCACACACAGATCATGCACACGTGTGCACACACACACACACACACTCACTCCTTTCTCCACTGTTTCTAAGGGACCCTGTTTGAAAACTGCCAATAGCACTGAACAGGCATTTAAGAAGCACTTCTATTCCCAATACCTGCCCAGGGTCAGCACACAGCACATGCCCCACCATCTCACCCTCCTCCAGAGACAGGTCCTATTCTGGCTCAGTCTTAGGGTAAGAATCCTATTTTGAGGAGCTCCCCTCCCCCATCCCAAGCCTGCCTTGGTTCCTGGGGATCTGAACAGGACCCCTGAATACTAATGGGTTCCTAAATTTGGCCCTCTGGATGTTGGAATGCACCACTGGTCTTGCCTCCCCTAGGGCAAACCCACATCCATTGAGACTCCTCTGGACTGGAACTGCTACAGGATAGTTAGCCCCCTATCAGAGCTGGACCCTTGGGACTCTGGACTTTGGGCGTTAGGATGAAAAGACCCAATTTCCTGAGATATGACTCATGGGAGACATTTTGTTGTACTCCCTCCCACCCCCAGTCTTTTTCTGGCTCCCTGCCCCCACCCAGCCCTTCCTTGTCTAAGTACAGGTTTCTACAGTCCCCTGGCTTCTCTTTGCCAGGAGGGCACAGGTGTGCGACAGGAGGAGTGAAAATTTAGAAGGCGAGTCAAAAGTAAAGACAGAGAGAGAAGAGCCTTTCCCTCAGGTCTCCAGTGTGGCCCCAGAAAGCCTGAGCGGCATCAATCCCTGCAAAAGGACGGGAAGAAGATGATTTTACACAACTGGTAGCTTGACACATTTTGGCCACCGGCCAATACTTTATAATGAAATGACCATCCACAGCCTGACTTGGTCCATTAATCCACCTGCACTCTGGTTGGCGGACAGAGGCCGATTATTTAAACAAGGTAGCGACCTTGCTGGGATCAATATTCCCTGAAACCCAGGCTTAGACACGTCCGGCTTTTTGCTTCTGAGACGAGGTTTGGCTTTCTGAAAAGAGGCTTGGACGGTCACTCGGCTAACAAAAAGGGCACTGAACCATGGTCACAAGAACGTGAGGGCCAGGATTTAAAATGGGAATTCGTCTGTGAGAGACCATGACTCAACTTTCTTCCTAAAGCTCAAGGGCACTGTTGATGCTCAAAAAGATTTTGTTGCTAAGAAATACTTTTTAAAATGATGAGAAATAATCATTTGCTTTTTTTCCAAGAAAGCATGGCAAATTCCCTCCCCATCACAAAGACAGGCCATGGGGAGTTGGTCACGCTGATAGAGCCTGTTTGCTTTTAGATAAATGGAACCCAGAAGAGTCCTCTTGAACATGGAATCATTTAAAGCCCCCACCAATGGTCAGACTCAGGAGGGATGTGGAGTCGGGGAACAAAACAAGCCACAAAGCAAGAAGGAGGAGGCTGGGCAAAGCGTGGCTGGTGGCTGGCCTGGGTGCCTCCCCCTCCAAGGCTGAGGGTGGTTTAACTGGCGTCAGAGTGATTACTGCACCAAGGCTGGCCTGGAAAGAGCCCAGAGACGTTGGCCAGCCTGGCCTCGAAGCCTCCAACTCCGAAACTCGACAACTTTAGAAAACTAGATCACCCAAAGCTTCCATACTTGAATGAATTTTGAGAAACAAAGGGGAGAGGCAGCTCTCCTATAAGGGAGGAATCATATCTGCATTATTCTTGATGGCAAAACTAAGCATTTTATATTCTAGCAGGCCCTTGGAGAACAATGTTTGCTAATGCTCTGAAACACACAAAAAAGTAAAAACTGACTTTTGTCCCCATCTGAAAACAGTTCCTGTGCTGGAATTCCCAGTGACCAGAAATAATCCTCTTATCAATTTCCTCCCCTTTGGGAGGTGGGTGAGGTCAGATGTACCTGCTGTCCTTGAAGAACCAGGGCTTCCCTTTCAGGCAGGGCTGATCCCCCTCTGCTCCCTCATTCTGAGTATCAGAGATGAGACAGCCCCACTAGTGAAGTGGTTGTGGCTTTTAGAAGGAGAAAGGGAGTCGAGGTCACGGCCCAGAAACTGATTCCTGTTGGTTTTTCATCAGAGCCCATTTTAAGTTTTAACAGGTAGTGTCTGCCCAAAGACCCTGCATTCACCAAACTGTTATTAGCAGCTAGGCCCGGGCTATTATGTCACTGTGACAGTCCTGTGGGGCCATCACCAATTCCTTGTCCTGGCCCTCATTAAACATAACCAGATGGCAATCGCTGGCTTTAATCATCCAATAACGTCCCTGGTCTCCGATGAACATTCCTCTACATTGAGAAGAAACTTCTTAAGGAAATTAAATGCACATGCCACATTCACTTGGATTTATCTGCATTTTGCAGCACCATGTGGAGGAGGGGGAAATATAGGCAACTGTGTAAAATAAATAAATAAATAAAATTTCAAGGGAAAAAAAAACCCCTATGTTTTTGGTCAATAGTACTCTTTTATTTCAACCTCTTATCCAAACTTTTTTTTAAGGGTAAAAATAATGCAGATAATATCAGTGCTAGAAAAAAAATAAATAAAAAAGGATGGGGGAGAGGGAGAGGGGGAGAGAGAGAGAGATCAGATATTCCTCATATCAGGAAGGAACAGCTGGTAGTACTCACGTAAGAAGCTCTCTTTTTTTAATATAAACTCTCAGTGTACACATCACATCTTTAAGAAAATGAAATCCTTTCGCTGTGGGCCCTGCAGTGAGGATTGCCACCATTGCTGTTATCAGGGCTTTCAAGCTTTAACTCTGAATCAAAGGCAACAATTAATAAAGTCGCCCCCGCCAGGAACGGAATGGGGAGAAAGCTAAATATTTGAAACTGGGTAAACAAATGTCAGGGTGTTTTTAAATAAAACCCTTTCGCAGTTATCACAGCGAGCAGGCCTGATATCCCTGTCTAATTCAATTTCAGTCTGTGCCCCATGGGAGATGGGGGGGGAAAGGTTGCCACGCTGTCTTTGGCTAGACAGGTTCTCTTCTCTTTCAGGGAGCAAGAATCAGAGGGGGGGGGATTAAAAAACCCCAGAATATGAATTCTATTCAGCTGGAACCTTCCAGAAGGTAGACAAGACATGGGGAATTTTGAAATGTTTACTTGCTATGAATTCACCTGGAAAGTGGAGCTGGAAGAGGAGAAAGGGATTTCTCCAGGGCATCTGGGTGTGAAGAAGCATCCAGAGCCAGCCTGGTGTACTAAAGTCTTAGGCTGCTGTGTAGAGCCTTTAATAACTAAACATTAAGATGTTGGGACTGAATACGATCAGAGTCCGCCTGAGATTTAGACAAAGAACTTTCTCACTTCCTATTACCAAGGAGGTGGGAAAGCCAAGTCTTCAGGAAGCAGGGATGTGCAGCAGCAGAGGACACAGAGGTTTGGGCGGCATGGGGGACTGGGAGGCAGAGAAAGGCCTAGACAGCCATGGGCACAGCTCTGCTCCTGCTCCTGCATACCCTCACTGGGCCTCAGTGACCTGCTCTGAAAAACAAGTCAATTAGACCAGGTTATCTCCAAGGTCCCTCCCAGGTCCGGATCCTCTCTTCTGGGGAATCATGGTTCTGTCCCAAACTGGTCATTTGACCGCAGACAAAAATAAGTCTATTATGGGGGCTACCTCATCTGATCCTCTCAACTATCCTGGGAGGTGGGTGCCATTATTACCCCCACTTTACAGAGGAAACTGAGGAGACAGAGCTTAAGTGACTTGCCCAGGGTCACACAGCTAATAAGCTTCTGAGTCGGGATGTGAACTCGGGTGTTTTTGACTCCAAGTCTGTCACTGTCTCCACCAGACTGCTTACCTTGGGCTCTTCACTTCTCTGAGCCCTGACTTCCTCATCGATAAAATGGAGACACTGGATTCCAAGATCCCTGTGATTCCTAACACTTAGAGTTACTCTGAAGTGGAATGGAATGCCTTGGGAGATGGTGGGCTCCTCTGCCCACCTGAGAAGGATTCTGGTGCAGACAGGGCTCCTGGGCTGGTGCTGCTGGGTCCCTGCCAACCAGGATATCCCCAAGGAGAAGCCTTCGAGGTCCTAGGGTCTATGCTCCCCCTGCCCCGATTCTACACAAGGTGCTGCCGAAGTCAAGCCAAACAGACACAGACCCTGCCTCCTGAGAGCTTATAATCTGACAGATCACAACAGTGTGTGTGGAGAGAGGGGGAGAGAAGAGGGAGAGACAGAGGCAGAGAGAGAACGAGAGGGGTGTGTGCGTGGGGGGAAAGGACATAAAAACAAAGGAACAGCAGCAGGAAGTCAGCCACGGATCTGAGACGTGGGCCATTCTACGGTTCTGTGACTTGCCTGCCCCATGTGCCCAGCACAATGACTGCACGGTCACGGCAGCAGCGTGGTCATCATAGAGAAGACATGGGCTGAGTCCGTGTGCCCCACCCCCTCTCTGCTCTGGGCATCTCTCCAGAAGGCGAGCCTCAGACAAGGGGCTGGGTTCCGGCCTTGCCTGAGGAGAGAAGTTTTCTCCATTCAAGAGCTCCCTGACCCGAGGCAAGCCCAGGCCCAGTCCCAAACACCCCTGATGACAAGGTGCTCTCTAGACTCCTTTTCCTGCACAATGAATCAGTGAAGGTGAGAATGTGCTGTCTGCCCAAGAGTGGTGAGATGCGGGGAGCGCAGGGCTCAGGCCAGTGCCAGGCAGGAAGCAGGATCAGGTCTGAGGGTGCACTGCACCTCAAACAACAACCAAAGGCATGACAGGCCAGTGGCAGAAAGAGCTGCAGTTCGACCCAAAAGGGATGTACATGCCACAAGTCCCTCTGGGCTGCTCTTAACTGCATGAAGCCAATTTCATTCATTAAGTGCCCATTGCATACATGGGGCACAGAATGCCGGGGGCACAAAAACAAAAGCAGGTAGAAAGTAATCCCCTGCCAAGGCTGCATTTCTATGTCCTCTATCCCTGGGAACAGATCCCAGGAGTGTTATTCACAGATGCTGAGAGAAGCATCATTTGTGATTAAAAAAAAAACAAACCCCAAAACAAAAAAACCCCAGGTAAATGTCCAACAACAGAGGAATGGGGACATCATCATGATGTGCTCCTGTAATCAAATGTTGTGATGCAATACCATATTCAAACAAAATAATGCCAGGTGAGAAAAGGAGAGAGGGAAGCATAGTGGGTGGGCAACGTATGAGCAGGGAGGACAAAGGAAAGGGCACCTACTATGTGCCAAGCTCTGGACTAAGCACTTTCACAAGTATTGGGAATGAATGGCCAGAAAATGCAGATGGATGAAGACCCATGAAGAGTGACTCCAGAAAGTTATATACTTCATGCATCTAAATAAAATCACCCAAATGCAAACAGTCGCAAAACAAGTTTAACGATGTTTGCCATGAAGTTCATCATAGTCATTACAAATAAAGACAAGTTATTCCTCTAACCAGTCAGGTCTTCATTAGAATAGCTTATTGATCCGTCCTGGAACAAGGTGTGGAGAATCTCAAGGAGATTTCGAGACAAGGAAATTCAAGGGCACACAGCTAGTCAGAGGTGAGGCTGATAAATGGCTGGCCAGTTAGGAAAGGTGGAGGGAGCTGGGTTTTCTAGCCTGGAGAAGGTGATGAGAGGAGACGGGATAACCTAAGAACAGCTTCCAAACCTAGAGGTTGAGGGATGATCTTACAGACGGCGATAATTGCCAAACAGTGACGTACAATGATTCTGCTTGGGAAGCTGCGCCTGCCTCCAGAGTTCTACGGGGTTTACGTAGGAAGCAAAGGACAAGTTTCTGCCCTGAAGAGAGAAAAGGCAGACCAGTGAGCAGCGATGCCTACATCTGCACACATCACTGCAGGTACGTTAACAAGGTTTGTACAGACACACAAACACTCTCTGCTTCCGCACTGGATGGGGAGGAGTTAGTGATGTACCAAGACCAGGCTGAACTCAACCAGGAGAGGATTTGCTGTGAAGGGCCCTATTGAACTGAAAAGGATACAGTTGATCTCTCTTTGGCCATCTCTACTTACAAGTCTATGGACTCTGCCACCGTGACTGTCACCAGGACGTTCCTTGCAACACTGGCCCCCTTCTCCCATTGGGGACGCCCTTCCCGGCCATCCTTCTGGGAGTTGCACCCACATTGGCCAGGCTTCTTTCCCCTCCCAGCTGTGCCTCCGATTGTCTGACTTTGTCCCTACATGGGTGGGCACCTTCTTCCTCCTTCCCACCTCCAAAGTGGCCTTCCACTGTGAGAACATAATCTCCTTAAGGACAGGGACTGGACTTTCTTTTTTCTTATATTTTTATCCCCAGTATTTGGTACAGAGCCTGCCTCAGTACTGCTGCCTGCCTGCCTACCTATTTGCAGAATGGATAAAATAATGCTATAAAATGGTTTATCCAAAAGGACAGAGGACAAAAGGGGGAGGCTAGTGGATGCTAGAAATCTGGGGCAAGTGAGGAGAAAAGTGGGGTTATTTGGTCACGTGGGGTCCAAGCGCCGGGCAGGGCTGCTCCTCCTCATCCTTCCTTCGTTCTTCACTCACGCCCACCTTCTCCACCTTTCCCAGCCAGGAATAGCATCATCCCTCCTTCCATCTGCTAAGCCATCTTCCTCCCTTCCTTAAAAACACTGCTTAACTATTAATGCCTTTATTAAGTACTCCCAAATTAACCACACCTGGCTCCCATGACGACTCCGGCAGTACCAGAAGCATCTGTGTATAGCTAAAATTTGCTATGCATGGTACAGACATATGGTGAGGCTTTTTTTTATCCTTTTAAATTTTTATTTGCCCTCTCCCCCTTATTAAATTCTTTGAAGGCATCTATGTTGTCTATGCCTCTTTTAGCTCCCCACAATTAAATCCATAAACAAATATTTCCTAAGCACCTATGTGTCCAACATTGTACATATATGGAGTGAATTAAGTGGAAATACCCCAGATGACATGTTCTTAGCTTAGAGTCCCACTAAGAAACCAAAAAGCCTGTCACAGAGAAGGGGATCAGAAGTTAGGACAGAATATGGGTCCTGAGGTTTCATCATTTTAGTTGCTGTCTCACCAATTTTGAGAACAACCAAGAAAATACTGAAAGGCGGCAGATCACCCAGGGTAGGAACTGTTGATTCATCTGAGCATTTCTTTTTTTTTGTCAAACCAACACTTCAGCTCCCCAGTCCAGACTTGCTCATTTATGGTGCGGTTGGGTCCTTATCTGAAGACTTTTCTCTATATGGCAGAGTGCAACAGGATCATCTATTGTTCTTTAGTATGTGTCCCCCTCAGACAGGAAAGGTCCTTCTGGACAGAGATCTGGCCAGGGTAAGCCCTGAATCCACCTTGCTACCTGACTAGCTCGCACGCTGAAGGGTTTGCTTCTGAGGAAGGAGGGGGCATTGGGCAGGGGTCCAAGAAGGGAAGAGAGCTTGGAAATGATTTCTGACCACAGCATGTCAGAAGGATTGAAAAGGATGGAGGCTTGGGGAGAGAAGATCAACAGGAAAGACAGAGAGAGAGCAAATATCAGCTGTGGTCCAAGATGACCTTCGGTCTGGAATGCCGCCTTTTCAGAAAGTTGTCACAGGCTGCAATTAACTAAGTCATTGATCCAAGGTACTTACTTGTCCAGCAGATATATGTCCAGGCCACCAGGCAATTGCTGGTTCCCTCATCCCACCTTCAAAGGTGGTTTGTTTCCCACACAGGAAGGGCCCATTACTGCCACCTGGAAGGAAGGAGAATTCAAAAATGGCTGGGTCAGAGGATCCAGACCAGCGGTCTCCTCTACTCCTCATCCTTCCTTGCCCTGTCCATACCCAATCAGGGGCAAGCTCTCATTGACTCTACCTCTCCAACACCTCTTGCATCCCTCCCCTTTCTCTCTATCCACATGACCCTTGCCCTGGCTCAGTGTAGAGGCAAAGGGAAGGCCAAGGACAGAGCCTTGGTGGTGGTGGGGACCCCGGGGACCATGAATTTATTCAGGCCTAATCATTTCTTCTCTGGACTACTGCAGCTGACTTCTAATCAGTCTCCACGTATCTCCCTACTCCAGTCCAGCCTTTGCTCAGCTGCCAAAGAGATTGTCCTAAAGCACAGGTCTGACCACATCACTTCCTACTCAATCGGTGGCTTCCTACTGACTCTAGGATCAAAGATAATTTCATCTTTATCTCATCCTTTTTAAATGCCTCTTTTCGGTTAAGTTTTATAATGTACATAATTATTAGTACCACAGTACATTAATATAGCTTATAAATTAAGCTACACTTTATTGTAGATATATGCTCAATAGTTTTTTTACTGAAAAGGATGAGATCAGAAGAGGTTAAGGATGACCCCACTGTAACTGTCCCCATCTTAAGACCACCTTACCTCCCTGCTCCTCCCCACCCCAAGAATAAATGAATAAAAGAACTAATAAAGTTTAGGAGGCCAAAACTGGGCCTCTAGGCAGACAGATCCAGGACTTCTAGAATTGGGTTCTCTATGATAAAGTCAATATTTGTTGGAGGAAAGAGAGAGAATCAACCCATCAGTCAAATCACTTAAATTCTGAGAAGGGAACTGTGATAAACGTTGGCATTAGTTGGGAAAACACCACAAGGAGCAGTGAATAGAAAGGACATCTACAGATTTGTGTGTGGAGAGAACGTTTACCAAATTCCCATTACTCTACGATTGGGAGCAACGCCTAGACTCAAAGAAGTTTTAGGAAAAAGACAAGGAAGTACTACTTTGCCTAGAAGGTGTTACCCTTAGGAATGCTCTAAGGTCCTTCTCCACCTTCTAAGGTTTATGGTGGAATGAATGACTATCCCAAGAGACAGCAGAGGTTAAAAATATAGTAAGTTTAAAAAAAGGTTCTTGATAATCTTAGGAATGAAAGGCCCATAGCGGCTCACTAAGAGATACTTGAATTTTTAGCAGTGGGAAGTAGGGACCTCTAAAAGCTGAGGTTAATGTCATGGAGGACAACCATATAGCCCTAGGAAGCATCCCCTGGTATCATGGTCATGGGTCTGGTCCAAGGTGGTTTTTAGTATGGGCTTTAGGGCATACCACATAGAAATTAAGAATCTAAACCAATAATCTTATTGATGGGTATAAAGTCTTGGGAAGAGTCAACATGAGACACTTACCTTGACTGGGAGCGGAAATGAGGGCGGCTCCATTATCAGATGTAAAAAACACAAATGTTTTCTCTTGGATACCCAGGTTGTGAAGCAGCGTCAGTATTTTCCCAATGCTATCATCAATTTCTCGAACGGCATCTCCATATCTACAGGAAAAGCGGAATTGCAAACTCTGAGTGATTAACTCCGGGCACACACCAGTTCAGCAACTAAAATCACATTAAATACTAACCCTATGGCTTTAATGAAATGGATGGGCCGATGTCACTACCTCTTTTTAATTTTAAAGGGGGGAAAAAACCAAAAGTGCGTTAAGTTCAAGGTCACACAGCTAATCAGAGGTGAAGCCAATACTATTGCTAATCTTCCAACTGACACAGATGAGAAATACTACAGCGATTTTCTGGCATTACAAAAATGATAACCATCAAATTACTTACCGCCCTCTCTGACTGGTACCCAAGAAAGATTCTGAAGCATACACAGGTGCATGGGTGGCATCAATGGCCCAATAGAGAAAAAAGGGCTGTTCTTTTTTCTGTTGCTTCATAATAAAATCCACTGCTTCCTGCAAATGAAAACCAATTCTTTCCCTGTCACTGGAGCCAAACACCCCAATATAACTGCAGGCACTAAGCAGTAGCCCCCACACTCAGCTGTCCAATACCTTTAAGTAGATCTGAGTTAGATTAGCCTCTCCTGTCTTGAGATTAATGGGAAAATCTTCATAGAATCTGAAAATAGTGGAAAATAAGAAAAGCTAGCAGACCCAGGATGGGAGACCCTCTCTCCGACCTGGGTTTTATGATTAAGGAAAAGGAATGAAACACATAATTTAGGAATCATATCAAAAAGGACAGGGAAATAGGGCTGCAAGTGCAACAATATTTTAAACACTTGGGGGAACAATTTGTACTGTTAAGAAATTAAAAAGCACCGATTGGGCTCACTCCCCTGATCCTTCATTAGGTGATGACAGGTAAGAAGTGTGTCGGGCAAAATGAGAAGGAGGTGACTTCAGTGATAAGGATGATTCCCTACGCAGGCTTTGGGTACCACTGCCAACTGATCAGACCGACCCCTTCTAGGCTCTGACTCCCCATCATCTCAGAGTGGGGTTTACTTGCTCTGTGTGGTCTATGGAAAGAGAGCCTGACAATCCCACCACTGCTTCTGATAATACGTAAGCTGAACGTGCCCCAGACTGAATGTTAATTCAATGAGCCACATGAGAGTAAAATACAGACCACCATAGAACCTTTAAGTCAGACCCAAATGAGAAAGAAGAGGAGCAGGACCCAAGCCTATACTGACATGAGCCACTTTAGCAGTTTAGCAAGAATAAGTGATTTTAAAACCCTAACCACAAGCTGCTTCCGGGGAAAAGATGAGAAGGAAAGTAAATAGAATGATTTACACAAAGTGAGGGGATGAGGAAGAAAAAACTCCATTACCTGCCCACCATCTCCCAATTCCTGTAAACGGGAATGTTGGGTCTGGCCTTGTTGTCATAAGGTCCAAAATGGCAGTTGGGGGATCCAAACCACTCATCAAATCCATGCCTCAAGGGGTGAAACTGGGGCCTGTGACCCATATGCCTAGAAACAGGAACCCAAGCCATTTCACAAAATGGGGGAGGCGTGGAACATGCCTCCCCCAAATACTGGGTAATAATAATTTTTAAAAGGCCTTGAATTACATTAAAGGGTTAATAATCTGGCAACTGGAAACCCCCTGAACCTCAAAATCATAGTCAATTCCATGCCCTTAACCCCTCAAATACTAACCCCACATGCCTCTGCTTCCTTCTCACCTGAAACCCAGAGCACAAGAAGAGGACAAAATGGTTTTCAACTATGAATTTCCCATAACTCTAGCGTTTTTCCTGTAGGTCTGCTGATATTAACAATGACAACAGACATTTATATAGCACTTTACAAAGAAACCTTCTTTCTTTCTGATAAGGTTACTTGGAGCTCCAGTAATCTCTTCTTTCCATTCTGCATGGTCCCTATTCAAAGATAGCCCCAAAAGGTCACAACAGGTTTAAGCGGGCACATTAAGCTTCTGTGCTGGAGGTTTATCATGTATGCTGTATGACTCCACGTAACAGACTGGAACAGCTCCAGGATCTGCTAACTATGTACTTATAATTTCCCCCAAAGCCCTGTATTATTTATGTAGATTTGAGTGATTAGAAGATAAAACGGGCAAAGTGCCCACTTTGGTGATAACTGTGAAATCTGTTCCAAAGAACGAAGATCATCTGCTTGGAGTCAAGAGAGAGAGGGGGGATTTCCAGTTTGCAAACCCCCAGCACACATTGGAGGCGTCAATCTAAGCTGTGGAGAACTTCCTGCCAGGCTCTGTTCCTCTCAAGTTTTGTCAAGCCTTCTTCTTCCCTTTGGGGAACAGCTAATCCTTCTGGCTCCCCCAGCCAGGAGAGAGAGAGCCAGGGTAGCAGAGATGCCACCTGAGTCGGCCCCAGCCTCCTGTGGACCCCCCTTCTACAAGCCACTGTCTTGGAGATCTCCACCAGGACCCTGACCTCAGGGGAGATCCCGTCCAGCACCCCAAAGGGCCGATCCTTCAAGATATCCTTCAGTAATATTGTTATTGACAGCTGCCATTTATGTAGCTTGGTAAAGCTGGTGGAATAACATACTCTCATTGGCACCTCACAGCTGTGCAGCAAGGCAGGTGCTAAAGCTATCACCACCCCCATTTTATAGACAAGGCAACAGAGGCACTAAAAAGTCCACCCCACATGCCCATGGTTGCAAAGATGGGGAGTATCAGAGGGAGAATTTGAATCCAAGCCTTTCTGGCTCCAAGTGCAGCACTCTGAACTACTACGCCAAGTCACTTCTCAAGATGAGCTCCCAAAGTTTCTGGAGGGCCAATGGCCTTGCTCTCAATAATAAGAGATTTCAGAGAATGCATAGGACCCTCTTCCTGGGCTGCAGCAGCCCACTGCACAGTCAGGAACACTCACTCTTCTCTGGGTCTGTGTCTTTGTCTCCCCAGGGCCTAGTACAGGGTCCTGCACATAGTGGGTGCTAAACATGGATGGAAATACTGAATGGATGTATGGGTCTGGGTCACCGGGGGCCGGGGGCCCTCTCCACCAAGAGGGGCAATCATCATCTTCCATCCAAGCCTCCTACACTGAACTCAGCACAGCTAAGTCTCGATTAAGTACTCTGTACTGGCGACGAGTCAGGAGAGCGAGTGACCACAGAGTTCCAGCTCTAGGACCTTAAGGAAGCCGCTTCACTTTCCTGAGCTTCTTCAGGAAACTTCTCCAAGCTTCTCCAACTACAGAAGATGAGCCTCTCTGAGATGATGCTGATTGTGGTTTGAGGATTCTGGAGCTCTGTCTTTTCAATCTTCGCCTTTTGTATTCATCGGGGAGAAGAAGAATTTGGCTCCCTCTGTCTCAGTATTACTTCATCACCTTAGATCTATCCATGTGTTCACATAGGAATATGCTGCTGGACCCAGGGCTCTCATGCCATATTCGTCTTATACAATCCAATCCATTAATTTCTGGGCTGGGGGTGGGGGGAGTCATTTTGGTTCATGTACAACTCATTAAGATACTGTCTGGCTTAGAATTAAAGCAAACAATCTTCCCTTAATGAAATTACAGAATTAAGATGCTACTTTTTAGCAAATTATCAACTTCTCTTCCTTCTAAAATGATAATGATGATGATGGTGATAATAATATACTTTTACAAAACCTTTTAAACACCTTTCCGTTTTTATCTGAGTATCAAGACAACTTTGTGAGGTGGGCAGGATGCGTATTGCTAACCTCTTTTTACAGACCAGAAAGTCAAAGAGACTTGTCTGCCTGTCCCCTGTCTAAACCTGCTTCCTGTCAGGTGGTGTAACTTAGTAGATGCCATGCTGGGCTTGGTGTTGGGAAGACCTGAGTTCAAATCCTGCCTCAGATACTTAACTAGCTGCATGATGCTGGGCAAGTCATTTACCCACTCTGGGCCTCAGTTTCCTCATTTGTAAAATGGAGACCTTGTAAAATGGAGATAATATAGGTAAAGTGCTTTGCAAACCTTAAAGTACTATATAAATGCTAGCTAGAGGTGTCAAACTCTGGGCCACAGCCAAACCAGACTGAAAGGTAATTGGGAAATATTTAACAAAACAAGCCAAACTCCCAGATAATGTTAATTTGTGGTTTTAAAAGTCAATACGGGCCGAAGGGATGCTTCTATTTGCCCCACAGACTAAGGGGTTGGACCAGAAGATATCTGAGGCCCCTCCAGGCCAAAGCTTGACTCACCCAGTGGTTCTGACGGAGCTGGGGCTCCCCCATCAGCAGCTACTGGGTCACTCCTCTACTGTCTTCTCTCTGCATGTCTGCTTAATTACACTTGTTTTTGGGTCTACTTTGTGCATGGACCCTGTGTTTGTGGGAGAGTGCACCCCAGACCTCTGCCCTAAGGCCCAACCATTCCTAGAATCCTCTTGACACGAGATCCTCCAGAATCCAGGCCCTAGGCCTTGGGGAAATTCATCCATCTATCTTGGATTCCCGCCTCAGATCCCAATCCAGTTGGCTAGGCAACAGACCATCCCACCACCTGCTGGCCTCTCTATTCTGGGGCCGCCTTCCCATGACCAATCCTTCTCCCTGGCCACCAGTCACCAGAGGCCCTGCCTTCTTCTATTAGAATGCAGACTCCCAGTCTCTCTTCTTTTTTCTTTTTTCATATTTGTGAAAGAAATGTTTCCTATTTATCTCTTTTAATATTTTCCTATCTTGTCTCCCCAGCACTTAAAGCAGTACCTGATGAATAATGTGTTGAATTCTTCCTTTCTTTCCCTCATTCACTCTATCCCCCCACAACTTTCTGAGCAGTTCCTGTGCATAAAGGTGCCTGTTTTTGAGGAAGCTATCCCCAATCACCCCCTCCCTCTATAGAGAACTTCTCTCAGCCAGTATTTCTTCTTGTTGATTACTAATAATTTGTGAAAAGACTGGATGTGGTTTTTGGCCTGTTTTCTCCCTGTTCAGTTTTGGCATTGGCACATCTGAATGAATTAATCAATATGAACACTGAATCACATGTGTTTCATTACAGGCCTGCTCATTCGGTGCTATGATACACTGGAGAACTGGGGCCACCCTGCTGCCTGTTAACTGTTCACGATTAGATCAGTCATTCTTCTGTGTGCCAACCAATTCCTTGTGCTAGTTTTGGCACTTTTTTCTCAGCTTGCTATTTATCCAGCTTTTCTCCACTTTCTCGACTACAAAGATCGGCCTGGAAGTCTGATGGGGCTTGATTCCATCAGACAAAGTCTTTCCAAGGTCCCCAGTGGGTTTCCCCTCGCCTCCACTCATTGACTAAACCAGTAATCATTTTAGAGCTGATTAGCTTGGCATGGGCAGCTTCCCCATTCTGCTGAAGAATCAAGGAAGTGTGGGGCTTTTTTCCAGTCATTAGGTGGCCTCCTGACACCCAGGATTTTCCAAAGATGATAACTTCTGATGGCCTTTATTCATGTTAATCACCATCATCAAACATTTGATGAGCACTCGCTCTATGCAAGAGTACTGAGCTCAATGAGAGAGCAGATGTAAGGCCGTACAAGACACAGTCCCTTCCCTCATAGAGCTTCCGGTCTAGATGGGGAGAAAAGACAAAAACGAAGGTGATAGATAACAATGCAAGATGGGATAGAGAAATTCCAATAGATGGTGCAGGCAATAAATGCCACAGGAGTTCAGAAGCAGAAGCGATCATTAAAAAGGGCAGTTGGGGAAGGATGCTCAGGGGAGGTAAGTCTGGAGCTGAGAGAGGGGCAGGGTGAGTAGGTGGGTAGCAAGGACAAATCCTCAAGCCCGCTTGCCCTTACTTCTGTGGGTACTCTTTGACCATCTCAATAGGACTCTAAGACTAAGGACTATTCTAGGGTCAAATAATCAGATCTCTAGGATGATTTCTCAGGTGCTTCAGGATTCTGGGATGAGGCCATGGGGCCAGGGATACTGTTGGGGTATTGCAAGAGTCCCTGGCCCCAAGATCAGTGCAATGGCCAACCATGAGACCAGAGGATCCAAAGGGCCCAGGATAAAGCAGGCTACCCCCCTGTGAAGGGACAGATATAGCCTCTTGGATATAACCAGTGAGGGGATTTTTCTTAACTAAGCATATTTGTTCTATTCTTTATGTATTCATCTTTCTTTGTTCTTTCCTTCCTTCCTTCCTCCCTCCCTCAAGGCAAATGGGGTTAAGTGACTTACTCAGGGTCACACGGCTAGTAAGTGTCAAGTGTCTGAGGTTGGGTTTGAACTCAGGTCCTCCTGACTCTGTGGCCGGTGCTCTATCCACTGCACTGCCTACCTGCCCCCATTTTATTTACTTATTTTTAAATGTGGACTATCATAGCACAAATATCCATTTACAAAAATGATCTACCAATTCCTACTCCTACTAACCACCCCCACAAAGCAAAAAATTTTTTTCAACCTGCAAATAAATCCTTTGATACATACATGTGAAAACAAATTCCTACACTGGCTGTGTTCGAAAACGTGTGTCTCTTTCTGCATTTTAAGTTCCCCCCTCTCCGGCCAGGTGAGCACGTTTACTCTTCACTCTTTTGGACTCGGGATTTGTCATGATCGGAATGAATTCTAACGTCTTTCAGAGTTGTTTTTTCTCTATAAAGTTATCATTTCATAAACTGTTCTTCTAGGCCTGTTCACTTCATCCGGCTCCAGCTCACTGAGGCCTCCTCATTTCCTCAGAAACTGTCCATGTCCCCATTTCTTAGGGCACAAGAATATTCCATTACATTCCCATACTACGGGATATCTAGCCATTCCCCAACAGGAATGAATGGCCCCTCAGTTTCCAAGTTTTGGCTACGACCAAAGAGCTGCTTCAATAGTTTGCATGTCCTCGTAGACAGGGCCTCTTCATCTTTGATTTCTTTGGGGTACAGGACTAGCTGCAGGATAGCTAGGCCAAAGGGTATGTATACCGTAGTAACTCTGGGAACAACTAGACACATTTGTTAAGAGAAAACATAATGTTTTGATTGAAAGAGGAGTCCTTGTCCAAGGCTCTGAACCTGTAGGTCACTGACTGGGGGGTTTGTCCCTTTTCCAAGGGAGCCTGGACTGCAGTCAAGAGGCTGCTCTGAACCCCATTCAGGGGAGACTGAGAGGGAGAGGTGAGCACAAAATGCCAACTTCGGTCTGGCTGTGTATCTGCCTCCTGGGGAGCTGAGGGCACAGAAGTGAGGTCACAGACCAAAAATGACAATGCCTTTAGGCTCCCTTGGCTGTCGGCCACCACTAACTGTAAACACCATGGCATCCTCAGAGGGCACGAGGACACCCCTCACGTACAGTGATACAATTCTGCGAACGAGGCCGAGGCAGGAAGAGGCTGGCTGGAGGCAGCCAGGTGAGAAGGGGTCAGACAGGAGGGCAGAGCCGGGCTTTGGCATTGCACCGACAGCCAGCAGCTCCCACGGCACTTGGACCTGCCTCACAGACTAAAGTCCTCACAGTGAGAAGGCCATCCCCCTCTCGTGGACAGTCTCCTCCAGATCACGGGGTTCAATGCGCAAGGCTCGCCTCCGCTACTAGGGTCTAAGTTCATGGTGGTCTGGAGGCGACCTGGCCCCCCTCAGCCCAGACAAATCCAGCACCAGCTCCAGTACCTTGTACTGAGCTGAAGAGGCTCCGGGTACGGGTCTGGGGACAGGCTGGATGACCGCTGTCTGAGGAGCAGCCTAGCTCCTCCTCCTCACAGAGGGGGCACCAGGGAAATTTTTGCTGCCACAGCAATTCATGAAGACCGTCTACTAGGACAAAGAGGCCTACTGCCTTGGTGGAGGACGTATTCACAGCAACGACAACATTGCAGAACCTCAAAGTTTTAACAAAAGCATGCACTGATATAAACAACAGCATATTCACAGCAAGGGTCCCTGAGAGAGAGACAGGAGGCAGCAGGGGCCAGACCAGGCCAACCACCCCCACCACCTTAACCACCAATGCCCTTCAGCCCTGATAGGGGCAGTCTGGGACCCCGAGTCCAAAAGCCGTGGGACAAAGCCCTCAGCCATCCTCCTGGGAAGCGTCTGGGGAGGGGCAGCCTGGCAGCTGCTCCTTTAGGGGTCACAGACACTGAAGACCCAGAGAGAAAGTTCTTGTTGCCAAAGCCCCTGACACCATCGAATCCTTCGACGTCAGAAACTGATTTGATTTTTATCAGTGGAAAGGAAATTGAGGAAGAGGCTTCAGCATCTGTAATCTGCCCCCTAAGGACCATCTTCCCATCTATGTTGTGGCTGAAGCCTTTCATATACAATAGAATGTGGGCGCCTTGAGAGTAAGGATTTTCTGTTCTATGTGCATCCCCAGAGCTCTGCACACAGTATGTGCTTAATAAATGCTTCATTCACTCATCTAGACCAGAAGAGTTACCGCACTATTCATATTCTAAACCACGATGTAATTTTTTGGTCCTACAGCACTGGATTTGTTCTGTTACCAAGTCTTGTGACCTCTACTCAAAACATTTTTTTCCCCCAAAGTATTTATATGTCAGATTTTATCTGGGTTAGAATATAAAGTTTTTCCATTTCCAACCTAACAAATTTTCCTTGTTAGGAAATTTTAGTAATGATCGCTTGGAAAATGTCTATGTCTTGCGCTGTACGGTACATACCAAAAAATGGCGGGGGGTGGGGGGGGACTCAAGCCAAACTTACCACTTGCCAACAATCTTATTGACATAGCCTGCTTTCTTCAGCAGCTCAGGAAGGAGGAACTCCGAATCTTGGATTCCTCCGACTATTTCCTGAGGTGTGTAAGCTGGGGAAAACAAAATGGCTTTGTATTCTTATTTGCACCAACAGGGAAGTCACAAAATCATATGGTCCTTCAGAAATGTTAGTTTGATTGAAAACAAATCCGAAAACTGGGCTCTTGAGACACCCTATTCAAGCAACAGTTAGGCAGGAGGTGCAGCCCCTGACAGAACAATGAGAGTGTTGGAGGGGGCCCACCACCAAGCAAGTGCTGTAAAGATGGGGCTGGAAACAGGGCACTGCCCAAACTCCCCCTCTGACCCTTGTGGCTGCCAGCCCCTCCAGGGCTTCCAGGGCTAGCAGGCTGCCAACCACTGTCCTGGACTTCTCCCTCCCTCCCTGCTCATTCCTTAAAATTCTCACAGGATCCTCTTCTTCCTCCCACTCCCAACAGCAGGTGGGCCTTCTCAAGATTTGGGTCTTGGCCCTCTGCTCTCCTCCCTCTGAGATGTCACCCTCATTCACAGATGACTCTCAGTGGCTGAACAGGGTCATTAGTGTCCTTTCTACAGCTATCTGGTCTCGGGGGTGTGTGTGTGTGTGTGGTGTGTGTGTGTGTGTGTGTGTGTGTGTGTGTCCTGAAGCTTCTGTGTGTGTGTGTGTGTGTGTGTGTGGTGTGTGTGGGGTGTGTGTGTGTGTGTGTGTGTGTGTGTGTGTGTGTGTCCTGAAGCTTCTGTGTGTGTGTGTGTCTCCTGAAGCTTCTGTGTGTGTGTGTGTGTGTGTGTGTGTGTGTGTGTGGTGTGTGTGGTGTGTGTGTGTGTCCTGAAGCTTCTGTGTGTGTGTGTGTGTGTGTGTGTGTGTGTGTGTGTCTCCTGAAGCTTCTCCAAACACTTTATGTCACCTTCCCTCACCAGCAGGAAGGATCAACATGAGGGAGTTGAAAAGTCTCCTTTTGCTAAAACTTTTTTCTCCTATTTCAAAGGAAACAAACTTAAAAATGTGTTTCAATTCTGTCAACTTAAGCTCAGCCTGCTACCACTACATCTGGCTTCCCCGAAGCAGGAGTCTTCGCTGCTCCTACAACCCATCCTCTGCTTTCCCACCTGAGCCCTCAGAAGCTCCCAGGCCCCCTCCCTAAGGCCTCTAGTGCCCCGCCGGCCCTTGCTGGCATCCTGCTCCGACCTCAAGTGCCGGCTCCAAAACTCTGTCCTGGAGGCAGCTTCTGCTCCCTCTGAGCTCCTGCAGCAATTGGTCTAGACTTCCCTCACACACATTTTATTTCATATTATGGCTATCTGGGTGCATGCCCCACTTCTTCAGCTAGGTTCTATGGGAAGGAGCCCCATCGCATTCCCCTAAGTGCCTGGCAACTATCAGGACTTCACCAGAGACATTCTGTGTGATTACCTATGGACCAAGCCCACTCTTGGGGCACTGAGCAGAAAAGAATGAATCCCAAGTATGGTATGGAACTGGGACCCAGGCAACAGAAAAGATGCACGTGAGAAGTCAAAAAAGACCCAGGCAGCAGAAAAGATGCACGTGAGAAGTCAAAAAAAGAAGTCAGGGACAGAGTCATTAGCACTTGTCAGACCCTAGCCTCATCACGGCATGGCAGATTTCATCCTAGGTCAGCAGGATGTCACCTGGCCTGAGAAGCAAGAAAGGCAGCATGTGCCAATGCAAACACGAGGCAGGGGTCAGCTCTCAGTCTATTGGGGCGGGGGAGGGGAGGAGGAAGTGCTCTTTTTAGCAGCAAAAGTTGTCAATGTAGCCTCTATCTCAATTTCCCCAAAATATATATTCAGCCAGAAAAATCATGTGGATAAATAACAGTTTAGGGGGGCCCCTCTTTCCTCCTCACCCCCACAGCCCCTTCTGAAAAGACAGTCTAGGCCATCTGCTGGTCAATCTTCCTAATACTTTCAGAAGGTAAAGGAGACTGAGGGCCAGAAGGGACTTGTGAAGGGTAAGAGAAGGACAAAAATCTGTACCATTCCTGGCGTGCCCATTGGTTGTGTAGAATCCATTGCGGATGGGAAGACGGCCCGTGAGCAGCGCTGCTCTTGCTAAAGAGAAATAAAGGCAGAAAGACAACAAGAAATGGTTTAATGGCACAAGTGATATGGAAATGTGTTTTGCATGACTGCACATGTATAACCTAGGTCAAACTGCTTGCCTTCTCACTGCTGGGAGGAGGGAGGGAGGAAACTTGGAACTCAAAATTTTGAAAAACGAATGTTAAAAATTGTTTATGTGTAACTGGAAAAAATAAAATATTTGAGGGGAAAAGATAGGCACATTCAGGTTGGAGTAAAGTATTATTAATAATGAAAAAAAAAGGAATAGCTTAGTGGGCCCAGATCCTTTAAAATAGATACGAAATGATTAATGCAGAAATGTTTTGCACAACTTCATGTGTGTAACAGATATCATATTTCTTGCCTTCTCAATGGGTGGAAGAGGGGATGGAGGGAGGGAGAGAATTTGGAATCGAAGATAAAAATAAATATTTTAAAAATATTTAAAAACTAATATAAAATGTCCATGAAGGCAGGATTCCCCAACAAGATGATGGAGATCTACTGTGAGATCTTGAATGCCTGCGGCCCAGCCAGTGAAAATCACCGTGCCTCCCTCTCCAAGGCTTATGGGATCTTGAGGTGGCCCTCCAAGCTACCCTCCCAACCCTCCTGAGTCAGGAATATTTCCCACCTTCCTCTTTTCTTCAGCCATCATAACATTCTGTGAGGAATAATACAAAGTAATTTCTTATCAATACCCTCCAATAGTCATTATGATAATGATAAATGCCACCTGATGTTTATTGAGTGATTTGAAGTCTGCAAGGCATTTTATACCCATCACCTCACTTGTTTCTCACAACCACTCAATGAGGGAGCTACCGCAGGAGTCATTGTCACAATTTTATACCTGAGGCTCAGAATTTAAGTGACTCAGTCACACAGCTACTAAAAGTGTCAGGGGTGGGATCTTTCCTGACCACAAGTCCGGGGCTCTTTCTACTAGACCATTCCACCTCCAGACTGTAGTCCCCGTAAACACAGGAATGCTGGTTTTCAGCACCATGTTGGAATACGGCGGCTACTCAAACAGATCTGATCCATGCTGCACCCCCTGCCCCCCCCCCCCCCCCCGCCCCAGAGTCCCAGGGACCTGAAAAGAAAGGGAAAGTTGGAGCTCTGAGATACCCAGGACTGCACAAGGAGTAACTCACTGTCAGGTGAGGACAAAAACACAGCGCATGCATTCCCAGGCCTAGGAGCTCCCCACCCTGGTGGAGTAGGACAAGTTCTAGTTTACTTACACGGAGAGCACAGGGGACTGGCAGTGTAGAAGTTGGGGAAAAGCATCCCTTCGGCAGCCATTCGGTCCAGATTAGGGGTCTCTTTAGAAGGTTCTCCAAACACGCCCAGGTCACCCCAGCCCATCTGCAGGAGGGAAGGAACAACAGGGCAAATGTTGAATAACTCTCCTCTTCTACACAGACCGCTTGCTCACTACCACAATTTTACTAGCTAGCTCCGTGCACAGTCCTCAGATTTGCAGTTCAGAAGCACTTGGCTTTTTGCAATGGATGAGAGTGCCAACCTCTCGATTTCCTTGTCCCTCACATTCTAATTTCGGGAATGTTTCATCTTAATTTCTGATTGATCTTCCACTGGCAGTGGCCCATTCTTAGTCTCTGACAAGTCCAATCTGTAAAAAAAAGAAAACCTCTGCAATGCATTGTGAGCTATTTTTTTTAAATCTTTTTGTAATGCCAAGCCCTCTCCTAGGACTTCTTTTTTCATACAAATATGGATTTTCTTAAAATGAAGTCTAAATATTTCAGAGCGCTCACTGATAGAATTTTGTCAACAGTGTATGTACGTACCTCACGGTCTAAGAGAAGGAAGGAAGATCTGATAAGTTCATTCCACGAGTAGGGAGACCTGAAGGTCAGAAGCCTCAGGTTCACCTTCTGGTGGTAACTCTAGATGACCTGTCACAATCCTCTGTTTACCCCCTCTAGTCCACATCCTTGTTGGAGGATATCTGGAATAATATTCGTCCCTACAAGGATATTTTCATGATTGCATGCTATCTATAAAGTATTAAGGAAAATGTCATATAAGGTATTACTGTTACTATCATTTTAATAATATTCCTATTAAAGCCCTAGAAAGGAAACAGGAAAAACCCCAGGAGTCTGGCTAAATGTTGGGTCCTCTTGCTTCCCCACTTTGTCCAGCCCATCAACTTTTCAACCCCTTCTCCCAACCCAGAAAAAAAAGATCCACTGAGTCATGTCCCCTCCCTTGGTGCTCAATCTACGTCCTAAAGTGAAAAAATGTTTATGCACAGAAAATTATTTGTGGGGCGGGGGAGAAGAAGGCTTGGATAAGCTGCAATTCACACTAACAAGAGCACAGATCCATTTAAAACAGTCAAAATAAGCATTTACTAAGCAGCTACTATAAAGTGTATGTGTGCGCGTGTATACAAAGATATGTTTGTATATATGTATATGTGTGTATATTACTGACCAAATTCTATCAGTGAACACTGCAATATTTAGATTTCATTTTAAGAAAATCCATATTTGTATAAAAAAGAAAATTACAGAAGGATTTGCATTTCAAAAAGATGTTTAAAAAATAGCTCTCTGTGCATGGCAGATGTGGAGATACAAAGGAGGGCTAGAAAGTCCTGCCCTCACCGAGCTCACAGTCTAATGACATCTAAACACGTATTCAAGCTTTACATGACAAATTTTTAAAAAATGGAATCCAACGAGGCATTTTTCTCCCTCAGGCCTGCTTTATATGTGTACGGCTGGGAAGGAAAAGTCCCCTCTGCTCTTTGAGAAGATTGCGCACCCATGGCCACCCTGGTATCACCCCCTGGACATTGTCTGCCTCTGGGATGAGAAGTCTCCCTGCCTTCTTTCCCAGAGACAGCTCCCTACTTCTTTTATGAGGAATCTCGGTTAAAATTCACACAAAGCTAGGAACCGTCTCTCTTGCAGCTACAGAAAACGGTGCACCAAAGGGAAAGGACCTCAGGGGAAGAAGCCCAGAAAGAGGAAATAAGTCATTTTAAATGAGTTAAAAAGAGAAGTGGAAGAACAGCTGCTGTGAGCCAGCAGACGTTGACAAATATTTTAAAACGCATGTTTTAAAACCAGAGAGCAGGAAAACTTAACCAGGAAGGTCACCGACTCAGGATCTTTACAGGGTGTCAGAGAAGACACTATTTTGAGGCTGACATTATCCAGAAGGGAAAAATAATCCACCCGGGCCGGCCAAAAGCTTTCCTCTCTGGCTGCTTCTGCATCTTAAATTTTTTTTTTTGAACCCAATAACCAATAAAATTTACTGAGACACTAAAGGCCCAGTTCCGTCAAATTTTCGTACTCTATTTATGAGAAAAATCAAATGTGTCAAGACTGTACATGAACATATGGTAAATATACATACATATATATAAGATAAAAATGTATGTGTGCATTTTCATTTCCTACATATATATTTTTATTTATCTGGTGTCTTTTGCAAAGCTTTATTTCTACATAATAACTTCCTCACCTTTTTTCAGTTTTATGCTTTGGGGAAACTGTTAACTAGAACAATCAGTCAGCTGAAACATTCATGGGATCTTCATATAGCTGCACAAACATTCTGGGCGTGGTTTAGAGGTGGCCTGGTAGACAAAGAGGTGGTTCCTCTCATTTCCTAGGGCAGCGGTCTCTAAATCTTTTGGCTCCCACGCTGCTATCGAAAGAATTTTTTTTGAGTATGCGCCCCAAGATGGGTATGTTTACTTACTTGTAGATTATATACACAGACTACTGGACTAATAATTATGTACATCATAAAATCTATTAAAAATAGAAATTAAAAAGGATGAGATAAGGGTGAATATTTGACCATAGAAGCAACAGGAAGCTACTGGAGTTTACTGAGAAGTGACTGCTTGGATATGAGCTTAGCTGGCTCACCTGGAGGCAGTTAGGTGGCTCAGGGGATAGAGCCTGGGCCTGGAATCAGGAAGACCTCAGTTCAAAAATGCCCTCAGACACTTTCTACCTGTGTCACCTGAGGCAAGTCACCTAACCACTGGTGGCCTTAATCCACTGGAGAAGTAAATGGCAAACCACTCCGGCATCTTAGCCAAGAAAACCTCACGACAGCGTTGGAGTGCTGTGGTCCACAGGGTCATGACTGAACAACAACAAAAGACTTGGGGAACTATGTGCGGAACAGGTCAGATGGGAGATAACAAGCTGGAAGACAATCAGACTACTGTAATAGGCCAGATGAAAGGTGACGAGGGCCTGAACCAGTGTGCTGGCAGAGTAAAGACAGAAGGGAGCAGACAGGGCTGGGGAAACAGAATCGATAGGCTCTGGCACCTGAGGGAATGGGCTGGGAGAGGGAGCTGAAGACGATACTCACCCCTAACAAAGAAGGGAGTACTGGGGGCTCTTTCTCATTGACCACTGTCCTCAGAATACAGCTGGACTTGGCAAAGAGGGCTGGGCAAGGTAGGAGCGTGCACAGGACAGGGAGGAGGTGCAGGTGGAGAGTTAGGGAAGACTACGGGCTGGAGACAAGCCACGCACTGGGATCTGAGGGATGTAGGATGTGAACCATCTGCCCACTTCCCAAGGGGTAGGCTCCCCCAACCCCTACTTTGATGATGACTCTTCCAGAGTCTCCATCATTTCAAATCTCAAATAGGCCTTCCATGCTCGTTCAGGGCCGAGTGCTAGATGAAATTAAATGAAGATTGTCTGCCACCCTTTAAATAGGTAAAGTAAGGGGGAAAAAACACTGTGAATGTAAACACAGGTAAAGATGAGTTTTTCCCAATGTAATTAAACTAAAGGATAATATCACCTTAGAGCTTTGATAGGATTATGACTACCTACCCAGACTGGTGTTTGAGACTTGCTGCTTCAGATTTAACCTATCCTTGGGGCCAGGCTAAAAGAGCAAGTAATCTAGGGTTGGAACTAAGTGGATGGAAAACGTAAGTCCAGGGCAGGATCCTGCTCCACTTGCTCCGGTCCTAGTCACACTGGAGGGAGCTCTCTGAGGAGCAGAGCCACCCGCCCCAGGCAACTGGCATGAGGATACATGCCACGTCGCCAGCAGCCCGTCTCATCTCATGATAAGCCTCTTTCTGCATGTCCTTTCTTCTTTCTCCTAGGCTGCCCCTGCCCAGAAGGCAGAAGGGCATCACAAGCTGAAAGAGACCTCAAAGGTCAACCATCTCCCATCCAACGCCCTCATTTAATAGAGTCCCAGCCAGGGACTTGCTTAGTCCCACAAGCAGTCAAAATGGTAAAGCTAGGATTTGAACCCAGGTTCTCAGACTCTAAATCTGGTCCATACTCTGTTGATCACTCTGCCTGGGGAAAGGCTTCCCCAGGAAGATGGGGATTCAAGCCCCCAACTCTATCACTAATTTGCTCAGCATAACTTTATCCTTTCTGAGCCTCAGTTTCGTCACATGCAAAATAAGAAAATTGGACTTGAAATGCTAATGCAATAAAAAAGAAAATTGGATTTGAAATACTAATGCAATAAAGATGCAATAAACATTAGGTGTTTCATGTGTATATTGCGCTAGGTGCTAGGGATACAAAGAGAGAAGCCCCCAAGGAGCTTACATTCTATGGGGGCACACATTAGGACAGCAAAGGACGATATACACAACTGTACATATTATTGTGTTTAACTTCTTTCCACGTTTGAAATCTAGGATGCCATCCCTCTGAGGTCATGTTCCCGTGCACAGGGCAGACATGTACTGAACAATGGACCTGGGAGCCCAAGATCCTGCCATTTAGTACAGGTGTGTAAGTCATTAGAAGCAGTTTCTTCAACTGTCAAGTGGAGATAATAACTACCTCGAGGCGTTGTTGAGGATCAAATGATATAATATTGGCAGAAGTCCTTAGCACAGGGCCTGGCACACTGGGGGCACTACTAAACACTTATTCCCTTTTCCTTTCCCCCTTTCTCCGGGACTCAGTTCCCTCTTCCTCACTGGAGAAATAAAGGTGTTGAATGAGATGATCTTTAGGGCCCCTTTCAGCTTTAAAATTTCTTGTCCTCCATAGACAAGTTATTTAATTTCTCCCAGTCCCAGTTTATTCATCTGTAGAATGGAGATAATAATATACCACACAACTCACTATGCTATAGTGAGGAAAAGGACTTTGCAAACCTCCATTCTTTCACTCAAACAACTACTATTTATTAAGGGTTTGCAGAATGAACAGAGTGGTGCTAGGTGCTCCAGGAAAGTCTGGATAAGTGGCTAGCCATCAGGCGGCTTATTGCTAACACAGATAAATAAATTTAAATTGATTTGTGAATAGGGGGGTTGGACAATCTGACAGCTAAAGACCCTTCCAACTTTAAATCTGTGATTTTATAGTATATATTACAGGAGAAGTACAACAGAGATGTGATTTGTGAAGTCTGAGGATGACCCGGGCTCTCTTCTCTCTGCAACCTGCTCAGCTATCATGGGTTCAATGATCATCTCTAAGTAAATTACCCCAAAACTGTTATCTCTAGCCCAAATTTCTCTGTCCTTAATTTTAGACGTACATACCAGCTGGATATTTTCACCTTGATGTCCTGTATGCAACATGTCTCAAACAGAACTCTTACTTTCTGCCAAACCCATCTCTCCTTCCGGACTGGCAATCTTGATGGTTCTCTCTTTCCCTCACCTACCAAATCCAACCAGCTGTCATCTTGTTGTGGCAGGAGAAATCAAACTACATTGTATCTGTCTTCTCTTCACTTTCTTACAATCACCTGCTGCCCTTCTCAGCAGATCTGGTCTCTCTGCCTCCAATCTCTCCCTTCTCCCATTCATTCTCCAGATTTCTCTTAAAACACAGATCTGGTCATGTTACTGCCTCCTCACTCACACATTTCCCATCACTTCTATTCCTCGGCTTGGCATTTAGAGTCTTATCCAGTCTGGCTCCTACCCACCTTTCCAATCCCTCCTTAGTCGCACTGGAGGGCTGACCTGCTCTTGGCACGCAGCAGCCCATCACCTGCCTTTCTACCTTTTCACATGCGATCCCTTGTCTGGGATCTACTCGCTCTCTCCTACAAGAGGCCCTTTCGGATCTCACCACTAGTTAACACCACCTCCCTCTTGAAATTACCTTGTATATTACTGAAGTGCGTTGGAGACCAGAGGGAAGTTTGGGTTTTGTCTTTTTATCACCAAAGCTTAGCACAGGGCTTAGCACCAGCCAGGCTAAGTGTTTAACGATGGAACTAAGGACTTTGATAAGAGTGAGGAGGGAAGGATTATAAGGATTTGGAATCAGCCAACCCCCTAACTTAACAGAAGGGGAAAGGGACAGGGGATGGGAAGGGGAAAGAGGCCAGAGAAGTTAAGGGATTTGCCAAAGACTGAAGTGGGGCTCTGAACCCCGCGTCTATGACTGGTACAGCAGGAAAGGGACTGTATCAAAGGCAGGAGAACGGGGTTCTAGCACCAGTTCCTTGCACTCGCTGGGCCGCAGGTGCCTCCTCAATAAAATGAGGGGATTGTACTTGGCCTCTAAATCCTACAATTCCAACCCGTCCACAAGCATTCACTAGGTGCCTACTGTGTGCCGGGCTCTGTGATGAGCACTTGGAGACACTAAGAAAAGGTAAAATACGGTCCCTGACCTCAAGGAGCTCACAATCTAAGGGGGGAGACAACACGCAAACAATTAATGTGCAAACAAGATACGGACAAGACAACTGGTCGCGATGTCAGAGGGAAGTGTCCGGGAAGGGTTTCTGGCCGAGGTGAAACTGTAGCCAAGACTCATCCCTCCTTCCATCCCCCCCCCTCCCCTGCTTTCCTCTTCCTCCTTCCCTCGAGGCCTCCCCTCCCCCCTGGGGGGGTATTTGATTTGGGCTACAAAGCTGGGGAGGGGGGAGGGTATTCAAGACTTGGTGCTTGCAAGGACCGCGGAGGACCTCTAGCCCATTTCACAGATTGATAAACTGAGACCTTTAGCGTCCGGCAAACCCCAGGACCTCCCCAATGCACCACGCTGCGTATTATTTTTTGTGGAGCAGGCACACGGAGCAGACCTCTCAGTCGATTAGACCCGGGTTCAAGTTCTGACTGGCTGGGTGACCCTGGGCAGGTCCCTTGGGCTCTCTGGGCTCCGGGCCATTCTGTGAGTCTTTGGTCAGCGGGATGCAGCCCTGCACCGGTGGAGGGTGTTTCCTCGCTCAGGAGTTCCGGATACCAGCCTGGAGTGGGGAGTTCTAGTGCGGGGCGCACGGGTGGACTGAGGGAGGGGTGTACAGGAACTACTACTTCCGGTCTCAGTCTTCCTCCCGCCGGGGCCCCGGTCACTCTCTCCGGACCCTGCACCCCTGACCCCAGCCCAGGACTCACGTCGTCCATTAGGAGGAACACGATGTTGGGGGGTCGGGGGGCGGCCTCAACCCCCAGTGGAGCCCAGCCGAGAAGCAGGCTCGTGCCGAGTAGCACGGCAACGGCCGCCATGGCAACCGCCGACGCCGGAGTGGCTCGGAGTCGGGCGAGCCTTAGCGGGCAGGGGGCCGAGAAGCCCCGGGGTGGCGCGGGCGGAGGCGGGAGGAGGGGCGAGCTGAGACAGAGAGAGAGAGACAGAGCGAGGCTGGAGGAGCGCGCTTGCGCATATCGTAGGGCTCCCGGTCTTTTAAAATCCGCCTGGGCGGGGGCGGGGCAAGGCTCTAGGCGGGCACGTGACGGGGCCGGTAAGCGGGAGGGCGGTCACGTGACCGGGCTCTCCTTTGCTTACCAAGATGGCGGTGTGTATCGCGGTGATCGCCAAAGAGGTGAGTGCTGCCGGATGTCGGGGCCTGGGGCCCCCGGGAGGCAGCGGCAGCAGCTTGGCCTCGTGCTCCTGCCTCCGCCGAGGCGCTGCTGAGTCGCCAGGCCCTCCCCAGGGATGGACGGAGCTGGCCCCCGCGAGTGGGCCCCGAGCTCGGCCCCGCCCCCCCGTTGCACTTCTCGGCCCCGCCCTGGAGCCCTCGGAAACTGGCGGGGCGGGGGAAGGCACCCAGTTTCCAGGTTCAGGGTCACACGGCCTGCGGGCGTTGGGCCATGACCTCCCGGGGGAGGACACTCCTTCCGCGTAGGCTGGTGAGCGCCCTCTCTGCTGCTGAACCGAGCCCTGAAGGTTAAAGTCGCGACCTTCCCAACAGCCGGCCTGGATGGAGGCGTCCGAGGAGCCTGGACAGGCAGCTGCCATGATCACCCCCGTTTGACAGATGGGGAAACTGAGGCAGGTGGCCGGCGAGTGACAGGTCCAGGGTCCTACAGTCAGCAAGTGTCTGGGGGAGAATTTGAAAGCTACTCTTCCTTACTCCACCGGGAGGATTTCCGTTTACTAAGCACCTGCCGTGTGCCAGGCTCTGTGCCAAGCTTATGGATGCAAAAAGAGGCAAAAGACGCCCCTGCCCTCAAGGAGCTTACCCTCTATGGGGGTGGGAGGTGGGGACACAGCATGCAAACAAACAGGTGCAAAGCAGCGATCCACAGCATAAGTAGGAAATAATTCGGAGGCTGCCAGTAATAAAAAGGGATATTAGCTAAAAGGAAGGCAGGGAGGTCAGTCTTTGGAGCAGAGGAAGGAGAGAGGTCCGGGCATGAGGGACAGACTCAGAAAATGCCCAGAGATGGAGGGCATTCATGTAACGGTCAGGAGGTCAGGGTCACACGTGTATCCCATGAGGAAGGTGTGGGAAGATTGCAACTTAGTAGGTGCTTAATACATGCTGTAATTAGATTAAATTAATTTTAATTTTTAAACATATTTTACATCTATTTTACATATTATTATAAATTTATTCTAAATTAATTTTACTAATTTAATTAAAATGATTAATTTTAAAAAAAGATTGTTAGCCTATGGAAGTTTAAATTACAGCAGTTACCCCCAGACCTCACACCTGCAGCAGTGCTGAGCAGCGATTAAATACATAGGATGGGAAGGGACTTTAGGAAGTCAGTCCAACCCCTGGATGAGACTTGACCCCAGGCATCTGACTCCCAGATCAGTGTTCTTTCTGCCTTGCTACTATGAAGCTGTACAAACTTATTCTAGCATCTAGGTGGTACAGTGGTTAGAGCGTTGAACCTGGAGTCAAGAAGACCTGAGTTCGAATGCAGCCTCAGACGTTTACTAGCTGTGTGACCCTGGGCTAGTCACTTAACCCCCTGTGCCTCAGTTTCTTCAACTGTAAAATGGGAATAACAGCACCCACCTCCCAGGGTTGTTGTGAAGATCAAATGAAATAATATTTGTAAAAGCCCTTGAGCAAAGTAAGCACTATGTAAGTGTTAGCTATTAGCATTATTATTTAATAAGCGCATATTCCCTTCCTTTTGAAGACTTTGACTCAGACTCTGGGTAGGACATAATGAAGTTATAGTCTTGGTTTTGAGGAATGATCCGTGGGGATAAAATGGTTCATTGTAGTAGTATTTAAAATTGGTGATGGAGTGGATTTTTGAAATTCAGGTTGTGGCTAACGCCTTGTCCTTTATTGCAGAATTACCCGCTCTACATCCGGAGCATCCCTGCGGAGCATGAGCTGAAGTTCCATTATACAGTGCACACGTCTCTCGATGTGGTAGATGAGAAGGTCTCTGCCATGGGAAAGGCCCTCGTGGATCAGAGGGAGCTCTACCTGGGACTCCTGTACCCCACCGAAGACTACAAAGTGTATCTTTTGATGCCCAGCGGGGTGTCTTATAAATGAAAGAGAAGTGGCTGCGCGTGCCTGCAGATGGAGCTTAATTTCTGAGCATTCATCCTGCAGTTGTAGGAGATTGTTTAGGGCTGGTCCATCTTGGCATGTATTTCATGCCGCTACAATTTGAGAATTAGCCGTTATCCAGTTAATTAGGACAACAAAAACAGTCTGCTTAATTCAGGCCTCTTTGTCCTCAGTTGGGTAATTCAAAATTTCTTTGCTTAGGTGACATCCTCAATGCCTTATGTCCCTGTCTCCCCCCATAGCCAGTCTGTTGAGAAATCAATTTTATCACCTAGCATCTTTCACCTCTTTCATTTTTCATTTGCTCACAGCCCCTGACCCTTCCTGAGCTCTTGCCCAGATCTCTTCCTTTCTTCGGCCCATCTTCCACACAATCACCAAAGTGATTTATCTAAAGTGTACGTCTCTCTGACTGTCAACTCCCTGCTCAGTAAACTCAAGTGACTCCCTTTTACCTCTAGGCATTCATATTTCTTAACAACTTGGTCCCCTCCCTGTGTTTCCAGCCTTATTATACATTACTCCCCTCCTTGTTATGGTCCAGCCAGGCGGGTGCACTTTTGCACTGGTGTCCCCCCATTTCTGGAATGTTCTTCCTCCCCACTTCCACCTCTTAGATTCCCTCACTGCCTTCAAGATTCAAAGTGCCTCTTCTGCATGAAGCCTTTCTAGACTACCCAGTCTACTTTCCCCCCACAATAATCCTGTATCTGTTTTGTTTATATCTGTATATGTGCATGTTGCTTCTCCTATTAGAATATATACTTAAGCATCAGGACTTTGAGTTTTCATTGTTTTGTCCCCAGTGCCTGAAACATTAGGCGCATAACGTTTGTTGATTGACTCAAGAGAAAAGCAAGGCTTGCGTTCTTCAGATAGCTGCAATATACAACTAACGTTGAACTACTTTGTAGAGGACCTGGGGACTCAGACTTCTTCCTCCTAGCCTGGGTATCTCATTTTATCGGTAAGGAAACTGAGTCCTGTGAGGTGAGATGAAGTGAGGTGACTTTCACACGTTCATAGAGGCAGGAAGTGTGGCGGAGACTCAAAGTAACTAATTCGGAAGGGCCTCATCACTCCTTCCACTTCCTCTATTCTGTTGATTTTTCTTCTGATTGGGGATACCATTTTTGGTAAGGGGTCATTTCATCTCTTCATACGTCATTCTAAATAACCAGTAACTTGGTTCTCTTATTATCTATATAGTTTGGAGAAAATCACTTCACTTTTCTTAGTATAGATTTCCTTGCGTATAAAATTAGATGCACTCCCAGGTTCCTTTCAGTTCTGTATCCTGTGACAAGGAGGCTCTATCTTCCAGAGTACATTATAGTGTAAAGCACAGTGCCCGGCACAGAGGAAGCATTTAATGAATTCTTGTCTGACTGACTTGACCAGAAGCAGAGTTGGGACCAGAAGAATTCTAGATTTCTGAAACCAGGAGTTTTGCAGATAAGATGCTCGGGTCTGGAAACTCATTCCACAATGGAAGCACATTCCAGTTTTACAGATAGGCTGTGAATTTCTGATAGGTCAGCCCACTAAATTTTAAGCCACTCTAAGATTCTTCCTCTTTGTACATCCAACAACAATGAAAAGTAACTGATCAAACATTAGTTAAGCAGCCCTGTTAGCCAAGGCACTGCACCAGACCCTCAGAAAGATAAATGAGACCTGGTCCCTGCCGTCCAAAACCTCAGACTCTGGAGGGGTTGGGGGTAGACGTCAGGCCCGTGTGAATGCTGCGTTTGCATATGTAGGGGTCTATCCCAGGCAGGTGTGTCAGTGGTGCGCATGGACTGGACAGGTCGCTGTGACACAGGCAGGCCTGTGGTGGTATATTTTACTGCAAGGTTGTCACTTTGTTTTTCCAAAGCGGTTTTGTCATGGAGCTGTGAAAGTGTGAACAGATGGACACACACTTGCATATTCTTCATGTTGATGCTTTGTTTGTTTCATTTGCAATCACAGCAGTCCCTGTGTTAAAAGCATGTTCCCTAACCAGCTGCACAGGTATGGCTATGTGACGAATTCCAAGGTGAAGTTTGTTATGGTGGTGGATTCCTCCAACACAGCGCTTCGAGACAACGAGATCCGCAGTGTGCGTGTTTGCTAGATCAGTAATTTTTTTCCTTTTTTCTTCCCCCATTCTCATAAAATGCTGAGAAGCTAGAAATCCAGCCGGGTGGTCACTTTGTACATGTTAATTAAAAACCCCATTGTCTCTTTTTCAGATGTTTCGAAAGCTACATAATTCCTACACAGATGTCATGTGCAACCCCTTCTATAACCCTGGAGATCGTATTCATTCTAGGTGAGTGGGCTGCTTCCCGTCAGTGTCAGCTTTTTGTGCACCGGTGCTTGACTACAGAGAGTTAGCTGTTTGGAAAGTTGTTTAGGGATCAACCACTAAACACTACATCGGAAGCTTCCTTTCCTTGGGGAGCTCGAGCTTCCACTGAAGGCCAGCAGTTGATGACCCTGTTCTGTCAAGTAGAAGAAACACTTTTACCACTGTCCCTGGCCACTTCAGTAACCAGGAGTTGTGCAAATCTTCCTCTTCGCTTTTGGTTGAATATAGAAAGGGAACTGAAGCCCGAGGTTTCTTCCAAATCACCTTAAAACTGAAATCAGTGCAGATTTCACAGCTCAAGGTAGCTTGGTGTTTGTTGTCCCTCTAAAATGACCTGGAAGTTGGAGTCATTACCCAGAAAAGGGTTTTAGAGAGGCCATTTACTAGTATGTTCCTGAACAAGAACCTCATCAGCCACATGTCACCCTGTGTGAGGTCATCTGGCCTTGGCTGGAGGAGCAGTTGGCTGTCAGGTGTCCGAGCTTTCCTTGCCTACCTTCACCCCTTGGGCTTCATCCTGTTATTCATATTTATTCAGAGCATTAAATGATCTAGGGAAATGATATCTGAAAAGCCCTTTGCACAGTGCCTGGGCCCTGTAGATGCTTAAGGAAGGTTTGTCCTTTGCCCTTCCCTCCTTCCCCTTCTTCCCTGTGGAGCCAGAGCAAGTCGGATCTTTGTTAAACTTAAGACAGCCCTTCGAGCACTTGAAGAGAAATGTTGTCCTTCCCCTAAGTCCTTTCTTCAAAACATCTTCAGGGGCTTTAGCCAATCCCCAAGTCCTGATCTCCAGGCCCTTCATCCTCTTGGTTTCCCTCCTTAGTTTGTTTTTCAGCTTATCAGTATCCTTCCTAAAACAGGACCCCCAAGATTGCCCTGAAGGGTGGCATGGGTGTGGTCAGTTTAGGGCAGTGCTGTAGAACATCTCCTCCCCATTCTCGACAGGAGGCCTCTCTTGGCTGAGACTGCACTGGCTTTTGTGGCTAACACCACACCAGCTCATGCTGAATTTGTGGTCTACTTGAACCTCTTAGCTGCCTAGCCATATCTCCCATCTTTTGTGTAAAGCTGATTTATTGCCTGTGTATGTAGTGGGCCACTTCTTTCAGGATCAGCTCAGTGTCTTCTCTCTCTCTGTCTCTCTTTGTCTCTCTCTATCTCTCTCTTTCACTCTCTCTTTGTCTTTCTTTCTCTTTGTCTCTGTCTCTCTCAGCTATCTGCGTATCAACTTCTAGTTTGCCATGCTTATTCTGTCTTTGCCTTTCAAAAACTCCTACTTGACAGAGAAAACAAGCAAAGTAGGAGATCATAGAATCATAGGTTTAGAGCTGGAGGGACCTGAGCTCATTCGAGCCTTGCACTCTCTCTCATTGGCCCTCATCTTGTCCACTCTGATGACCCATCCTGCCCTTTCTTTGATACTTCTTTTGTCAACGTGGCTAAAAAAAATGATTTTTGTTGTTGTTAGCACTTCTCATTCAGAGGAGTGTTGTGCTTCGTGCTCTTCCTTTCTTTGCCTTCACTCTCATCTTCTGCATGGATTTTCCTTCAGTGTAAGGTGGTTGATGGTTCCCCATGGGTCTCTCTAAACAACTCTCCTTTTTTTCCCCTCATCAAAATGTTTTCTTTATGGCTTTAGAGTTAAATTACTGAGAGCTTTCAATCCCTCCTGGAGTGACTTTGCCTGTAGAATTTTGGTCTCTAGATTTTGCCCTCCTTTCAGTGGACTCTGAGACAGGGCACATGTCAGGCTGTGCTTCGGGCCACTCCCTTTTGGGGTCACAGAGGTGAAGATGGAGCCCATTCTCAGGACTTCACTTCTGATAGTTCTCCCTTATTGGTTAGTTGTCTCTAGGAGAAGCATTTGCCTCATTAGGCTCCTACTTGTTTAAGGCAAGTCAAGGGTCTATTAGCTCTGTGAGGAGAGTTCTGTCCCTGACCAGGAGCCTGTCTTCACTGTATTTTAAGCCATGATCTAGATGTGCCATTGAGGCACAATGTGACTTCTGGCCATAGCACAGATGGGCCGGCTCCTGCCAACCTTGCTGCAAGGGGTTTTGTGGATTCCTCACATCAGACTTCTCTGGGATTTATAAATCATATTTCCCTAGTGTCTCCTCCCCCGTGCTGATATCACTGGCATTTGTAGAGTATCCTCATCCCTTTAGTCCTGGGTTCATTCTAGGCTTCAGCTTTACCCAGGCAGGCAGGCAGGCTTTCTCTGGACTCCATTTGCTATAGTGCTTTCCAGGGGTGAGACTGCTCTGAGCCTTGGTTTCCTCATGTGTAAAGTGGGGTCGACTTAGTGAGGATCGAGTGAGATAACGCCCATGAAAGCGTTCATGAGTTCTAACTTCAGATAGCCTGGTAGGTATTGTGAAAAAAAATCAGTGACTTTCTGCCAACTGGAAACACTTGAGAATTTCCCTAGTCATCATTACAGCACTCATTTGAAGCTCTTCTTTCCCTTAATTGACCTCTTTCTTTGTTGCAGGGCCTTTGATAACATGGTGACTTCCATGATGGTGCAGGTTTGTTGAGAGAGAGTATAGTTTACAGTTAATTCTGAAGAATGCTGTTTTGTACAGAACTGTATTGTGCAGATGTGTGTATATATTGCCTCCTCCTATGTATAATATGAAAGCCGCTCTCTTTGGATGGCCCAAAACTCTTGTGTAAAGTGGAAGACTATATAAAGTTTATTTCAATAAAAAGTTGAATCTGTTGAAGTTTCATCGTTTCTTTCCATACACAGCAAGGTTCAAAGTTTCCAAGGACTAGGTCTCTACTTGCTCTGTGCTGCCCAGTATAGCCAGTGCTAACATTTCATGTTCAGATGCTTTCAGGACAGTAGGAAGGAAGGAAGGACTTTCTCTGATCATTGAGGATCTTATCTAAAGGCGGTCATTCTGAATCTGAATTAAAATGTGCCCAAATCAGCAAGGCCCCTTACTGCCAGCCCTATGTACTTTTCCTTTAGGAGGAGGAGGGGTTGAGAGGTCAGCATTGTTTTGCTCCCTACTCCGTGGAAGTTACAAAGAGGCTTCCTAACAATCTGAGCTCTCCCTAAATAGAATGGGCCACCTTAAGAAGAAGTGGGTGCCCACTCCCTTGGTGGGCTTCAAACCAAGGCCTGGACGATGGTTGTTGGGTATGTTGGAGAGAAGTCTTGTTCAGGTATGAATTAGATTAACGTGGTCTCCGTGTTTGCTCTCACTTTAGGAATTTTGTAATTTGGGGACTTTTCCCCAGGTTCTGAGGATTTAAGAAATCTCTTTGCACCTAGTGTTAACGTACTAGGTACTCTAAGAGGTTTCTTTGATTTTTAACACAATAGCATTTTCCTTATTTCCTTATTCTGGCTTCACAGGGTTTTGGTCCAGCAGCCTGGTTTCTCCATCTAGGACAGAGGCTCTTAACCTGGGGTCCCCAGACCGTTGGTCTGTGGATAGATTTCTGGAGGTTGGGGAAGTTAGATGGGAAAAGAAAATGACTTCTTTAATCTTCACTAACCCCTAACTAAAATTTAGCATTTCCTTCAATTAAGAATGAAAAAAAGACGATAAAAAGGGGTACATAGGCTTTCCCAGACTCCCAAAGGAGTGTATCACACAAAAAAGATCAAGAACTCCTGGTCTAGAGTATAATTTCTTCAGTCTGTTTTGTTGGAACGAGGGATCCCTTTGGGGGTTCCTGTTTTAGTCATAATCTCTACCTTTAGCCAAAGACCTTACATTTCATTTCTGTCACTATAGGGATCCCTCTAGCTTCAAAGGGTTTTGTTTGTTTCTTTAAAAGTAAACTCTTCCGTCTAGCTAGGTTAAGCCTCCCAGCCCCAGTTAGAGGGGCTTCTGTTAATCCTTGCCTCCAGCTGCCATAAGATCCTGCAAAACCCCTAAGGCCGGAGTTGCTGGTGGAGAGGTTGTTCACACTGATCAATGCCACAGTGATCACTCCAATTGATTTCTTTCCTTCCTTTAGTAGTGGGAAGCTCAGGAGGAGAGAAATGGCAGTTGGCCTTTCACCAGCCGCCATTATCCATTCATGGTGTTAGTGCCGTGCCTCCCCACTCCCACCCCCACCCCCCCCCCTCTGCAATTAGATATTGCTCTAATGTTTGGAGTTACTGGTCAGAGAAAAAAAGTCCTTCAGACATCCAAAGCAGTTAGAGATTCCTCAACAACCATGCTCCTGTAAACTTGGCAGTGGAAATAAGGACACAGATGTACTGACCAGCGGCGGTGGCTCCCTGAAAATCATTAAAAATGTAGGAGGCAGCACTGGAGCCTCCTGTCGGGCCACTTGTAAGGCCCCATCAGATCTAGGCAACTCCTGCCAAAGCCAGGTTTCCAGTCTTATGAGCAGGTCACAGCAAGGGGAGAAGAGCATCCCGGCTTTTAGGGATGATTATATGTTACTTCCTTCACAGGTTCTGTGTGTGCTCCATGGAGAGTCTTGAGGTCTTCAAGGTACTTTTTCTGATTTCCCAGCAGTTAGTGTAGTATTCATCCTCATCTCCGTGCCCCTCCCCCCCATGTAATTTTGTGTATGCATGGATTGTATCCCCTGCAGTAGTGTGTAAGATCCTCGAGGACAGGGACTGTCTCATTTTTGGATTTGTATGCATAATTATTGGTACATAGTAAAGGCATGATAAATAACTGTTGATTAATCCAGTTCTTACCACTTCTTCCTCTTACAATGGAAGCCTGTAGAAAGATGAAAGCCTAAGTCATAGCTGCCCCTAGCTTTGCTTAGGAGACACCCCTGCCCCCTGCCCCGGAAAAACAACCAAAAACCCAGAAATGTGATAAAACTAGAGTGGATAGCACATAAGCTAATGGGGAAAGACAGACCCACCATCACAAGCACATTATTGTAGCCAAAGCTTTGGTTCTTCAAGTCCCCCAAAACATCTAGTAAGACTTTTTGGTACATATTTGGGAATGGAAGCAAATGTTAAAAGACCATAAGTATGAAACAAAGGGAGTTGAGAAACCAGGATAGAAGAAAATATGGCGGGTGAAACCCCTTTATATTGCCTATGTTAGGAGACAAGACCGGTATCTATGTTGTAAGCAATATCACTTACTCTGTTTACACCATGGTAGAGCCAAGATGGGGCAGCTAGGTGGCACCTTGGTGCACAGAGCACTGGGCCTGGAGTCAGGAAGACTCATCTCCCTGGGTTCAAATCCAGCCTCAGACACTTACTAGCCATGTGACCCTGAACAAGTCACTTCACCCTGTTTGCTTCAGTTTCCTCTTCTGTCAAACGAGCTGGAGAAGGAAATGGCAAACCACTCCAGTGTCTTTGCCAAGAAAACCCCAAGTGGGGTCAGGAAGAGTTAGACATAACTGAACAACTAGAATTAAGAATGCTGGCTTTGCAGTCAGAGGACCTGAGTTCAAATTCTTCCTCTGCTACTTACTACCTACATGGCCCCGGGAAAGGCCTCAGTTTCCTCACCTGTAAGATGAGGGGGTTGGACTAGGAAGGAAACAAGCATTTATTAAACATCTACCAGGCACCATGCTAAGCATGCTACAACTATCCCATTTGATCCTCACAATAACAACCCTAGGAGACAGGTGCTATTATTATCCTTTTTTTTTTACAATTGAGGAAACTGAGGCAGGCAGAGGTTAATTGAATTGTCTGGAATCACAGCCAGTGTCTGAGGGCACCTTAGAGCTCTAGCCATCTTTATTCTATTGTACCCCCAGCTGCCTCTTGGCAGAAGCTGCCAGATAGGCCTATCTGCTTGCTTCCGGTCCTAAATCTATAAGCCCGTGATTCCTAGGTCAGTGTTATAATAAGAAGTTTCTCATATTTTGCCAAACCTTTAGAATCTTATGACAGGTTTGACAGTCTACTTCCTGTCTATTAAATGCCTACTATGTTCCAGGCACTGCTAGGTGCTAGCGATTGAAAACCAAACAATTTCTACCCTTAAGAACCTTATAGCCTAGTCAGGGGAGACTTGTTTATGTAAAACATATACAAAATAGATACCAGTATTTCTTTTTCTTGATGGGGAAGAGACAGTAAGGAAAAGTAAGAAAAAGCACTAAAGGAGGTAGGAACAACCATTAAGTGCCTATTATGTGCTTTAGGGGATGCCTCATTTAAAAGGTATCACTTGAGCCTAGCCTTGAAGGAAAGATGGATAATGGAAGGTTTGTTTAGGCAGCTAGGGCCTCTTAGAACATGGAAAGCTCTGGACTTGGGGTCAGGAAGACAGAGTTCAAATCTGCCCTCAGATACTAGCTGTGACCCTGAGGATGTCATTTAGCCTCCGTTTGCCTCAGTTTCCTCAACTGTAAAATGGGAATGGTAATACTACCTATCTCCCAGGGTTGGTTTTGTTTTTTTTTTTTTTTTGCAGGGGGGAAGGCCAGGCAATTGGGGTTAAGTGACTTGCCCAAGATCACGCTGCTTGTAAGTATGTCAAGTGTCTGAGGCTGGATTTGAACTCAGGTCCTCCTGACCCCAGGGCCAGTGCTCTACTCACGGTGTCACCTAGCTGCCCCTCCCCTATGGTTGTTGAAAGGATCAGAGGAGACAAAAGCTGTAAAGTGCAGTACCTGCAAGAATTGGAAGTGGGGGGGATGCCCATCAGTCGAGGAATAGCTGAACAAGGTGTGGTATGTGACTGTGATGGAATACTATTGTGCTATAAGAAATGACGAGGGGAATGGTTTCAGAAAAAACCTGGGAAGACTTACATGAACTGATGCAAAGGGAAGACAGCAGAACCAGGAGAACACTGTACACAGTAACAGCAATATTGTAACAATGATCAACACAGTGATAGCAACATTGTAATGATAATCACCTGTGAAAGATTTAGCTACTCTGATCAATGTGATGATCCAAGACAATTCTAAAGGACTCATGATGAAAAGTGCCATACACCTCCAGAGAGAGAACCGATGAACTCCAAGTGCAGATCAGAGCATACTTTTCCCATTTTATGTTTCTTGCTTTGTTATTTTTTTGCAACATGGCTAATACGGGAATTCTAAAAATTTAATTTTTTTTTTTGCACGGGGGAAGGCAATTGAAGTTAAGTAACTTGCCCAAGGTCACACAGCTAGTAAGTGTGTTGAGTGTCTGAAATCAGATTTGAACTCAGGTCCTCCTGACCCCAGGGCCAGTGCTCTACTCACTGCACCACCTAGCTGCCTTGGGAATTTTTTTTTTTGATGTGTATCAACATACATGTGTTATTGATATATTGCTTGCTTCTCAATGGGTGGGGGAGAAGGGGGAGAGAATTTGGAACTCAAAATTTGAAAACATGAATGTTAAAAAATGTATATGTAATTGGGAAATATTTAACAAATAAAAATGTATTTAAAAAATAAAGTGCAGTGCAAATGCTAGCAATCCTTGTTAATACTCTCATGTTGTGCGTATGTAACAGTCACTTGCACTGATCAAGGAGCAGGTAGATCTTGACATTGCACTGGGCAAGGAGCCAAGAAGAGGTTTTTCTATCCATGGAGCCAATGCCCTCTTCCCTAGACCATCATTTACAAGGGAGGACGTATTCTTGCCTGTAGGAGTCCTTTGCTTTGATCACACCCCAAAGATTACCATTAAAAGGTTGTCCCAAGCAAATGGAGGTAACCCAGAGGTACCTTGTGATTATTAACAAGGAACAAGTACCAACAGCTGTGTAAGAAATAGGGTATTGAAAGCAAAGCAGGATCTACTCTCATATCTAATTCCCACTAAGGAAGGAAACAAGTATTTATTAAACATCTGCTATGGGCCAGAGACAAAGGCTTTCCAACTATCTCATCTAAATGCAAGGAAAGTGCTTCAGCCCGGAGCCAGGAAGACCCCATCATCCTTCTCAGATAAGATAGTCTTTGGACAGGATAAATGAAGCAGAAGGGGTCTGGTAGGCTGGATCAAATGAGGACATTTGTAAAGACATGAACCACAAAGATCTGTATTTTTTTCTTGAAAGGTTCTGTCATTTTGTTGGTTATAAGTTTACCTCCCTCTACCAATCCAAGTTGTAACCCCTCCATGTTCCAGACATATCCAGGGCTGAAAAATTCACCACCAAGGAGACAGCTTTTCTGGGGATGGATGAGCACTCCTCCATTTGGGAAGCATGTATCTGTCAGAGGGTCACATCATCACCTGGCTCAGCCACTAAGCCCTTCGATGTTGATTAGAACCTGCCAGAAATTCTATTTTGAAGCAGAGCGAGCCTTTGAGGGCTAGTGCCAAGAGTACAAGGCACTGAAGGAAAACATTAGCAGCAAAGTGATGAAAGAGCAGTTCTTAATAAAAGCTGTTATTAAATTAGCAGAAACCAGTGCTTCTGGGAAGGGCCACCTGCAGACACTAGCCTACCTATAAGTGGGCAGAGCAACCAACAAGCTTCTATTAAAGTGCCCACTCTGTGCCTGGCCCTGGTTGAGACACAGGAGATGAGAACATCCTAAGCAGAGGGAAATGGACAAAATAATAAAAATAATATAATTACAAATATAAATAATGAAAATAAAATAATTAAAAATAATAAAAATTAAAAATAATAAAAATAAAATAAAAAATAATGTAATGAAAAGTTTAATAAACTAAGTAGTAAATAAATTTTAAAATTCAGCTAGTATACATTGGAGAATTTCACTCAAATTCAAATTTTAGTTATTCATTAAAGCCAGAATCAGCCTTCTCTGAACTTGGGCAGGAACCACCTGCCAGCTTGTATACAAAGAAGTGAAAACCCACATGTCCAAAAAAAGTCAACCCTATTCCCATCCCCAGATGTGCGTTTAGTGAACAGAAAATACTTGACATCTGCCTAAGAAGAGCTTAGGGTTTCCATGATCCCTCAAAGAGTCAACATTTTCCATTATAATGAAAGGAGCTCTTGCCTCTTCCTTTAAGTGTTTGCATTTACAGTAGGAAGAAGAACTACGGCTAGTTGGTAGGTGAATAAAAAGAAAACAACCATGCTTTAAAAAAATATTTAAATTTAATTGTATTAAGAAAACTTACTGTACATTTGTTTCTGTTAAAAATCAGTGACTTGATCTACAAACTGTACTAAGCTAAAGCTTCGTCTTATCCCTTCTTCCCCCGCTCCCCCCCACCCTGTACTGGTAATCACTCTGTTTACAATCCCAAACCAAAGTCATGGTGCTCTGAAAAAGGAAAAGGGGTAGGAAGAGATTGGCTGGAGGCCTGAAACCCAGATACCTTGATTTAGATCATAGTGCTTTGAGGCTTTGGCTGAGAATGTCCTGCCAGCCTTGGTCCAAGGGGCCAAAAGGCCAGAGGTCTGAGACCAGACTAACTCTAAGAGCATTGGTCCTCAGGGAGTCCACATGCCTCCACGATAACATGGACTGACCTGCCTCTAGATAGAGACAAACAAAAAAGGAAAGAGCTTCACATGCCTAAAACCTGAGGCCTCTTGTAGGTCTGTAGTTCAGCGCCTGGGTTTGCCTAACCAGCTGGTATCTGTTTTGGTTGCATTGTACTCTGTACCAGATTTATCCTATGCCACCCCACCCCTACTAAATCCCAGTTGAGCATGCTGGTTATGTAGTTAAGATGGTCCCAGATCTCAGTCATCCTGTTTTCTTCACAGCCGATATCTCCAGTCCTCTAGTATGGCTCAAACCACTGGGAGAATCTTCCATGCCCCCTATGAGAGAAAAATGGACCAGGAGTTGTGTATTGTCAAAATGGGCAAAGCTTCCCAAAACAAGTACGTAGATTAGATTGAACTGTTATTGGCATGACCCACTCATCAATGGCTTACTCTACACCACCATCTACTTCTACAGGGGTGCTCTGCATAGCTTTGTAGGAACTCAGTATCGGCCTCCCTGATGGAAATTACTGGGTGGTTTGGGACTCCTTTACCTCCTGCCATATCTGAAAAGGCTGATCAATCCTGCAGGAAATGAACCTGGCCAGCCTCTTGTCACATCACATGACAAACTCAATGACAGTGACTTCAAAGAAAAGGCCATTCTTGACTCAAAGGCTAGGTTAGATATTTGCCTCTCCTAGGATTAGCAATTAAAGTCTCTGGACTTTCTCCCCCAACTCAGCCCTGTCCATCCCATCCCAGATCTGGCTCTGCTATGAGGCTGGCTAGAATTATCCAGCCTGTTCCAAAGAGGGGTTTCTTGCTCTTTCCCACCACCTCTACCACACCAGACTTCTTCCCCCCCAAAATCTCATCAAGGATGACTTGGCCTGGAAATAGTCACTGTAGATGGTACAGACTGAGGGTAAAAAATAGATGCTATTGGGATCTTTATCTGGGCTGCCCCTCGCCCCATCTGAGACTCCCAAGGTGCCCCTTACCTGTGACTTCTCCACCTAGGCCTTGATCGCTCCCCAATACAAGCACCATACCGGTGAAGAGGGCCTCCTCTGCCAGAATGTCGAGCCCGCAGGCCTCCTCGGTCTGTAGTGCTGATCCCAGGAAAGTTGGTCCTTTTGGGCAGAACCTGGAATAGAAAGCAGAACCCCACCCCCCACATCATACCCCGCCCCCAAGAGGTCATTGTTAAGAAGATGAAGTTGGTAAAAAAAAAAAGTCTGAGATGTCTCTAAGACCCCACAATAACACACTTGCTGGTTGGGGACATCAGCCCTAGATTAGGTGCTACTGGAAACCCCCAAAGCTTTGCTTGTGAGATCTGGCTTGGTTCAAGTTTGGGCTAGCTCTATGAGTTTGCAGGATCTGAGAACTACCACAACGCCTCACCTTCTTCTAAACCTTTCCCTTTCTTCAGCCTGGCCATCACTAGCATCTGTCTGGGTTAGGACAATCGCCAGAAGACCCAGTAAAATGAATGCATTCTTACCAGGAGGGTTTAATCCATGAATTTTTCAGTTGTTTTCAGTCGTGTCTGACTCTGTGACCACCTTGGGATTTTTTTGGAAATGATACTGGAGCGGCGGTTTCCACTTCCTTCTCCAGCTCATTTTAACAGATGAGGATACTGAGGCAAACGGGGTGAAGTGATTTGCCCAGGGTCACACAGCTAGCAAGGTTCTGAGACCAAATTTGAACTCAGGAAGATGGGTCTTCCTGACTCCAGGCTTGGTGCTCTATGCACTATGGCGCCACCTAGCGGCCTCTGTTCCATGACTACATATATTAAATACCTGATATATACAAGACGCCGGGGATCCAAAGATCATAACAAAAGATTCTTGCCTTCAAGGAGCTTACATTCTATTGGGGGTGAGTGAGAAATAGAACCTTTATATATATAAGTATAAAAGAGGGTAATTTGAGGAGAGAGAAGTCATTGGCTAATTCAGCAAGGGTAGACAATTTTGGGCAGCAGCTTGTATACATGCCTAGAGGAATGAGAGGGAGCATAAAATTTCGGGAACGGGTTGCTGCACTGTTTGGCTAAGACACAGAACGCACGAAGGGGTGCACTGTGCAGCTGGGCTCTGGTCTTACAGGGAAGAATTTTCAATGTCAAATTAAGGAGTCTCTATTTTATTCTAGAAGGAGTAGGGAACCTCTAAGCATTTCTGGTCAAAGCTGTGCCTTGGGCGATTTTTTGGCAGGTGAGTAGAAGGAGAGAGAAAAGAGAAACTGGAAGGAGAGGGAACAATGAGAAAGATATTCTGATAGCCCAAGGAAGAGGTAATAAGGACGTGAACTATAATGAGGAGAAGGGAGTAGAGCTAAGACGTGGTCAACAACTGGACCTGGCAACTGATTTGATGTGGGAGAATCAAAGACAATTCAAGAAGTAACAAACATGGGTGACATGAAGGATGGCAGGGGCTGTAGTGGAAATAGAGAAATTTAGAGAGGGTTTGGAGCTGGGCAAAAAGATAGAATTCCTGGAGCAGCTAGGTGGTGCCATAGTGTATAGAGCACTGGGCTTGGAATCAGGAAGACATCTTCCTGAGTTCAAATCCTGCCTCTGACAATTTACTAGCTGCATGACCCTGGATAAGTCACTTCACCCTGTTTGCCTCAGTTTTCTCATCTGTCAAATGAGCCAGAGAAGGAAATGGCAAACCACTCCAGTATCTTTGCCATGAAAACACCAAATGGGGTCACGGAGTTGGACATGACTGAAACGAATGAATAACAACATAGAATTTCTATTCACAATGAATAGCTCCCTTTTCTCTAAAGAAACATCCTAGCTCCTCTTCTGGATTTCTCATTTCTATCGGTGGTTGCCATCATTCTCCCAGCACCTCAGAATGGAAAGCTCAGTTATCTTTGGATATAGGGAACAAGAGAGAAAAAAGTGTCCTATTGATGTCACTTCCCTAAGGGTCTCCTCTCTGAACCCTTCCCTTTATAGGTCTAGTCTTTATCCTCCTATCCCTTCAATCCACATCACTGGGCTATGTAACAGCAAGAGGCTTACTAAATATCTGTTGATTTATGTGGTGTTTTATACCCATCCATCCACTAACTACTGGCCTCTGATAAACTCACCCTGATTATCCGGCCTCTAAAGATGGTTTCATCCAGATCCATAGCGGTCTTCACTGAATCCTCATAGGCAAATTCAATATAGGCATAGCTAAGGAGTGGGACAGTTCAGGGTCAGGGTTAGGGCCAAAGCTCCTAAGAAGGTGCAGAAGATGAAGATGACCTGACTCTCCCTTGTGCCCAAGATTGTCATCCAACAGTGACAGAGAGGGGAGAATTGATATCTAGGCAAGGTTGGGATCAGCTCCAACCCAGTCCAATACACTCCCTCCTCCCCTTCCCCATGAGTACCAGCACTGACCCCTTGGGGTGTCCAGAGTATTTGTCACAGAGGATGGTGACCCTGTTGACTTCGCCACAGCAGTTGAAGAGGGACTCCAGCTCCTCAGCCGTACCACTATAATCCACCTGGAAATATTTGCCTGTTAGAGCTCAGCATATGTGTGTGTGTGTGGGGGGTGGGGGTAGGTTATACAAACCCAGGTTGTGACAAACATGAAGGGTAGGCATTTATAGCAAAAAAAGAGTTTATCTCCCCCTTCCAAGTGTTCTATAAAACCTTTCCTCCTCCTCTCCCCAAAGGATGCTCCAGAGACCAGAACCAGAGCTCAGATTGACCTCGTGGTGGTCAGCTTGGATATATTGGCCATAAAGACTAATAGGACCCCAACTCCTCAGTCACCATGAAGGATACTATCTATCTAGCCTTCACTCCTTCTGCAGGAGCTCCCTCATGGGTTTTAGCATCATGACCTAATGCCCCTCTGACCATCATCAGAGAAGTAGAAATAAGATGTCCCAGACCCTCTTACCTAACTGGCTCATGCTGGGCCAAGATGATCAAGGTTAAAGGCAGGCAGTGTGGCCATCTTAAAGTGTGCTTGTCTTATCCACCCTCTCACCTCATCCTGGGGTTTACCCGACCAATAGTTCCTCACCCTCAGTGCCCTTCCCAACCACTTACATTGCCTACGTAGACAGATCTGTAATCAGCCTCTAACTTCTCAACCCCTTGGAAGGGTATACCTAGAATGAGAAATTATTTGTAGGAGGATCTCAAGATAGGTGGGAGTACCACTGTGCAGTTCAGGGGGAAGCAGGGTCAGACACCTCAGAGCCTAGCATCCATGGGGTTAGAGGTCATATCACCCAGATACTTCCTTGGCTACCCTAACTCCTGGATCCCTGCAGAAAAATGGATGCTCCTTCCCACTTCAGACTCTCTTTTCCTACTTCCTTTCCCCCCTCCCCAAAGCCTGTGTGACCAGCCAGGTATGGAAAAAGTCCAGGGGCCAGCTTCCTACCGTTCTCCAGGTTCAGCAGATGAGTGGCCTCATTGTCACATGGGGCTGGCGATAGCAATGGACTGGAAGCTTCTGCCACCGCCTCCCTCTCCTCCTCCTGTGGCTGTTGCCACTGTCCAGTCTCTTTCATACCTTTGAGCTCCTGTCTCTCATGGGCCTCCTTTATTTTCTGTAGCTTGGTTTTGATGTCTTCCAGCTCCCGCCCATCTCCTTGGGGCACATGGGCGGAAACACCTGTCTCCTGTTAAAGTCAGGCTCCCTCAGACACCAGTTCCCTTTGAGCTCCAACAGGGTGGAGGAGGGGGGGGGGGGAAACCAGGGTAAGATACCAGTGGCCTGGCTCTCTCTCCTCATCATCTCTGTGACCCCCCTCAATCACTTGCTCTCATTTGAGGACTCCCTTTTAAACTTCTAAAGATCCCCCTAGACTCTTTCAGAGGACTGTATGATCCATCACTATAGAATCTTTCTTTGCCTTCCCCCAGAGATAAGTCAGTGCCTACACTGAATTTGCCTATGAGGATTCAGTAGTCATTGCCATGGACCTGGAGGAGACCACCTTCAAAGATGAGTTTGTTAAGGATGGATGGGTGTAAAATCCTGGAATCCTCAGAACATAAGCCCATAAAGAGGACTTTTAGGGAGCTCCTTGCCTTCATTTTTCAGATGGGAAATGGCAGGAGAGGCCCTTGTCCAAGACCTTCAGCGAGTCAATGGATCTGAACTCCAATGCTCTTTCTGCTTCCCAGGCTTCCTTTAAAACTGATTTTGTATCTCACCCCCCACACGAGGCATTTCTGGGTCTCTCCAGCTGCCTTCCCTCTGAGAGTACCTTCTGTTGACTCTGAACATATCTTGTGTGTACTTAGAGATTTACATGTGCCCGAATTGAAATGGAAGCTCTTTGAGGGCAAGGTATACCTAGCCTTAATGCCTGCCTGGCCCGTGGAAAGTAAGCTCTTATTCGATGCTTGTTGACTGACTGATATCACCTTGAGTAGGGGGTGGGAAGAAGGAGACTGTACTTACCAAGTCAGGCCCCAGCACCTCCTCCAGATTCCCTCTGTCCAAGAGAGAGAGCAGAGCACTCTCTTCTTCCTTGTCTTCTTCCTCAGCCTGGCACATCTTCGGCACCTTCTCTGCGGGTTGTCCCTCACCCCCCCAGCCTAGCCCTTCAGGATCTGAGAGAGCATTCTGGAGCCAGTCCTTAGAAGGAGGAGGGAAGAGGTTGCTGCCGCCAACGGAGAACCACATGGGTGAGCCCCCTGGCTCGAGCACTCACCGTGCTGGGGCTGGCTCAATTCCCCGAGGCCCAAGGTCAGCTGGGCTCAGGACCCAGGGATTTTAATCCCTTCCCCCCTTCCAGCTGTTTCCATTTAAGCTCTTTAAAGGGCCCTGGGCCAGAAATCCAGACTGACCAGCTCATCATCCACAGGGATCCTGATCTCAGTAGTTAAAGCTCAAAGGCCAGGCTGGCCTTTCTCCCCGGGATAGCCATGTGTTCTCTTCTCCCCAACCCTTTCCAAAAGCAGGGTGAAGTCTCACATCTGGCCTCTCCTTCTTTAATCTGATCTGTGAAAGAAGAGTGTCAAGCTAGACACCCTACACACCCTAGACTCTAGAGTCCCTTTCAGATCTAATAAACGCTACGATTTATTATTTTACCTACCCTTCAAGGCCCACCTCTTCCATGACAGATATTGATTGCAGCCATCCCTCATTCTTCCGTCCCTGGAATGCTTACCATATTTAGAATCTATAGCACATAATTTAACACTTGATTACATTCTGCTTTGAGCTGTTCAGATTTTATCTCCCATGCTGCATTTTTACTATGCTATTGGTTCCTTGAGGGAAAGGATCATCTGATTTATCTTTTTTTCTTTTAATTAATTTTTTTCAATTACCAAGCATTTACTTTTTCTCTTTCTTGTATCCTGCCGCATCCCCACCCCCAAGAAAAACAAAACCCTTAGGACAAATGAGCGTGGTCAAGCAAAACAAAGCCTCACATTGACCACGTCCAAAAATGTGGGTCTCATTCTGCAACCTGAATCCATCACCTCCCTGTGAGGAGGTGGAAATCATGGCTGGTCGTTGTGTCGGATGATCAGAGTTCCTAAGTCCTTCAGAATTGTTCATTTTTACAATGTTGCTATTATAGTATAAATTGTTCTGGTTTTACTCTTTACTTCAGTCTGCATCAGTCTGTACAAGTCTTCCCAGGTTTCACTAACACTGTCCCTTTCATCATTTCTTACATCAATAGTGTACCATTATATTTATATACCATAACTTGTTCAGCCATTCCCCAATTGATTTGGCATCCCATTAGTTTCTAGTTCTTTGTGGCCATGAAAAAAGCTGCCACAAATATTTTTTTACATACAGGTCCTTCTCTTCCTTTGTTTGGTCCAAGGGTGTGTACAGGTTAGAATTTTTCTTTTGGTCGTATTTCCCCAAGTTCCTAGCACCAGATGACTGCTCCGTAGTAGATGCTGAATAATCATTTACTGAATTGAAGGCCAGAAGAATGTGCATTGATCTTACTTCCTGACTAGACTGTAGTCATCTGGAAGGCAGGAACTGCACCAGATGTGTCTATATATCCCTCAGCTTCGAGAAGGTCAGGACACAGGACGCTCAATGAGAACGTTGTTGTTTATCCCTTTTTTCTGACATCAGGAGGGTGATATCTTGCCTTGCAAGTGAGCGAATTAGATTTAAGTGAGGCAGAGCTGTGCAAAGTCATCAGACCTATTCTCTCCTCCAGAGCCACCAGAGTCAAGACATGGGTCAAGATGACTGGCGATGGCCCAGGATGGACTATTTATTTGATTGATGGAGGCTGGGTTTCAAGGGCTCCTTTAGAAGAGGAAACTTTCATCAATAGAGGGAAGAGAAGAAGGGGGAACAGCCTGAAAAAGCTATATTCTCAGGTTCTCCAATCTGCTGCCATGAGGCAATAAGCCACTGGAACCAGTAGCATCTTGCTGCTTGAATGGACGGACCTTGGAAGGAAGTCAATTCAATTCAGCAAAACATTTATTAGGCTTCCAGCAAATGAAAGACTCTCATCCTCGCTAAGGGCTGGGGATAGGAAGGTGGAAAGGTCATCATCTCAGCCCTCACAAAGTTTACAGTCTAGTTTGTAGAGATGTAGAAAACAGCTAACGATGCGCTAAGTACAAAGGAGAGTTCAAAAAGAGACATCTATGAACAAAGAAGGTTCTTAACCTCTTTGGTGTCATGGAACCCTTTGGAGGATTGGTAAAGACTGGATCCCCTTTTCAAAATCATGTTTTCAAATAATGTTTTAAAAATGTGATTCTGAAAAAGTTAAGTGGCATAGAAGATAGACTGCTGGGCCTGGAGTCAGGAAGACCTGAGTTCAAATCTGGATTCAGACACTCCCTAGCTGTGTGACCCTGGGCAAGTCACTTAACCTCTGTTTGCCTCAATTTCTTCATCCGTAAAATGGGGATAAGAATAGCACCTACCTCCCAGGGTTGTTTTGAGGATCAAATGAGATAATCTAAAGCACTTAGCATGTGCCTGGCACACAGTAGGTGCTATATAAATGTTAACTGTCATCATCATCATCATCATCATCATCTAATTGAAGGAAGGGTGGCTTGGTGGCAAAATGGATGGAGTGCTGGGCCTGGAGTCAGGAAGACTCATCTTCCTGAGTTCAGGTCTGGCCTCAGATACTTACTAGCTGTGTGACCCTGGGCAAGTCATTTGACCCTGTTTGCCTCAGTTTCCTCATCTGTAAAATGAGCTGGAGAAGGAAATGGCAAAACCACTCCAGCGTCTCTGCCAAGAGAATCCCAAATGGGGTCATGGAGAGTCAGATATGATTTAACAGCAATAAAAAGCATTTCTATGGTGTTTTAAGATTTATAGAGCATTTTGCATATATAATTAAAGGAAATGCTAAATTTGTTAGAGATTAGTGAAAATAATGGTGAGTTTTTTTTCTCCCATCCAAGTTCGTTAACCTCCTGAGATCTATCTATGAATTCTCGTGGTCCCCAGGTTAAGAACCCCCTGGGTTAGGGATTCGGGAAGGGAGAGAGAGAATCATTTCTAGTTAGGAGGGATTGGGGAAAGCTTCACTAAGGAAGCAGTGAGAAGTAGCCTGGAATAATGGAGAAAAGACTTTTCTCAGTCTCAGTTTCTTTAACTGCAAAATGGGAAGAATGTTAGTATCTACCTCACAGGGCTTCTGTGGGGATCAGAAAAGATAACAAGCCTTAGCTATATATTTAAGTGGTACCTGAGCTTAGGCCTGCAGGAAGGAAAGCATTTCCTTTTTGGGTAGAGAACACTCCAGTTATTTGGGATAGTCTGCTCAGATGAAAATATATGAGGGTAGAGGTAGAGCCAATATAGAGGAAGCAGGATAAAGGAGCAGTCACAAGCAGGATAGCCAAACTCCTCTTCACAAAACTCCTCAAAGCAGACCTAGAAAATGCAGCAGACTGAGGCTTGATGGGAAAATCCAGAAAAGGTAACAATGAGTCATTTATCCAGACCAAGTCACCATAGGGAGACAGTCACGGAGGTCTGTGGAGGCTGGGGGCCGAATCAGGCTAGGAGTACACTGCTTGTAGAGCATGCCAGCATCACCCAAGGAAAGGCTGTGTACAAGCGCAAGAGAGGGTCCCAAATCCATGCCGGGGTAATGCGAAGGGGACAGATGCCAACTGCAAGCTTTGTTGCCCCACTGCCCAGTTCTGGGTCATGTCCAGAAGGGAACCTGCTCCTGAGGGTGGCACTTCCAGGTAGGGAAGTCCTGGGCAGTTCACTTGTCTATCTGGAAAGGAGGAAGTTCAGAAGCAAGTAGAGGCAATGTGGCTTAGACCCCAGGAGCAGAGAAGGGTATAAGTTCCAACATCTAGCCCAGACTATAGAGGAATTATGAAGAATTATGGACCTAAACCAAAGGAGAGCCTACAATTCTGCCACTCTGAAACAGTAGCACATCCCAGTTGGCTGATAGGGACTGGGTCCAGCAGCATCTACTCTTGCTCAAACCCAAACCTAGGTCAGGAACATGCAGAGCTCAGACCAGGGGAGCAGCAATCAGACTTTGCCCTGAGTCAAACCACTTGGGAAGCACTGAAAAGCTTTTAAGTCTCCAGCCTATCCCTGAGATCCTGGAATAACGCAAGAAAGCAGTCACAGAATCAGCCCAGACCTTCCCTCTAGAAGTATGGCAGATCCCAATCCTAATATCAAGTCTGAAGTCAGGAAGTAGGCTGGAACAATGAGCAAACAGAAAATCCCACTGGGCAGGGACGCTCAAGACACGAACCCAAAAGAAGAGAATGATCCAAAAAACATCTACAAACAATACCTCAGAGAAAAACACAGCTTGAGCACAAATTCAACTAGACTTCCTGGAAAAGACGAAGCAAGAATTAAAAAGAGATAAAAAAGTTTTTATAAGTGGGATGAGAGTGCTTGAGGAAAAAATTGGAAAAGAAATGAGCATTATGGAATAAAGAATTGGAAAAGGAATTAACAACTTGGCACAAGAGGTACAAAACCTTGTGTAAGCAACAAAATCCTCCGAAATTAGAATGGACCAAATGGAAACCAATAGTTCCATGAGGTAACACAAAATATTAAAATAATGTCAAAAGTTTGAAAAGATAGAAGAGAAACATAAAATATCTCATAGCAAAAACAACCCCCCCCCCCCAAAAAAAACAGAAAACCAAACCCTGTCCTGGAAAGAAGATAGAATGGAAAACATTTAGGAATTATTGAATCTGAATACCATGACCAAAAAAAATAATGGCTAGACGTTATATTTCAAGAAATCTTAAAAATCTTAAATCTTAAAATGAAACCTGTCCAGATCTTTTAGAACCAGAGGGGAAAATGGAAATAGAAAAAATCTACTAGTCACTTCCTGAAAGAAAGCCCCAAATGAATATTCCCAGGAATATTATAGACAAAATCCAGAGCTTCCAGGTAGAATTAGGATCAAAAATTATTAAGCAGCCACCACTATAAAGAAGCAGAGGACTTGGAATATGATATTCTAAAAGGCAAAAGACATGGGCTTTCAGCCAAGCATAACTTACCCAGCAAAATTCAGTATAATGCTTTAGGGGAAAATTTTGCCTTTAGTGAAATACAGGATTTCCAAGCATCCTTGATGAAAAGACCAGAGCTTTGGAAAAACTTTGAAGTACGAATACAGGAGCAAAAAGAAACATAAAAAGGTAAACAAAGATAGAAGACTAAGCTAGGATAAACTTACATTTAAACATGGGGAAATGTTGCACATGTCCCCTATGAGCCCTCCCATCATCAGGGATCATAGAGGGAGTCCAATTAGCAAGGCCTAGTAGTGGTTTTATTATGTCTTGCTCTTAAGAATGGAAAAAGGAGAGAAGAGGAATACAATGGGGATGAGGTGAAGGGAAATGAAAGTTAAGGAAGATTATTAGACATAAATAGTGCATGCAAGTAGATAGGCATATAAAGAAGGAGGAGGGAGTGGGGAGAGAACAGCTGGCATTTTAACCTCACTCTCATTTGAACTGGTTAAAGTAATGAAGAAGACACACACACACACAGAGTTGGGTATAGAAATATATTTCATTCAACAGGAAAATAGGAAGAAAAAGGGAGAAGGGAGGAAGGAGGAATTAGAGGGAGGGTAGTTTAAGGGAGAGGTTAGTCCTAAGCAAAACAAACTCTAACTAAGGATATATAAAATATTTATAGCTCCTTTTGAGGTGGCAAAGTATGTGAATCTGAGGAGATGCCCATAAATTACAGAATGGCTGAACAAGTCATGACATATTAATGCAAAGGAATACTATTATGATACAAGAAATGATGAAGGAGAGGGCTTCAGAGAAACCTGGGAAGACTTGTGTGAACTGATGCAGAGTGAAGTGAGCAGAACCAGGGGAACAATTTGTACAATGACAACAATATGGTAAAGGCAAACAACTTTGAAAGAATCAGGAACTCTGATCAGTGTAATGATAGAGAGGTGAAGGACTCAGAGTGTAGAATGAGTTTTTTTAGAGTGGGAGCATGGCCAATGCAGACATTTGTGTTGATCGACTGTACGTGTGTGTGTAACGAGAGCTTCGTTTTTCTTTCATTTTCAATTAGGGGTGGGGAGGGGCAGGACAGTGAGAAGGTGGATTTTTGCTGATTGAAAAAAATATAATTTAAAAAAAATAAAATGTAAGGGGGAATGAGGGAAGGGCCATATCATATGGCTGCTGGGTAAAGAAACTAGTATTCCATGCAGTTGGCAATGGGGATCCATGAGAAGTTTGTGAATAGGGGAATATGATCAGAGTTATGCTTTTGGAAGGTGACTTTAGCAATTGTGTGAAGAAGAAAATCTGTCGTTCTTTTAAAGAGAATATTCCCTCTCCGCCAGCCCTCATATTGGAAGATGTGCCCCAACCAGAGAAGGAAATTCTCTAATTTAGGACAGTGACTCAACTGTCTAACAACTTTACTCCTTAGGAAGCTTTTTTTTTTTCCTATCTACCCTCCTTCCTACCTAAGATATTCTTATCTACTCCTTCATGCTACAATTTAAATGCTGTTCTCACCAGAGGATTGAAAACTCTTTTTTGCTCTGCCCACCCAATGATGACTCCAGCCTCTTCGTGGTCTCTGGTGAGCAGGTGCCCTGGCAATACCAAAGGATGGTGGCACATATGATCTGAAAGCCTGCAGTGTCAATGGTTGGGATCTAGTCTGCTAGTAGATGCTGCTGTCTCCCAGTCCTGGCCCTATGAACTGGTGCCCATTTGCATGGCTTGGCCAGAGCTGTGAGGCTCCCTGGGAAAGATATCCAGAGATGGGACACTCCCTAATGAGACTTGGGAGCTGGTGAGTAAAGGATGGCAGGGTGACTTTTAGTGCCATGGGCCTGATCCTCAAAAGTCACCAACTCCCAGCATCCGCACACCCAACTCTGACTTTTCATAGCCATGGCCAGACCCTGGCAAAATTATGAACCCTTCAAATATTAGCAACAACCACCACCACAAAATCAGCTGTTATTTATGTAGAACTTATTGCTACCAAAAAAACCTTTCCATATATTATCTCGTTGGATATTCACAACAACCCTGTGAGGTGGGTGGTACAAGTGGTTTTACTCCCATTTTACAGATGGAAAAACTGAGTTTTCCTCCCCCTTTAGCCTATTTTTTCAGGGCCTCACATTCACATCCTAGAGTTGAAAGGGATCTCAAGAAATCATCAATTCTATCTCTCTTATCAACTATTTTCTGCTGAGGGGTGATAACTTCAGTACTGACATTTTACTAGGGAATCTTAGAGATGAGTAATCCTTTAAGACCCCAAGGAATAAAATATTAACGATGGAATTTCAGACACTGACAAATAGTTGGAGAGACTTGGGGGCACAGGAATTCTCAGCATCCCTCAAATCATGCCATATAGATGGCTGTCCGTGTTCCCTATGCACAAGACTAGATCAGCCTCTTTAATTCCCCCTCCCTGCACTGCCCTTCCCCCCCTTCCCCTCCCTGCTAAGTTCTGAGATAACCATTATCTCCTTTTCCCACCCACCTACCACATTGGTGGCCTTTAACTTGGGTTCTATGTTATTCTCCCCCATTGTCCTTGGTTGTGGGTATCCAGTTGCATATCACACAAGGACCAAGGAGACAGCCAGACACCTCCCTCGTTCATGTCTCTTGAGCTCAAGAAATGGCAGTGAGGAAACCTTTTTGCTCAATCTACACTGAGCCTTGATGAGTGAGAGGCACCTAGAGCTTTCCTCTGGTCTCCCATGGGTGGCTAACATTGACCAACACTTTGATATAATACCTTTCAAGATTTAGTATAGCAGGATGGAATAGGCACTGGATTTGGAGTCGGAGGACTAAATGCCTTTACTTACTACTTGTGTGACCTTGGGTAAGTCACCTTACCTCTGGGTTTTAGTTTCCTCACCTATAAAACAAGAGGGTCAGACTAGATAATCTCAAAGGCCCCCGTATCCCATGATCCCATGATGTTTCGCAATGCATTCTACTTTAGGGAAGAATTTTTGTTAATAATAATTCCCCTAGAGCTGCCTATATCCTGGACAACTATAGGGATCTATGTTCTTGAGCATGGGTGGGGTGAAAATGGAACTTGTTGATTCTGGGAATGTTGATTCTATTCTCCATGACTCTGGTCTCCTTGCTGGGACCAGAAGTGAATTTCTCTTGATTCTTCCCCCCTCAGAAACCTCATGGGAAGTATTCTGCAATACTCCCTAAGTCCCATGGGTAAATTTACCCTCTGAGGGTCAGAAGAGACCTCACAAGGTCATCAGTTCCATTTCTCTGCTTCTAGTGACCATCCAGTCCTGCCAGTAGGAATGACTGGACTTATAACTATGTGTGTGGTCTTGAACTTGACTTCCGCTTCCATGGGATGGACTTGAAGATGATGCCTTCATCCTTAGAAATGAAGCTGGCTAGTGGAAAGCTTCTATCGTCCCACCAGGAGTCAGCATCCAAGGAGGGGGCAGAGCCACGTGATAATTAAATTTTTGTTTTATTACACAGATACAGAGTTAAGAACAGACATAACCTGAATCATAATGTTTTACAGCTTCCACAGGTCAAACATACAGTACATTTAGAGAAAGCAGGACATAGCAAAGGGGAGGGAACAGCATGCCATAGACTCCTAACACAGTGTCATTTCTCTAGAGAGGCCAAGGGGCCCAAAGAACAGCAGGGGAACAAGGGCTTTTTATTAAAATTCTAGTCTTCTTAAAAATTATCTTTCGACTCTTGCGGGGGAGGGGTAGAGTGGTGGCCCCAAACCAATCATCTACCAGTCTTCCATATCAAGGCTCTTTCCCATCCTCCCCTCTTGGCCCTCTCCCATGCCTGCCTCCACCTGCTAGGACCTTTAGTTCAAGTATTGCATTTTGGTAGGTTGTATAATATGTATCTTGGCTGGTATCCTGGGGGAGCAGTTGTCCTCCTCACCCTGCCCTCCCATTTCCCACCAGGAGATTCTCAGAGGGAATCCATCCAGGGGAAGAATGCAGAGGGAAGGATCCAGGAAGGGAGGAAAGCCCAGAGGGAAGAGAGGCCAGTAGAGAAACACCAAGTGCTTTCATGTCTATTTAGAAGGAAATCAGGTCCAATTAGAGCTCAAACAATTAACTGCTGCTGTTGAGGCATCTTTGGGACTCAGATTTGTCAGGCTTGGAAGGGAGCCCAAGGCTTGCTGAATTGAGGCAACTGGAGCAGAAAGTCTGTGAAGCAATGTTTTCTCTTAATTTAAGACTTTGCTTTATAATTATGATTATGATGGTTATTATTATTTTTTTTGGCGTCTCTTTCCTGACACCCAGAGCATACACAACATGGCTATGAGATCGAAGCTGTGCCACTTTCAGAAGCGAGCAAGAAGGCCCCTTTGCTGAATGGAACAGAAAATGGTCCCTCAGTCTCCCTCTCTAGCCTCTCCCCCCACCCCCACCCCCCGCCCCATCTTGGATTCCTGTTCATCCTCACTCTATGAAGAAAGGGCCTCACTCCAGCCCTGCTTTGGGATAAACTCCTACAGTGAGTAGCCCCAAGGTCAGCTAGCTGTTGGGCCCTGCCCTCAGAAGCCTCAAGCCTGAGAGAAAGAGGGAGTGGAAAAGGCCATTCAGCCCTCAGAACAGGGACAGCCCATCAGAACACAAGGAAGGAGGGTACCCAAGACAGAGGACAAATGTTCAGGGGGAGGGAATGAAAGCGTATGCCAATGAGTGACCAGGTCAAGATGGAAGTCATCTGGACTCCGAGGGAATAAGTGGTACCGCCAGTCATTAAGCTGGCAGCTAACTAAAGGGTCTCCTCTCCCTGACTCAAAGGGAAGGAGACAAAATCAAAACTGCCATCCCCATAGGAAAGCAGATGGGCATGATGATGAACTGAGGCTAACCTTCTCTACTATACTTCAGTGAAATTCAGCAGCTGCTGGAGAGAGGAAGCCTGGCCTGAGACCTCACTCAGTCAGCAGGGCCATCTTGAAAGAGGAAGGTTGTCACTCAGCCCTTCCCATTGTTTACCCTCTAGTCCCAGGAGCGGTGGCCCTTGAGGACATGAGTGGGAGGGAAAGGGATCTCATTCAACCAGTGTCAGGTTTCTTGCCAGGCCAGAAGACAGGCCTGAGGTGGGTGTGGGGGCTGGGCGGGGGGAGCTTGTGTGTCATAGGGCCTCTCAGCAGGTGTAGGTTACTTCCCAAGACAGCAAGCCCGAGTGTCTTCTCCATTAACGCCAACCAGACCCCAAGAAATGCACCCTTGCTCTTTCTAGCCAGGCCCATGTTGGTCTCAATTGTAAGCAATTGTTAGCTGGGCTTGGGCTCCTCTCCTCCTACTAGAAGATAGGGAATCACCTATCCCTAACCTTTTCAAGGGAAGCCCCATCCTTGGAGATATTGAAAATTAGCCTGGACTGACTGCTCCAAAGATAAAAGCAATACCATTACTCCTAGAGGCAAAATTACCTTGTTTTATATCCCCAGTGCTTAGCGTGGGGCCTGGTATGTAGTAAGTGCTTAATAAATGCTTGTTGACTGACTCACGGTGTGACCGCTCAGGGGCCATTAATGGGAGATCATGAGAGAGCTTCTCCCAATAATGAATCATTTCCTGAGGCACTGGCCCTCTTTCTCCTGTGCAGGTTGGTGATCTCTGGTCCTGAAGGTCAATGAATGGGGTCAGCCAGGTGTTCAGAACCTGTGCCTCCTTTGGGCTCCAGGAACAGAGGTTTCTCACAGATCTTTTGGTATTGTGGGGAATCTGTTGACTCTCATTTGGGAGGGAAGGATGGATGGATGCCAGAAATGGGTGCTTTGGTGTCAGCCTGAGTGTCTATTTGGAATAATCAATGAACAGGAGACATAAGGACCAACCACAGGTCCCCTCCCACTAAAAAACAAGAACCAAAACAAAACCCCAACCACCAAAAAACCCAGACAAATCCAAAACCAGTTCTTTGCTTTGCAGTTCCCTTTCTTTCTGGGTCCCTGTTCTGGGTCCCTTGCCCTGGGACACCCAAGGACTCCTGGGCAATGCTGTTCTCAGCTTGCTGGCTGCCCCCAGGTCAATGGCCAACACACTGACCTGAGTTTTCTTCTCCACCCCTTAGGTCAGGGCAACATCCCAGCATGGAGCCAGGAGCAGGTACAAACATGACTTCTTCCTCACTCCTACTCCATGCATGGCTTTCTGGGCACACTTTCCTCAGTCTCCCAATTCCACAAAGTTGTAAAGTAAGTTCTGTTCCCCATCATCATTTTTTGCCTCAATCATTGAAAGGAAGGGAAAGGAGCCGAGTGTTCAAGCCATGAGATAGATGGCACCCAGGTGATGTTTCTGGGGTCTCTTTGCTTTTGGATTGGGGTCCGTCAAGCATCTGTTTCGCTAAACTAAGAGAAAACATGAAACACTGAGTAACCCCAGCTCTTTACCTTTTGGATCTCTAGGAAGACAGGAAAAGGGCATTCTCTTCCACCTTATTTGGTTTGAGCTTCTCCAAAACTTTCCCGTAATCCTTTCCGTAATAGGCTGCAGGGTCACAAATTCTGGGTTAATTCAGACGAGGGAACATGCCCTGGGGTACATGACCTAGTAATTGTGAATCCTACAAGCTGAGCAAACCAAAGACGTCAGAGACAGCCCTACTGCTCCCTAGCCTACCACTGAGGTCCCTGGTAGCAATGAAAAGAGAAAGAACATCTATTCCAACCATGAGAAACTGTGGCTTGGGGGATGGTGAGGGAAGGAAATTCTGAAACTCTGTGGGTAGGAGTGAGACTTAGCTCAAGCTGTCGTGGATCCCGAGTAAAGGTGGGGAACGCATTAGTAGAATTAGCCTCTATCTGGCTGTTTATCTGCACCTTGGGAATTGACGGCATTCTCGTTCTGAATGATCTAGGTGAGAAGAACCTCCTCCTTTCACCGTGCCTGGCTGTCTGTCTCTGAGGTCCTGCCTGACCACTGTCTCCTGCCTTTGGCTTTGGCCTCTGAACGCTAGTTAAAGCTGTCATTTGAGTTTGGGATTCTGCTGGGGGCTCTGGGAGCAGCAGCATCTCACAGAGCTTTTGGTTCAATGGCGAGTGTGATCTTGACTAGTGGCTTTAAAGGAAAAACAAGTGAGCAAACCACACCTCTTAGTCTATGGTCCTTAAGCACATTGGAGGTAGCAAGGCAGGATACAGCTTCTGAGCAGGGGCGAGGAGGCAGAGGCAGAGACAGAGAGGCATGGGAAGGCTAGGGGTCAGACAGAAGAGAACACTTAGGACGTCAACCCGGCAGCACTAGCGACTAACAGGTCCCTTCAGTGGATCACATAAGAAACGCATCTTTACATATTGTCTTTTTTCATGAAATAAGAATGACTGATGACCAGTACACAGATTGGAGGATGTATCAATAACAATGGTTATACTGCATTCTAACATTGCTCAATTTCCCCCTAGGTTTCCAAACAAACCCCTGAAAAACACATGGTCACTGGCAATTCAGAAAGCAAAATTACCAACACCGCCTCCTTGCCACTTCCTATCCCCACAAAGTGTTGGGATTTCAGGTTTGGCTCCACTAAAAGGTCTTTGGCTGAACTAGCTTGGGACCAGGGTGGTGAGTGGCAAGTTGTAGCTCTGAAGATTAATTCTCAATCATCTAAAGAAGACACCAGTGGCTTCCCAACAACATGACCCCCTTTAGTGTATAGACTTCTACTATACTAGTGTATAGTCTTCTACTTGGAATCAACCAAAGCCTTCCCCAGGGGGCCGGCCCTTCCTCAGTTCACCCTGTTGGGTTATCAACCCAAGGGATCTCACATTGGACGGCTCAACCATTCTTTAGGAAAAAGTCGTCAAAACAGAGATTGGGGACTAGGGTTAGGACAGCTGTTTCCAAATAACATGAGCAGTCATCCTTTCTCCAAGATACCATGTTTCTCTAGATCCAAGGAACTATGTTCTAATGATCACATGCCAAGAAAAGGCAAATTTTTTTTCTTCCTGTGCTACTGGAGGGGCATTCGGCAAGAGAACCAGCAAATAGGGCAAGGAATCCGCCCAAAGGTCACTCGCACAACTGCTGGGTGGTTTGTGAGGGACATATGTGTGTGTGTATATATATATATACTTAACTTTGCAGGGGTGGAAGGGAGGGTGGCAAAAGGGAGAGAGTCATAATGGCTGGATAGGTGGCCTGGCACCATGGCCTGGCCAGAAAGCTGCTACTTTCCATGGATTCTCTGATTCTAGGGGTGGACAGAGAGGAAGTAGCCTAATGGAAATGATTAGGGGAATTTTATACTGGAAATGCAATCTGGGCACATTAGTAAATGAGGATGCCATGGGGTCTATCCTGGAACAGATCTGCTCAGGGGAGAAGGCTCCCTGATTTCCTTTCTAGATGTTGGGTTCTTCTACTATCCAAAAAGATGCAACTTAACTCAAACTGCTGTCCTGAGAGTAAGAGAGAACAATGCTTCCACTCAAGTAGAGTAGGGAATTTGCTAACACCTAATGCTCCCACCTTACAAGGTTGGGCCTCTGACACCTTCAGATGCCAGTGCCTTCTTTCCACAAGTCCTAACAGCTAATGACTTGGGGTCAGTGAGAATACCGTCCCAAACCCAGCCATGTTGTTCTCCAAAGGACACTCCCACCAGCCAAAATCACAGCCTGAGTTCTCTCTGTCTCTCCTTGAGTTAGAAGCTAGGCAGGCCTTAATCCATCTGAACTGACCACACAGCCTTACTGACTTGTTCCTTAGAGATCAAGACTAAAGAGACTTAGGTTTTCATCTAGGTCAAGATGCCCAGCTCAGCAAAATGGTGGCCACTTCCTTATCCCTACCTGCCTAGTGATCTTCTTAAACCAAGGCACCAAAATCCATCTTTCGAAACCCTGAGGCCCAGAGGGAAACACATCTGTTCCCAAAGTAAATGGGCTTCAGGACACCAAGGAGTTCTAAAGGACTCAGCTACAGGGGGAGGAAGGAAGATGACAAGGAATCAAGGGTCATGAAAGAAGAGAATACATGGGAAGATGATCTGGGAGAGGTAGTGGGAGAGATCTATAGCATATACATATCTGATACTGCTACAGTCAACAGGCTCAATGCTTGGGAGAAGAACGGAGGTCAAAAACTGAGGAAACCGGGTTGCAGCTCCCTACAGAGTTATTTTAATTTTAAAGAAGCCTTAACTCTTGGGATACCTATGGAATCTTTAAGCCTCTATGTATGTACTCAATGGCCAGGCAAGCAGAACCCTGAACTGCAGAGGGGTGGCGCGCGCGCGCGCGTGCGTGTGTGTGTGTGTGTGTGTGTGTGTGTGTGGCTATAAAGATATTAAATTCTTCTTTATCCCACCCAATACACCCAATTTGCTTTCTGGACTCAAGTTTTATCTGCCAGAACTTCCTTTGGACAATGACCCTGTTGGCAGTGACTCAATTTACTCCTCCCTTTTCATTACAAAAAGAACAGATTTTTGTGACTCTGGGATATAACAACAATTAAAAAACAAAACCAAAACAAAACGAAACAAAAAAAAAAAGTCCATCACTTCCCCAAGGACCACACTTCGGATTTTTTTTCTTAAAACCTGTTTCCTAAACTTTACATACTTCAGTGGTTTCTCTTATTTTTATTTGGCAAACATCTTTTCTTTATTATCATCATCATTAATATCATTATTTGGACCTCTGCAAATACTATATACATTCACATTAACGTACAATATTGACTTCTTGACTCCTGGCTGGGAATCTTTTTGAAACCCCCATATTTCAGTAGCTGGGCCACTCTCCATATTGCACTCCCGTCCTCTGTACTTTGTACAATGATACAAGAAAATGCAAAATAGTCTACATTGTCTCTCTTTTGTTTTTCTTCCATTAAGTACAAGTATTAATTTTCTTTCTCCTTCATTTCCTCCTAGGAATCCTTGTGAGAGTTGGAAGGGGCAGAGGGGGCAAGGGAAGGGGGCAAAAGGGTGCCAGTAACAGGGAGAATGTTCAAATGAAAAGACCTATCATGTTCCATCAAAGGAGCAGAAGAAAGAACAGCTGGACACAAAAGCAGGGGATTATATACAGGCAATCAAAATTGTCTTCAGAAGGTAGGATGGGGGCAGAATACAAAGGTGGTTTTTTTTTCTGTTGTTGTCGTGGTTTGTTTGTTTTGTTGTATTTTCCTGCAAAAGTGTGGAAGAGAGGAGAACAGCAATAAGGAGATACTGTGACAAGGGGTGGGGGGAATGGAGAGAAAGAGGTAGAGGAGGAAAACAAGAAGCAGAAAGTATTGGTATAAGTTGCTATCTGCTCATGCTCTGAAAAGCAGTCAAGAATCAATCCAAAAGATTGTCACAGTTTTTTTTTTTTTTCAGAACAATGCTCTCTCTGGAAAGGAACACTTTAGCACTTTTTTTTTCATCATCGGAAAAATTAAATGCATTGAAAATCCATTGAGGGCGGGAAAATAGAGGTATCTTCCCCTTACACATACACACACACATTCACACATATATGTTCCCACACACACATATCCATACACATACTGGGTTTTAAAATTTTTTCCTGGGCTTGGCTTGGTCAATCCTGATGATTTTTTTTTTTCCTTTTTAACTTTATTCACGTTTAATAACCAAACTCTGAAGCCATGGATGCAAATCCCATAGTCTGGCAGAAAGGTGGGGGATGGGGAGGGAGATCCAAAGCCTGAGAGCTGAGCTAGTAAAATAGGACTGGGGGGCCTCATTCTTCACTGCTGGTGCCAATGATTCACCAGCTGAGCAGTCATCATTGTTTGGTTGGGACAAACGAGTGTCCTTGTTTGACCAAAAAAAAAAAAAAGAGCTGGGGCCTTCCCCCACTCTGAAAAAACGCAAAACCCCAACCAAGAACCAAAAATCCAACCAACCAGCCCCAAATCAAACGAACCCAAGAGTAATAAAACAAACAAAAAATACTTTGGCAGTGACAAAAAGAAGTCTGGATTGGTTTTCTTGTGAGAGTTTGCTTTTTGGATTTCCTTTGGAGCAGAGGTGTATCTGGTATTCTTGGCTAGCTAGCAAGGTAGTTTACAAGTAAGCTTCCTTTACTTTTGTTTTTAAAAATCTTTTTGGATTTTTACTTAAAGCCAAAGAGTTTGACATTAAAAAAATAAAAAAAAACAAAAATAAAACAAAAAACATTTCTTGCATCAGAAATTGTAATCCTTCTTACCGTCTTTGCTGCACCTGCCCCTCCCATCACGCAGGGGGCAATTTGGCAGAATATCCAGCTATAAAAAGAACAGTTCTTTTTCCCTTTTCATTGAAAAAAAAAACCACACTCAAAAATGAAAACCCCACAGTTTTCTTTGTCCATTTCTGAGTAGCTCTTTTGGGGAAAAACAAACGCAAGCCCAAACCAAGGAACAAGCTCCCCTCTACCCACCCTCCCCAAACAAAATCCTTCACTGAAAATATAAGCCACCAAATTTTTTTTTTAAAAAAAATTTAAAACAAGAATGTGAGAGAGAACTAGAGAAAGAGAGGAGAGAAAGAGACAAGAGAGAAAGAGACAAGAGAGAAAGAGACAAGAGGGAAATTGACAAGACAGAGAAAGACAGATTAACGGAGAAGAAGGTTTGTACTTTCTTTGTGAAATCCACTTTTAAAGCCCAGTTTTGAAGATCTGTGAGGATCACTCGAAGAGATAGAGGTCGTTTGGAGGTCGAATGAAATCGTCAGGTAGCTGAGGAAGTTGCATTGAATGCAGTTTTTTTTTCTTTTGGAGAAAAGCAGTAGCAGCAGTGACTTCTATAGGTTCTTGGATTCCGTCGTGTCTTCCTCCCCCTGGATGGGGCTAGCGGGAGGCGGTTTCCAGGGGGGCTGGGGTGGCTGGGGTGCCCGAGCGGGAGGCGGCTGCTGAGCTGGTCTCGCTGGGGCTGGTGGCCACAGCCACGGCTACTACGTCCGGCTGGGCAGTGCCCACCCCGTTGGCCGGGGTGGTGCCCGTGGCTGCCTGGAGGCCCTGGAGTGTCTGGCCACACACGTGGTGGTGTTTCTCCCAGTCCTTGTGCTGGCAGAAGGAGCCGCAGTAGCGGGCGGTGTTGCAGCCGCTGCAAGTCTCGCTGGCTTTGCGACCACAGTTCCAACAGCTCTGGGAGTGGGGGGGGACAGAGGGCAGTGTCAGGGGTGTGTGTGGGGGAGTCTTGGCTGGCCTAACAGTTCCAAGCAGGCACCTCCCCCATTCCTCTCCTCTAAGGATGCCCAGAGACCACGAAGAAAGGACAGGCGAAAGGCTATGTTGAGTCCCAGGACGGAAGAAATGTGGGCCTGCCTACCAAAAAGAGTGTTAGAACTCCAAGACTGATCTACTTGGCTGGCCTTGGGGAAGACCTTCTTTGGGCCTCTGTTTCCTACTCTGTGAAATGGGAATAACTATTGTGTGGGGGTGGTTTTGAGTCAAATCAGCCAGTAGATACGAATGGACTCCAACAAGCATTATATGCTATAGATCATGGGCCAAGCCCCAGTTGGGTCTGAAGTTTCCCCATCTGGACAATGAAAGGTTTGGACTAAAAGATCTTTAAGCGCCTTCCCAGTTCTAATAATTAGCCTGGAAAATGGCCTGAACTTGGATTCACAGGGCCTGAGGCCAAATACTGTCTCTTCTTTCTACCAGTTTTCTCACGTGATTGGCTTGAACAGCCTCTAAATCTATGCTTCCATGACCGTGAAGGTCTCCTGAAGCTGTAGCACTCTGTATCTATGAACCAATACAAGGTATTTTCCTTCTTATTTTTACAGTGACAGTCTGGGGAAGGCCAAACCTGGAACCTGAGAACATCTGTAAGTTTCACATATTGTTGCTGTCCAAAGTCCTAGGCATGACTGTCCCTATCTGGTTGGGTAATGAAGAAGGAAGAGATTATGGAGGGACCAAGGGCTCAGTGGCTGGCTGACTGTCCCAGGCCTACTCTAAAGAGTGGGCTGCCCTAATTGGGAGGCTTCAGGGTCATTTTCAAGGGGTTACCAGCCACTCCCCAGGGGCTGGGGATAGTGCTAGGCCAAAGGTGTCAAAGAGTGCAGGCCAGAACCAGCTTAAAATGTAATTGGGAAATATCCAACAAAATAAGTCAAATACAATGAAACATGGATGACATTATAGTTTAAAATTAAGTCAATATGCTGCCCACAGGAAGCCTTATGTATGGATTTTGTTATTTAGTTGTTTTCAGTCATGTCCAACTCTGTGACCCCATTGGGAGTCTTCTTGACAAAGATACTGGAGAGGTTTGCCATTTTCTTCTCCAGCTCATTTGACAGATGAGGAAACTGAGGCAAACAGTTAAGCGACTTGTCTAGGATCACACAGTGTCTGGGGCTGGATTTGAATTCAGGTCTTCCTGACTCCAGGTGGGACACTCTATCTACTGTCTACCTAGCTGTCCTCATGTCCCTTTTCTATTTGAGTCTGACACCTCTGGTTTAGGCTGTGTGTACTGGTGCTCTTCAGGGAAGGGGGTTCTTCTCAAAGAAGGAGTACAGGGAGAGGAGTGTGGAACAACACAGGAAGTAAAGAGGGGGCCCAGTCATGAAGTGGGGGGGGACCCCAGAGAATAGATTCATTCGGATGGAGAAGTCTTTGTTACCTCATCTCTCCCAAGGCCTTCAGGGCCAGATCTAAACCATCCTAGGCAGAGGGCTCCCCGCTGCCCATCCTCCAAGGGAAGGAGAGCCTCCATAAGGAAAATTCAAAGTGACTCTCACAGGAAGGGACCTCAGAGACCCACACATTTTATTGATCAAGGGATTGAGGTCTGCAGGAGGTGGGGAGAGTGTTGTGGAGTGATCTGTTCATAAGGCATAAGCATCAGAGATGAGATTTGAATCCAGGCCCTTCAGAGAGTGATGTGGGGGGGGGGAACACCCTGGGCAGAGTCAAGAGTTTTATCCACTATTGCTCCCCTGTCAGGAAAGGGGAGGGAAGAACCCCCCTTCAGATAGGCTAGCCCTTTATTTTCATGTGTTCTTTAATGAAGAAGGAAGACAATTCCTATTAATCCACAAAGTATGTCTATGGACACCCACTTTGTTAGCCTTCTCGAGCCCTGTGCTTGTGGACACTGAGGGAATAAGAGGAAGAGTGTGACCAGAACCCCAAGAAGTCAGAGAACGGAACAAGGAAGACAAGGAGAGAACTGAGGAGTCCCCGTTGCCCATCCCCATGTCTGCTGCTGAATGGTCTTTGGCTGGAGGTGGGGTGTTGTTCCCATGGTCAGTCCCTGTCCCATGAGGGCAGAGGGAGCAGGGGCAGATTTGGTAGAAGAAAGAAATGGATGTGGCCCTACCTCGCTGGAGTCTTCCTGCTGATTGACGACGGTCAGGGCGTCCTCGGAGGCCTGCCGCTTGGCCTCTGCCAGGGCCCGCTCCATCTTGGCTCGCTCGGTCGTGATGAGCTCATGGGCTTTGCGCTCTGCGTCGGACACAGCCTTCTGCAGCTCGGACATCGCCTGGCGCTTTACCTCGTTCACAGCTTCCTCTGAAAGGCAGCGTGGGGGTGAGGGGAGGGCTGCCGAGTCAGTCTTCTGGGCTGGCTGTGTGCATAGGGCTACGTGGGGAGCCTGGGGAAGAGGACTCAGACTCGAGAGGTGTGTTTGTGTGTGTGGATATGTGTGGGCATAGGCATGTAGGTGTTCATTAAGGGACCTTGGAGGCCATTGAGTCTAACCCCCCCCCCCATTTGATGGATGAAGAAACTGAGGCCTAGGAAGGGACATCTCCAGGGTCACACAGGAAATGGGCATCAGAGGCAAAATTTGAATCTGGGTCCTTTTGGAACAGCTGGGAGGTTTGGTAGATAGAGTGCTGGTCCAGGAGATAGGAAGATCTGAGTTCAAATCCAGCCTCAGGCATTTATCAGCTGTGTGATTCTGGGCAAGTCATATAACCTATCTGCCTCAGTTTCCTTATCTGTAAAAATAGGGATAATAACAACACCTACCTCCCAGGGTGGTTGTGCGGATCAAGTGAGATGAGATTTGTCAAGTGTTTAGCACAGCTCTTGGCTCATATTAGGTGCTATGGAAATGCTAGCCCTCCTCCTCCTCCTCCGGACTCTAAGACCCATCTCTTCCTCCCACACCACACTGTCTCCCATGTACACGTATGTACACAGTCATGAATGTGCACACATGCATGCAGGTGTAGATAGATAAACGCTTGTGTGCTAAGCACTTTACAAATATTATCTCATTTAATCCTCATAACAACCCTGGGAGGTCCATGCTATTATTCTAAACCCCAGAGAGGTTAAGTGACTTGCTCAGAGCTGTACAGTCAGTGAGTGTCTGAGGCGGGATTTCAACCCAGGTCTTCCTGACTTGCCAGGTCCAATGCCGTATTCACTCTGAAATGCTTCCAAGTGGAGGCTGGGATCCTTCAAGCCCTTGGTCACACCCTACTCTCCAACCCCTAGTGGTTCCAGGCTTCCGGACAAGCCCCAGAACTCATTCCAGCTGGGCAGCTGTTTCACGGTGTCTGTATACTCTCTGGCTTGCACTGTGACTAAATTAGCAGGTTCCAGGGACCCAGAAAATCTTAAGGGACAACAATAGATAATCCCTTTGGAAAAAAGCCCATCTTTCAATAGGACGGCTTATCCCAGGAGATGAAAGCCTTGGTTTGTTGAAAGAGACCAGAGCTGCAAGTCTAGAGGTGCGCATCTGCATTTGCTAGATGACACTGAACAAGTCAATTCAGAGCCAAGTCCTTCATTTATCTAACAAGAGGATGGAAGTAGATGATTTCCAAGATCCCTTCCAGGTGAAACCTCTCCAAGGGGCCATATGTACAGAGCCCAACTCAGGGATCTCATAAAATGAAGAGGGGCATGTGTACATGGGAGGGTGGGTGTGTGCGCATGGGGGAGAATCCTGTATGATGAGACCTGAAGTCTCTAAACTTGGGAGTCTTAGGTTTAAAAAACAGCATCTAGCTGTGTGACCTTGGGCAAGTCACTTAACCCCAATTGCCCTGCCTCCCCCCCTCCAAAAAAAAAAGAAAGAAAAAATAGCATCATGGGATTTAGAATGGACTGGAATGTTACAGATAACGTAGAGGCACAGTATGGTATACCACAGCAGAAATGGTAGACTTGGGATCAGAAGACCTGGGTTTTAAATCCCACCCATGATGGTCACACAATGACCAGTGAGTCATTTCAACTCTGAGCCCCAGTTTGCTCATTTTTAAAGCAGGGATAAGAAAAATCTCTACTTCATAGAGATGTGAGGAAATCATGCTTCAAACCTATGAGTCCTGGTGGAATGGCGGTGATTTATTTTAATGAGTTCAACCACTAATTTTAAAGATGAGGAGATCAAGGCCAAGAAAGGAAAAATGACTCATCCAAAGCCAGGTAGTAGTAAGCAAGAGAGCTGTGCTTTGATCCTAGGACCCCTGACTCCAAATCCAGTGTTCTATCCACCCTGGGACATTGCTGGTGGTTTTATTTAAGTGATATGTTGTGGTCCTTAGCTTCTGGCAAAGCTGGTACGTGTGTGCGTGTGTGTGTGCGTGCGTGCGTGCGTGCGTGTGTGTGTGTGTGTGATGTCCCAGGTGTAGACCTGACCTGCTCCTTACTCTCACTGTCTGGGATGGCAAAGCAGGGAGGGGGATCCCCCCAGATTTCTCTCTTTAACACTCACCAGCTTTTCTCCAGATTTCTTCTGGCATATAACCGGATAGAGGCCGGGGTACAAAGTCCCGGTGACTTTCTAAAAAATGAGAATGAAAAGGGATCAGCACTGAAGACCAAAGACAATAAGCTCTAGGCCCTAGGTGGGCATGCCGACTTCCCCTTAGGAGGGCGATGCTGCCAGTCATAGTGACTGGGCCCTTGTGCCATCGTGCCCGTGGGCTGAAAGGCAGAAAGACTCTCAGGCTGCTATCACGAGGTCTCTGCCCCTGGACAGAGTCAGACTCAGGCTCTGGCTGAAGAAGGTCCCCCTGGGGCTGGGCTCTGGGCACTGACAGCCCATGGCAGAATCTTGTTAGTGATCAGTATTATCTTTGCAGTTTGGGGCTGGGTACTGGCCCGGATCAACATGGCTCTTGTACAGACCAGGATGACTTAGGATCGTGAAATCACAGAATTTAGATTCTGGGAGAACTGGAAAGGATGTAAGAGATGAGCTAGAACCCTATGGGATTCTCCATATGCCAGGGCCTGGGCTAGACTAGCTTCCAACAGCAGCCAGGGTAGCATCAGGGCAACGTGTGCTCCTGGTCTCAGTGTAGGCCTTTCCACTCATTTTGGGGTGACTTTGGGTAAGTCCCTTTTGGGAGTCCTGGGAGAGCTTAGGCTGTCCTCTCTCTGTCCCCTGGCCCCTCACTGCCCCAGCCCAGCCCAGCCCAGCATCAGTACCTAATTGGGGACCCTCGGAGTTGGAGGAGCTATTATGTGGGCGGGAGGGGGCAGAGATGGGGCCCTTCTTCATGTCCTCAGCATCACTGTAACGCCGGATCCAGTGGTTGAGTTCCTCCCGGTCAGCCTCCTGGCATCGGCGCAGCACCGTGAGAGAACGCCGCGTCTTCTCCACCATATCCATGATACAGTTCAGGAGCTATCAGGGGACAGGGAATATAGAGATGAGCTGCAGGAGAGACCCATTCATTCTCTCCACTTAAAGATGTGTGAGTGCTTAACTCAGCTGCTTAGAGCCCATCAGATGCTTCAGAGACCAAGATCATAGTTCAGTTCCATGGAAGCAAGTGGGCTTTGCTCTAATGAGTGGGGCGTGCAATCATGGGCTAGAGGGAAGGTTGTGTTGGTTAATGTTTAATAATCAGCTCTCAGAAATAAATACCCATTAACATTTAACAACCAGCTCTCAGGGAGGGAAATGTGTGTGTGACACACTTTTAAGTTTAATCCGCATTACCATTTTCTCCACTTTTAAAAGTCTAGGCAATCAACAAAATAATAAACCAAACTTCTGATAGGTAGCATTTGCCAATTTCTGAGGTTTAAATGCTCACACTGAAAATTTAACAATTGGCTGTCCTGAGCCAGTATGAGCTAGTTCCAGCATACTTGTGGCGAGAAGGAGCCTTCAACACCATCTAGTTAAATCCCTTCATTTCACAGATGAAAACGATCCAGGAAAACAGATAGTCCAGGCAGCTACCCCGGACTGCATGAGTAAGTAAGAAATCACTCCTCCTGCTGGTGGCTCTTCCCATCACTCCCTCTGAACCTCAGTTTCATCTTCTGAAACATGGCGCCAATAATGATTACACTGGCTTCCCCGCAGGATTGTTCTAAAGATACACGAAGGAACGCGTATGCAATGGTTTGTGTGAGGCTGAAGGTAATAATTCTCCTCAGTGAAGGATGGTATTACTTTAATATTTGTTTTATATATCACAGGGCGACCACTTCTTATACTTATTTTATATGGAAGAGTTTAGCGCAAGATTCATCTATTCAATCTATGGCCACCGTGTTCCCCTTATCCTGCCATCTTCCACTCCAGTGTAACAGAATAAGAGCAGCAAAAGTAAATGGGCCGTTCTACTTTCTTTTGTATCCTCCTCCTAGAATGGCGAAGACAGCATGGCACCGATGCTAACTGGCCAGTCAGTCCAGGGTAGGACTGAGCCCCCTGGGGGCGAGGACCAAGCTCTTACTACTCTCAAGTCTTGGGCAGGGGATGTGGTGCCCACGTTTGACCCAAGGACCCAAAAGAGATCTTGGAAGGTGCCACCTGGCTCTGTGGCCTGGGAACGCCTTGTTCACCGCACCCCCACGTAGGGAAGCCCACCACGAACCGACAACAGGCAGCACTATTTCCTGTTGGCCCTGGACAGGCTGGTGCGTCCTTACATGGGTCAGTCCATCCAGGTGTGTGTTTCAGACCCAAGCCCACCCAAGGCCTCCATGCTTTGACTTGGGGTTACCTACATTGTTGAGGTGCTTCCACTCCTCTGCCCACTCTCGGTCTGTGAGCCTGTGGTCAATCACTTCTTCTTGCCGGGAGCCATGTACAGCTGGAAGAGAGAGAAAGATGGGTATTGAGAACATAGCTCTAGGAGAAAGGGTCCTGCTGGAACCAATCCACCCTGCACAGACTGAGCTGCCTAAATCTAAAGTAACTCTCATATCCTGTCCTCCTCCTCATCAGAACTCTCCTTCCTTTCCTACCCTTTCTCCTCCGCCTCTTCACTTCCTTCTTCTACTCTTCTTTCTCTTCCTCTCTCTCCCCTCTTCCTCCTCTCTTCTTCTTCCTCTCTCCTCTTCTTCCTTTCTCTTTCTCGTCCTCCTCCTCCTCCTTCTCTTCCCTCCTCTTCTTTCTTCTCTTTCTCTTCTTTTTCTTCCTCTTCTCCCTCTCCTCCTTTCTCCTCTTTGATCTCTTCCCCCTCTTTCTTCTCCTCTTCCTTCTCCTCCTTCTCCTCCTCTTTCCTCTCCTCCTCTTCCCTCTCCTCCTCCTCTTCTCTCTCCCCCTTCTCCTCTCTGCCTTCTTCCTCCCCCAGGTGCCTAGGATGATGTCTTTCCCAGACTAAGTGCTCAGTGTAGATGGCTTGTCACTCACTTGGGCAGAGTGGGTAGAGTGGCATGCTCACCCCACACCCTCTGCGGGCCCAGCAGGTTTCCCTGGGCTCCCCTACTCATGACTCACCCTCTTACAAGGTTGGGAGAGGGGAGTGAGGGGGAGGAGGAGGTGGAGCTCCCTGAGTTGGGCTGGGCCACCCTGTCCTACTTCGTATGTCACCAGGAACTCGAGCCAACACTTCAACCAAAATAGTGGCTGGAATCTGGAGGGACAGCTGGCATTTATTTTTGCATTAGCAGGAGCTGGTGGGAATTAGCACCTGCCTGACCCTGGGATTCAAGGAGCCAGACACCATCACCTGCTGCCTGGGCCTGGAACCCTGAGGGGAGGAGGACAGCCAGCTAGCAGGCCCTGTCCAGGGAGGGGCTCAGGCTGAGCTTTCCCAGGACTGAGTCTTTGCTCACTCCCCACTTTCTGGTCACTCCTTTACTGTTTGGCCCCTCAGTCTGTTGGCACAGTGATTCCTTGGTATTTTCTGAAATTTTTTAGATATAGATAAAATCATTTTACTATATGCCAGGGCACCATGTGGATAAGTCATGTGACACTCCTCCCCAAACACACTTTCATATTCTTGTGGGCAGGGATTCTCTGTGTCTTCTGTGTTTTGGGGAGCCTTCTAGAGTGCCTAGGACAGTGCTTTGTTTGAAGAAAATAGAAAACAAATAACTGAACAGTCACTCCTGGGAAAGACCAGCATTGCCTCCCCAGATTCGGCCTGTTAGCTGGATGACCTCATGCATGAAGGTTTTAGGCCCAGGCAGCGGGGGATGGTATCTGGCTCTGGAATTTTTATGTTTGAACCTCACACATTGCTTACCCACACCATGCCCAGGCTATGTACAGTGTCAGAAGGTTTATGGGGCTCTGGAGAGCTAGGTCCTCTAGAGGGGCCCAGTGTCCCTGAAAACACCAAATGCTTCACAGTATTTAGCTTGGGATCGGGAAGGAATGTGGAACACTGGGAAAATGTAGCTTCTGAGCTTGTTCCCCATGGAGCTGTACAACTGATTCTGTTCCTAAGGGATCGTCTTTTATTGGAGGAGGTAGAAAGGTAGCAGGTCTCCTGCTCCTATACCCAGGTTAAACACGGCTTAGAGATACTACACTCCTAGGCACTCATAGAACATGGACTCTGGTCTTAGTTTTCATGCAAAGGCCAATGCCCAACATCAAGGTCTTTCCTTCAACCTCCTGGAAACTTCCACCTCCTATTTCATCCGTCCTGGGGTCTTAAGCATTTTATTGACCTTTATTTTTCTCCTTCTCACCTGGGTGCTTTCTGTTCTGCATGCTCCACAGGGCCATTTCTTTCCTGTGAAACTGTCCCTCCCCTCACCCAAACCCCTAGCTCTGGCCCAAGGTACGGAAAGGGCTTGGGGTTTGCTCACCGACTTGCCGATGGCGCTCCCGCAGCTCTCGGGGGTCAGGGGGCCGGTATGTGTCCCTGTAGTGGTGGGCTACAGCCATGTCCTCGAGGCGGTAGTGCTGAGGTGGGGGAGGCGTGGGGTGGGGCAGCCCATTGGGTTGATGGCTCAGCCCATTGTTGGGGCTGTACCTCTGGGCAGGGCTCAGGGTGCATGGCCGTTTACTGAGGTGTTCGGGGTGCAGCGGGTCTCGGTCTAACCCATTCTCTTTGGTCCTGGCCCAGGGTGAAGAGGGGCAAATAGACAGAGGCCAAGATGGCAGAAGCAGAGACAGGAACAAGCAGGTGCAGGCCAAGATGAGTGGTATGAAGGAGAACAAATGAGAAAAAGAGAGAGAAAAGGAAGGAGGGAGAAAGAGGAGGAAGAAGAGGGAGAAGGAGGAGAAAAGGGAAAGAGGAGGAAGAAAAAAAGAAGAAGGAGGAGGAGGAGGAGAAAAGGGAGATGGAGAAGGAGAAGAGGAGGAAGAAAAAGGAGAAGGAGAAAGAGAAGAGGAAAAGAGGAGGAAGAGAAGGAGGAGGAGAAAAGGGAGATGGAGAAGAAGAGGAGAAGAGGAGGAAGAGAAGAAGAGGAGGAAGAAAAAGGAGAAGGAGAAAAGGGAAATGGAGAAGAGGAAAGAGGAAGAAGAGGAGGAAGAAGGTGGAGGAGAAGAGAAAAAGAATGCGGAGGAAGAGGAGGAGAGGAGGTAAGAAGAGAAGGAGGAAGGGAGAAAGGGAAGGAAAGAGAGAGAGAGGGAGAAAGAGAGATACGTGAATCATCTTCCTGGGCAAACCAGCCTAGCAGCCCTGGTCTGTACCCTAGGCAAGGGGGGTGGTATGCCAGCCTCAACATAGCCCTGCTCCCGGGAGACTGGGCTTATGAGATACAGGTCTTCATTAAGAAGTCTGACCCTCCATGGGAGGGAGCCAGGGAGAGGGAGCCACTGTGCCGCCGTTAACCAGACACCCTCCTGGGCTTCGAGCCCCAGCGTGTGCTACTTGGGGACAGCTGCCTCTGTGACCCTGCAGGGAGGGCTCAGGCGCCAGCAACACTCCCCCCGACTCTCCACCACTCAGCTCTCAGGCAGGGAGTCCTCAGACCCAGGCCCCTTGAAAGTTCTGAGGATCTTCTCTCCCGACACTGGCATCCTGCACACCATCCCGGGTGAGGAAGCCTCAGCACCTGGAGGCCGACCCTGGCTAGAAGACCAGAAACCTCCTTTTCCTTCACTTTCTATCATTTATCCTTCATTGGCCACGTGCCTATTGGCCATGTACCTTTTGGGAGGGCTCCTTGGAGGGGGGGATCCCAAGAGGGGGTCTTTTAAGCCCTGAAATTGATTTGCATATAAGGCAGAACTTTAAAAAAATAGGGAGAAACTTTAGGGATTGTCTAGTCTAACCTTTTCATTTCACAAATGAGGAACCAGGCCCAGCGAAGTGACTTGCCTAAAGTCACACAGCTAGTCAATGCCAGAGTTGGAATGTGAACTCAGGGCTTTTGTGTTCAATTAAATCAGGCTGTTCTTTCCTCGGTCTTGTGCTCTATGGAGTAGAAAAGGCTAACCGACCTGCTTTATCATTCACTTGTCCTCTGCCATGATTGGTCTGAGAGAAACTGTGATCTGGGAAGGTGGGGACGATGACGATGGTGATGATGATCACCAACGTCTCTGCAGTGCCGGGCGCTGCGCTAAGCGCTCTACAGACATCATCTCCTCTGACCCTCACAGCGATCCCCTGAGGTAGGTGCACTGAACAGATGAGGAAACTGAGGCAAGCAGAGGTTAAGTGACTTGCCCGAGGTCACACAGCTAGCTAAGGGCCCGATTCCTGACTCCAGGCCCAGCACTCTATCAGCCTTGCTGCCTTGCTGTCCCGAGATCACAGATGTCCTCGGGTCCTGACTGCCTCAGAGATGCTAAATGATGAGCAAACACAGAGGGGGGATTGGAACTCAGTCCTCTGACTCCAGGACCAGGGTTCTTTCCACTGAACCACACTCCCTCCTCCCTTCCGGCCCCGCCCCACCCCATCCCCAAGGGGAGGCCTTTCCTCACCTGTCTGGTGTCCTCCTCTTGCCATTCTCATTGACTTCCAGGAGAAGCTCGGAGGAGTCGATGGGAGAAGAAGCGTTGGCATCTAGCAGGAGCTGCTCATGCTGGGCCAGGTACTGGGCTGGGGTCTGCTTGGCCAGGCGGGCACAGTGGAGGAGCTCCCGCTGCAGCAGGGGCAGGTTTGCCTGCGGGAGGGAAGAGGGCTTAACTCACCGGCCGGTGGGGGAGGGGCGGGCTGGCTGTCTCTCTGGGCCTCAGTGTCCTTTTCTGTCAAATGAGGGGCTTCGACCGGATGATCTTTAAACCCCCTTCCATTCCTCCATCTAGCAGTCCTGGGAGCCTCTCCACTCCTTCACGCTTTGGTTTCCCCAGAGAAGTAGACTACTACTACTACCACCACTACCACTACTACTCTGACTACTATCCAATGTTTACGCAGCATTGACTTTGTGCCAAGCACTTTACAGTTATTTCATTTGCTCCTGACAGCAGCCCTGTGAGGTAGATGCCAGTTACCCCCATTTTACAGACGAGGAAACTGATCCTAATTCCCCCGAGATGACAGTCCCAGAGGAAGCTCCTCTCACTGCCCACCCTCTGACCTCTGTGCACCTTTGCTCACAGCATTTCCCTAGTCTAGAATGTCACCCGTTACATCCCATTTTATGATATCAAAATCCTCGCTGCTTTCTGGTCGATCACCAAACATTTGTTAAATGCCTATTATGTGCCTTGAATTTTGCTAAAGTGCTAGAGATACAAAGAGAGGCAAAAGGCAGGCAGCCCACGTCAAATCCCACTTCCTCCAAGAAGCTTATCCTAAGACGAAACTGCCTGATCTGTGAACTCCTGGGACGCTGGTCTGTGCTGCTTATAATAATAATATAACGACAGCCGATGTTTCTATGCTGCTTTAAGATTTGCCCAGGTTCTTGTATTGCATATATTTATTTACAAATTATGTATGTGGACATATATGTTATTTTCATCTGCTCCTCATAACAACCCTTTAAGGCATAATACTAGGATAGCATGGTCCTGGGACCCTGAGTTATGACAGGCAAGTTTTTGCCTTCTCCTGCCTAGAACCAGGCCTTCGAGTCACTTCCTGATCACTTATAATCCATGTTGTTTTTGTTCAGTTATATCTGACTCTTCATGACCCCATTTGGGCTTTTCTTGGCAGAGATACCGGAGGGGTTTGTCATTTCCTTCTTTGGCTCATTTTACAGATGAGGAAACTGAGGCAAACATGGTTAAGTGACTTGCCCAGGGTCACACAGCCAGTAAGCGTCTGAGGATCGATTTGAACTGAGGAAGATGGGGGTCCCTGACTCCACTCCCAGGGCTCTGTGCACTATGGCACCACCTAGCTGTCCTAGTATTACACGAATACAATCTCCTTTCCCCTTTCAGCTCCTCCTTATGAGTTATCTTTCTCCATTAGAATGTAATCTCCTTGAGGGCAGGAACTGTTTTGCTTGCTTGTTTTTTTGTATTCCCAGGGCTGAGTAAGGTACCTGGCACATAGCAAGCACTTAAAAAAAAAACGCTTTGTAATGAATTAATTGTTATCAATGAGGACACTAAGATTCAGAGATTCTCAACGATTTGCCCTTGGTTACTCATTTAACACACATCTTTTATTCATACTATCCCTGTGGACAAGAATGGAAAGACCGGACCAGATGGTGATACAGTTAGGTGCAATCAGAACTGGTGAAATGACTAGATGCAAGGTGTAGCCACTTGATTGAGGGTGCTATAGAGGGAGGTCTTTAGTGAAGATTCACTAAATGCTGGGGCTGGTTAATATGTTAGGTGACAGAGTTAGGACAGGCTAAAAGGACAGGCCGAATGAGCAAGATAAAATTCCTTAAAGATGAATGGAAAGTTCTTTACTTACATGAAAAAAAGTCAATAATTCGTGTGAAAGAGATATAGGACTTATAGCAGACTATGAGGCAATGGGGTGATTTGGCAGCTGAAGCAGGCTAATGTAGTCCCAGGGCAGTTAGGTGGAGCCATAATGGATAGAGCTCTGGGCCTGGAGTCAGAAAGACTCATCTTCATGAGTTCAAATCTGGCCCCAGACACTTCCTAGTTGTGTGACTCTGCAAGTCGCTTCATCCTGGTTGCCTCAGTTTCCTCATCTGTCAAATGAGCTAGAGAAGAAAATGGCAAACCACCCCAGGATCTTTGCCAAGAAAACCCCAAATGGGGCCATGGAGAGAGTTGGCCACGACTGGACAACAACAAAAAGTCCTAGGCTGCATTGAGAGTTGCCCAGTGTTTAGGATGACTCTGTATTAGTCAGACCATCTTTTAGGAAGGGCATTACAAATTGGAACTTGTCCAGAGAAGGACAACCAGCACGGTGAGTGGACTGCAGGTCATATCAATAGAGGATTGATTGAAGGAACTGAGGGCATTTAGCCAAGAGAAGAAAAGACATTGATAGCTGGCTGAATGATAGCTTTTTTTTCAAGTATTTAAAGGACTTTCCTATAGAAGATGAATTCAAACTTATCCTGCATGGCTCTAGAGGGCAGAAGCAGGAACTAGGGCCTTGCCTCTGGGTGCCAAAACTTGGGGGATGCTGAAAATACTTTCTTTTTTTAAAAATTTTTATAGTATTTTAATTTTTGGAGGGGGCAGGGCAATTGGGGTTAAGTGACTTGCCCAAGGTCACAATGCTAGCAAGTGTGTCAAGTGTCCAAGGCCAGATTCAAACTCAGGTCCTCCTGACTCTAGGGCCAGTGCTCTACTCACTGCGCCACCTAGCTGCCCCTGAAAATACTTTCAACAGCATTAGTTATCAGGAACAACTAGCCAATTCTTCTTTTAGTAGTTTCTCCCCACCCCGCTCCATTACTACCATCGTGTGTCCGTATCTCAAGCGATCTCCTCCTTGGCCTATGCCCATCCCCCCTCCCCCACTTGCAGTGTCTGGATTTCCACTTCCAACTAAACTGAGTGGTTTTTCATTGCTTGCCCTCCATGCAAAAATTGCTAGTTCTAGCCCTGGTGTCTGATAAATACGTGAATAGTGGAGAGACCTCTTCTTTGTCGGCTTCTTTAGCAGCTGGGGGGTGATGATACCTCTCCCCCAGCGTGGGAAGAGGCCAGAGCAATCCCTGGTTCCCAGAGTTGTTTTGGGGGGAAGTGAGAGCTGCTAGCATTGCTCCAGCTGATAAAGCTGACTTGGGGGCTCCTACCCTTTGCCTAAATATTACAGGCCCCCACTGGGCTGTCCCTAGTGCCCTCTACCAAAGCTAGGGGGATAGCCAGGTGAAGAATTATTGACATGAGGTTGTGCTCACAGCACAGAGAATTCAGGAGGCCTACCATCTAAGGATAATCTTCCCTCTACCCCTGGTCCATATTCTGGTTCTCTGCCCGTATGTTTCCCAAGACCTCTTGAGTCCCTCCCCAGCTCCTAACCCAAAGGCAATAGAAATCTCTGAGCTAAGTTTCTCCCCACTGGGTCATCAAATGATTCTCCCAGGGTACCTCCTTCCAGGACCTCCACCAATCTAGGCTCTGGGGAAGGCATGAGCAGAAAAACAATCTCTAGGGTAGGTGAGACAGGCCTGGGAAGGACGCCATGTGGAAGAGTCAGTGGTTTTTAAGTATTTGTAAATAAATAAATTCCCCCAGCCCCCAACCAGACTTTTAACTTTCTCATGGACTTCCAAAGCTTTTCCTCTTCCCCGCCTCCCCATCACAGCATCCAGCCCAGAGACGATTAAGCGGCAGAATGCATTTTTGTCAAGCTGCTCCCCCTGCCTGTCCTGTTTTTCTATTTAGATAGCTGAACGCCAGCCAAACCTCCATCTGTTGAACATGTTAAGAGTGTGAGCTGAGGAAATGTGGTGCTGTAGGTTTGAAGGCTACAAACATCCTCCCATCCCTCTCCCCCATCTCCTCTTCTCCTAACCAGCCTCTCCTCTGCCACTAAAAAGGAGGAATAATACTGATAATAATTAAAAGAGAGAGAGAGAGAGTATGGGAAACAAACCGGGGCCGGCTGGTTGCACTTAGGATAATGGAAAGCATCTGGATCCCTGGCTGGAAACAGCTGGAACCAGGGTGCCAACATGGAGCGAGGGGAACAGTGTAAAGTGATTTCCCTGGCTCCAGAAAGGCCAAACTCCATTCAACAACGTGTTAATGAGGCAGTTTCTGAAAAAGGATGGGCCGAGCAACCTAAAACCAGGGGAAGGGAACCTGGGGGCAATGGGGAGAGGGAAGAGAGGGGAAGGACATGAAATCCAAGGCTGGGACTGGGCTTCAGGTCAGAAGGCAACCGCGTCTGCCTGGAGATCCCCAGGGTCCCCTCGGCAGGGAAGTGAAAAAACCCTCCTTTCCTGGCAGGGGCAGGCTGGTGAGTTGGCATGGACACCGCATTTACCACACTACAGGAAGGGGAGGGGGGCTTAGTGGGGCCTGGGAGTTTGCCCTTCAGACCCTGTCCATGGCAAGGGGAGCCCTCTGAAGAGGGGAGCTGAGGAGTCACTTAATGCCTGGAAACAAGGGTTCTAGGTTGGCAGCAGAAAGTGGGAGGTTTGCTCAAATGAAGTCATCCACCCATATGGAGGACTGTGAGCGGACCAGGACCAGGATCCCTGACAGAGCCCAACGGCTAACATACAGAAACTTTACAAGTAGGCTCCGAAAACGCAACTGGAAAACATTTTGTGGTGGTGGTGGGTGCTTGTTTTGCCTTTGCCCAACCTGGCTTGACCCCCACAGAACCACATACGATGAAAGAAAGCCTCATTCTTTGTTCCCTTGGTGCATGTTATAGCCCTGGGCAACTGACTGGCAATTTCTGGACAAGGTCAGGACAGAAAAGCCAAGTTAGCCCAGCTAGTTCTGTTTGGAAGAAAGCCCAAAGACAAGGAAGCTACAGTGTGGCATCATTATGCTGTTTTTACAGATGGGGAAATTGAGGCACTGAAGTGTTAAGGACTTTGCCTCAGGTCCTATATAGCAGTAGTGTAAGCATCAGTCAAGTCAACAACAGACTTGAAAGCACCTACTGTGGACCAGATGCTGTGCTAAGAACTAGAGAGTGTGTTGGTGCTCAGGTTGGCATGATGCCCCTTCCCCTGCCCCACCCTAGGTTCTTTCCTGCAGAGTTCTTGCCTCTTCAGCAGCCAAGGTGGGTTTCTCTAATTTATTTCTGTGCAAAGAGGATGGAATATGACAGTGGCCTTCTAGGGGGACCTGGAACATTTTCTGAGGTCCTGCTGAGAGTGGGCTGGGAAGCCATGGGAAGTCCTGACCGATGAGGGGAGATGGGGGTCAGAAAAAAAGAGAAAGAATAATAAAGATGCAAAAGATTGTTTTTCCTTCCTCTATTCCTCTGATAAACAAGGGCAGCTGAAGCCAGACCCAGAACATCTGCTGTAAATATTTGATCTGACAGAAATGCTAGCGCGTTGTGTGTCCCCAAAGATGGGGAGGAGGCAGACTCAGCATTAAGTTAAAAGAAGAAAAGGAGAAAAGGGAAGGGTTTTAATGAATTGCAAATGATTACCAGATGGGCCTAAACCCTCACTTTATTGCAAACAGCTCCAGATTTGCCTTTGGCTTGTGAGTGTGAGCAAGGCAGTGAGTGGGTGTGTGTGCAGGAAGGAGAAAAAACGAGGGAGGAACCTAGTGCGTGTGCAAAACAGAACCACAGCAAGCGGTGGTGGAGACAAGCCCTTTGAGGGGGAAAAGTGTGGGTGAGGAGCTTCCCCAAAACAAAAAACAAGGGTGATGGGGTGCCCTGCGATGGGACCCTGGACAGGTTCCATGGTGGATCTGTGCCAAAGAGCACAGCTCTCCTATATGACTCAAGCTTAAAGCAGTGTCTCCTTAAGACCACCTAGAAGGTCCTATTGAATGTGGGTGGGGCCAAAGCAAATTTGGAAGGCCAGATGGAATGTTGGAGCCTTTAGAATTCTGAAAACTCCTGACATCTTTAGTATAGCCTAATGGGACCCTGACACAGAGGATGAGGAAGGACCCTCCCTCAGGCCAGACCCAGAGAGAACAGAAAAACGGGAAATGGATGGAGTTGGGAGCTCCAGGCTCTCCGCTGTGTGTCTTCTGGGGCAGGGAACAAGCATTTATTAAATGTCTACCATGTGCCAGGCACTGTGCTAAGCATTTTACAAATATGATCTTATTGAGAAAGCGAGCAATTTGATAAACATTATGCACTGGCAGAACATATATAATCTATATCAAATTGCTTACCTTCTCAAAGGATGGGGAGGAAGAAAATTTGGAACTCAAAATTTTAAAAAATGAGTGTTAAAATTTTTTGTTTATATGTACTTGATAAAAACATTTTTAAAAGAGTGGGAAAAGAAAAAATAAAGAAAAAACCCAAATATTTTCTCATTTGATTCTCACAGCAATCCTCAGGAAGTAGGTGCTATTATCATCATCTTCATTTTACAGCTGAGGAAACTGAGGCACACTGAGGTTAAGTGACTTGCCCAGGGTCACACTGCCTAAGGCAAGGAGCTTCTCTTTGGGTCTCAGTTTCTACATTTGTAAAAGGAGGGAGAGTCAGTCAAAGGGCTGCACTTGAGGTCCTAGAGGGCCACATGTGGCCTCGAGGTCACAAGTTCCATAGCCCTGGATTAGACCTTCTCTAAGGTCCCCTCTAGATCTACATCCAAGGGTTCTATGATCTCTAAAAAGAAAGTCTGGAGTATATACTGGTTGAAGGAGCTGAATGTTAGACAAAGCCTTCTCGGGGCAATGGCAGTGACTGGGTCTGAACTGGGTTGAACCCACACACACACACAAAAAAGATTTTCAGTAGGTCTTGCTGGTTGGAACTGGTTTGAAGCAACTATGATTTATTATAATAGACCATGACCTAGAACTGGGAGAGTCTCCTAATTGGTCTTCCTGCTTCAAGGTCTTTCCCCACTCCAATTCATCCTCCACTCAATGGCCAAAGGGATTTTCCTAAAGTTCAGCTCTGACCGTGTCATATTCTCTCCCCACTCCCCTGAATGAACTGTAGCATCGGGTAATTACCTGGTTACCTTTAGGAGAAAGTATAAAGTCATTGCTTTGGCATTGAAAGCTTTCTACAATATTCTCCCTTGAAATCTTCTGGCTTTTTCCACATTCCAATCCTTTGCCATGATCACCATTTTTGAATTAATTAATCTAAAGGCTTTGTGATGTCACTGACTCTCTGAGAATGAAGGATGAAGAAGGAGAAGGAGAAGAAGGAGAAGGAGAAGGAGAAGAAGAAGAAAAAGAAGAAGAAGAAGAAGAAGAAGAAGAAGAAGAAGAAGAAGAAGAAGAAGAAGGAGGAGGAGGAGGAGGAGGAGGAGGAGGAGGAGGAGGAGGAGGAGGAGGAGGAGGAGAAGAACAAAGAGAAGGAGAAGGAAGAAGAGGAGAAGGGAGAGGGAGGAGGAGGAAGAGAAGAAGAAAGACAAATAACAACCAAACTTTTCATAACCCAATCCTTTTCTAGCTCTTCCGGCTTCCATATTCCTCCCTTCCGCACACTCTAGGGTCCAACAATTCTGGCCCATTTGCTGCTCCTCATGTATAACAGTCCACCTCTCATGCCTGTAACTTTGCACTGGCTGTCTCCCATGCCTGTAATGCTCTCTGCCTCCCATCTTGGCCTCATAGAATTCCTGGCTTCCTTCAAGATGCAGCTCCACCACCACTTTCTGCAGGGGGCCTTTCTCAGGCCCCCTCTTGTTTGCTAGCACCTTCCTCTCCAAGCTCATCTTCCTTCTGATTGGTCTAGCCCTATATATACATATGTACGTGTATATGTATACATAATATATATTGTGCCCATGTATGTATATATATATATAGTGCCCAATTATGACTTCAGAGGAAACTGATAATGAATCATATCTCTCCTCTTGGCAGAGAAGTGGAATGAAGGATACATGATGTGTGCATGTTGGGTGAGGAGTCCTTGGAAAGTGAGAGTGACACAAAAAATAAAAAAGGTGGGAACATCAATAAAACGTACACACTACATATCCACACACATACATATACATACACAATGCTATATGCATATACACAATGCACACCCACACACATGTGTATATACTTCTGCACGTATACGTATAATATACAACTACACACACACACAGAAAGAGAGAGAGAGAATTGAGGTGGAAGAGGAAATCTCATCTTTCCCAGGACTAGCAAACAAGGGTAATTAGAGGAGTCTTTACCTTCAGGAAGGGAATGACAAATGGACGCAGAGGAAAATTGGTGGCTTCTTGGAGTTTGGAGTGGAACTCCTCAATTGTCAGGGTTGAATTCTGGAGGAAAGAGGAAAAAAGGGACACAGTTCAGTTCCACCAAAGGTACCCATGTCTGTTAGCATCACATTCGCTTCTGTTGGTAACCCCGTGATGGAAGGTGCCATCCTCCATCTTGTAAAGGGGATGAGCGGGCTAGTCCACAGCGGGCACCACCTTCTACAGGGTGCCTTTCTTGGCATTTTCCATTCCCCCATCTGCTTGGGCCACTCCCTCTCAGGTCACCCTCCTTCTACTTTGGAGAAGCAGCTTGCCTAAGGTATTGCAATTAGTTCTTGGGGTTAGAATCCTCCTCCTTGTTTCTTGTCCTCGTATCCTCCTACTTCCCAGGGTCGGCTTCACTACTTTAGGATTAACTTTCAACCCAGCTCCAGGAGCCAGGTACAAGGCTGGCTGTGTGAGCAACGGCTCAGATTGCTTTCCAGAAATGGAAAAAGAAAATGGTAGCTTCCTTGCTCCAATGGCGAGCCTCCCTGTACTGTTTGACCACATGGTCTCATTGCCAGATGGGGTCGAATGGGGACGTCCTCCAAAGATGTCTCTCCTAAGCTGAGAGGTAGGTGGGGCTGGGGCTCCTATAGTCAAGAGACAGGGACATGAAGCATCCTATTCACCGATCAGTCTGGCTAATGATGGCTTTGGCCACAGTCCCCAAGTGGGATGGGACAGAAGCTGCTTGCTATCTCATCTCTTTCATTAGGCTGCCCAGCAAAATCAAGCAGGTTTGCATGGGTGTCTTTTCCTTTTTGAATTTCTGCCCAGGCTCTCAGAAACCACAGAGCTGTCTTCTCTAGATGTCAGACCAGGCTCCCTCCTCACTCTCATCTTATTTTTTGTTAGAAGGAAACAGATTCATAGGACAAAAGCTAGGTGTTTAGGCTTCTCTGGGAAAGTCAGGTGAAGAGGGGAACCATCAAGGGGAAAGATGGGCTAGGAAATCTTTCCTGTGGGGATCCCTGCACTTGGAAGTCTGATGACCTGGGTCAAGTCTTGGCTACGCACTACCTGTGTGACCTTGGCTAAGTTACTCCCTCTCATCTGGACCTCATTTCCTCACTGGTAAAGTGAATGGGGAGGACTAGGCAATCTCTAAGGTCCCTTCCAGCCCTAACGTTTTGGGATTCTGTTTCTACGAAGTATCAAATGCCTGATACTGTTTATCCCAAAGAGGAGGCAGAGGAGAGACAAAGGAACACGATAATGTAAGGGATTCTGATACAGAGTATTATCCTCCTTTTTAATCAAAGGCAAAACAAGGGGCATAATAATTACTAATTAATAATAATAATCTCACATTTATGTGGTGTCTTAAAGCAAAGGACTTGACACATACACGATCTCATTTGAGACAACCAAGTCAGTAGCTGTTACCATCATTCCCATTTTATAAATGAGGAAACTGAGTCTCAGAGAAATTGAATATTCACACGGTTACTTAGTGACTGAGGAGGAACTGGAACCCATGTCTCTGTGAGCCCAAATTCACAGCGCCTGATCTACTAAAGCACTGAGATTTATGTTAGCTGAGAAGTAGGCAGGGTTTTCTTGAGAAACAGAAAGAGAATTATGGACAGATGCTGAAGTTTCCTTGTAAGACCACTTCAGAAATAGAATATATTTCATTTTTCTGGGATGTTTTTGGTGGAAAGTGAGGTCATGGATTAGATGACCTACCTCCTCAGATCCTTCTATAACATTGAAAAAAGAGCCTGAGCTGGGGAAGCAGGGAGGGTCACTCTGGGTGCAGTTTAAGAGAGAATGTTTGCTCTCAATTAGCAGGGTCAGGAGCATAGCAAGCGTAAGTGACTCCTTAATGGAATGAAACTGGGGACCACTGAGTCCAGAAGGGACCACCGAGCTACCCCGTCTCCTTGGGGGGTTAGGCTGGGCTCTCAGAGCTCCTGGGGTTATGGGGCAAGGAGTGTGCCTTGGCTGGTATCCACGCCCCTGATGCCAGTGACCCTTGGTACAGATGTGAGCACGGGATTAGGTGGATGATCTTCCCCCAACCAAAAAAAACCACCTGCCCTTGAGACTTGAGCCAAAGCTTACCACCAGCCCTAGCACCAAGGTGCGGACCCGTTCCCCAATCTCAGGGGAGATGTCATTCCCAAACTGCTGCAGAGTGGTGAGGAAGCGTTTGAGTTTGCTGAGTTGTCGTGCGCCACAAGCTGGCGGAAGCTGCTGGTTGGACAGCGAGGCTGTAGAAGAGGTGGCTGGGCCATTGCTGAACCCGTTGGGGGTCGATGGGGCTCCGTTGATCGCCGTTGGGGAATGGCTACTTCCATTCATCACTGCAAGGAGAGAAGGGGCCCGAGAAGTCAGTCGGTGCTGGGTTTTGGGGGTGGGGGTGGAAGTAGGGAATGCAGGGATGTCATGGCAAATGAGGATGGCAAGTCAGTTTTCATGAACTCAGGTCACTTCAACACCGATTTATTGAGCATCTATTATGTACAAGGCAGTGGGTTTCCTACCTTAAATGTTTTATAAAATAGAAATTCTAAGCTCTATCATTTGGGAATTGTTCTGCCCTAAGCATTCAAGGTTCCAATCATATGAGATGATTTATGGGTCCTTGGGCTATCTCCCTTCCATTCCATGCCCATGACAATAGTCACAGCCTCCTACAAGAGTCTCTGCCACCAGAAGATCAGGGCCTTTAGGTAAATCTGGAGGATTTAACTGATACATCTTCCAGCCATTTGCTTCTGTCCCACCCCTCTCCCCACCACACCTTCCTCTTGGTGGTTTGTCAGGATTCCCGGTATGGAAGGGAGACAAGCCATTTGGTGAGTCCTCTCCTGCCAGCTCTAGGATGCTATGGTCAACACCTTCCCTGCTACCTACAGTGAATATAAGGCTTCAGGAAAAAGAAAGAAACTTCAATATAAAAAGTTGAGATATCCCTACTCTAAAATAAACACAAAGATATTCCTATTCTGTCCTGCACATCTCAGCAATAGGGGTAATATTATACTAATTATCAATAATTGTTAACGATGTAATTAATGATAATTAGTAACCAAAACTTCACATTCAGTAAATACATTAAGGTTTACAAAGCATATTTAATTTTATAGGTAGTAGGATCTTTCCCTGGCACCAGGACATTGCTCTATGTTCCATAACCGTTTTCTTAAACCTGTTGACTAAAGACAGGGAGCTCTTAGGCATTCATAAATGTTTCAGCCAAGATCACAGGAGTGAAGGCTACATACTCTCAGCCTGCAGAAAAGAAACCTCAAAATGCATTGCATTCAAAGTCAGGAGACATGGGTTTGAATCCCAACTCTGATGCTTCCGAGCTCTGTGACCCTGGGCAATAGGCATCTAAGCCTCAATTTACTTATCTGTAAAATGGGAGGGTAATAATACCTGCACTTTTGAACTTACAAAGTTGTGAGCCTATCTGTAAATCTCCATAGAAGCCTGACATCTCTCCAGAAATGTGTGTAATTACTGAAGAAGAAACTATAGGAGAGAAAGTGCTGGAGGTGAGGGAGGGATCTTTGCTTACACAGGAAAACTACACTCTGGGTGTACTTTCATCTTGTGGTGGATCCCACCATACTTCCAATTCATCTATTGCTGGGTCATGTACACACTTAGGCACTCGATAAATGTCTGCAATGTTGATCAAAGGAGTTCATGTGTACGTAGCACTTCGTTAATGAGCAAAGCATTAGACAAATATATGATGAGATGGACAATGATGGTTATGCTGATGGTGGTGAGGATGATGATGATGAAACATGCAAGAGGGAAAAGAGGCGCTTCTCTAGGTGTGGGGACTATATAATTAGCCAGGTACCAATGAGAGATCCAACTTAACTTTTCAGCTCATGTTGCTAGGTAACCCCTTCCTCCTATCTCCCTGCCAGAAGCTACTTTCTCAGAGGTTCTGGTACCTTGAACTCAGATATTTGGGCTTAATGGGTTAAATTCCAATCTCAGGAGCTTTCTCTCTACCTCCACTGGCCCCAGTTGGGCTGTCGAGGGATCTGGGTTGATCCTAGCTCTCCTCTATCATAGGAGCTGTTCTCTATACCTGTAACATCTTCCCTTCCACTCTCAACTCCTATCCATCGTTCTGAGCCCAATTCAAATGCCACCTCCGCAAGGAAGCCTTCCATGGTTCCCTCAGCCGGTAACAAACATCCTCCACCTAGACCTCACACAGCACTGTATTTTACAATTCTCAAACGCGCAGATCACACACAATGTTTACTACAGTTATCTGCTCTCTCCTGACAGAATGCAAGCAGCCTAACACAGTTCCTGGCCCACAGTAGGCATTTCCTAAATGCTTGTAGGTTGACCGATTGGTTCCCTCAACAGGCAGGAAACTCCATGAGGAATTGACCAGTTTACTTAAACTCTGTAACTCCTGAAACACCTAGCAATGTTATACTACCCACAGTAGGCACTTATTACATGCCTGTGGAATAGAAGATTTTCCTAGGGGTGAGAGGTAGCTTCACATAGCCTGTCATCTCTTTCAGGCCTTTTCCTCTTTAATGGTACATGATTCCATGATCTTCACCCTGTTGCCTACATCTGACTTTCTCACCCCCAACTAACCTAACAGTCCCCAGGTTGGCAAAGTACTGGGCCCCAGCAGCCACCAGCTACACCAGATCCAACCAAGAATCAAAAATGGAAGGAGCACCAATGGAGGCTAAGAGAGAGAACAGAGGAGAGGTGGCTGGGACCTTGAAGTCCTGGCCATAGCTGTTGATGGAGAGGGTTTGGCTCAGCGGGGACTATAGTTCAGTGAACTGTGGTCAGGGACTGGACCATTCCTTGGGGAAGCCCACAGTATCCTAGTGAGGCCTGAAGTGGATGCTTCCAGGAGATAATTCTCTAGAGAGAAAGGCCTTCAGAGGATAAGTAACTCCTATCTCAGCACAAAGTGGTTAAAAGCTATTCGCATCACCCATCCACCCCTTACGTCATCCTCAGTTAGCCTGTGGATGCCTGCTCATTAGCAGTCACATTCCCTCCAATCTCAAGTCCATGAGGGTATCAGAACATATTCTGATGTTTATTGGTGGCTAAGAGGCTGCGTGATATAGTAGACAGAGTGGATGGCCTTGGAATCAGGAAGCTGTGGGTTCAAATCTGACCTCTGACACATACTATTTACGTGACCATAATAAACACATCACTTCATGTGTCTGAGCCCCGAACACCTCTGGAGAGCCTACTGGCTAAGCTTTGAACAATGGTAAAATCACAGATTTTTGACGGTGTGTTAATGTGTACCCACAATGCTTTTCCAGTGTATCTGCTAGGGACACTTTTTCCCCTTAGAAGTCAGTGTTGAGGGAATTTAGTCTTTGGCCCTCAAAGAAAGCCCCATGTCATTCTGGCGTAACTGCATAGCTAGGCTCACCCAGGGAGCTAATAAGTAAGTGTTCTTTCGACGATGATGTTGACTAAGGAGTAGCAAGGTCTGATAAAGAAACAGAGACTGTACTTAGCTTCATCTTCCTCCTTTGGGCCTTTGGAGAATCCATGCCATAGGTGGCCCCCAAAGAGTTACGTTTTCCCCACGACTGCTGAGGGTAGGCAGTGGACAGACAGGTCCACTGTGGGTCAATGCACTGAAGTCACTTAATTCCTGAGCACCTTTTCTCCTCCTTAAAACACTGTTGGTTTATTTACCACCTCACCATCTCAAATAAGGCAACTAACTTTGTTCTTCTGCTCCATGAAAACAGCATCATTCCTTTGGCCCAGGGATCCTGGCTTCTGGGGGCTGTGTTCTTGTATTTTCTGGCCTGGGCTCAACTGTCTGTTGACCCATAGGGAAGCTCTCTCTGTCTAAATATCCCTGTTAGGAGAGGAAGGCTCCTGAACCCATACAACCTGGCCATTCACACAATACAACAATTCCTTGAGGCACCTAGATGTGCAGTGGATAGTGATGGGGACTTGGAGTCAGGAAGACCTGAGTTCAAATCCTGCTGAATCCTGGGTGAATCACTGTGTAAGGCTGGGTTATTGGAATCAGGGTGTATATGCATGGATGTGCCTGTGTATTTGTGAGCTGGGCATGTGACATGAAGAAAGTCTAACTTGGGGTCACAGGACCCTAGAATCATCAATCCAACACTTCCATTTTATAGATGAGGAGACTGAGACCCAGAGACATTGAGTAACTCACTCAGTGACACCCAGCTATTAAGTATTTATGGGGGGAGGGATTCAAACCTGAGGGGGCAGCTGCCTTCATACCCTACTTTAATTCTCAAAAGATATTTCCCAGAGGGCCAGGGAGTATCTATTTTTGACACTCTGATGCTGACATGATGCCAAGCCCACTTCCAGGGGTGCTGGTGAGTCTACCAGATTCCCTCCAGCCGTAACTAACCTTCTGGTCTGGTTTGATCACTTCTCTGGGTGGGGCCAATCACAGAGGTCACATACCCACTGTCAAAAGGCCCATGTTCTGTTTCCCAGCTTACTGGCTGTGTGACATTGGGCAAATCACTTCCCTGTTTCTGGGCCCGTTTCCTCGATTTCAGAATGTGGGTGTTGAACGAGGTCATCTCAAAGGTTCTTGCCAGTTTCCAAGTTCTATGATTCCATGTCTGATGCAGGGAAGAGTTGGGGGCTCTTGATATACTGCCAAGTGGGCATCGGGGTGGGTGGAAGACCCCAGTCTATACCCTGCTTTGAACTTTAGGACTGACACAGGTCAGCATCATCCTGTGATCTGATTTGAGCTGTTGACTGTCCAGCCAGTCAGCTGCAACCCCAGGCTAGGGCCAATTGACCATCAGCCAGGACTGCCCATGCCTCCTGGCAGGAGGGGTGGGACTGATTGTCAGGGTTATTCTAGAACAGGAATTCTTAACCCTTTTTTGTGTCATGGCCTGCTCAGAATGATGTTTTTAAGTAATTGAAAGAAATGTTCAATCCTAGTTGGAGGTTAGTGAAAATAAAAGTGTATTTTTTTCTTCCTTCAAGTTCATGAACCCCGTGAAATCTGTCCATACACCCTTTGGGAGTCTGTGGACCCCAGATTAAGAACCTTCATTCTAGAACCCTGTGGGTCCATTAATTGATTTAATTAGCTGGACCCTATTACCACCACCCCCTTTCTTGGACCTGGCTTGTGATACTATTAATGTGTTAGAAACTTCCCCTACCAATGAAGATTGATACTGCTCAATTAGAGAGTTGCCTGGGGGCACTTAGTGATTGAAAATGTTTAATTGGGAATCAGTCAATAAACATTTATAAAGCATTTACTGTGTGCCAGGCACTGTGCTAAGCACTGGGGGATACAAAGAAGCAAAAGAAAGTCCCTGTCCTCAAGGTGTTACAATCTAATGGGGGAAAAAGTAGCAAATACGTACCAATAACCTACACACGGGAAAAACAGGAAACAGAGGACAGGCACTGGAGAGATTGAATGACTTGCCCACAGTGACAAAGCCAGGAAGTGTTAGATGTGGAATTTGAAATCAGGTATCCCTGACTTTGACAGACTTTTTATCCACTTCCCCCATTGCCTTTCTCTGTTGTTTGCTTTCCAAGGGTTTTCTGTCCCAAGTCAGGTGTGCATAGCTTGAGTGACACCTGAATAGTCTAATATGCATCGTCTCTATGGCTTTAGTTTGATGGGATTATACGTTAAAAGTAATTTGGTCTTAACGTGGCTTGGAAGAAGCAGAGGGGTTAAATTGGATGATGATCTAGTTGGCTCTCAGTTTGGGGTTAGGATGATTCGAAGACATAGGAATTAGTCAGGTGAAGTAGAAAGAGCTTGGAATCAGGAGGCCTAGGTTCTAATCTCCATTCTTCCATGAATCTTGGATAAGTCTTTCCCCCCTTTCTAGCTCTTGGTCTCCTTCTCTGCAAAAGGAGGGGGGGCTTGATTAAATGATCTTGGAGTGGGGAAGCCCCCTTCTGGCTCTGACATTCTATATAGCTATGGATCGTTCTCCCAGGGAACATGGCGGCTCTCTAGAATATTTAACTCATATACAGGGACTGGTTAAGGAGGGATTATCTTTTATCAAGAGCTCCATTCCAGTTCTAGGGTCACTAGAGCGTACCCAGGGCCATAGCAAATGAAGGGAAGAAAAAGCCCATCAGACCAGCTCCACTCCTTCACTTCCCTCTCCAAGATTTTGTCCAGAGGAGTTTTTAAATAGACTCAGGAGATCTTTTTACGGATAAACTAATTATTTCTCTCTGTATCTCCCTCCAATCTATAACCCGCTATGAAACACAGACATACATACACGTGTGCGCGCGCACACACACACACACACACACACACAGACACACACACACATATCCAGAGGCAAGACCAGCAACTGTGAAGGCTCAGCTAAGATATACTCATCCATCACCAGAGAGGAACGGAGTTCCCAGTGCTTTGCTCAGATGCTAATTCTGAGAAGGGCGGCCGCCGCTGTGTCCAGACTGGTCTGTCCCCTCCCGGAAGGCTCCCTCCCGTCCCTTGGCTCCTAGGGAGCTGTCTTCTGGATGGCCCAAGGACAGGACACGTCTGCTACCTTGGGGCTCTTTCCCTCCCTTCTGCTCGCTTACTAACCTTGCCCGCCGTGTTTGGGTCGTCCTGGAAGCCAGCAGCCCTGCCTCTCCCGTGCCTGCTCAGGTTCGCTCCCGCTTGCACTCGCACTCGCTCTCTCGCTCGCTCTAGCTGCGGGGTAATATCAGCAACTTGCTAAAGAGACGCCGAAAATAACCACATGGCCACAACTGCTTTTATTCCAGTGACAGGTGTGTTACTAAGTTAAACTGCACACATGTCCCCTGGCTGAAAGTCGGTGAACACAAACTTGCATCCTGGTGACTCTCCCAATACCACCCGTGCCTGGCATCCAATCTAAGGGGGGCAGATTGGAAACAGGGAAACCCCACAAGGTGCCTAGTTAGTTAGCTCTGCTAAGCTGAAGGTTTCGATCGACCCTGGCCATCCACCCTGTCACCTCCTAACGTGTCAGCCGAATGCTCCTCCCTGGCTGGGGTTATGGGAGCATTTTCAAGGTGTTCCGAGGGAGGAGAGGCTGGCCCCATTCACTCACAAACACCCCTTTCCTCTCTGCCACAGAGACCAAAGAGAAGAGCTTACACATCCAGAAAGCCAAAGGGGACCAAGAGAAGAACTACCCTTCCCCCTTACCCCCAATGCCAATGACCTTGCCATGTCCTACTGTTCTCTCCCCTGCTAATTCCTGAAGGGCTGAGGATCAGAATTTAGTCTCTGTAGGCCTCTGCCCAAATGGACGGCCAGTTAAGGCCACCCCCTAGGGCTCCTGGAAGGTGCTTTGGGATGGGGATGAAGGATTGGAGTGGGGGGGGTGTGTGGTTAGGTCAGAGGGATTCTCCCTCTTCATCTTGTTTGGTGGGATGTTGCAGAGGTATGTCCCACTTGGGTCTCCCTCAGCCCCTTCTCCGTGGGATTCATTTTTATTATTTTACTTACAAAGACAGACCATAGACCACTTCAAGCAGCCGTGAAAGCGGCCAGGGGGCAGAAACGTGGGAGGCCCATCTTCTCGATCTGTAAGCAAAATAAAAAAAAGAAAGAAAACAAGAACAAAAAAGACATGCTGTCAGGAAAGGTTGGGAGAGGCAGGTTGGGGGTGGGGGCTTACTGTGCCTGATGGGGACAGAGCCGACACTTCCCTGCCCTTCCTTCCCTGGCCGCTAGCCTGAACAGCATTTTGGGAATATGGAGGAGAATCACAGGTGTCTTTGTCAGTGAGGATGGGGGCTGTGCCTGGCTGTTGGTGTCTCGTGGATCTGGGCCTTTATGTGAGGTACAAGGCCTTGGGAGGAATGGGGAAATAGAAAGGTAGGTCTTTGAAATGCTCTACAAAAGTTAAAAAAAATTAATTTTCCCCTCTAGTGAGATGCCTAGTGATAGGTACCCCTATGCCCCATAGGCATTTCTCTTAAAACTAGGTTAATTTTTAAAAACTGTGCCCTGGAAACTGGGATTTCTGAGTTCCGTTGAGGGCTGAGAAAGTACAGGTTGCAAACTGCTGAAAGAATGGGAGGAGAGTTATGCTGATGTTTGGATTGACTGGGGGATATTCAGAGAGGATTTTATAAAACATTTATTACAAACAGAAGAAGGACCGAAGAAAGAATGTAACTTCTGGGTATGATGCCAGCACAGAGCCTGGCACGTAGGTGTTGTGATTTCACTGCCACAGGGGACTCCTGGTGGGGAAAATCTCTCTACCAATGGGGGAGCACCTCTGCAACTCATTGTCCATTTTGGGACACAGAAGATGTGGCCATTTGTCACGGGTTTCTTTTTTCTTTTCAATTGGAGGGGAGGGAGAGAAGATAATTGTGATTGAACAATAAATTTAAATTAAAATAAAGTAAAATGATCACTAAAAAAACCCCAAACTGTAGTATTAGAGAGTTACCTCACAATGAGAGGTTAAATTACTTTTCTGAGGCCCCATAACTAGTATTTGTTAAAGCTCTGACCCTTGGTGTTCCTGGTTCCCAGGTTAGCTCTCAATCCACTACATGGCTCTTGTCTGGTACACAGTAGGCACTTAATAAATGCTTGAGGGATTGCTTTAAAGACTGAGAGATGACAAGAAGAGCAGTTCTTTTGGAGGTCACCTTTCCTTCCTTCTCCTATGTCCAGCCCTATTGACTCAGCGCCCCAATTCCCCTTGACCCTGTCTGTCCTCCTCTCCTTTCCCCATTCCCCCAAAGCTACCCATCACACTGTAACTCAAAGGGAGAGGCAGTGTGGACCTCACTGCCTTTACTGCTTCACCACATTCCTTCCTCTCCCCATCTTGTAGTCTGGCTTCGGAACCCTCGACTCTGAGACGGCTCTCTCAAAGGTCACCGATGACTTTCTGATTGCCAAATCTGACAGTCCTCAGCCTTGACCTTTTCAATGACCGCCCCCTCCTCCTGGATACTCTTTCAGCCCGGGGCTGCCATGACTGTTCTTTCTCCCCTGGGCTCTTTCCCTTTATTTTTGACTGCTCCTTCTCAGCCCCCTTTCTTTGTTCCGTTCCTGTCTCGGAAACATGGGCGTTTCCCAATGCTCGGTCTCCCACTCCTCTCTTCTCCCCTGATGCTTTCTCCCTTACAGATCTGATCTATTCTCATGGAACTAATCATTATCGGGTGCCATAATTCATTCAGCCTCCACTTAAAGACCTTAAAAGAACTTGGACAACTACACCCAGTAGGCACTCAACTAATACAGAGGCGCCTGGGCAGTCCTATGGATAGAGCTCTAGGACTGGAACCAGGAAGACCTGAGTCCAAATCTGGCTGTGTGACCCTGGGCAAGTCACTTAACCTCTGTTTGCCTCAGTTCCCTTATCTGTAAAATGGGCTAATAACAGCACCAGCCTATAGATTCAGCCTGAGTCTTTGAACTTCATTTGAGCACTTTCAACTGCCTGCTGGACATCTTCACCTGGGTGTTTCACTCCTCCTTCAAACTCAATATCGCCTGAAGGAAACTATTCTAATTCCCCCAACCTTCCTTTTTCCAACTTCCCTCTATCATATTCTATTGCAGGTAGGTTGCCAAGACCTGCCAATTCTGCCTCTACCATATTACTTACATCTGTCCCCTTTCGTCCACCTGACCTACAGTAATGGCCTCCTACGGGGCCGAGTCCTTACTGCTGTTCAGTTGTTTCAATTGTGTTCAACTCTTCATGGCCACATTGGCATTTTCTTGGCAAAGATACTGGAGTGCTTTCTCATTTCCTTTTGCACTGTGTCCCCATTTTGCAGATGGAGAACTGAGACAAACAGAAGCAAAGTGAGGTCACATAACTAGTAAGTGTCTGAGGTCACATTTGAACTCAGATCTTCCAGCGCTCTATCCACCGAACCACATAGTTGCCCCTCACTGCATTATGCTCCTGCGCAGAAATCTTCAGTGGTTTCTACTGCCTTCACGTTTGTCTCATTTGGCATTTAAAACTCTCCCAACTACCTTCCTAGCTTTCTTTTATGTTAACTACTATTCATATATTGTATAGTCCAGTACAACTGGTCTAATAGCTATTCTCCAAACCCAACCCTGTCCCTAGTCCCTGGGATACACTCCCTTCTCAACCTTGACCTGCAGAATTCTTCCCCTCCTTCAAGGCTTGGCTCATGTGCACCCTCTGGGAGAAGCCTTCTCTAGACTCTCCAGTTGAAAGTATTGCCTCCTGCTTCAAATTTCCTAGAGCACTTTGGATTTCTCCCTTGGTCCCATCATTCTGTATCCTGTATTATGCTTAACTGTGTATGCTGGACATTCTCTCTTTCTCTCCTTCCCTCCTCCCCTCTCTCTGTGTCTCTTTGTCTCTCTGTGTGTGTGTGTCTCTGTCTCTTCCCCTCTCTTTCCTCTCTGTCTATCTCTTCATTTCTCTCTCTCTCTTCCCCTCTCCTTCCCCTCTCTCTCTGTGTCTCTCTCTCTTCCCCTCTCCTTCCTCTCTCTCTCCTCTCTGTCTCTCTGTCTATATGTTTGTCTGTCTCTTAAAATGTAAGCTCTTTGAGGGCAGGGTCATGTAATTTTAAAATCTTTGTATCAGCTGTGCCTTGAGCATACTACAAGCTTAATCCAAGTTTACTGAACGAAACTGTTGAATTCTAGTCTTGGGGTGGGGGGGCAACTTGGGGAGCACCTGCCATTCTCTGAAACTATTCCCCCCAATAATCCATCCCTGAGCTGTTTTCAGCCTTCTGGGCATCCAGGCGCCTGAAGTGGTTAACCACTAGGCTTTTAGGGTATTAAATGATTTAGAGAACAAATCTCTGGCCAGCTCCGAGGCAGTCTGTGGCTGGAGTAGAGGCAGCAGATTTTCAATGTTCACCGGAAAAGAGAGAAAAATAACCATTTAGGAAAGGACCACCTGTCTATCTTTCCTTACCCCTGTGCACTTTAAACACAGTGTCCCTGGTTCCAGTAAATTGGCTGCAGAGAAAATAAAGGGCTGAGTGTGTGAAATTCAGGATAGGAAATGCTCAGGGAGGAAGTCATGGGGGGAGGGAGAGAGGGGCATGGACCCAGGGACATCTACACATACACAGAGTCATCACATCTGTTCCAAAGCTTGGATTAAATGTAAAACCCATCAGATCACAGCTTATCAGAACTCAATTCCTAATTAGGGAACATCTGGCGTCCAAACTAACATTTACACTGCCTTAGACCACTGGCCAGGGAGGGGGAGGAGAGAAGAGAAAGAAAAAAGAGACCCCCCACAATACTCCTTAGAATCAGAGGCTCACAGTCTGATGGAAGAAAAAACCACCACTGGCTTTAGAGGCAGAACACCTGGGTTCGAATCCTGGAAATGATATTCATTTACTGGGGCAGATTTTTTTTCAGCTCTCTGGGCCTCAGTTTCTTCATATGTGAAATGAGGGGGTTGGATTATATTGGGGGTTTTTATTTGTGTTGTGGACCCCTTGGGGAGGCTGGTGAAGCCTTTGGCTCCCTTCTCAGAATCCCAGTTTTAAATGCATAAAATAAAACACACAGGGTTACAACGGAAACTGACTAAATTGAAATACAGTTATCAAATTAAAAAAAAAGTTCACAGACCGCCCCACCCCCCTGGGTAAGCACCCTTGCATTAGATGCTCTGTAAGGCTCCTTCTAGTTCTAAATCCTCTGATCTTATGACTGATGCTCAGAGGAGAAAGGGTCCAAGGGTGTTCACTCTGACCCCCTGCTCAAAGCATCCTTTTCAAGTGTTCATTCAGCCTCTGTTTAAAGACCTTAAAAGAACTTGGATAACTCAGCTGATACAGAGGCACCTAGGCGGTGCTATGGATGGAGCTCTGGGACTGGAATCAGGAAGACCCGAGTTCAAATCTGCCTCAGACCTTTACTAGTTGTGTGACCCTGAGCAAGTCCCTTAACCTCTACCTCAGTTCCCTTATCTGTAAAATGGGACTAAGAACAGCACCTACGTCCCAAGGTCAAATGAGATAATATTTGTAAGGTGCTTAGCACAGCGCCTGGCATTTAGTAGGTGCTTAGTAAATGTTTATTCCTCTTTCTTTCCGGTTCTAATGGATTCTCAATGAATAAACGTATGTCCGGCATAGGCTTAGCTAACTGTCAAAGGGTTATTCCACACACAGTCCGCCTCCCCCGCCCCATGCCCTGATACTTCTCCTTGGAATTTAATAAGCAAAGAGAAGTTATGTTTGATCTTGAGCTGTGATGATCTTAATTTTGGATGATTCTTCCACTGCTACCAAAAGGTTACTGTTGTATTGCAGAAGAAATTCGGAGAGCTTTGCAGAGTGCCCAGGGGCCAGGGCTCCCAGGCTGCGGCTAAGGTGGAAGGCTGAGGGCTGCCTTGTGTCTTCCTCTTCCTAAGCACCCAATGCAATTGCAGGAGCAAGGACTCTTGGACCCAGAGTCGGGAAATGTGGTTTCTAGTCTACGAAACAGTCATTAGTGTCCATCTCGTTCTGCCTTATCAGACTGGAGGCTCCCTGAGAAAGTATGTGTCTCTTATGAGAACACTGCATCACACACAGTAGGAGCTGAATAAATGAATCGATTCTGCCATTCTGGCTCTGCCACTTAGTTGCTGTGTGGACTCAGGCAAACTTGGTTTCCCTCTCTGGGTCTCAGTTTTCCCATCTTTAAAATGAAAGGGTAGGACTGGGTAAGGATGTCTCCTATAACTATGGCACTCTGCGTACCTTGTAGATTACAGGTAGGACTGATCAGCCAAGAAACTAAGGCTCAGAAGGCCTCTTGCCCTTGGTCAGCTAAGGAGTGGGTAGTAGGGCCCAGGTTAGGCCTAGTGCCCTCCCCCTTCTACCAGCTTCCTGAATGCTACTTCCAGCCCGAACAGTCTATAGCCCAAGCTTCCTCCTAGCCCTGACACTCTGTATTCCAAGTGCTTTTCTAGCTCTGACATTCTATGTTCTAAGGTGCCTTCTAGCTCTTAATCTTCTAGAAGACTTTGGAAATTCCTCAGGGACATTTAAAATCTTAGCAATTTTACAGAAACTCTCTTTCCTAGCCAACAGAGGAGAGAAGGGAGGATGAGACAGATCGCTTAGCAATTTGGGGGCACACGACTCTCAAAGGGACCTCAGATCTATAAAAGGAGTCTGAAAAGCAGGAGTAGGCTGGGCTCATCCCAGAGTACCTCGGGCCCATGATCTCCTGCCAAGCTGCCTCCTCTACCAGCTGGCCTGGCTCATCCAGAGCTACCCGAAGCAGTCTAATTGCTTACTTGGGCTGCCTTCCTGTATCGATTAAAATGTTTGTTGGTGAAGCCTATTCAATAAAGTTCTTCTTCAATTATCTCTCTAAATCTTGATGCCTCTAACCCAGTGGCTGGGAGCCTGGGGGGCTGGGGTAGAGGATTGGGGTGGGGGGGAGGGGATGCTAAAATCTATCCATCAATAGCCCTTCTGGAGTCTGAGGCCCGAACACCTGCCAACGCACTGGCTCACAGAATCTTAGAGATGGAAAGGACCTCAGGACCCTACTGTTCTGAATGAAAAGCAACTCTGTGCAACCTGAAGAAGTCACTTAGCCACTTTGGGCCTCAGTTTCTTCATCTATAACATAAGGGAGCTGGACCACAGATGATCCCCAAAGACCCTTCCTATTCCTTCAGGGCCAGCTCCCTGCTGCTCCTAAGCATGCTCTGCAGAGGAGTCCCAGGACGGGGGAAAAGGCTCTGCAATTTGGTGAGCTCAGAGTTAACCAACGATCTAAATATTTAGAGATGGGGGGACCTTACAAGCAGGCAATGGAGGGAGATTCATGGACCAGAGATAAGGGTGTGAATTTTGATCCCATCTTCATTATGGGGATCAATGGGACGACGTGGGCTCATTGCTAAGGTCTCCTGCCTTATCTTTTCTCCTCTGTAAAACAGATGCAGCAGCGTCAGGCAAGGCATTTATGAGGAACTACTGACCCAGATGATGATAACAATGACAGCTAAAATGAGCATCTTGTTGGATCCTCCCAGCAAGTCTGGGAGGTAGGTGCTATTATCATCCCCATTTCACAGATGAGAAAAATTGAGGAGGAGAAGGGCTTGGAACTCAGGTCTTGTGACTCCCAATTTGGCACTCTATTTCCTCTGCCCCCTAGATAGATGGGGATGCCAACCCCCAACTCCAGATCACTCTGCTAATCCACAAAGCAGTTGCTGTTCTCTGCTGAGGGGGGTAGAGAAGACTTTGATGCATGAGTGATTATTCTTTTCATAAAGATCTACCATATTTATCATCATTTCCACAAAGGTGGCAGGAGGGTCATCCTCCCCATAACATCACCTTTAAATGCTTCATTCTACCCCATTCTCCATGGTAAAAAAGGTCAATTTTTGATATAAAGATAAAATATGGTCCTATCTTTCATTCCTTTGGAAATCCCCAAAGAATGACTTTGACACCTAGAACCTAGTTAGGGCTGTGGAAGACAGAGATGCTTCTGGGAGATCCACTCGCTCATTCAGAATGGGAATAGGACTACAGGGTATGTGTTCCAAGGAGGTCAAAGACAGTATAGAATTTTTCTTGTGTTGCCCTGTATTAATAGCGCTGCTTTGTGGGAGAGCAAAAAACAAAACCAAAAACAGATGGGAAAGAACAAAGTAGGTGCTCAGTGATCGGGGAAGGCTGAACAATCCATAGAAGATGAATGTAATAGAATATCGTTGTTACAAGAAAGGATGAATAGGAAGAATTCAGAGAAGTCTGGGAAGAGCCGACAAAGAGCAAAACTAGAAGAACCATCAAGAAACTTGATCAGTGACATAAAGGAAAAGAATTCTGAATTTTGAACAACTGGAATGACCCATCTTAACTGAGAAGAACAGATGAAGAAACACCCTTCCCTCCTTTCTGCTGAGGTCCAGATCAAGGGTCTGGAAAGTCATACACCCCGTGAGATACAGGTGCTGTGTTGATTGATCATTTTCATTGTTTTCCTTCATTATAAGGCAGTTTTCAGTGGTGGGGAGGTATATATCAGGAAATGATTGGGGTATATAAAGAAGCGAAACCCTTTTTTAAAAAATTGGGTGTGAGGACAGATTTCCTTCTGAGCATAGTGCTTCTGACACAGCCAAGGTCCAGCCTGAGGTGCCAGCTCATGTGGTATCAAGATCGCAGCAGACTGACCAACCACTCAGTAGGGCATAATCTTTGGCAGTCCCTTTGGGGGTCCCAGGCTGAAGACTGGATGTGGGTGCAGACTGGCCTGCCACTCAGCAGGTCAGAATCTTTGGCAACCCCTTTGGGGGTCCCAGGCTGAAGACTGGATATGGGTGCAGACTGGCCTGCCACTCAGCAGGTCAGAATCTTTGGCAACCCCTTTGGGGGTCCCAGGCTGAAGACTGGATATGGGTGCAGACTGGCCTGCCACTCAGCAGGTCAGAATCTTTGGCAGCCCCTTTGGGGGTCCCAGGCTGAAGACTGGATATGGGTGCAGACTGGCCTGCCACTCAGCAGGGCAGAATCTTTGGCAACCCCTTTGGGGGTCCCAGGCTGAAGACTGCATCTAGGTGGGCCCAATGCTTTTCTACAGCCTTGAGGGGCTGAAATTTACCTTTTTCTATTCTAGATTGATAGAACACCTAGTAAGTGCATCCTCTGTGCCAGGCACTCTGGTAAGTACCGGGGATGCAAATATTAGCCACTTGGCTGGTCTCAGCTCTTAAGGAGCTTCTATTCCTAATAGGGGGAGACAACACAGAATGCCATAAGTAGGGGGAGAGGACACATGGTCACATGATATGAAGATGGCTGCAGTCCTGGTTCAGAACAAGATGAGATTAAAAACAACACATTCTTAGCACATTTATCTGTCCAATACAACTGAAGACCTTCACTCATAGGACCTCAGACATTCTGCAGTTCTAATCACCTCATTTTAGAGGTGAGGGAACTAAGTTCCCATGGCTCGGCAGTTCTCATCAGGAAGAATCCAGTGACACCACGGAGATAGTATCAGACTGAGAACCAGAACTCTGTCTTCACCTGGGTCCCATCACCAACTAGCTCTGTGCCTTTTAGACAATTACTTTCTGGGCCTCAGTTTCCCCATATGTAGAATGGGAGAGTCAGACTCTGTCTGACAACTCTTGCCATCTCTAACACTCTGCCCTATTATAAATGTCTCCCCATCGTGGTGGGGCCTCCCGGGTGAAGGTGAATCCAATGTGACTACTTACTTGTGTTTGGTGTGAAGGAAGGATGTCGAGTGGCTCCCTGGGTGACGGCTGGAGGCGGGGGTGGCATGCTGGGCGGGGTCGATCTGGACTGTGTCTTCACCTCAGCCGGTGAGTCTGGCATCGTCGCTGCCTTCTTCTCTGTACTATCTGCTGGAGGTGTCGCAAGAGGTTGGGGAAGAAGCAGAGGGGAAGGATGGAGGAAGAGAGAGGGAGAGCAGGTCAGTGAGGGCTGGAGACGAGAAGGCCTGAATACCCCTCCTGTCTCCGCCCCTCTCCCCAGGTGTCAGCTGAGACCCGTCCAGAGTGTGAGCTTCCAGGTGGCCATATACCGGTGCAATAGCCACACCACATACACCTGGGCAAGACTGCTTCCAGCAAATATACTGACCTGCCCCCGGCTCCTAATGAAAGAACTCTTCCCACCCATTATCTTAATTAAGCGTGCTCATGCTACACCCAAGATAAGCACCAGGTGTTCTCTCACAGGGCTCCACGGGTGCCCAGGCTGCTCCTGGGCCTGGGCTCCAGGTGACAGCTTGGGGATTAGAGACTCAGATTTTTCTTAATGACTGGGGAGGCAGCAGCCCACTGGAGAAAGAGGGTGTGTGTGTGTGTGTGTGTGTGTGTTTTCATTCTGGTGTTAACTCCTTCCTTGCGTGTCTGAGGCTAGATTTGAACTCAGGTCTTCCTGACTCCAGGCCCGGAGCTCTATCTACTGTGATGCCTAGCTGTGTTGAGTAAATTTGCAAAGAAGGCATTGACCTGCATTGGTGGAGGGAGTTTCCTCCTCTGGGAGGTCCTTATGTCAATGAACTCAGATCCAGTCCCTGTCCCACCTTCTACTTGGTACTTTAAGGTTTCGACAGCATTCCCACAACAATAGCCTTGTGATACAACAACATGGTGGGTGGGTGTGTTTGTATACAGATATACACACATACACATATGTACCCACACACACACACACATATATACACACATACATCGATCTCTGTCTCATCCTTTCCATTACACAGAGGACCAGAGTGATGGTGGGAGAGGATCCTGGGTGATCTCTGCCTGCTGATCTATTCTGTGGGAGCACCCACGGTCCTTCTTGTGGGAGAGGCAGCTGGCAGAAGATCGTGTGTGGACCAGTGCAGTTTTGTTCCTGAATCACAGAATCTCTGAGCTGGAAGGCATCTCAGGAAGCATTTAGTCTAACCCCAATCTAGCACAAACCCATCCAGCTCCTCCCAGGGACAGGGAGCCAACTCTTTGTAGGCAACCATTTCCACTTGTGGAAACTTTCTGTTGCTGGAGTTTCTCCCCAGGTGGAATCTGCTAAATTTGCCTCCATTGCTCCCAATTCTGCCCTCGGAGGCCAAGCAGAAAAAGTCCAATTCCTTTCCTTCTCCAATCTAAATAGTCCCAGTTCCTTTAGCTGATCCTTGTACAGTGAGGTCTTCAGGCCTACTGCCATCTTGTTTGTCCTCTGGATATACTTAAAGAGGTTGCTTAACAAGCAACCAACCCTTGGCCTACTCTTCCATGAGGAAGGGAAAAGCAGGGCCAGCTTTTTGGGTATGACTCTGACTCTCTGACTCTCTCTCTGTTTCTGTCTCTCTGTCTCTCTCTGCCTCTGTGTCTCTCTGTCTCTATTTCTCTCTCTCCTCCTTGGTTACTCTAAGAGGCACCAAAATGAGTCCTGTTTGGGGCTGGTGAGCTAGCCAGCAACATGGGAAAACTGAGTCTGTCAGTGACAGGATGCTCAAATCTTAGACAACTCTTCTTCTAAGGGCACACACAGGCTTGGCACCTTCTTCCCCACATGAATATAGTAATATTTAGTTCTGGCCGTTCACACTTAGGCAGCCTGCCTGGGCTCCTATAATACCGGTTTCGTCCCCTTTTTCTGTGTGCACCTGGGCGTATGTTCTCTTACAGCGAGGTGGTGCAGTAGATTGACTGTTGGACCTGGAGTCCGGAAGATCCAAGTTCAAAACTGACCTCAGATTCTACTTGCTAGCTGTGTGACAATAGGCAAGTCAATCTCCATCTGTCTCAGTTGCCTCGTCTGTGAAATGGGGATAATAATAGCCTCTAGAATATTTTCAAACCTTAAACTGCTCTATAAATGCTAGTTTTTTTATAGCTAATTCAAATACATTAATCTTCTCTCCCCAAGGAAAGAAAGAACTTTGTAGCCATCAGGGTTGTCCAGCAATGGAAGAGGGTACTTCTTGAGCTAGTGAGCACCTTGTGACTAGGAGGGTTCAAGCAGGAACTGGAATACAGGATTTGGAGCCAGAGGGAACCTTGAAGACAGTATGGTAGAGTACATTGGGAAGAATACAACTTCTGGAGTCATGGGAGCTGAGTTCAAATCCTAGCTGTGATGTGTGTAATACTGGTGTCTTAAAGCCTGGGCAAAGCTTTCTCTTGTGCCTCAGTTTACTCAACTATAAAATAGAGAGGTCGGGGAGGGGTTGGGCCAGATTGCCTTTAAGGTCCTTCTGACTGTAAGTACATGATGATAACTCACATCTATATAGCATTTTCAGGTTTATGGAGTACTTCCCCCATAATAGCCCTGTGAGGGAGCCTCCCTAGGGTATTATTATCTGCATTTTACAGAGAAGGAAACTGGGCACCTGTCAGGCACATGCAGCAGAGGGGATGCCTACAATGGGAGCGGGGCCGATGGGCACCCCCTCCCACCCAGCTGCACTGATCTCCTGATACCCTCTCCTCTCTGGCACAAGATAATAAACTCCGGGAGGGCAGGGAGGGCCTGGGGCAATGCTGAGCAGGCTGAAGAGCCGGACACTCCCACTCAGTGGGACCGACACGGACAGTCTGCCCGGCTGGGTGAGGCCCTGGAGCAGAAGGGTGGAGGAGGGCACCAAGGGAGGAGAGACCAGTAAACAGATCCCAGCTAAACAAGCTCTAGCCCAGCACCTGCTGCTCCGATCAGCTGCAGCCGGGCTGTTCTCCCTCCCTCTCTGCTGACAGCCTTACTGCCCCCCCTCCCTCTGGCCCTCCCTCCGGTCATCCCTCTTTCTCTTTCTCTCTCCTGTCTGCGAAGACTCACTTCTCTGATGGCTCAGCACATGTGTGGCCACAGCTGTGGGGATCTGTCAAAGGGTTATACGGCTGGACCCGGGCCTGTGGAGCCCCACCGAGGACCAAACATGGAAAACCTCGACTCGCCTGGCTGGGAAGGCCCTGCCAGCATCTGGGAGAAGGTGTCATTGCCCTTATGGGACCCAGAGCCCCATGGGTTTTGTTCCTGACCTGGAGGCCACTTAAATCTAACATGGTCTCTGTCTGATCTGACACATGTGCCCCAGGATTAACAGCCCTTAGAGAAGTGCTGCTCCTGTCTAAATACAGTCTCAGACTTCTCCAAAGCAAGACTGACACTCTCTCTCTCTCTCTCTCTCTCTCTCTCTCTCTCTCTCTCTCTCTCTCTCTGTCTTCCTTCTCCTCCTCCTCCTCCTCTCTCTCCCTCTCCCTCTCTCCTCTCTCTCTGCTTCTCCCTCCCTTCTCTCTCTTCTCCCACTTCCCTCTCTCACCTTCTCTCTCCATTTCTCTCTCATCTCTCCTCTCTCCCTCACCCTTTCCTTCTTTCTCTTCTCTCTCATTCTTTCTCCTCTCATCTCCTTTCTCTCTGTCTGTCTCTCTCTCTCTGTCTCTGTGTCTCTGTCTCTCTCTATCTGTCTCTTTCTCTCTCCCCACCCCCATTAATTGGAGAATAACCTCTAGGCCTTCCATTTTATCCCTTTTAAGGCACTTTTAAGACTAGGGCTTTAATTTTACAAAGCCCATGGGAACAGGTCTCATGGATGGGGATATGTCCAATTTTCCAAATGAAGAAAGTGAGCTTCAGTGAGATGTAGGGGGCAGTGTGGCAGAGTGGAAAGAACAGCGGCTTCAGTAACAATAGGTGACTTTAAGGATAAAAAGCACGTTACACACACGATCTCATTTGGCACTCATAACAACCCTGGGAGGTTGAGAATAAGACTGTGGATGTTCTCTCCATTTTATAGATTCAGTAACTAGGGCTCCAATAGGTTAAGTGACTTGCCCAGGGTGATATTGCTTGTAAGTGGGAACTGGAATAAGTTTTCCCCTGGCTCCAAATCCAATGTTTTTATACTACGCCGATCAACACCAAAGGGTAGGTAAGCCCATGAGCTCCAGAAATGGCAACCCCTCCCCCGCCTCCACCTGCCCTCCTTCCAGCCTGGCCTGGCAGACATCCACCACCACCTGCTGACCAGTGCCACCATTAGGGGTAGGCTGGCCAGCCTGGCTGAAGCACTGAAGGAGTGAGGAGGCAGCATGTGGTAGCCATAATTTAACCCAGGTGGATTAAATTAACTTAACTGACACTTTCCCCTGAGTCCCTAGTGGAGACAGCCCAGAACCCTGAGCCCAAGAACCTTGGGGATAAAAGAGTCCTGCCCTCCATCTGTCCTGCTTCCAGACTGTCTCCCACAGACACCATCATCATCACCACCACCACCATCATCTTCATCATCATCATCATTACCACCACCACCATCATCATCTTCATCACCATCATCTTCATCATCATCACCACCACCACCATCATCATCATCTTCATCACCATCATCACCACCACCACCACCATCATCATCATCTTCATCATCACCATCATCTTCTTCATCATCATCACCACCACCATCATCTTCATCATCACCATCATCTTCATCATCATCACCACCACCACCATCATCATCTTCACCATCATCTTCATCACCACCACCACCATCATCATCTTCATCACCATCATCACCACCACCACCACCATCATCATCATCTTCATCAGCACCATCATCATCTTCATCATCATCATCTTCATCATCATCACCACCACCACCATCATCATCTTCATCATCATCACCACCACCACCATCTTCATCATCACCACCATCATCTTCATCACCACCACCACCATCATCTTCATCACCATCATCTTCATCACCACCACCACCACCACCACCACCATCATCATCATCTTCATCATCACCATCATCTTCTTCATCATCATCACCACCACCATCATCTTCATCATCACCATCATCTTCATCATCATCACCACCACCACCATCATCATCTTCACCATCATCTTCATCACCACCACCACCATCATCATCTTCATCACCATCATCACCACCACCACCACCATCATCATCATCTTCATCAGCACCATCATCATCTTCATCACCATCATCATCTTCATCATCATCACCACCACCATCATCATCTTCATCACCATCATCATCTTCATCATCATCACCACCACCACCATCTTCATCATCACCACCATCATCTTCATCACCACCACCACCATCATCTTCATCACCATCATCTTCATCACCACCACCACCACCACCATCATCATCATCTTCATCATCACCATCATCTTCATCATCATCACCACCACCATCATATTCACCATCATCTCATCTTCATCACCATCATCATCTTCATCACCATCATCATCTTCATCATCACCACCACCACCATCATCTTCATCATTATCACCACCACCATCATCATCTTCATCACCATCATCTTCATCATCATCACCACCACCATCATCATCTTCATCACCATCATCTTCATCATCATCACCACCACCATCATCATCTTCACCATCATCTTCATCACCATCACCACCACCACCATCATCATCATCTTCATCACCATCACCACTAGCATTTAGATAACACCTGAAGGTTTCATATATGTTATCTCATATGATCCTTACAACACCCCTGGGTAGTAAGTACTATTTTTACTGCCATTTCATAGGTGACGAAGCTGAGGCTGAGACAAGCTAAGCGATTCTTCACACAGTTAATAAGTAAATAAGGCAGGACTGGGCATAGGTCTTCCTGATTCCAGTCTAGTTTTCTATCACTGCACCACAGCAATGAAGGGAGCAACCCTGGCGGGTAAGAGGCCCACCATCCCCACGACCACAAACACCAAGCACTGACTGCCTGCCGCTAATGGGCAGGTGGGCCCGAGCAGCATTATGACCTGCATTTCACACACGAGAAAACTGAGGCTTAAGGAATTGAAATTGACAACCTAGAAGCTGCCCAGTAGCGGCGGCAGCATCCCCTGGACCACCAGCCCTAATTCCAGGAGACGCTCAGAGCCACGGTCCAGAGAAGCCGCCCTTGTGAAGGTTGGACCTGCCCAGTGCTCCTGTGGGTGGTGAAGTCCTCACCTCCCCAGCAACCATGGCTACCTGGACCCGGAAATGAAATGTGGCCTCCAAGGTCCTTGTTACTGTCAAATGGTCAATATCAGAAATAGATATGTTCTTATTAATGAAAAAGACATGAAAGAAGACGCATTACCATTGCACCCTAAGGACCAAACGACCTTTCCATCTGATTTGCAGCTGAAACCTTCCATATATGTTTGCCCTTATTAGAATGTGAGCTCCTTGAAAGCAAGAAATATTTTGCGTATTTGTATCTGGCACTTTTCACAGTGCTTTGCACGTAATGAGTTCTAAATACATAATTTTTCATTCATTCATTCATCTATTCATTCAGTACCCTAGCCTAGCTCTGACTCTATTTAGCTGTATGACCTTGGGCAAGTCATTGTCCTCACTGGGCCTCAGTTTCTTTATCTGTAAAATGATAGGGCTGGGGTAGGTGATCTCGGAGGTCTCTTCCAGATCTAACATTCTATAGTTCTGTGTTCCGTGGAAGGTCAGAGAGAACCTGGATTGGAACCCAGGGCTCCTGACTCCTAGACCAGTGTTATTGCCCACTATATCATATTACTGGTAATCATCTCTAAATGCTACTTTCATTGTCTCCTCCACTCAAAAACCTTCAATAGGTCCCTGTTTCTTTTTTTAATCTTTTATTTTTTCCAATTACCCATAAAAACAATTTTTCAACATTTGTCTTTTTTTTTAATTTTAAATTCCAAATTCTTCCCTACCCACTCTCCCTTGCCCCTTCATTGAGAAGGCAAGCAATTTGATATCCTATTTTTAAAAAAATACTATTTTCATCTTTTAAAAAATATCACCCTCACTTCTAAATGTGTCCTCTGCTTTCCTACCCAAAGAACCATCCCCTGTGACAAAGAATAAAAAAGGAAAGAGAACAACCTGGCAAAATTAATCAATAAATGAATGGACCTCATGATATATAGTATTTTGCATCTATAGGCCCCCACCTCTGCAAAGAAGGGAGAGATGTTCATAATCATAGCTCTTCTTTAGGGCCAAGCTTGGTCATTGTCTTAAAATTCTGAAACTCAACCCCAAAAAAGGACATTTTCATATACGAAGTAGAACAGAGAGCCATGATTTATATGTGAAACCATGAATCTGTATTACACATAGCCTGCTTTTTTAAAAGAATATAATAAATTCATTATGTTACTTTTGAAGCCGGTTGGCTTGAAAGTATTTCCTTTCAAACTTCCTTCTGCTCGCTTCTGTGCATTTTCAAAAATGCTTCAGTGACCATCTTTTTTTGGGTGGTGGTGTCGGGGGCGGGGGGTTGGAGGCAACATTATTATTAGTTTCCCTCCCCAGAAATCTTCTCTTCCAATTGAGAAGAAAAACAAAACCTTTATAACCAAGAAGCATAATTAAACAAAACAAATCCACATGTTGGCCACCTCTAAACATGTATATTGCATTCTGCACCTGGAATCCACCACCTCTGACAAGAGGTAGGTAAGATTGCTCGTCAATCCCACTTTCTACAAGAAGTTTTTTTCCAATTCCATTCAATGCTAGTCGTTTCCTTCTGAGTCTATGCTCCAGTTTACCAAATGGGGAGCTAAGTGGTGCAGTGGACAGAGTGCTGGGACTGGAGTCAAGAAGACTCACCTTCCTGAGTTCAAATCTGGCCTCAGACACTTACTAGCTGTGTGACCCTGGGCAAGTCACTTAACTCTGCTTCAGTTTCTCATCTGTAAAATGAGCTGGAGAAGGAAATGACAAACCACTCCAGTATCTCTGCCAAGAAAACCCCAAATGGGGTCATGAAGTGTTGGACATGAGTGAAATGACCAAATCTCTCTCTCCCTCTGTGCATATATATATATATATATATATGTATGTATATATATATATATTTTACATATCTACACACACACACATATAAATACACATATGTGTATATATATATATATATATGCATTCACATGCAAACACAGTTCATAGTTGTTCGAATGTTGTCTCCCTCATTAGATTATCAGCTCCTTCAAGACAAGCAGTGTTTTTGACTTGCCTTGAATAGCCAGTGCTAGGCACAGTGCCTGGCACATAGTGGGCACTTAGTAAATCCTCGTTGACCTAACTCTGGAGTCAGGATCGGCCATTACATTGATCAGAGTTCTTCCATCTTTCAAAGTTATTTTTCTTTAAAATATCTCTATTAGAACATTGTAGACCTTGTTCTCCTAGTTCTGCTCATTCTACCTGGCATCAGTTCTGGGTCCCTATTTTTAGTGTATCAAGTATAAACCTTTGTTCCTGGAATTTAAGGTTCTCCACACCTCTGGGATTATTTTTCACTCCTCTCCCTCAATCATAGGCTGTTTCTAGACAAGCCAGCCTCCTCACTTCCCATGAATACGCTATGCTTATCTCTGCCTTTCCACCTCATTTCACCTTGTTCCATTGCCCAGTGGGCCTTTCACTCTTTCCTCTGCTTATCCACATCCTACCTGCCCTTTGAGGCCCAACTCAAGGGCCACCTTGCTTGACTCCTCTGGCCTTCAGCAATTTCTCTCTCCTCTGGACTAGTCTGTACCTGTTGTCTTCACCACGTAAATTAGCCCTTATTTTTATTATCTGCCAATAATTTCACAAGTCACATGTAAATTCCTTGAGGTCAAAGATCATGTCTTAGAGACACTCGCAGATTGCCCATGACCCCTGATGGAGAACCTTAAGCAAGGTTAAGTGCTCAATGAATACTCAATGACTGGTTGCTAAGCTCTTGGAGGACAATTGGTGGCCCTTGTCCTATTCTTGTGGCCTGGCCTAGCCCAGAGTCTGCGCCTTCTTGCCATTCTGGAATCCCATCAGGACCAAACCAAAGAGAAGGGCTGTCTGGGAGGCAGATGAAGCCAAGGGTTTCTCCCAGCCAGCCGCCTTTTTTTTCCTCTGGTCAATGTGCTGTATGTAACCAGAGACATCAGGAGCCTGAGCTGTGGTTGGCAAAGTGATCACCCAGAGAGGATGGGAGTTGCACTAGAGACTCACCCACCTCCCTTCCCATATGGCTCTTTTTCTCCTGACTCCAAGGCTCTCTGTTGCTGTCTATAAAAGGGAGGCAGAGTGTGGCACTGACCCTTCGCTTATGCACAGGTCACAGCTGACCTTCGCACAGCCTTCCCTCACTTAAATCCAATTCACTTGCATGTCATGGCATCACCTCCCTGATGTCATGGTCTTCTTTGAGAACAAAGGACAAACAACAAAAACAACTATATTTCAGTGAGGATCCCCCCTCCCTGACTGGCTATTGAAGAAAACATTGGACTAGGGCTCTCGTCAAAGCTGTCCCAGGACTTGTGTGAGGGATTTGGGGCTAGTGTCAAGGCCCCCGATATCCCTCAAGGACAGGCTCTACTAGGCAGCCTTACATAGAGGCAATCTGGACCTGCAGGTTCCAGGGAAAAGGAAACAGACCCATTATATGTCTGGCCTGATCTGGCCTCCAACCTCCATTCATTCATTGCATAAATATTTCTGGAGCTCAGAATATGGATGATAAAATAGAAAGAGAACTGAAGTGGGGATCCTGGGACCTGGGCTTGAATCTCACTTTCTTCAAAAGTCACTTAGCTTTTCTTGGCCTCGGTTTCCTCATTTGTAAAAAGAAGAGGTTTTATTAGAGGACTTGTAAGCTCTTTTCTAACTTTTGATCTCTGTTCACACATGAGGGGCACTCAGATACTGTCAAACTTCTGAGATCATTGTAGGTACATTCTATCTCTCTGGACAGAATATAAGTTCCTTGAAGGCAGGGACTTTGTACCCCCAGTGCCTGGCACAGTTGCTGGCACCCAGGAGACACTTAAAATGTGCCTGCAGATTGGCCAGCTGATTGACTGATCTTGGGTGTGGGCACTTTCTTCAGCAACAGATTGTAAGCCTTCAATGATTTAGCCTTTGGAAGTTTTTGTGAAGGAAAAAGCCATTGCCTTCTGGTCAACCTGGTGGCAATTCTCTCCAGACTTAGCTGAAAACAGACATTCATGGCAGGTTCCTCACCAAGCCCATACCCTAAGCCCTATCAGTGTGGGGAGCCTGCTAGACATGACTCATGTCTCATCTGAGGCTTCTTAAGCCTTTAGCAGAGTTGCTAAAGGGACCAAGTTGGTGAGTTAAGTGGCTTTCCATAAATGGATGTCAATTCCCTTATCTCTTCTTGTTCTTCATTTTTAGAAGGGGACCAATGACATCATGGCGCGATGTCTTGACTTGTGCATGAACTGGATTTAAGTGAGGCAGAGTTGCACAAAGTCATCAGGCTCACTCTCTCTTCCAGAGTCACTGAAGGCCAGCAGCAAGACGAGTTAAGATGACCGGCAATGGCCCCGGGGTACAGTGGATGACCTTGGTGTCTTCCGTGCCTAACCAAGCTCTAAGCTCTCTGTAGAGACTGCTTCATCCACCTTTGTGGCTCTTGGAAAAAATTGTTTTCACCCGTCCATTCTGCCAGGGGAAGTCTTCACATGCTTGGGGTAGATGTCCCCCTAACTCACTGACAGGTTTGAGGCCTACTGGTTATCTTCAATCTGGTTTAGCCTGTCAGGGGAGACAGTTCACAAAGATGTAGCTACTGTGCATGTCACAGCTTCCTGGAGCCACAGGTGAGAGTCAGGAGAATCAGGTATATACCAAAGATGGATGAACGGCCATGAAAAGGGCTCTGCAAGCCTTCACACCAGAGGTGCTAGCCCCTCCTGAACACCACCCAAACCCCATAGATCCTCTTCTGTGAAATGGGAATAATGATACCTAGAGAATCTCCCTCTTACGGTTGTTGGGAGGTTCAGTAGAGATTGCATGTAAAGCTCTTTGTGAGCCTTAGAGTGCCAATGAATAAAACAATTAATTTTTTAAAATTAATAATTAATTAAAACAATTAATTTAATTAAAATTATTATTATACTGTCTTGTATTTTTGAATGATTTTTCCTCTCGCTTTTTCCTCCCTAGCTGGGCTATGTGAGAGCTGAAAGCAGGACCTCTTTTCACCGCATTCCTAATAGTGACTGGGCAGAGAGTGGTTACTCCACAAACACTGATTTGTTTCGTTGACTGACTGATGTCCATTTAGGAAATTTCTCTCATTAAGTTGCTGGTTACCCTCCTTAACTATAAATAAACACATTTTTCTGAGTGAGTAAGGGAGCCTCTTTCCTTCCCTTCTCTTCCCCCATTCCGGGGAAATCTTATTCCTGCATTTATTTGCTTACCATTGAGAAAATGACAGCAGGCTCCGAGCTGGGCCAAGTTCAATAGACCTCAGGGGACAGGCTGCCAGTGAGAGCCCCCGCAAGGCTCCATCCCTAACCTGGAGACCTGGAGCTAGTGACTGGGGAAGGGCCAAACAGCAGCCCGCCTCTTCCAGGCCTTCTAATTAGTTTCCCAGACAGTGGTAGCCTTGTCTGGGATTAGGCCCCCCATTTCCTGCTCCCCTCCCTCTTTTAAGTCCCCCTCCCCTCCAGTTCTTCAGCCAAGGTCAGTTTCAATGTCTGGTGAAAGCTCCCACTTTCCAGACCCAAAGTATCCTGCTGTGGAGAAGGCTTTGGACTGGGGCCAGCTTGAGTCTCAGTTCCTGGACAACCTCGCCACCCTGTCGGCCAGCAGACGGCTGACTGCCATCCAAGGCAGGCTGATTTTACCTGTTATAAATCAGCCTTGAACAGTGACTCTGGCTGTCTCGGGGCGCATTACCCACCGGCAGACACTACTTTCCGCAGCTGCATTCTCTGTTATTTCCATCACTGGTGAGCTGGGACAGTAGGGAGAAGAGGCTGGGCAACTCAGCTGCCTGAGTTCTTTTTGAAGAGGTCAAATCAGTATCCAGAGAATGAAGGGCTAGTCTTCTGGGAGGCTGCCTGGAGGGAGGGCCGACTTTCCGTGGCCAGTTTTCCCACTAGGCTGAGAGGAATGGGAGGTCCCAGAACAGCATTGCATAAACTCTGGCCTGGCCCAAGTTCCTGGGGGCCCCTTCCCTTCCTCTTTGTCCTTGGGTGTAACCCTCTTCCATGCTGCATTAGGCTAAAGTTAAGTTCAATATCTGCCCCCACAAACCCATTTTTGCCCTGTCCAGCTTCCTGGTTGTGTATCAGTGACACCAATGCCCTCCAAATGACCAGGGTCCTAATTGTGGAATCATCTTGGGGCTTGCTTTCCACTTACTTCAAAAGTCCATTACATGAAGGTTTACAAGGAAGGGGTTGGGTAGAAAGATCAACAGGTTAGAGACTCATATAGGATCACAAGAATCCAGGAAGGTCCCTCAGGGATCATTTAACTTAGGGGTGGGGAACCTGCAGCCTTCAGGCCACATGTGGCCACACTTGAGGACCTAGAGGGCCACATGTGGCCTCAAGGCTGCAGGTTCTCCACCCTTGAAAGGATTCTTAATCTTGGGTCCATGGACCCCCAAGCATTTTGGGGATTTCTAGGGCTCCACGAATTCATTTTTAAATATTTTGACGACAGTATTTCAATATAACTGGCTTCCTTTTGTAATCCTGTGCATTTTATTTTGTGCATTAAAATGATATTCTGAGAAGGGATCCATGGGCTCCTCTAGATTGCCAAAGGGGTCTAAGACACAAAAAATGGTTAAGAACACCTGATCTAAGCCAACCCTTCTATTTTACAGAGCTAGAAACAATGGGCGAGAGAGGGTAAGGAAGTTCCCTAAGGTTTCTATTAGTAAGTAGCAGACCTGGGATTTGACCCTGTGTCTTCTGACTCCAAATCTGGCACTCTTTCCACACTCAAACAATCAACAAGCATTTATGAAGCACCTGCTGTGTGCCTGGCCCAGTGCTAAGCATAATACCAGACTGCATCTCTGGCACTGCAGTAAAATGAGATTTTGTTTGTCCTGCTTCATAGGGACCAGGGATGGGTTCAAATGAGAAGCAAGCAGAAGCAATGGCGGTGAGTTCTCCCTCTATCCACAGCTGCCTTTGCCCAATGCCCACTGATTTCCATGGAGAGCATCCAATGAAAGGTCCTGGCCAAGGATGGCCCTGGGCACTGGAGAGAGAAAGTTTTCAGCATTGGGAAGACCTGGTGCCAGCTGGCGAGGGCACTGTGAGAACGGGCACGGGAAGACTTTACTGAAGGGAGTCATGCTTTAAAAGCCAGCCCAGTGGTAAAAGTGGGAGTGATGAACATTGGGTAATAAATATGGAAGAAGAGGGCAGGGACTAGATGTGGGAACACAGCATGCCTCTGTTGGCCATATTCAAGTATATGGAAGAGACTGTGCCCATGCTCATTTGCATATCCCACATATAATTTTAATAAGCCCACACAGAAGTTCTCAAAGGGAATGCTGGGTCCTCCTGACTTTTCTTTCACCTAGTCACTATGATTAACCTAGATCTTTTTGCCACAAGCAATATTAAAAAATTAGAGCAGAGAGAGGGAGACCCAGAGCCCATGGGAAAATGGAGGAGTCACACAAGCCATCACGAGTCTTTTCCTGGGCCACAGAGTAAGCACTGGATACAGGCTAGAGAGTAGTCATTATATTCTAGCTCTATTTCTGGAGGCTGCTTCCCCCAGGGCCTTCATTCTTTGACAAGTGGGCCTTTGCAGCCTTGAATGGGTAAGTGGGGTTGGGGGGCACCATGCGGGAGAAGGGGAGTTCTTAGATCAGGTCCAAATTAACATATTTTATGCATTTCTGAGATAACCTGGCCCTTACCTACCTTTCCAGTCTTCTTATACCTTACTTCCTTCCATGTACTCTCTCTGATCCAGTGACACTGGCCTCCTGGCTCTTCCGTATTATACTCAACAGTTATCCCTTCTGCATGACTTTTCCCATCACAGTTTCCATAAATCGTGGGTCAGCATGAGAAATTAAATGGGAATTTGGGGGGAGTTTTGCAGAAGCTGCAGACAAAGTTCAAAGGCCAGCAGATGACAAAGAGAAAGTTTAGAATCTCAGAAATGCATAAAATATATGTATGGAATTGTATAATATAAACCCAAATTTTACAAAAGGTACTGTAACCACCCCATAAAAGAAAAAGAAAAAAAAATCACACTTCTTCTCCGGCACGAAGGGAGAGCCAAAATATTTTATGCAGATTTTACAGATAAAAGGGGAGATGTGGAAGGGATAACTGTATTTCCCAATCCTGTCTGCCATGTGGCCCCTTCCTCATCACTACCTCCTGGCTTCCATGGCTTCCTTCCAGTCTCAGGCAAAGTCCTATCTTCTTCAAGAAGGCTTTTCCAGTTCTTAATCTTAGTGCCTTCCCTTTAAGACTAGCTCTAATGTACTTGTCTATATTTTATTTGTCCATAGTGGCTTGCTCGTTGTCTCACCTTCCACCCCTCCTCCCTTAAGACTCTGAGTTCCTTAAAGGCAGAATTTCTTTTTTTTTGGCGGGGGGTGGGGGAGCTTTTCTTTATATTCCTAGCACTTAGTATAGTACGTGGTACAGAGTTGGCACCTAATACATGCTAGCTGATTATCTCACAAGGCTATTGTGAGAATTAATAATGAAAACTCATTACACTTTCATAGGGCAGCTAGATGGCTCAGTGGATAGAGCAGTGGGCCTGGAGACAAGAAAACCTTAACCTTAAACACTTACTAGTTATGTGACCGTGGATAAGTCACTTAGCCTCGTTTGCCTCAGTTTCCTCATCTGTCAAATGAGCTGGAGAAGGCGATGGCAAACCACTCCAGTATCTCTGCCAAGAGAACCCCAAATGGGGTCACAAAGAGTCAGACATGACTGAAAAACTACAAAACTAATACTTCTATAGGGCTTTCAATGTTGCCAGTGCTTTCCCCACAAAAACTCTGTGGAGTATTATATTCTCATTTTACAGATTGAATGACAAGTGACAACCCTTCTGCTTGTGCCTTTGATTCTTCCCCCTGTTGTCTCCTTCAGTATTCCATCCCTCAATCATTTCTCCCCTTCTTCAGTTTTCAAATACTTCCATAGATTCCTCCCCTGATATCTACACATTTCCAAGTCTCTCCCATCCTTAAAAAAAGTTTCACTTGACCCTACTGTCCCTTCAAGCTGTTGTGCCTATCTCTTCTCACTTTCAGAGCCATTTCCATTTGAAATTCTATCCTAGCCCATCCTATTCTATATTTCTATTTCCTCATCTCCCTATCACTTCTCGACTCCTGGCAATTTGGGTTCTGACCTCACCACTTTCCTGAAGAAGACTGGAAGACTATTGCTGATCTGTCATTGCTACATCTGGGGACCTTTCACAGTCTTCAGCCTTCTTCACCCCTAGCCTTCTGGGTACTCTTTCCTCCCTGGGTTTTCATGTCCTTGCTCTCTCTTGGTTCTTTGCCTACTGGTCCAATCTTCCTTCCCAGTCTCCTTTTCTTCTACTCCCACTGTCACTGAACTCTGGAATTCCCATGAGTACAGTTATCATCTCTACGCAGGTGACTCCTGGATACAAGCACCTCAGAAATATTGTGGGTTCGCTTCTAGACCACTGCAATAAAGTGAATATCACAATAAAGCAAGTCACACAAATTTTTTGGTTTCCCAGTGTGTATAAAAGCTATATGTACACTATACTGTAGCCTATTAAGTGTGTAATAGTATTGAGTCTAAAAAATGTACATACCTTAATTAAAAATACTTTATTGCTAAAAAATGCCAACTATCATCTGAGCCTTCAGTGAGTTGTAATCTTTTTGCTGGTGGAGGGTCTTGCCTTGATGCTGATGGCTGCTGACTGATCAGCGTGGTGGTTGCTGAAGGCTGGGGTGGCTCTGGCAATTTCTTAAAATAAGACAGTGAGGTCTACCACATTGATTGACTCTACCTTTCACCTGAACACTTGGAGGTCATTGTAGGGTTATCAATTGGCCTAATTTCAATGTTGTTGTACCTTAGGGAATAGAGAAGCCCATTGTCCTGGTAGAAAAGAAGGTGAGGAGAGAAGAAGACAGGACAGGAGAGAAGAGGGGCGGAGAAGATGGGATGGGAGGGGAAAAGAAGAAAGAGAAGAGGAGGGAAGGGGGAGGAGAGAGGAAAGGAGGTAGGGGAGAGAAGAGAGGAAAGGAGAGGAAGAAAGAAGGACAGGGGAGGAGAAGATGGGAGGGGAGGGGAAAAGAAGAAAGAGAAGAGGAGGGAAGGGGGAGGAGAGAGGAAAGGAGGTAGGGGAGAGAAGAGAGGAAAGGAGAGGAAGAAAGAAGGACAGGGGAGGAGAAGATGGGAGGGGAAGGGAAAGGAGGAAAGGGAAAGAAGAGAAGAAAGGAGAAGAGGAGGGAGGGGAGAGAAGAGGGGGGAAGAGAAGAGGATGAAAAGGGGAGAAGAGGGAAAGGACAGGAGAAGGGAGAGAAGGATAGGGGAGGAGAAGGGAGGAGAGAAGAGGGGAGGCACTGGAAGAAGACCATGGAAGGGAAAGTACACAAAAGAAAGGCAATGACCATGGAGACCAAAGTAGAGGGCAAGAGTTACATTCATCCCTGTGTGACTACTGATAAGAGAGGGAAGGGGTGGGGGGGGGGGTGAAGAAAAGTGAGAGGAAAATCCCCCAGATTGGAATTTGAAAAATTACAGATAAACAACTTCCTTTGAAGTTTTCCTTCCCAGATCTCAAAGCACTCAGCAAGCATAATAAAGCATGGCTACGCCATGTTCATTTGAGAAAAGTCTCCATTTGGATTAGGGTTCCTTCACTCTCCCCTCCACATTATCTATTAGCTTTTGCTTTCACCGGGTGAATCAAATGCGATCTGCTACAACTGTTAAAACCCCCTTTGTATCAGTCCCCTGCCCCACCCCCAAGCAGAGAAGAGAACAGTAACTGCGTTATGGCGCAAACATGACGGTGGGACGCTGGGTAAATACCACCGTAGCTCTGTCGACCAATCCAAACAATGGTGTTCTTGGTGGGGAGGGAGGGCTGTCTGAGCCTCTTATCCCCCTCCCCCCACTTCTGATTCTTACACTTAGTCACACAACATAAAAATAACATCTCTGCCAAAATGAATTCTTGTTGCCCCCTGGGTTCCAAAACTCAGGACTCTTTCCCAGAAGTTCTCTGGGTTGGTAGTTAGAAGGCTAATAACGGTAGCTAACATTTATAGAGTTTTAAGGTTTGCAAAGCACTTTATAACTATCATCTCTTTTGATCCTATAGGGGAGGAAATTGAGGCAAACAGAGTGAAGTGATTTGCCCAGGGTCACACAGCTAGTAAGTGTCTGAGGCTGGATTTGAACTCCAGTCTTTCTGATTCCTCTTACTTTACAGATCAGGAAACTGAGGACCCAGAGAGGGTGACTTGTCCAAGTTTACATAGGGGGTAAGTGTCTAAAGTTGAATTTGAACTCAGGTCCTGTGACTCCAAAGTCCTGTGACTTCACATTTATTCCATGCTGCCTCCCCATCCTTGGGAGGGGTAACATTCAGCCATTATCAAGCATTTGTACCTCAGTGAGGAAAGGGAAATGACAGCGGTTTTGGGGAAAGGTCACTGGGCACATAGAAAGAAGAGGGCAAGGTTACAGAAGGAGGGCGATGGGTCACCAGAAGTGTACTGGTCTAATCTGGTCACAAGTATTCTGGGTGTGATGATATCAACTGCTCACACTGTATGTCAGAGACCTCCTCACAACAAGTCTCTGAGATAAGTCACGTGGGTATTATTAACCCCATTTTACAGATAGAGAAACTGAGGTTTGAAGTAAGTGGTTGAAATGGGACTTTAACTCATTTCCTCTGACTCTGAATCCAGGGTCCTTTCCCTTCCTACCCCAAAAGGAAAATCCTTAAAGAAGAAACCGAGTAGACATTTGGGAAGCCAGCGTCAAGTCTTGGCTTTATGGCCTCTTTTCTGGGTTGGGTATCATGGAGTTGCTTACATCTCTCTGGCTGATTTTCACAGCCCCCAGACTCCTCCTTCTCTTTCTGGTCTCTCTCAGGCTGCCAGACCAAGATTCTTTCCTGCCTTGAGACCGAGGAGGGAGGACAGACAGCTTTTTTGGACTCTCCCACTGCTCTGAAAAACTTCCCAGAGCCACTAGTCCCTGACGCACGTTCCCCAGGGGCCCCGGGGAGACCCTGTTCCTTTCCCAGACATCTGATCCAGTTCCCAGGCAAATGTCACCCAGCATTAATCTGTCCACGGAGGACGACAGATTTGAAATGCCGGGGTGGTAGGGACGGGAAATAACTTGGAATGTGCATTTCCAAGTCTCCACATCAATCATTGGGTCCCTTACTACCTCCTACCCTCTTTTTTTCAAAGGCAGTATATACACTAGCATGAACATTGGCTCTGGAGTCAGAGGACCTGGGCCTGAATGCTCTGTCTGCCCCTTATTATTGCCTATGGGACTTCAGACAAGGCACTTCATCTTTATGGGCCTCAGTTCCCTCATCGGTAAAATTAGAGGTTTGGGCTAGACCAGGGGTTCTGAACCTTTTTGGTGTCATGACCTCTTGTGACTGACCGATGAACCTAGGCTCCATTCTCAGCATGATACTTTTAAATGCATAAGATAAAATACATAGAATTACAAAGCAAACCAATCGCATTGAAACGCGACTATCAAAAAATTGAAAGCTATTTCACTTCTAAGTCCCCAGGTTCAAAATCCTTCAGAATCCTTCATAGGTCTCTTGCTCTCCATCCTGTATCACCACCATTCTATATTACCAGATTTATTTCACTACTCTCCCTCTACCTCCTAGCCCCCAAAGAGTTTAACACTCACCCTAGTAACATCTCACTATGGTACAGCTCTTGGAGATTCAGGCATTTACAAGAAAGAGTTTCACAAGTGAGCACAGCTGACCCCTCAATCCTACTTTTCTGCATCAATGCATGACTGATGCTTCGTTTATATTACTCTCTGAGCAAGGGGCCGAGCATCCCTTGGGTGCAATACCATGGACTCTCCTGGCACATGAAGTAAAAGCTTTTGAATTGGACATTTTCCTGCCTCTCACAACACTTTCGGTAGAGAAAGGTAAGTGTGTATAATGGATGTGATCATGTTTATTGTCCAAAAGCATGACTGAGGGAGGTATTCAGGTCTTCCACCAGCTGGCCTTATCCTATCTAGCCACTTTCAGCCCTCCTCCTCCTCTATCCCCACACAGCCCCTTTGATTTAGTCAAGCTAGCCTTCTCCCAGGTACAATGACTTTCTTTCTTCTTCTTCTTTTTTTTTACAATGACTTTCTTTTCTCCATCTCACTGTCACGTCTTGGAATCTCTGATTTCCTTCACAGCTCAGCTCAATGGCTAGCTTCTGCATAAGGCCTTTCCTGGTCCCCCCAGTTACCAGTGCTTCTCTTCACAAGCACCTTGGAACTACTGTCTATATATTTTGTCTATCTGTCTATCTGTCTGTCTGTCTATCTATCTATCTATCTATCGATTGCAGTTAGGTGGCCTGGCCTGGAGTCAGGAAGACATCTTTCTGAGTTTCAATCTGGCCTCAGACACTTATTAGCTATGTGACCCTGGGCAAGTCACTAAACCCTGTTTGCCTCAGTTTCCTTACCTATAAAATGAGCTAGAGAAGGAAATGGCAAACCACCACAGTCTCTCTGCCAAGAAAACCACAAATGGGGTCACAAAGAGTGGGACATGACTGAAAACAACTGAAAAACAAAATCTATCTTTATATCTATCTACATACATGTTGTCTCTATTATTAGAATGTAAATTCTCTGAAAGCAGGGACATATTTTGTTTTTGTCTTTGTATCCTTAGCACTTAGCACAGTGCCTGGCATTCAGTAACTGCTTAATAAATGTTTGTTGAATGGCTGATTTCAGAACTTCTGCCTAAGCTGACCTTTACCCATGAAATGAATAGGAGAAAGGACGCCTTGAATCCAGTCTCTCTGGAGGATTCACAGAAAGACATGAACAAAGACTGCACTGGATGAAAAGGCATGAAGGGGTTGAGATCCACATCAGTGAAGGAAATGCCTGCATTGATGAGATCCAGATCCTCCAAAATATGGATTCCCCACACATGAAAGCCTCCTCCCCCCTCCCATTCCATAACCACATCCTCACAGCCTTCAAATCTCAGCTCAACCCTGTCTCCTCCCAGAACTCCTGGTGACTCAGTGACCAGTTTGCATGATACAAATTCAATGCCAAACCTCTTCCCCATTCAGTGCAGCCGATCAATTGTCTGTGCATGCCTCTCTCTGTAGCACCATCTACCACAAAGAATTTCAAGTGTATACACAAATAAAAGGTCATGGCATTAAGAAGCTAGAAGCAAATGGCTAGAGGTGTCTTTCAACTAAACAAAGGACAGACATAATCACGGAAGATTTTTAAGAAGATGAAATTGAAAATTTTTTTGCCAGTAGGTAGGAAAGGAAAGAGAAGTTGGTGATTGGGGGAAAATGTTTTACATCGAATCTCTCCGCTGAGAGTAATTTTCTTGGATTTTGGAGCAAACTTGTGATTTCACTGGTATAAGGAACTTCCAGGCAACAAAGTTGCACAACCAAAAGTTTGCCCTTTTTCTTCAAGTTAGGGTCTTAGAGACTCAGTTAGGCCACTAAGACTTGCCCCAGGTTACAGAGCAGGGATGTGTCAAGAGAAAGAAATTAAACCTTGGTCGTTCTGACTCCTACGAGACTTTTTTATCCGCTATGTCACACTTCCTCTCCCATATTCAACATCTATGGGGAATTAACATAAATATATGACCAAAAGTCATTCCCTGGTAGATAGTACAGCACAGGATAAGGACAAATATTTCTCAAAAGAATAGCAAACTATCGACAACCATATGAAAAATTGCTCTAAATCATTAATAATAAGAGAGATATAAACCAAAACAACTCAGAGATATCACCCTTACACCCAGGAAATTTGCAAAGATACACTCTTTATGAAGAGGCTGAACCATTCTACAAAGCAATTTGGAATTATGATTTTTAAAAAGTGAATAGAATGTCCATGACCCAGAGATCTCACTACTAGGTATATACCCCAAGGAATTAAAAACCATGAAGAAACTGGACAACTAGGTGGCACAGTAGATAGAGCACTGGCCTTGAAGTCAGGAGGATCTGAGTTCAAAGTATCTGTGACCTCAAATGCTTAACTAGCTGTGTGATACTGGGCAAGTCACTTAACCCAGATTGCCAGCAAAACAAAAAAAAAGCAAAAAAATTAAGAAATGTCTTATAATTGCAAAAGCATTCACTGCAACCCTGGGCTCTGAAAGGTAAGTTTCATCTTATTTTGTCTGGAATGAGGCCCCTGCCATTTCCTGGCCATTTTCAAACCATGCCTCCATTTGCATACATCTCCTTTCTAGTTCCCCTTTATAAATCACCTTCCCCAATTAGAATGTATGCTCCTTGAGGGCAGGGACTATCTTGCTTGCTTATGTTTACATACCCAATGCCTGGCACATAGTAAGCATTTAAGAAATACTTTTTCCATCAATTCACATTGTGGAATCAAGGAACTAGAAACAAAGTAGGTACCCATCCATTGAAAACAATGGCTAAACAAATTATGGCACATGAATATATTGGAATATTATTGTATCATTAGAAACAAGAGATATGGAGTATTCAGAGAACATGGGAAGACTCATCTGAACTGATACAGAGTGAAGAACCAAGAAAACAATGTATACATAATGACTAGATGCAATGTAAATGGAGAGCTCAAGAAAATGAAGTTGAATACTGTGTAATTATAATGACCAAGCTTAACCCTAGAGAAGAGTTGAAAAAAAAGCATCTCCCTTCTTTCACTGCAGAGGTGGATTATGGGTATAAAAGAATTCATAGTGCATAAATTCAGTGGCTCTGTTGGTTGATTTTGCTGAACTTTTTTTTTGTCTTTTTCTTTTAAAAACTCTTTTAGAAGTAAACTTGACATAAAAAATAAATGGCATCAGTAAAAATAAAATAATCTGTCATCATGATACAAATTCAACTCCCCAATCTCCCCACTCAATAATAGCCCTTTTAATTTATCGTCAGCATTTGATCAGAAACTTCTCCGGCATCAACTGGGATGGGGGTATTGGCTTTGATTTCCACATTAGACTGTAAGATCCTTGATAGCAGCTACTGTGTATAATCTCTATTTAGTAATTCATGAAATCTAGAAAAGTTCATTAGTTCATTTGGCAAACACTTATCATGCATCTACTGCATATCAAGCCTTTCCTAGCTCTGGAGGCATAGATACACAGCAAAAGTGCCACATGTAACTCGGTTATTATCACTTGAAGAAAGTGAGGACATGCCACTGAAACAGAAGGAAAATGAGGAAGAAGGAAGAATTCAAATCCTGTAACTGAACACTGTGAGACTTTATAACACTGGAGAGCCTTCCCTAGCATCTGCCCTTTTCGGGAAATAATAAGGACCTCATTCAGCCCTCCAGAGATACACATTTCCAAAGATTTCCAGAAGGGGCCAGTGAGACAGATTTATATCTGCCATGTGATTGGTTTACAAAATCCCCCTAATGGCACCTTTCCAGCAGACCTTAAAGGGATGGATGGACCCCTGGGATGTCATGTCCATGAAATAACAGCTAGAATGTTCCACTTTTCCAAAATTCCTGCTTGTACCTACCCCTGGGAAAGAGACATTTCCCATAACCCCCCCCCCCCCAAGCCTTTCTTGCTTTAGTCATACATGAAGGGCTAAGTGATTGATAGCAGCTCACAGAAGCTAAGGATAAAGACGCAGTAGTACTCAGTGGTTTACAAAGTGCTTTCCTTACACCAGCCCTTTGGGGTAGGCGGGGTAAACTGTGGCATGTTTTCTTCATCTTCCCGAGTCTTAGTCTAGTCTTCTGTAAAACAGAAATCATAATACATGTACTACTTACAACACCAACTTTCAGAAGAAAAACCCTTTGCAAAAATGAAAACTTCATAGACATCTGAGGTATTATTCTCATCCCCACTTTAGCTATTTTATCTGTGACCTTCCACAGTAGTCCTCAACTACGCAAAATGGTAAGGTTGCAGTGGGTTCCCTACCCCTGGTTTAGAGCCTAGGCAGAAGCCACATATGCATGTAGGAGTGGGGTGTGTGTGTGTGTGTGTGTGTGTGTGTGTGTGTGTGTGTGTGTATTGTGTGGGGGCACACATGCATGACCTACCCATGATGCTGAGCATGGGGTAGGCTCATGGTGAGCAACACCATAGGCATTTATTGTGTCTGGGAGCTCCTGTCTACCTGTTGACACAGGAGAAAGGAGGATCCTACTGATAGAAGCACCAAACAACAGAGTTGGAAGGGATGTACCTCAGAGGTGGCTAGTTTAACTCAACCTGAACAATAAACCCTTTCATAACACCCCCGACAAGGTATCATTCAGGCTTTGCTTGAAGATGTCAAGGGAGAGGAAACCTCCTCCCTCCTGAGTCAGCCCATTCCACTCTTAGATAGCATTAAATGTTGGGAATTTCCCCTTAGGACAAGACCCAATCTGCCCCATCCGGGGCTCCTCATTCTGCCCTCCTGCACATGAATGATAGTTCTTCAGATGTTTGGAGACAAGTATCTCATTCCCCTCCAGGTTCCTCTTTGCCAGCATAAACATGCTCAGTCTCTTTAACCAGTCTCCATATGGCATGATCTTGAAATCCTTCACCATCTTGGCTGGGTTCCTCTGGATGCTCAGAGGCTTATCATTGTCCTTCCTAAAACGGCATGGCCAGAATGAAATACCATGCTCCAAGTATGGACTCAGGCCTCTCCTTCTGAATCTGAGAGCCTGCTGTCAGGCAAGATTAAAATCCTTGGCAAAGTTGACATGGATAGAAGAAGCTGTCTCTTTGACCTTCTCACCCTGGAAGATCCCTCTGCCCTTTGGCCCCCCTGCTCTGGTTGGTAAGTTCCTCCCAGAACCTCCATTTTGAGGAAGTGCCAAGGCCGTCTCCATGTTCACTCCCTCACTTCTCTCTCAGTTCTGCTCATGACTCTCTGGACTTGTCCTCCATGCCTCTGTGTAGATACCTCCCTCCCACCCCCGCTTTTCCTGGTGTTCAGCACAGTGCCTGACACATAGTAAGAAATTAATAAATGCTGGCTGACTTGACTTAAATGGCAGGTGAGCTCCCAGAAGCTGGTGGCTTCTGTAACCCAGGGGACCACTGGCATGAAGCTTCTTCTCCTTCTACAAACTATAACCATTCTTCATTGCCCACTGTCCAAACTCCACTGTTTGCCTCCAAATTTCTTTACAATCTGGCTTTCCTCTACTGTTCCAATATTACTTTCCATGATTCTTTAATACTCTCTTGGTTGTAATCAAGTCAGTTTCCTGAACCAGCTTGATTTCCCTGTCTATCGTCCCTTCTTGGAACACCATGCCTTCTTCCTCAGTGTGAACCTAGTGGGGACTTCCATAAAGAGAGAAAAGTCTATTTGGAGCCAGAAACTAACCCCATCCCCACCCCCATGGTGAGCTGGGTAGGGGAAAATGCTTTTTAGCAACCACCTTAAGTCTGAAATCCACCCTCCTCAGAGATTGAGTGTGTAGAGGGGAGAATGTGCCTCTCATTCAGGGAGGATGCTGCTATGCCTTCTCAGGAAATATTCCTCTGTAAAAGCTAATTGCTGCTAATTCATTAATTGATACTGTAGAAATGGTAACTGGTCAGTTAACCTTGGTGGGGGGGGTTATACTGGATTAGGGCTCATGAGTGATAGTATTAGAGAACCCCAAAGCCCTCAAGTGTTTACCCTAGAACACTGAGAGAAATAGTAGCTTACTTCTGGAGACCCAACATGTGAATCTGAGTGGGAACAGGGAGAAGGAGCCAAGAGTTTGTGCTACATCTATTCATGGCCTTGAGTGTGTGTCTTTTGTGTATTGTTTTCAGTTAGGTGCAATAAATCCTCTTCTGTATTTGATATATTGCTAGCCTGAGTGCTTTCATGGGAGTTAAGGGGCTTTCTCTTTCCTATAAAGACCTATACATATGTCACATTCCAATGTTCCCACTGGCAGTCCTGGTTAGGGTTTGCACCCAACTTCTGTGCTTTGCAAAGAGCATCATATGGTTTGGTTATCAAAAAGCGTGATTACTGAGATATTCCCAGGACTGAACACGGTTCATGTAAGCCCAGAGTTTTTGTTCTGGGTCATGGGTTCCACATGTAAAGTAATTTAGCCAACAATTGCCTTGCTCTTTGATCTGATGGGATCTTTCCTCTCCATCATGTAACTTATATAGGCTTTCTTGTAGGATACAGTACCTTCTCTTTCCCCATACCTATTCTACTGTGCCTACAGGTGGCATCAATACCACCCCATATGATAAAAAAATCTGGACAATGGCCATAGGCTACCTCATTCATACTACCTGGGTGACCAGGCCAGTGTCATCTACTCCCACTATGCTTCTGTTCATTAGTAGGGTTCTAACCCTGGTCAGTAACACCATTTGTTTTTATTAAAATGTTTTATTAGTTTTCTTCTTAAAAACCAAAGCTGTCAATTCTTAGTGACTCCACACTACCTCAGTAGGACCTTTTCATCGAACAAAGCAGTTTAATTAAGCAAAAGAAATGAATACGTTGGCCAACTCTAAAAATGCATGCCTATAGAACACTCCCTAGCTGCCAAAGCCTGCTTCATCACAGGTCCTCTGACAATACCATCTTCAAAGGGCTGTCCTAGTGACCATCACCTAACCCCAGCAAAACAATTCTGAGGCACAGGACAAAGGCAACACACTCACCTACAGGGGAAGAAGCAGGCCTAGAGAAGGAAGTGACTCTGGCTCACCACCACACAGCAAGTCCCTCGTACATTTACTCCTTTCTCTGCTGACCTCACTGAAGTCAAGGCTCCTGCTTTCCGTGGCCCTGGAGTGCTGCCAACCCCAACACTTTGGGTTCCTTAGCTGGAATGCAGATGTTTAACCTTTCATTTTAACCCTCAACATCCTGGTGGCCAAGCCTTCCTCCTTCTCTGAGCATGTGGGGAAAGTTGGAAGCAGATCTGCTCTAGCAGGGCCTGAGTCCCAGAGGAGGGACATCTAAATTACTCTCAAAGTTATACAATGTTAGTCCTCGTCAACTTAAATCCTTAAAATGCAATTCATTAATGTGTATGAAGAGACACAGGCTGGGTGGGAATGGTACTGCTCTAGTTTGGGGTGAAATGGGAAGATTTTTTTCCCACCCTTGATGTCTTAATGAAGCTTGCTTGCTCCAAGCCCCTCTCTCCTCACTCCCAAGGTCAGTGTCATGAAGGGTGGCTTCTCTTGACGTAGATCTTTGATCCCTGACTCGACTCTGATTCGGTAGGAATTTTCTTTTTGGGTGTGTGGGGGTGGGGATAAAGGGCATAATATGTCCCAGTTGCTTCAGCCTGAGTCAGTTTTCCTACATCTGGTTTCCATTAAGGCCTGTACAGTCCAGATGAATAAGTAATAATAGAAAAATAAAAGGATTAGTATTTTCGACTCCATTGGTCCAGATGGGTCCTCCCCACCCCCATCCTCAACTCCCACTACCCGAAGAGAACCCAATGCCAAAGCCAGATCCTTCTCCCACCCCACCCCCAGTTCTCCACTTCACTGTGACCTAGAGTCCCTCACATTGTTTCACTAGTGCCTTTAACCCTCTGTCTTCTGTAGCCTAGGAGAGATGGAGCATAGATTTAGAGCAAGAGGGGACTTTAGGAGAGAGTTTAATGCTACCATTTTAGAGATGAAGAAACTGAGGCCCAGACAAAAGTGTTATGCTCAAGTTCTCACAGGTTTTGGGGGCACAGCTGAGATTTGAACCTAGGTTCTAAGGCCACAAATCCAGTGTTATTAATACTGTTCGATACTGCCTTCCTTAACAAAGAGCAGCCCAAACAGGGCTGTGAGTCAAGAGTCCCACAGTAGCCTTGCTGCTTACTGCCCCCTGGTATGAAGGCAGTCCCCACTACCTGGTTTCTTCCCCTTTCTGGGAAGTCACTATGACCCCTACCTGGGGGGTGGGGAAGAGGGGGTTGGCACTGACTTGCAGCAGGTGGTGATGTTGATGAGACAGGCTAATCCTTTCCCGTTCATGTATGTACTATTTATAATGGGGCAACTTCATTTTTCCAGTGGCTTTTTCCAGCAAGGAGGAAGATCTAGGTCGTGTCCCTGATGCCCCGCCTTCTCCAAGACCCTGGCTCCAAATCATTTGTTTTGCATAGACCATCATATCTTGGCCCATTGTGAAGAGAGCAGCTTCCCCTATTCACTGCCTCCTTCACTCTGTCTCTCCTGAAATGGAGATTTTATAGGGCAGAAGAACAACCCTTTTGGAGAAGATACAATTCTGTGGGGCCAGTGCTATTCAGATGCTTGAAAAGCTGTATTGCAGAAGAGAGAGTAGGGAAGGATAGGGAATAAGCATTATTAAGTGCCTCCTATGTGCCAGGCATTGGGCCAAGCAACTTACAGATATTAGCTCATTTGATCTCATTTGAGTAGACCTTTCTGGGTGGTTCTACAGGGTAGATCAATGGGTTGTAGTTATAAGAAGGCAAATTTTGGCTTTGTATAATCAATCGATTATAAATATATACATATATTATTAATCGATTGATGAATCCATAAACATTTACTAAATGTTTACTATGTACCAGGCTCTATGAATATAAGACAAAAATTCAATTCCCTGCCCTCAAGGAGCTTAGATTCTATAGGAAGAGACAACATGTAAAAACATGGTAATTTGTGGTAAGGGGAGGCATTTCCTAACAAGGAGAATTTTCCGAGAGTGGAAAGGGCTGCCTCATTAAGCAGTTAACTCCCTGTCACTGTAGGCTTTTCAACAGAAGTTGGATGATCATGATCCAAAGCAGTGGTATCAAACTCAAATAGAAACAAGAGTCCTTAAATCATATATAATGATCCCCACGGGCCACTTATTGCCTTAAAAACCACATATCAACATCTATGTTTAATTGTGTTTTTACTTATTTTGTTAAATATTTTCCAATTACATGTTAATCTAGTTCAGGCCATACTCAAGAGTGTTGTGGGACACGTGTTCAACTTCTCTGGTCTAGAGGGAGTCTAATGGGTTAAATGACTTTTAAAGTCTCTTTAAGATATATTAGCCTCTAAAATTAGGTATAATTTAATTGTTTCTTTACCCCCTGGAGGGAGATAGAGGTATTGACGCTTTCCCACAGCTTCTTCCTTTCTGTTGATAGATTTTCCCATCAGACTCTTTTATACCTAAAGGGTAGAAAAACCTAAAAAGGGCAATTCTCATTCTGCCTAAAGGACTGGTGGCATGTGTCTCAATCAGGCAGAAATGGATCAAGGACAAAAGATTCATCAGTCTAACTTGAGTCACACCTAGATTGGTTCTCCATGATTCTGATGGTCAGTTTCTTTCAGGCATGAAGTAATTGAGTAAGACCGAATCATTTTTAGTTTTCCCATAGAACCCTACCTAGGGGCTGAAGGGTTTAACAAATCTATTTAGCCCTGTCCCCTGGCAGGATACCAGCTAAATAAACCATACCAAACAGAATAAGTCATCTTAAGTCTATAGATTTCTAAGGAAGCCTCTGAGACAGAAAGATTTGTTCATCCATTCTCCACGCATCCAAAAGTCTGGGCATTCAAATCTTGGAAAATGATAATGTACTATCAAGTATGTAGCATGGGGTAAAAGATACCAGGCTGGGTATTGGAGGATCTGGGTGTGAATCCTGGCTCACATACTATCTGTAAGGCTGGGATCCTCAGTTTCCTCATTTGTAAGATGAAGGGTTTAGACTATTTGCTCTCTAAGACCCCCCTATGACATGGAAGCCATCTCAAGGAATAAGACCAGAAGCTCACAGGTCTGGATCTGGAAGCAACCTCAGAGGTCATTAAGCCCAGAGAGAGTAAAGAAACAGACACAAAGTCACACAAGTGGTCAACGGTTGAGCTGATACAGGAAATCAGGTCTTTGGCTCTAATTTCAGAACTCTTTCCACCACGCCACTCTATCTCCCATCAAAAGGCCTAAAGATTATGCCCTAGAAAGAAGCCATCCTTTCTTCCTTCCCTCCCTCCCCTTCCTTCCCTCATTTCTTCCTTCCTTCCCTCCTCCCCTTCCTCCTCTTCTTCCTTCCCTCATTTCTTCTTCCTTCCCTTCCTCCCCTTCCTTCCCTTCTTTTCCTCCTTCCCTCATTTCTTCCTTCCTTCCTTCCTTCCCTCCTTCCCTTTTCCTTTCTCTCATTTCCTCCTTCCTTCTGTCCCTTTCTTTCTTCCCTCCTTCATTCCTTCCCTTCTTTTCCTCCTTCCCTCATTTTTTCCTCCCTTCGTTCCTTCATTCCTTGCTTCCTTCTATCTTTCTTTCCTTCCCAGACTGCCTACTATATACACTAGGGACAATAATAAAGCTCATTAGCAGCACAATATAATTTAAAAAGTGCCAAAAAATAAAATCTGGGTTCTGGTTCCAGCTTTGTCACTAACTAGCCTCATGGTTGGGGCAAGACCCTTCCCTCTCTGGAAAACAGCCTCCTTATCCATCAAACTAGATGATGTCTGAGGCCCTTTCCAGCTTCAGGGCCAATGACCCTTCTTTGAAGGGTTCTTCAAATCAGTTTGCAAGGTAATGATGCCTCCCAGCCTCCCAGCCGCCTAGCAGTTTGTTTTATTCATCTACTAGAGGTGGGATACCACCTTTCATCAACCAAGATCCTCACCTTCACACTTCCTGCTCTTTCTCTCACTCTGCTCTCTGAAACTCCTGAGGGTGTTGATGTTTAATCAACTGAGCTTGAAGGGGAGTTTCTCAGCTCTCCTTTAAGAGCCATCCTTCCTGGGACCAGTAGAAACTAAGAACTCAGCACCCATTTCCCCTCTTCCCTCCTTGGCATCCCTATACTATGTAGCAGGGTGAGTAGGTGTCAGAAGAATGAAGTCCAATCCAAACTTCGGTGTGGGTAGCACAACCTTTGCTTTCTCATCAAACACAGGTCAAGGATGGAAAAATTCCATCAAATGAACCACAAGAGGAGGCATTGGTCCTTGGGTACCACTGAGTCAGGAATCAGGGGTTTATAAGGGAACCAAAGCTGTAGACATGGATGCTTCAAGAATGACAAATGCTCCCTGGGAAATGGTTTTGTTGAGAGTAGTGTGGTATAGACATAAAGTTATTAGGCTGGAAATTAAAAGGCTTGGGCCCCTACTCTGTTACTAATTCAGCTGTGCCACACTGGGCAAGTAATCTCCCTCCCCTGTCCTTCTGTTTCCTTACCTAGTAAATGAGGAGGTTTGGCTAGATCAGGGCATGTCATAGACCCCTTGGGCACTCTGGTGAAGCCCAGGGAACCCTTCTCAGAATTGTGTTTGTAAATAATTGAAGGAAATGCTAAACTTCAGTTAGTAGCTGATGAAAATGAAGATATAATTTTTTTTTCCCTATCCAAGTCCATGGACCCCCTGAAATCTATCAACTGGAAGATCATGAGCTCTACCTAGAAGATAATTCTCTCTCTCTCTCTCTCTCTATCTCTCTCTCTCTCCCTCTCTCTCCTGGCATCTTGGGAACAAACAAAGAGTTAACAAACAAGAGTGGAAAGAAAGAGAGGGAATTAAAATCTTCCATGCTCTCCAAATGGCTGCAAAGGAAATCCAGATGCTGGGAGCAACATTGTCCCAGGGCTATAGTACCTCGAGTAAGGAAGAGCATTCCTCATCCTCAGCTGTTGGTGTGGCTGGAGCCAAGAACAACTCCCTGATAAGATCGTGGGGGATGGAGCTGCTCCATCTGGACTTGCAGAGGAAGCACTTGGAGCAGGCAGCCAAGCCAGGGCCAAGCAAAGAAGGAGGCATGTGTAGGCTGTCTGAGGGAGACTGGAGATGAGAAAGGGCTGCATACCCACCTCAAGAGTGTGGAGGGAACCCTGTTTCAACAGGGACATCCTGACTCTTGGAAGCTCTGCCAAGTACCATCCTGAGTGTGCCACAATGCCCTGGGGATCTTCACTTACCTTTGCCAATGTTAAACCAGAAGTGTGGAGGTGGTGGGTAATCATGGCGGAAAAAGGTTTGTGTATGCACATACATTTACACAAAGGTTACAGCCACATGTAAGAACAGACCCATGTGCAAATTTACACACACACATATGTACTGTATGTGCCCTGTTTGTATCTATGGACCACAATAAGTATGTGACTTGGGAACATGGATGGACAAATGGACACACTGGGAATATCTGGCTGGCAGGCTGGCCAGATGGGTTACTGGGAACGTGCAAAAAAGACGGATGAACAAATAGATGGCTGGAGAGCAAACTCACCCAGTCTACCAATAGTAGGACCTGAGTAAGCCATCTAATCTGGCTGCTTTACCTCCGTTAGGCAGATGGCTTGTGTTTAGCCCACAACTGGCAGTCATTTTGGGGCTGTTCATCCAAAGAGGCCCTACTTGGGGATTCAAGGAAGTGGGGAAGGGTGGGGGTACCAAGCTGGTTTTAACTCTCATTTCCCTCCCCAAACATCAATATAAATACAACTTCCACTTTCTCTGTTCTTTGAAATGAGTCAGAGGGTTCAAATCTAGGTTTTTGCTATTTATTGAATTTGGACATGTAATTTAACCACTCTGGGCCTCTGTTTCTTCTTTTGTGAAATGCCTCATTGGGCTAGATCAGGGATTCTTAACCTGGGGTCCATAGACCCTTAAATGGTCTGGGGGCAGATTTCCAAGTCTGTGAACTTGGAGGAGGGGGAAAATACATCTTTATGTTTAGAGAATTGGTTTGAAAACTATCTCTTTTATTTTAAGCATTTAAAAACATGATTCTGAGAAAGGGATGCTTCCCTAGACTGTCACCCATAGGGTCCAGGACACAAAAATGGATAAGAACACCTGGGCCCTTTCAGCACTAGGTTCTCTGGGCCTGTGAACTCTGCATGTTTTCTCAATCTAGATGCCAGGTTAAAATCTAACACAGGAGCATAGGCTTGGTGCTGGCAGGGACCTTGGAGGTCATGTGACCCAGGGGCCCTTAGCCTATTTTGTGTCATGGACCTCCTGGTCAGTATGCTGAAGCCTAGGGACCCCTTTTCAGAATCATGGTTTTAAAATAATTGATACTACATTAATTAATGCTACATTTGTTGTGAAAATAAAATTGTCATTTTTTTTCCATTTCAAGTTCACAGACTCCTTTGAAACCCCACTTCCTTTGCGTGTGTGTGGGGGGGGGTTGTGGACCCCCTCAAAATAAAAATAAATAAATAAAATGTAAAAAATATATGATCTGGTCTAACTCTCATTATGCACATCAGGAACCTGGGGTGTGAATTAGCTGATTTGAAATCACACAGCTGACACGAAGCAGAACTGGTCTTTAGACAACATGCCCAGAGCTCCCCTTCCATGGGGCCATGTTGCCTCCCTCATACTCCTAGCATTTAACATGGGAGAACCCAATGAATTAACAAACAAACAATAAAACACACACACAACCACCAGCACCACCAAAACCAACTCTATATGCTTTTGCTCTGGAACGCTTCCAGGCCTATCCATTACTCATGGCTCTAAGGAAAACATTTTATAAGCCTTAAAACACTAGAAAAAAGGGAGTTGTCATCAACTGTACACTTTGAGAATCTGTGATTTCCTTGGTGTGGGTTACCAACTCACACTGTAACCACTCTGAGCTTGGTGGATGGTCTTCAAGAATGGTTGAGTTTGAAAAACGAGCAGCTGGTGGCCAGCATTCTAGAACTTAGCCAGATGACTCCTCAGAGAGATGCTGAGGTCACCATGTTGGTAGCTGAAGGCTTTCCAGTTGGGTAGGACTGCCAGGGCTTGGATTCTGTTGGCATCACTTGAAGAACACGAAATTGCTTCGCCACCACAACAAGGCAGTAAGAGGAGGACTTTGTGAATAAGTTACGATCTTGGTTATTGTCTAATCTAATTTCCTCATTTTACAGCTGTAAAATTTACATTTTACAGGGCAATAGACTCAGAAAGGCCAAGTCACACACAGCTTGAATGTGGCAGGGCCTGGACTAGAGCCCGGGTTTCCTAACATTTTATCCAACGCTCTTTCTGATGTAATAACTTTATCCAGCGCCACTCTCTCCCCCCATTAGCCCCTTGATCATAAAACAAGTACCAACTTGTTTACATCTCATCTCCCTCCTTAGAAAGTGAGCTCCTGGAGGGCAGGGACAGTGTCTTTTTGCTGTGCTTTGTATCCCTGGTGCTTGGCATAAGTGCTTGTTACATAGTGAGCACTGAGAAGTGCTGATTGACTTACTGATTTTTGAGGGCTCCCAAAGCCTTAAGAAAAAAAGGATTATTGAATTAGATTTTAAGCTAGTAAGGTCCTTAGAGATAGATCTAAAGTATCATGGATTGCTGGAGCTGCCTGGGGAATAGGGACCCCTTCACAGAATCATGTTCGTTGACTCCATTCACAACTGAAGGAAATCCTCAATTTTAGTTCGAGTTAATAAAAAACTAAAGATATAATATTTTTTCCTCTTCTAAGTTCACTGGGAACCGTGAAATCTATCCAGAGCCCTCCAAAGTTAAGAACTCCTGATTTAGCCTAATGCACTCTTATTTTGAAGATAAGGAAACAGAATCAAGTGATTTGCCCAACATCACAGAGGTAATACGACATGAGGATGTGGATTTGAACTCATGTCCTAAGTGATCCATATCTGAGCAGAGAAACCAGGAAGAGTTCTTTCTTCCAGGCCCACCCCCTGTAGCTGTCCAGCTGAAGGAGATTTCTAAATAGCCACACACTCAATGCTTTTGGGACAACCTGCTAAGACTCAGAGGTGGGGTAGGGAGAGAGGAACTTGAGAGGCCCCAGGGAAGTGTGGAGTTTCTTTTTTGGCCCTGAACTTAACTTGTGACATCACCATGTGGCATTTTCTCCTGATGCTCTCAGTACTTTCCTAACTGAGTCAAATGTCTTTTCTCCTCCAGCTGGGGATTTAGGGAACAGAGAAATTCTAGCACTAACCCAAAGCCACTGACCACAGTGGGGACTGAGCAAGGAACAGAAGTAGGGCTTTTAGGGCTCTGTGACTTTCATTCTGACTACTAGACCGTGCCCTCTGGCTAGCAAGGAACACAAATCCCCTCCTTGGTCCTACGTTCTGTGCAAAACCCTTATCCTGCTTGCCAAGTCCCAATATTTACAAATATCACCTCGTATTATCATCACAAAAACTCTGGGAGGTAGATGTTATTATCTACCTATTATACAGGTGAGGAAACATGAAGACAGAGGATAAAGGATTCACCCAGGGCTGAGGCCAGCCAAATCTCTAACTCTTCCCATGGGTCCTTTACTCGACAGATGTCCCAGCCTTAAAATAAAGGCAATCACATCAGCTTTCAACGGCATTTTTAGGGCTTAAAATGTACTACTTACGTCTGAGGAAGAATAAGTAAGCATCCTATATGAAAAATGGGATGTGTGGTACTATCAGAATGATCAGTGCAGTTCCCTCTGGTCACAGAAATCCAGATTTTGAGAGTACCACACTCCTCCTGAACGTGGGAAGGTGTGGAAAGAAACGGACAACCAGGGGAGCTTCATTTCACTTGTCTGTGTGGAGAAGAACTGGGCAGGCTGAAAATAAAACTCCAGAGACAGACCTGAGTCAGGAAAACCTGAGTTCAAATCCAGCCTGACATTTACTATTTGTATTACAAGTCACTTAATCTGTCTACCTCAGTTTCCTCATCTATAAAATGGAAAAATTAATAGCATCTATCCCCTCTAGGGTTGTTGGGAGGATTAAGGGAGATAATATCTGTAAAGCATTATAGAATTGTTAGCTTGCTGTTCTTCAGGTGTATCCCACAATTCCTGACCCCCTTTGGTGGTTTGCCATTTCCCTTTCTAGCTCATTTTACAGATGAGGGACTGAGGTAAACAGGGTTAAATGACTTGTCCTTGGTCACACAGCTAGTAAGTGTCTGAGGCTAGATTTGAACTCAGGGAGATTAATCTTCCCGATGTTTGGCCCATCGGTCTAGTCACTGTGCCACCTAAAAACTGATACTTTAATAATAGATTTGGGTTTAAAGCTTCACCCAGGAAATACTGTAATTCTTTGTCTACTAGTGACTTTAACAGTAGTAACTTGAATATATAAGGTCATTTACAGTTTACATCACTTTCCTCACTAATACTTTGAAAGGGAGGTTAGCAAAGAATTATTCCCATTTTTCATATTAGGAAACAGGCCCAGAGAAGGAAATTGACTCACAGCTAAGTAGCAGAACTGAGATTCCATCCCGGGAGGTCTTTGGACTCAAATTCAGCCTAGTGTTTTCCCTCATTATACTGTAAGTGTATCTTTGCCTGAAACAAACTCTTACCTTCCTTGTCTCACCCCTTTCAGCTCTCCCCTTCCCTCCCTCCCCCATAGCAATTCATCTGATCTAAAGTAAACTATGGGACAGTAACCTTGACTTGGATTCTTAGCAAACTTCAATCTAGACTATAGCATCAAAGAGGCAGAAAAGGAACAAAGCATCACTGAGAGCCAGCACGGTTTCAAACAGGTCACGCCGATCAGGTTTAAACATGACACATAGCAGGAAGGGGCACCTAACATATTGGATAGCAGAACCAGGACCCAAAAATATCTCGAGAGGCTAGATCACTGGGCCAAATCCGAGGAGGTGAAATTTAGTAGTGAGAAATGTAAAGTCTTTCACTTGTGTTCAGAAAAATCACCTTTAAACAAACAAGGTGGGGGAAGTAAAGCTAGACAGTTGTTTGTCTGAAAAAGATCTGAGAGCAATAGTAGACCACAATCTCAATATGACTCAGTATGGTCATATATCAACCAAGAAAGCAGTTGTGTGCAAAAAAGAAATTCTACACCTGTTTGGCCTGGAGACCAGAGAACAGAACCAGGAAGAATGGATAGAGGTTTCAAAGAAGCAAAACGAAGTTTGATGTAAGCAAAAATTTCCAAATGGACTAATCAGTAGTGAGGAACCTATGGCCACATGTGACCCTCTAGGTCCTCAAGTGAGGTCCTATTCAGTCAAAGGGCCCCCCCTTGAAAACCTAGAGGGCCACATGTGGCCTCAAAGCTGCAGGTTCCCCACCCCTGGACTAGATGGCCAAAGAGGCTCCTTTCAGCTTTCAGACTGTGTATCACAGGGTGATCCCAAAGTCTTAGTGTGGCTTTAAGCTATCAAATCTTAAGTTTTCAATTAAAGCTTAAATTTTAATCTATTGAAGCTTAAAACCCCATTTAGACTTTGGGGGCATCCCATATTTGTGACAATTATCAATGACAAGCACGCATGCCAACGACATTTCTTGGTCAGTCACTTCTTTACTGGAGATTGGAATGTGAGAGAAGGCAGTGGGCACATTTTAGGATCTAGACTGTTCCTCTGCCAATCAGAAGAGGCAGCAACACCCATACTCCCCTGCAAATGAAGGAGTCTGACTCCCAGTCCTCTTGGCCCATTAACGGAAGTCTTACCCCAGTGTCTGAGCCATGGGATGTGTGAGAGGGAGTGGAGTTATGCCCCCCGGACTCTCTAAGAGGAGGCTGGATGACCACTTAACCCAGGGGGTATTATAGAAGATAATGTTTTTTTTTTCAGGTATAGTTTGAACTGGATGGTCCCTTCCAACTCTTAGAATCTCTGACTTTGATTCCCTTGGGAATCACAGGCAGATGAAGCAAGACTGGGTGTTAGCTCCATTAATGAGGTTAACATCTGAGGAGAGAAGCCTGTACCTGAGAGTCCTACTGCCTTCTTCTTGCTACCTCCACTGACCTAGCAAAAAGGAGAACCCTCCTTCCCCCAGAGTCCTTCTTACTCAGGTGAATTTGGTCAAAAGACCTTTTGTTTCTGGGGAAATTGGGAATCCTTGCATTATTCATAGTTCTTTACCTGTTATTGAAATACATACACCTTTTTTTTGGAGGGGAGAGGGAAAACGGATCTGCAATTCTGGTGATATGGTGAGCTTAGAGTCAGGAAGACCTGAGTTCAAATCTGACCTCAGCCACTTCTTATCTATGTGACCCTGAGGAAAATCACTTTCTCTCAGATGTTTCCTCATCTGTAAAATGAGAGGGTTGGGCTCAATGGCCTCTGAGGCCCTCCTAGCTCTAAATCTATGGACTCCTATTGTAGAAACTCTCTTCACTAGAGCAGATGGTCAAGGAGTCTAGAACTTATGGTCTTTGAAAGTTGCCTTTGGCCATCGTAAGGTTGAGTGACTTGTCCACTTTATTGGGTTTTTTTTTCCTGAGGGGGGAAGTGAGGGCAATTGGGGTTAAGTGACTTGCCCAAGGTCACACAGCTAGTAAGTGTGTCAAGTGTCTGAGGCTGGATTTGAACTCAGGTCCTCCTGACTCCAGGGCTGGTGCTCTACTCACTGCACCACCTAGCTGCCCCTGACTTGTCCACTTTAGAAGTGGAACTTGAACTCAGATCTTCCTGACTGCACGGCCTTTCTGCCTACACCACATGTCCCTCAGACACGCAAATATGGAACAACAAATCCTCTCTTTGGTTTTGAGGGAAAAAAAAACCCAAACCAAAAGCAAACCAAACTCCTTTGGATTTCAACCGTTTTAACAGATGCTTCCTTTTGGCATTGTGCTGCCTTGTTTCTCTCCACCTCCATCACTCTCCTCCCCCATCTGGGGACTGGTTGTCTTTCACAAGTTTGAGGCCAGGGCTGAGAGACGAAGTAGTTACTTCAATTCTCTCTTTAAAAAAAAATCTCTGTTTTACAAGCTTTCATTCGCCATTGTTTATGTAAACAGGTAAATTGTTTCGTGCCTCAATTAAAAACATCTGCCACATAAATGAATACCAATTAACTCATCCTGTTTTTAATTACTCTGTTAATTACACGCAGGCAGCAGAAAGGATGGCATGGGAATAGGGGAAGCCTGCTTGCAATCCCCCCTTCTTCTCCTCCCCACCTCAAGCTTGGCAAGAATCTGAAATATGCCTAGATAATGATGGATTAAGGTGGTTGGTGAAAACAATGGCTCCCAGCCAGCTCCAGGGATTTTGCCTTTCTTCACAACTGCTGCATAGAGACCTCTTCCCTCAGCCCGGAATCCTCCCCTTTCAGGAAACCCCCTCTGGAGAGTTCCATTTCTTGGGCTGGAATGGGTCACTGCTTTCAGACGATCTCCTAGGGCTCCGTGACACTTTCTTTCTCCCCACTTCATTCCCCCTTGCTCTCAAGTCATAACTAGATAATGACATCCTGTCTCCACCTTAATGGCCTCTGTCCAGCCCAGCTCCTCTCTCCGTGTTTCGAAGCCTTACACCCTGTTTGGTATTGGTCATTTTCAAGCCTGATTTACAGGAAGGTCAGCACATTCAGGGACCCCGGAATCAGAACCAGGATCAATGAGGGAAAGTGGTAGGGAGGGCAGATTTGGGCATGACATAACCAAAGGGAAAACATTTTACCAATTCAAACTGGCCAGAAGTAGGATTGGCTGCCTGGGAGGTGGTGGCTTCCATCTGAGGGGCAGGGTACTGTAGTAAATAGGACACTTGATTTAGGGACAGGAAAACCTGGGTTCAAATCTTGCCTCAGACACAGGCTACATGACTCTGGGAAAATCATTTAACTACTTTGTACCTCACTTTACACATCTGTAAAGTCAACTGAATTGCAGCTAGTTCTAAATCTTCAATCCTATGACCCTCCGATGGTAAGTCTTCAAGTTTGGATGACCTAGGCTGCTTGGATGGATCACTGGTCTGGAGTCAGGAAGACCTGAGTTCAAATTTGACCTCAGACACTTACTAGCTGTGCGGCCCTGGGTAAGTCCCTTAACTGGTTTCTGACTCAGTTTCCTCAGCTGTAAAATAGTACCCACTTTCTAGGGTTGTTGTGAGAATCAAATGAGATAATTTTTGTAAAGTGCTCAGCGCAGTGCTTGGCACATAGTAGGTGTGATTGTTGTTATCATTATGACCACTCTTTCAGGGATGCCACAGAGATTTTGGCTGATTAGATGACCTTTGAGGTCCTTTTTAACTCCAAGATTCTGTACCTTATTAAAAGGAGTTATAAAAAGAGCAATAATTCTGTATCCCATAAAAGGAGGTAAATAATAAAATGAGGTATAAATAATAATTAAAAGGAGTCATAATAGAAATATGAGACTTATATAGAATTTAAGGTTTGTGAAATGCTTCAAATACATAATCTAATTTTGGGGCCTTAAGTGATCCTGCAAGGAGCAGAAGAATTAATTAGTCACTAAAACAGCTCAGGAAATGTCTTTAATTTCTCTCACCTTTGTGGAGAAAGGTCAGAGAGCTATAGCTTCTGGTTACTGAGTTTCTTGGGGAAAGGTCCTGCCAATGTCCAGAGTCAAGGACAAGGGCCCAGCTCTCCTGTTTAGTTGGCTCAAGTACTGTCTGATCTCATCATCTTTTCTGTCATCTGCCATAGAAGGGATTCCTATGTCTGTTTGGAGGAGAAGCTAGATAATAATTATAGTAACTCACAGCTATGTAGCACTTTAGGGGCTATAAATCACGTTCCTCATAACAATCCGATGAGATAAAGGTAGATTCATAGACAAGCTGAGGGGAACCATCTAATCCAAGGGTCCTTAACCAGGGTCCGTGAATTTGTTTTAGAAGAAAATCTTTGGATAATTGCATTTCAATATAATTGGTTTCCTTTCTAAGCCTATGTATTTTATTTCATGCATTTAAAAACATTCTGAGTCCTCAGACTTCCCCAAATTGTCGGTCAGTTAGTAATAAACATTTATTAAGCACCTACTATGTGCCAGACACTGTACTAAGCACTAGGGATACAAAAAGAGGCAAAAGACAACCTTTGCCCTCAAGGAGCTTCCAGTTTAACAGGGGAGACAGCAAGAAAATAAGTACGTACAAAGAGATTGACTAAGGGTTCCAGGACACGAAAAAAAGTTAAGAACTCCTGGACTGATCCAACACCCTCATTTTACAGAGTAGGCAGGTGAAGCCCAGAGAGTTTGAGATTTAATACAATTAGTTAGTTGGTGGCAGGGTTGGGACTTAGATTTAGGTCTCTTGACTCAGTCAAGTTCTTTTTACTGCACACCCTGTTCTGTCTCTCCAGGTAAGTAATGCAAAGTATTATCAAAATTTGTAAAAGTATTATAAAGTAATAGAACTATTATATAGAAGCATTATCAGTATTTATATTTATAGAAGAAGTATTTATAGAAGAAGAAATGGGAGTCTCAAGGAGGTTAGTTAAGTCAGAGTCAGCACTTGAACTCAAATCTCCTGACTCCAAACTGACCCCTAAAGGCCTTTTTAGCCCTAAGATCTAAGCTATATTTGTTCTCTCCCATCTAGAAGCATTTCATGATGAGACTCTATGAGGGACCCAGGCTGGTGCCCTTAGAACAAGTCAGACTTTGGTGGTTACACAGATACATAAGCTAGTCTGGATCTACTATCTAGGAATTCTCTAGAAGGTGTCTCCTCCACCCTGGGGGATTCCTATGTGGGAAGCTGTCGGCTGATGACAGTACTTCTTAAAGAGGCCTATTCACTGAATGAATGGGCGTTACCTCACTCTAAGTGAGTACATGAAAAGACCTTAGCCTGAAAAGACCAGGGTCTCCCACTGCATCCTGGGCCATCTCCAGTCATCCTGATGAATATCTGGTCACTGGACCCAGATGGCTCTGGAGGAGAGAGTGAGGCTGGTGACCTCACACAGCCCTCCCTCACTCAAATCAAAGTCAACTGCAAGTCATGTCATCATTTCCCTGATGCCATGGTCCTCTTGGAAAACAGGACAAACACAACAACAACAACCTTAAGAGCAAGCATGACCACAATGGGCTTGTTGATGCACACCATGCCTGGAAGATGAAAAGGATTATGACCATAGTACACGAACAAGGGATGTCCCTACAAGTGATGTCATGACTGGCCACTGCTCCAGGAAACACACTAATGACTGTGGGGGCCCAAATGAGTCCAATCCCAGAAAGCATTTTTGAGCACTCTTTCATAGTCAGGCAACCTTTATGAAATGTGCCCTTGGGCAAGCCACACAAAAAGTTCCCTCAATAAACCCTTAGGATAAATTCAGTTGGGAGAAGGGGAGACAGAAACAGGGTGAGTTTGGTGACTTTGCTGAAAGGGGTGAGGCTCTTGCAGGCATGGCCAGTGAGGATGGGAGATTATTCATTAGAGGCAGCTGACACAGTGGACAGAGCTCTGGGCCTGGAGTCAGGAAGACTTGAGTTCAAATCCAGCCTCAGATACTAGCTATGTGACCCTGGCCAAGTCATTTGACTTCTGTTTTCCTCAATTTCCTCAACTGTATAATAATAGCACTCACCTCTCAGGGTTTTTGTGAGGATCAAGTGAGATATTTCAAAAAGTACTTAGCATAGTGTTTGGTACATTGTGTCTGACTATTTGTGACCTTATTTGGGGTTTTCTTGGCAGAGATACTGGAGTAGTTTGCATATTGGTAATTAAGGTGGGACTTTTTTTTGTTACTGTTTTAGAATGCTAAATTAATTAAGTGTCTTTGATTGAGTCTTACTAGGTGCAAAGCCCCAGGCTGGTTAGCAAACTAGTTCCCTGGTTTGAGAGAGGCAGGAAACCCCCAGGGCCCTAAGGGGAGTTGCTAAGACCAGAGCCAATGGTATGCACCTAAGTTCTGGTCGCTCAGATGATGTTCTAGTCAATGATCTGATGACATCTAAGGACTGTATAAAAAGAGAGAACAGAGTTGTTTGCTTGGGGGCTCTCACTCCTGGAGGAGTGTTGATATGGAGACTCTGGGCAGCCACTCTAAGAGCCTCCTGGCTTGTGAACACAGATGTTGATGCTTTCCTGGTATTTAATCCCTAAACGTGGTTAAAAGGCCTTTCCTGGAATTGTGATTTGGTCTGTTTATAATGTGTGTTTGTAATGTGTTTGTATTTGCTCTGGGGTTTGGAATGCTGTCTTTTCCTCCTGCACTAGGTGAATGATATTTGTATGTTGGATTAAAGTAAGATTGTTAGTCCCTTAACATTGCTTTCCTTAGTAAAGCAGATCAAAAGAACCTGTGCTGGCAGCTCCTGTTGCTGGTCTTGTTGGGTCTTACATGCCTACAGTTGCTGCTAGCCAGATTGTTGTTACAGTTTGCCATTTCTTCCTCCAGCTTATTTTACAAATGAGGAAACTGAGGCAAACAGGGTGAAGTGACTTGCTCAGGGTCACACAGCTAGTAAGTGTCTGAGGCCAGATCTGAACTCAGGAAGATGAGTCTTCCTAATTCCAAGCATAGTGCTAGATGCTATATAACGACATATTACCTCTCCTCTCATCTCCTCTTCTAGGTATTGAACTGATTGTTTCTACTACAATGAAGAAGTTTAATTGTTTGTGGTACCCTTTATACTTCACTGCTGTGGGACAAAGCCCAGACTGCCTCACCCTAGTTATGGCTCTAGTGGACATCAAACTGCTTTTCAAACCACCAGTGGACACTGGTTACATATATGGCAGAAAGAGTCTCAGTGTTTGTATTCTACAGTCATAATCCCTTTAATCTGTATAAGTTTTGTACTTTTCAAAGCTTTTTTGCCTCAGCTGAGTCTTATAACAAACCTAGGAAATAAATGGCTGGAGATATTTTTAGCCTCCTTTAACTGGTGAACAGAAACTAGAAGTGGATTGACTTGAGCAGGTAGTTTGTGGCAGAGCTTGGGTGGGAATGCAGACCTGCTAGGGATTCCTCACCCAGTATTCTCTCCACAGCACCAAACTCCCTCAAATTCATGACACGGAAGCACAATTCCTTTTCAAAAAGGGATCCCTGAACTCCTGCTAGGGCCTGATGATTTCGGATGTCATTGGACCATTGAGCCTCCACTAGGGAGCATTTCTCAGATTCTCTCATATGAAGTCATTCAGAAATGCTCCTCTACTTCGCAAAGATGGGCACTCCCTACCTTGGGCAGAGCCTAACCCATCCATGCTTTATCAGCCTGGGTAATTCTTGTCCAGCCCTTCTGAAAATCTTGCATAGAACATCTACCCAATGAGCTGGAGCCTTCCCCTGGCTCTTTTGATTTTTCTAATCTCTGCCTCAGTTTCCACAGCTGTAAAATGAGCATAATAATAGCACCTACCTCCCATAGTCACTGTGAGGCTCAATATTTGTAAAGCACTTAGCATAGGGCCTGACACATAGTAGGAACTTAAGAAATGCTCCCTCCCTCCCTTTTTTCCTTTCTCCTATCTTCCTTCACTCCATACCTATTTTTTCTTTCTTTCCCTCCTTTTTCTTTCTCTCTCTCTTCCTTCCTTCCTTCTTTCTCTCTTTCTTTCTCTCTTTCTTTCTTCCTCTTCTTTCTTTCTTTCTTTCTTCTTTCTTTCTTTCTTTCTTTCTTTCTTTTCTTTTTCTCTCTCTCTTCCTTCTCCTTTCCTTCTTTCCTTCCTTCCTTCTCTCTCTCTCTCTCTCTCTCTCTCTCTCTCTCTCTCTCTCTCTTTCTTTCCTTGTTTCCTTCCTTTCTTTTCCTTTTCCCCTTCCCTTCCTTAACAAAAATGGATTCTCTCTCCCTCCCTCCAACCCCAGCAAAACCCTTGTAACAAATATTCATAGTCAAGCCAAACAAACTCCCCTATTGGCCTTGTCAGAAATACAGGTCTTGTTCTGTACCGAGTCCATGATCTTCCTGTCACAAGGGAGGTAGCATGCTTTAACATTGGTCTCTGGAATCAAGGTTGGTTGTTGTCTCTTTGAACGTTTCATGGATACTTGTACAACATAGGGTTGGCCACCTGTTGGCTTGCAAGCCATGACTCCAACTGGCCCTCACTGTTTTGGGTCATGCTTGTCCTTGCCGGCTTACATCTATTGTGCATCTAACCAATGCCTTTTGAAAGACGTGTAATTTTGATTCTTTGGAGATCATGAGGTTGAATGTTTAGAAGGCCCAAAGTATTACCAGGAGAAGGGTGGCAATACATCGGAAAGGTAATTTCAATAATCAACATAGCAGCAACTTTACATGGTGTAGTACGGGGATTCTTAATCTGGGGTCAAAGGAGTCTGTGGGTAGATTGTGAGGGCTGTGAACTTGGATGGGAAAAATTATATCTTCACTTTCACTAACCTTTGGGTTCCTTTTGTTATATTATTTTATGCATTTAACAACATAATTTTGAGAAGGGGTCCAGAGGCTTCACTAGATTGCTCAAAATGTTCGTGATACAAAAAGAGTTAAAAAACAAGAAACAAAACAAAACGAAGATGAACTTTGGTGTAGTGGGAATGGTACTGGACTTTAAGTTCAGAGACCTGGTTTCAGATCCAAATTCTAGCACCACCAGTGCAATCCTGAGCACACCACTTCACTCCCTCAAATGTCAGTTTCCTCATCTATAAAATGGGATGATAAACCTGGCACTACCCACTTCAATGAGTTATAAGACAAGCACTCTATAAACTTTCAGGTATGATAGAAATAGGAAGTACTGTCTTATTTCCCTATGGCCCTTTGACTCCTTCAAAACATCCCTCTACCGTCACACTGTCCCTTTATTACTTTGTGGCCTTTTAACCACGTTTAGGGATTAAATTCATCAGTCGCCGTGATTGCTAGAATAGCAACTAAATTATTAAGAGCGGGTGGCCCCGTACAACTTGTTCTCAGACTGCCATGGATTGCGGGGAAGAAGTAGAAGTTCAGATAACTTTATCCCTCTTCCCCTCATTCTAGAACAAGTCTCTGGCATCTGTTTCTTCTGATCTTGGTGCGGACATTGGTCTGACTTTAAATGAGGATACAGCAGATTGGAAAGATACTGTTACTTGTACAGGGCACAAGTTAGTTTTCTTAGTTTGCAACAATATAGAATGGGGGCTCTTAATCTTTTCTTGTGTCATGGACTCCTTGGGCATTCTAGCGGATTCTAGTGAAGCCATATTTTCGCATGTTTTCCAAAATGAAATACGTGCATCAATACATAAAAGGAAACCAAAGGTTAGTGAAAATAAAGATGTGATTTTTTTGCCCATCCAAACTCATAGGCTGTCTATTAAGCATTTACTAAATGCCAGGCCTTCTGGTAAGCACAGGGGATATAAAGAAAGGTTAAAACCTGGCCTCTGATCTCAAGGAGCTTATATCCTAATGGGGTGGGGAGGCCAACATGCAGACAACTATGTATGTACTAAATATATGCAGGGTGAATTGTAAGTAGTCTTGGCCCCATTTTGCAGATCAGAAGACTGAGGCTCAGAGAAGGAAAAATGACCTGTCCAGGGACATAGAAGCCTGGAGCCTACATTCTAGTAAGCATAGATTTTGAATTTCAATCTAGCTCTTTGGAGCCCAGGTTAAGAATCCCTGGTACAGCGTCAGAAGGGATCTTAGAGGTCATCAAATCCAAATGGTTTATTTTACAAATGGGGATACTGAGGTAAAGATAGAGCACGTGACTTGCCCAAAGTCACAGAGGTATTGAGAGGAGAGGCAGGTTTTGAACCCAGGTCCACTTATGTCAGATACAGCACCTCTTCTACTCTAGTATACCGTCTCTTACAGGATGTGCTTCTGCTTCGTGTCAGATCACATTCTGCTCAGAACCAGGTCAGCTTCACTCCACAAAGACCTCTCTGTCCCCTTTGTTCTTTGACAGGTTGCTCAGGTGATGTGGGCAGAGGGCTCTGATCCTCGAAGGTGGGATCCAGCCTGATGGCCCTGGAGGCCCTGAAGGAATCCACCCAAGGTGCCCACAGGATGTTACACAGGTTGAGATGCCAACTCTCGGATGGTGCAGATGGCACTCTTGGCATGTGTAGCCTGGCAGAAAAATGGCTTTCTACTATACCAGGTGGGCAGAATCATGTCCACAGGGTTTTAAACTTCCCCAAACCTTGTAGCTACAGAGGGAATGGCCTCCGGCACAGATTCTGACTGGACGTGGACGGCTTTCCGCCACCCTACCCCTCATTAGGCTTCTAGACACAGAGACAGTGAGCCAACCCACTTGCAGTGGGGTCTAATGTAATAACAGTAATCTCACATTTCTATGCTGCTTTAAGGTTTGCAAAGCCCTGCCCTCGAGAGCACCCTGGGAGGGAGACAGTATTATTATAACTTTATTATTGTGGCTGACATTTATATGGTATTCTAAGATTCCCAAAGCATTTGCAAACATTATCATGAGAGAATGTATAAGGCTCAGAGCAACTATGTGAGGAAGGTCCTACTGGGATTATCATTCCCATTTTACAAATGAAAAAACTGAGTTTGAGAGAAGGGAAGTAATGGTCACATTTCACATAGTCACATAGCTAGTAAATGTCTGGGGAGAGATCTGAACCCAGGTCTTCTCTACTCTTTCTGACTCTAGGTCCAGATAGTCTGATTCCAGTTCTGCTCCATCAGATGAAGCCCACATGTATTTATTAAGTGTTTACTATGTGCCAGGCATTGTGCACTAGGGATAAAAAGACAGGCAAAACCAGTCCCTGCCCTCAAGAACTTTCCACTCTACTGGCAGTAACAATATGCATACAACTCTGTGCATACAAGAGAAATATATTGGAGGTAATTTTTGCCCTGTTTTGCAGGTGAGGCTCAGTTGTGAGCTGTGCAGGGTTATATCAGTGTGTAGCCTGGATTTCGGTAGACGTGGAAGCTGGATTTGAACCCAGCTCAGGTCTAGGGCTTTCCCTCCACTACTCCCTGACCTCATTCTTTACTATGCCAATGGTGCCCTCAAATCAGCCATTCCTCCAGGGCAATTCCCTCTCTCCTCTGCCTTTTGCTTCTCGTCGTCTTTCTCCTCCTCCCCAAGGATGACATTCTTGGGAAGCGATCCAAGGGAACAGATGGGACAAGGGAGAAAGTAGAGCGGTGGCGGCCGGCAGCATTGGTGGGAACGGCAGCTGCTGTGGGCAGAGCTCAGAGGCTGTGCTCAGCTGTTCCTACCTCTAGGTGTGAACCGAACCCTCCCCGTGTTTTGACTCACTCCACCAATCGGTTTGGGGCTGAACCTTTGGATGGTACCTGGGACACCTTGCTGAGTCAACACATCTCTATGGGAATTTTCATCTAGAGAGCACCTGTCTGCCAGAGAAACTGAGATGAAAATGATCCGTAAAGTAGGCACCTTCAGATGATGATCAAAGAAAGAAGTATTTAAGTACCTACTGTGCCAAGTACTGAGGATACAAATAGAAGAGAACAAGATAGTTCTTGCCCTCATGGTGCTTACATTCTAATGGGAGATGATAAAAGATGAAGGGGAGCTAGAAGTGTGTGTGTGCCGGGTGGGGAGATATGTGCTGAAGCATAAATAGAAAGAGACCTGGAGGCTTGGTTCAAGGCAAAATAAGGCAATTCAGAATCCCAGAGACTAAATCCAAGGTTCCAATGGGATTGGGATGAAGAGGACCATAGATTTAGAGCTGGAAGGGCCCTTAGAAGCCAGCAAGTCCACCCATTTTAGAGGTGAGAAAATTGAGGAAGATCGAGGTTAAGTGACTTGCCCAGGGTCACACAGCTAGTGTTTGAGTCAAGATTTGAACTCAGGTCTTCCTGACTCTAAGAAAGGAGGATGGCCTGAATGCAGGAAGCCTGGTGAGGAACTGGTAAGATACATTCACTCATTCAGACATAGTAATAGGTTCCCACTTCTACATATTTATTCCATCTACCCATTTAGAATGCTTCCTTAAAAAGGAGCTGCTAGTGGAGTAAAAGTACAGAGTAAAAGACAGGAGAGAGAGTAGGGAAGGTCCCCAGAGGAGTGGGGAGCACAAGGCTGTCCTGGGCAATGCTGATAACAGAGCTAACTTACAGAAGCCCTCTACCCCAAGCATGTAGATGGAGACGTGGCCAGGGGCATGGTCAATGTGTTGTGGTTCCCTGGGCACCTGGGACCTCTCAACAGCTAAAAAGTTCTGATGATCCAAATGATAAATCCAGGTCTTGGGATCTCACAAATGGGACTTCCCTGGCACAGCGGTCAGCATGTGAGACCGCAGCAGTAGCAATGGAGACCAGAGTGTACCCTTGTCCTGGCGGTGACCTCTATCAACCCCACTCACCAGCTCTTGGGCTCAGCTGGCTGAAAACCCTTCTGATATCTCTAAAATCATCTTTGCAGTCATCGTTCAAAAGTACTTATTCATTTGCCAGGAATGCTGCTGGAAGGATTCCGGCATCCAGTTGGATTTGTCTTTCTGAATCCTCTCCTGCGAAATCCCAGATGTCAGAGCTGGAAGAATTTCTAGGTCCCTTCCATTCTGGCCTCTGACAGCCTGATGCTGTAATCTGCACAAATGGCTGGAATAGCCTTGCCTACCACCGTGAAGAGCTACGAATCTGAATTGATATCTGTGAGCCTTGAGTCTTGCTCAGAAGGGCATGACTTTCAATTCTGTGGCATTTCTCCTGCCCCAGGAGACCCTACGTGGCTCAATTTAAATGCCTTTCCTAGTACAGAAGAATGGAACTCTGTTAGTGCTCTGATGGGCAGGACACCTGCCTTGTGCATGCCTTCTCACTGGTTGGATCACTTATATTTCTGGAACCCCGACACCCCTTTCCTTGCTATTTCCTAGTTTACTCCCCAAAGCCACTTGGCCAAGGAGACACTACTACTGACCACAACTAATCACACACACCACCATTGTGGGCTGTCACTAATAGGCTCCCATCACCCTTAGAAAGTGTTTCTTCATTTACCAGGATTTAACTCCCATGCCTGGAGTGGATTCTCTCCTCATGCACAAGTCAAGACATCACCCTTATGATATCACTGATCCTCATTGAGAAGAAAGGATGAATAACACCCTCCACACACACTACTGGGGGTAGCTAGGTGGCAATGGATAGAGCACTTGGCCAGGATTTAAGAAGACCTGAGTTCAAATCCAGCTTCATACACTTATTAGCTATGTGACCCTGGGCAAGTCACTTAAATCTGTCTGCCTCAGTTTCCTCATCTGTAAAATGAACTGGAGAAGGAAATGGCAAACATCTTTGCCAAGAAAACCCCTAAATGGAGTCACAAAGAGTTGGACTTGACTAAAATGACTGAACAGCAGCAACAACAAAACACTATAGAGCAGGTACTCCGTCCTTGTTGGTTTTGTGTAAATACAAAATAATAAATGTTCGTTGAATTGAACCGAGAGAGGAAGTATGTGTCTTTTTAAGCAGGGCCAAGGATCCCCTGCTGGAAAGCCCCTTTGATAGCTATCACGAGCTTCTCCTTATGAAGTGACTGCCCTTCATCCCTTGACCTCACCAGGTGCCAGCAGTGTCTCGCTGGTGGTTACCTGGTAACAAACAGTACAGAGGATGAGGTCACTGTTGATAGGAACAGGTGTTCAGGCCCCTGTTAAATGATCCAGCTTGTTGAGGTTTGCGCAGGCGCAACCCCATGCCTGTTACTGCCCAGCTGTCTCCTATTTGCTGGGCTGAAAACCAACCCTCCCCCTCCCAACCACCTTCTTCTCGTACTACAAATAAGCAGAGTCCACTGGGCAGGGGATTGAGATGCCAAGACTTCTGTACGTGTTTGGACTTGCCTTCCATAAGGCCTGGCACTGTTAGGGAGCGCTGACCTCTCTGAGGCATAGGCAACACTCACTTGGCTACTCTACTGTGAGGAATCCCACCATCTTTACTGTCTCTACCACACACTGGATGTTTCCAATAAACTCTCTCATTGGTATTGTTAGTTTTCTTGTGTGTGTGCTACTTCCCCAACTAGGCTTGGAGCTGGGAAGACAGACTGTCTTACTGATAGAACAGAATGTCAGAGCCCAAAGGAGTCTTTGAACATGGAATGTTAGACCTTAGAACTCAGAATGTCCGAGCTAGGCACCTTAGGACGTAGATTGCTCAGAAGGACATTAGAAAGAAATTCACTGGTTCTGGAAATGACTTTAGAGGCCATCTAGCTCTAAACTCTCTTATTCTAAAGAAAAGAGAAGTGAGACCTAGGAGGAATGTGATTTGTCCAAGACAACATAGCTATTAGCGTCAAAGTTGAGCCTCATACCAGTGTGGCATGGCGGAGTCAGAGAATCTGGGTGCAGATGTCACTTTTGATGTTTAGCACCTGTGACCCTGGACAAGGTGTTTAACCTCTAAGGTACCTCAGTTTCCTAATCTGTGAAATGAAGGGCTTAGATGCCATGGCCTTAGAAGGCCCTTCTGGCTCTCTATGACCCTGTGAAAGCAGGTAATTCATTCAACAAGCATTTATTGAGTACTTCCTATATGCCTGGCATTGTGCCGAGAGCTGGGGACACAATGAAATGCAAAACTTCCCAGCCCTGTTATCTTTCCATCAGACCAAGCTAAAGTCTGCTTATGAGTCATGATACCCCATTCAGATTTTTGTACATTCTGTTCCTTTAAGGAACTATTGAGAGCTTTAAGCCTGTGGTTGAGATGTTGATATTGATCATATGGAAATGGAAATTATTGACTTGCAAATATGGACTGGGTTACTGCTAATGTGAGAGCTGGAAAGATCAGCAGAGCAGTGCTGGGACCTTTATACCAGCATGGTTCTGGTCCAGTACTGAGAACAGTGACAGAACTGTCTATACATACATATATATATATATATAATGTGTGTGTGTACACACACACACGCACACACGCGCGCGCGCACACACGTTACCTCCCAGGGCTTAGCACAGTGCTTAACACATAATAGGCACTTGTGTAGGCATTTCATTTTTCAGATGTGTCTGATTCTTCATCACCCCTTTTGGGGTTTTCTTGGCAAAGACACTAGAGTGGTTTTCCATTTCCTTCTCTGGCTCATTTTACAGATGAGGAAACTGAGGCAAACAGGGTTAAGTGACTTCCCCAGGATCACACAACTAGTAAGTGTCTGAGACCAGTTTTGAACTCAAGTATTTCTGACTCCAGGTCCCATGCTCTATCCACTTCAACATTTAGCTGCCCCTAGTAGGTGCTTAATAAATGCTTATTTTCTGACTGACCCTGCTGAACTCAAAGCTGGACTCAAGCTACCAGTCTGAAGCCTTCAGACAAAAGAAAAGCTTTTTGAAATTGCCTTCACATTGGTTCAGCACCTTAAGCTTTATAAGTGCTTTCTTCCTGATAGTCCTGTTAAGTAAGGAGCGCAATTGTTACTATGTACCCATTAATACTGGAGAGACAATGTGGTATAGTTGCCGTTTGTCCTTTGTTCTCAAAGAGGACCATGACATCAGGAAGGTGATGCCATGACTTGGAAGTGAATTGGATTTAAGTAGGGAGGGCTGTGCAAAGTCACCAGGCTCACTTTCTCCTCTGGAGCCATCTGGGTCCAATGGCCAGATATAGATCAGGATGACTGGCAATGTCCTAGGATGCAGTGGGAGACCATGTCCTTTTTAAGCTAAGATCTTTCCCAGGTCTCAGTTTGTCTGAAGCAATGCCCATTCAGTGATAAAGGCTAAGTAAGAAAGACGGAAGAAGAAGTAAGAAGAAAGAATGGCCTCTTTTACCTGGTCAAAATAAAATTAGTCTGGGAGGGGAAGACTCTCCGGGTTTCTGGCCAAAATAGAAACAACTGCTATTTACTCACTCTGGGCCCAAACAATGACCAAGGTAGGCTTGGGCTGGGACCTATTGTTGGCCAATCAGTGACAGCCAGGGTGATTTGGGTGTAGTAGACAGACAGTGGGGGTGGGGGTGGAGGGGAGGCTGGCCTCAGACCCAGAGAGACCTGTGTTCAAATCACACTTCTGCCATAGACTGGTCCTGTGGCGGTAGGCAAGTGCCCCAGGCAACAATTTTTTGGACTACAAAGACTATCAATCCACACTGGGAGAGGAGGTCCTTACCAGAAGCTCCTTACACTGATGAAATCACATCTGGGCAAATTATACACATGCGCAATTATGTATCTACATGTATATATGATGTATATAATATATGTACATATATCTACATGTATATATAATGTAATACATGTGTACATAATATAAACATGTGTATCTATAATATATAATGTATCTACATGTATATGTAATATGTATATATCTATGTATGTAGATGTATAACATTATTATCCCCATTTCACAGATGAGGAAACTGAGGCTGAGATGATTTGTCCTAGGTCACACAACTAATTAATATATGAGTCAGGATTCAAATCCTGGTCCTCTGACTCCAGCACTCCTTCCACCATATCATGCTACCCTTACTGTGTTCCCTCTCCCCTTTTACAGACCAGCTCGCTCTTCTCAATTTTCCCATCTGTTAAATGGAGGGGTTGGACTAGGGTATCTCTGAGGCCCCTTCCAGTCCTAGATCCTGTGTCTGGACATCTTCTCTTGACAATTGCATTGCTATTTATTTGATACACGTAGATACTGTTTCTTCTGCTGACTCATAAGCTCCTGCCTTGTGCTTACCAAGAGCAATAGCTGGGAACTCCTTTGCTTGGGGTGAGGGGGAGGAATGTGAGGGTATAGTCCCCCCAGGAAGGGGGTAGCCTGTCCCCAGATGGCCCAGTCCTTAATCCTAAAGATTTGGATTGATGTTAGGGAAGGAGCCAGGCTTTGGGAAAGGAATGTCCTATGTAGCCCAAGGGTGTCCCATGGGCCAGGGGAGGACCAGGACATTAGGTAGAGGGCCAATGGCCACAGTCTGCTTACACAAACTTCTGACATCTAATCAAACTGCAACAATGAACCCGTTGTTGTTTCTTATGGGTTTTGGTTTTGCTTTGTTTAAAGCTTATTGCTTTTTTCCCTGGGCTCCATGTTAGGGAAAGATTGGACTTTTCCTCTGGGTTCACTGGGTCTGGCTAAGCCCCAAACCTTTACTTGGTGTTTTTGTGAGGTTCCTTGTATACCCTATGGTTGCCACTGCTGCTGATTGCTGTCAGTTTGGGGGCACATGAGTCAATGGCTGGTAAGTGCCACTCACCAATGTCTGTTGCCAGGTACCCCTAAAAGGGTATCTGTAGGTCTAATTCCATCAACCTACAAAGGCGGGGCCCTTGCCCCCATGTACTTTTAGGGCACAAACTGGCTAACTAGAAACTCCAATTAACCCGAAACACTCCATTGCTATGTCAGATAACCAAGGCTATTCCATCTAGTGCTTAGAACCCATGACCTGAAAACCATAGTGTAATAGGACAATTTTTCTTTTTTAAATTTAATTTTTTTCAATGAACAAAAAATCTATTTTTTCTCCCTCCTACCTCTTCCCTCATTAAAAAAGAAAAAGAAAAACAGAACTCTTATAACAAATATGCATAATCAAGCAAAACAAATTCTTGCATTGGCCAATATGGCAATATTTCAAAGGATGTGATTTCATCCATATGGCTACTCTCTTCGTCCCTCTCCCCCAGTGACGCAGCCTATGAGTCACCCATGCCCACTCATCCCAGGCGATCTTATCCATGTCCTTCCATCAGTCCTCAGTGGGAGTCTATCCAACATACTGTGGGCCTTCCTCTCAATTTCTTAACATTGTATGATACGTCCAGAGCACATGGGCTCTCCTATGGCTATGTGTGACCTGTTCACTTTCTTCACTGCTCACACATATTGCAATAACCTCTCTCCTCTGCCCCCTCAACACCAACAAACTTATAAAATGAAATGTACATGCTTCTAATATAAAACAAACACACTGACATTTGAGGGGAGATGGAGCCATGATATAAATTCTTTAATGTCAGATTGGAGGATCCAGGTTTCTTGAGTGTTATCATTCATTCATTTATTGTTTTGTTCATTCAACAAATGTACCCGGCACCTAGGGAGGCAGTGTGGTATGGCTAGACTGGGATCCAGAAGACCTGGTTCAAGACCCGGTTCCACCACCTACTTGCTATATGAATTTGGGCAAGTAGTGTTACCCCTCTGTGCTTCAGTTTCCTAACTACCTTATGGAGTTATTTTGAGGAAATCTCTCTGAAAAGCACTCCAGAAACGCGAGCAGCATGAGCTAATATGGTGCTATGGGATGATCACTAGACCTGGAGTTAGGAGATGCGGATACAGATCTTACTTTGACCTATTACTACCTACATGATCTTGGCTAAGTCATTTCCTTTTCTGACCTTCAATATCCTCACTGTAAAATAGGGGGATTGAATAAGACGAGCTTTAGGGTTCATCCCGGCTCTAAATGGCACCATTTCCCAATGCAATGCCTTTCACATAGTAGAAAACAAAGGTTTGTTGAACTCACTTTTCTAAAATTCTGAGTGCTGGGGTTTCCAGATGGGTAGAGACGGAAAGTTTACCTTGATGTGGTAGTGTTGTCCAGTAGTGACAGCTGTGGCTTAAGGGGTTAGGACTACCAGGAGTCTCTTCCAAGTTCTTTAAGTAATTCCCTAATCAACAGCCTGTGCCTCAGTTTCCTCTATCTGCAACTTGATGGGAATATAGGTATTAGGAAAGAGAGTGAGAAAAAGATAGAAGAAAAGAAAGAAAGAGAGAAAAGAGAGAGGGGAGAGACAGAGAGAAAGAGCAAGACAGAAAGAGAGAGAGAGAGAGAGAGAGAGAGAGAGAGAGAGAACAGAAAAGACAGGATGGGAGGAGACAAAGAGCTCAGAAGTAAGAGGCATCCTTTCCATCTGCCTATTTTGGTTCGTGCAATGTTAGAAATGGAAGGTACCTTACTAAAAATCTAATTTTCCCCCCACCCCATTTCCCAGAGGAGGAAACTAAAGTCCAGGGGAGGAAGTGACTTGACCAGAGTTACCCAGGTAATGAGTAACAGAGGCGGGATTCAGAATCAGGTTTGAGTCATACCTAACTGATACTTAGAAAAAGTCCTGAAGTGTTCCTGAGTGGCCTATGTTCTTAGGTCAGTCCAAGCCAAGGAGAAAGAGTCCTGATGCTGACCCAGGTCAGAAAGGCAAAGAAGCCCCTCTCGTGTCTCCAAGTCTCCAGCCTCCTTTCTTTGTGCTTCCCACCCCACCCCACTCCCCACCCCCCCAAAACAAAGAAATTGATCCAAGATGAGCCTGTTAGGACACTCAGTGGAGCCTTCCGATCAGTAACCTCAAACCCCCAGGCTGCTGCAGGGCAGGCTCCGGGTTGTGATCGCCATGGTTTCTGTCTGTTTACTGCCACCCCCCTTGCAACCAGAGGTCAAACAAAACCTAGAGACTATTATGTTTCTGGAGCATATGTTGAGAATTAACTGCAACATTGTTTTCCGACTAAGGGGGAAAAATTGAAAATAAATGTATAAACCCAAGCCAGGATGCTGCTTCAGGCCTGTCTAACCCTCCCTGGGATCTAGGAGGAAATTGGAGACCTATTTGTTTAGCTTTAGCCCTGGGTCTTTGGGCCAGCTTAATGAAAGGCTGGCCTGGTGAGGAGAAAGGCAATTTGTAGATGCTAAGGCCCCTGCAGTTGGCTTCAGCTGGCACTGGGCGGCAATTTTTTTTCGCTTGTTTTCCCCTCTAACCAAATAATAATATTGGAAATGCTGACTTTCCACCCCCTCTTGCCTCCACCCCACATCATTATAAGTGTTGGAAGGGAAGACCCAGAGAGTTTCCCTGCTGTTGCTCCAGCTGTGAGGGAGCAAATAGGTCAGATCTTCCAGCTCACCCAACTCTGAGGCAAGCTGGGTGGGTCTGGCCTCCCAGCTGTGGATCTGGGCCTCCTGGCTGGGATCTGGGAGAAGTGGAGGGCTGGACGGTTGGCTCAGGTCTCCAGCTTTGATGTGGTCAAGAGCAGGTCTCTCTTGGCCGCACAGAAAAAATGACTAATGTCTCTCGGCTGCCACTTGGGGATTAGGGTGTATGTGTGCAGGGGGGATGGAGGGCCAGGGAGAAGAAAGAGGAGGGTCTTAGGCAAGGCCAGCCAGATGTGATTTAAAGGAGCTCAGCTACCATTTGGTGAAGGATTGTAAGTCTTCCCCAGCATCTGGCAAGAGGGGGAGTAGGGTTTTTTCTGGGCTGTTTGGTGACTCTGACCACAATCCCATAAGGCAGCCTCAAAAATACTCGACTGATGTTTTTGTTTCAAATTGTAAGTTTTGGTATGGGGGTTGGGAGTTACCCGACATTTGCACTGCCCTACCTTCTTTAGCAATGACATTTCCTTTCCCTCCCACTCGTTCAATGCTCCCTTCACTGAGTTCAGTCAGGGAATGAAAGGCTGGATCTGCAGCGAATATACAGAACTCTCCAGCTCAGACACAGCTTCCTAAGGAAATAAACCACCCAAGCGCCCAGCGACAGGGTGATAACAAGCAGACAGAAAAGTACCCTGCCTTTTGGGCAATTATCTATCTCCAAACACACGTGCTACCCTTAATATTAACAACAACATTTATGTAGCATTTAGTATAGCCCTGTGTTAAGTGCTTTTTAATTATCATCTCATTTAATCCTCATAATAACCCTGGGAGCTAGGTCTTGTTATTATCCCTATTTTATAGGTGAGGAAACTGAGGCATAAGTTAAGTGACTTGCTCAGGGTCACACAGCTACTAAATGTCTAAGGCCACATTTGAACTCAGATCTTCCTGACTTGAGGTCTGGAAGAACCGGACCCTCTCATTTTTATCTATCTATCTATTCACTCATTCATCTATTGGAGGGGGGAAGGCAGGGCAATTGGGGTTAAGCAACTTACCCAAGGTCACACAGCTAGTAAGTGTGTCAAGTGTCTGAGGTCAGTTTTGAACTCAGGTCCTCCTTATTCCAGGGTCAGTGCTCTACTCACTGCGCCACCTAGCTGCCCGACCGTCTCATTTTAAAGATGAAGAAATGGGTCTAAAGTGGGCAAGTACATTCTTGATCTTTACCCTCTGCCACTGCAGGTCTGGCCCCTACCTCAATTCCAGTCTGCTAATACAATACCCCATCGTCTACTACCTATGCTGAAGAAATACTGGTTGAATGACGGAATGGACAATAGACCAAAAGTCAGGAATGGCGCAGCGAATATTGCTGCTGGGGCTGGAATTAGGATGATGTGAGTTCAAATTCAGCCTCAGACACTCACTAGTTGCGTGACCCCAGGCATGCCATTTAACCAGTTTCTTCATCTGTAAAATGGGGATATTTAATAGCCCCTACATACACAGAATTGTTGTGAGGCTCAAATGAGATAATATTTGTAAAACCCTTAGCACAGTGCCTGGGCACATGGCTGACGCTAAATAAATGTTAGCTACTATTATAACTACCAGCAATACCATTAGCCATGTGACCTTCAGCAAGTCACTTAAACCTTTGTTAAATAAAGCAATTGGTCTAGGTTGGGAGTTCTTGGCTTTTTCGGTGTCCTGGACCTATGGCTCCCCTTTTCAGGGGCCACCTTTATGGTGGTTGGAACAGATTGTTTTCATCTGCCCATTCCACTGGGGGAAGTGTCCGCATGCTTGGGGTAGAGATCCCTCCAACTCTCTGACAGATTTGAGGCCTGTCAGTTACGCTGGTTTGGCCCATCTGCTGAGATGGTTTTACTAGTGGTCTCTGGGTAGGCTATAGCTTCTTGAAGCCACAGGTGAGAGTTGGGTGCCAGGTGGACACCCAAGGTGGATAAGCAGCCCTAAAAAGGGCTCGGCAAGCCCCCACGCCAGATGTGCCAGTCCTCCTGAACACCCCTGGTACCTAAAATGAAAAGGAGAGACTAGGACCTTTTTTGTGAGCCACGGGCCCCTCTGGGTGGTCTGCCAAAGCCAACAGACTTCTCAGAAAGGCATAAAATACAGAGTTATAAAGGAAATCAATTATATTGAAATCAGTTATCTAGATTTGTTTTTTTTAAGTTCATGGACTCTAGATAAAGAACCCTGGGGCTAGATAATCTCCACGTCCCCTTCCAGTTCTAAAGTCTGGCCCCAGCCACTTATTAGTGTGTGAATATGGGCAAATCATTTCACCCCTCTCTGAGCCTTGGCCTTTCCTTCTGCAAAATAGGAATAATCATCCTTGTATGGTTTGCTTCACAGGCCTGAAGGAAGGACAATGCTTTTGAAATCTCGAAGTGTTACAGAAATGTGATTTGTTTATGTTGCTATTGATAATGTATCACTACCATCTTCCCACAAGAGCCCAAGTCAAGAATTCTTGTGTTTTTCTCCTGTGCCCCCTGTCTAGATCCAAAGGAAGAGTGAGGCAGGGATCAGAAAAGCCACTCAAATTCTCTCTCCCAACCAATTAGGCCCTGAGCCCAAATCAATCTCACTTTATAATGGGTTTCAATTTTTTTATGAGCAGATGCCCAAGAGAATTTTTTTAAAGCCACAAACACTAACATTTGTATATACTGTAGATGTTTATTAATTTTTAGTACCTAGTCTTGCTCAAAAACATCTCTGTGAAAAACCAGATGACCTATATCTGAGTATTTCTACAAGTCCATTCACCTCAGTATTGTCCATTGGAGAATATAGACTCCTTTGGGGCATGAATTGAGACGCATGCTTTATTTGGAACGCTGTCTAATCCAGCTAGATAGTAGCTAGGTGGTGCAGTGGCTAGAACGTGGGGCCTGGAGTCAGGAGGACCTGAGTGCAAATCTGGCCCCAAGCACTTACTAGCTGTGTGACCATGGGCAAGTCACTTGTCTCTATTCCCTCATCTGTAAAATTATCTGGAGAAGGAAATGGCAAACCACCCGAGTATCTCTGCCAAGAAAATGCCAGATGGGGTCACGAAGAGTCAGACACGACTGAAACAAATAAATGACAACAAAACACTAAATACCCAAATGGAAAGGTCCGGGTTTGCTGACGAGAAAGCACTTAAGGTTACTGCATCATTATTAAGAAAGAGGAGGAGAAGGATAAAGAAGATCAAAGGATCTAGAGTTGGAAGGGAACTCATCCGGTCCAACCTCTGCATTTTACAGATGGGGAAACTGAGGTCCACAGACAGGAAGTGGCTTGTCAAAGGGAACTTGGGTAATAAATGGCAATGCTAGGATTCGAATCCAGTTCCTCTAACTCCAATCCAGTGTTCTTTCCACTGTAAAGTTAGATTATAAGTTCTTTGAAGTTAGATACGGTATAATTTCATCTTTGCAGCCTCAGTACCTAACACAAGGTTTTATATATAGTAGGTACCTCATAGAAACAGCACCATAATCACCAGACATATTGCTGTCGTTGTTCAGTCATGTCTGATTCTTCGTGACCCCATCTGGGGTTTTCTTGGCAAAGACATGATAGTGGTTTGCCATTTCCTTCTCCAGTTCATTTTACAGATGAGAAAATTGAAGCAGAGGTTAAATGACTTGGCCAGGGTAACCCAGCTAGTAAATGTCTGAGGCTGGATTTGAACTCAGATCCTCCTGACTCCAGGAACCAGCACTCTATCCACTGAGCCACCTAGCTGCCCATTGGACATCAGACATGTGCCTTAGGACAAATCACATCTTTAGTCACTTTAAAATGGGAATGATGATACTTACATGGCTTACTGCACTGGGTTGTTGCAGGGCAGGTATTGGGTACTTAGTAAGAAGCTAAGTGTGAAGTGGATGGAGTGAAGGATGTAGAATCAGGAAGACCCAAGCTCAAATCTTGTCTCCGATACTTGGTAGCTGCGTGACTCTGGGCAATTCACTTAACCCTTTCTAGCCTAATTCTCTTCCTCTGTCGAATGGTTGTAATGACAGCATTTACCTCCCAGGATTGTTACAAGGATCAAATGAGAGCACATATCTACAGCACTTAAGAATGCCAGCTATAATTATTATTGTAAGCCTTCCAACGGCATAGAAACTAGTAGCAATCACAATAAGTGGTTTTAAAAACTGAACGAGGGCAGAGTTGTTTAGTTCATTAACAGTGACCAGCCAGTGTAAACACATGTAGGTGAACAGCATTTGAAAAAGAAGCCTATGTTTCATGGAGGAGCTGGGTCAATGGAGTCAGAAGAAGAAGGTTCATTTCCCAGTTCTATCAGTTAGAGCCAATCACATGGGCCATCTTGGTCTAGTGGCAACAGGGCTGGGCTTGGAATGAGGAGATCTGGCTTCGAAATCTACCTTGTATTCTTACGAGCAACACTATGGGCACATGTAACCCCTATAACTCATCTACAAATGGCGCTAGTAATTCTTACACTATCTATTGCATAAAATTACTGTGAGTAATCCATTTTAAACTGTGCGGGCTGGACAAATGGCATCTATTGATATTAACAGAGAACTCATGTGTTCTTTATGATGGCTTACAGATAAGCACACTGCCTTTCTGACAATAGTCTCCAAGTATTTAGAAGGTGTTTCATTCTGGTTTACAAAAAGGTAAATCGAGGGACAAAGAGAATGGATGTGTTCTTTTTCTCCAGTTTCCCCAAAGCATCCATGAAATTCAAGTTGGCAAACATTCATAAAGTACCTACTACGTACAAGGCATTGTCCAAGGTCTAGAGATATAAAGGTGAAAGCCTCTATCTTCACAGAGCAGGTGGGAAATACATCCAATTAACAAGCATTTTTTTAAATTTGAGAGCCTACAGTGAGTTGTCTCAGTTTGTAAGTGGCTGGGTACCGAGAGCCAGGCCTTTTTTGCTCTTTTCAGGGAAGGACTGAACTTGGAAATGGGAGGTTTCAACTAATCAGTAACAGAGCTGTACTGAAGTCTGAAACTTTTGGATTCTGGGAAACCAAAGCTGCTAATTCTGTCAAAAGAAACTAAGTCCCCTTTTGATCTCCTAGGGACCCTGTTATCCTTGCCTAACATGATTTGGAAGGAACCTCAGAGGCCATCAAAGCCAGCCCCTCCCCGAACGTGACACCCTTCCTAAATGGTCTTTCCATCTCTTCTTGAAGCCCTCCAGTGAAGGGGTTAGCAACTACCATCCGAAGTAGCCTGCCCAAGTTTGGGATAGGAATAACCATTAGGTGGTTCTTTCTTATATGTACCCTAAATTGGCATCTTTGCAATTTTCTCCTCTTTGCTCTTAGTTCTGGAGCCAAGCAAAACAAGTGTCATGCCCCTTTCCCATATCAACCCTCCAGATACTTAAATACAGCTATCTGCTCCCCTCCGTCTAACCCCAGTCTTCTCCAGGCTGAACATCCCCAATTCCCTCCATGAATTCTCATTTGGCATGATCCAGATGCTGTTTGCCACCCTAGGTAGCTTTCTAGATCAATTTCCTTCCTAAAATGTAGAGCCCAGAATGGAAAGAATGGGACATGATATTCTACATGTGGTCTGGCCAGAGCCAGGGACAGCAGGACTTTTTATCACCTTCCTGGTCCTGGATGCCAGTCATTGCTCTTCAGGTAGTCGATAAGTCTGTTCAATCAAACCATGAATGCTTAGGGAGCCCACATTTCCCTTGGCATCGACTGAAGGGGTATATTCTGATTCCTGAGAATGTTTGCAGAGCTGTGGCTGGCACTTAAATGTGGATTAATGAGGTTGAACCCAATGTGCTTTTATGAGCCACCTTTGTGGCCTTGGTTAGTCACCCTCTTCAGCCTGTGTTTTCTCTTTGCTTAGCAGTGTTCCTTACACAGGCTGTCTCCTCCCCAGCTCCCTCATGCCTGGAATGCACTTCCTCCTCACCTGGGCCTCAGGACTGGTGAGTGCCCTCACCTGGTCCGCCATATCTCGGTGGGACCCAGCCAGATTCCATGTGAGTACTCCATCATTTCACCAACTGTTCTTTCCAGAGACCTTGACATGGACAACTGAACCCTTTTAGGTTGGTGTTCCCACCTGGGGGCCCTGCTATTATAATTCAAGCGACCCACTAAATGCAGTTGGGCTTCAGTTAGACCTCACTTTCCCTACTACCTTCTCTTACCTTCTCCTCTTGCTCCCCCCTCCCAAAATGAACCATAATCAGATCAGTCTTTCCATTGCTCCTGGAAAGGATGTGTCAGTCTGTTTCTCCATGGCCCCACTCACCATCCCAGTAACTTTCCAAACCAGACTATATCCCTCTCTAGCCACCATTCTCCTATATATGTTGTTTCCCTCATCAGAAAGTAAACTCCTTGAGAGCAGGGACTATTTTGTATGGTTAGTATACAGTAAGCAATTAATAAATAAATACCTTTTCATTAATTCAATGAAACTCCTGGTTTCCTTCAAGACTTAACTCAGAAGCCACCTCCTAAATGAGGTCTTTCTCTCTCTTCTCAAATGATCTTGTGTTTGTTTATCTATCTATCTATCTACACATACATACATACATACATATAGTTTTTCTCTAGTAGAATATAAACTCCCTGAAGGCAAGGACTGTTTCTTTTTTTTTTCTTTGTATTCCCAGGGTCTTACACACAGGCAGCCAGGTGGTTCAGTGGATAGAGCTCTGGACCTGAAGTCAGGAAGACCTGAATTCAAATCCTGCCTCAGATACTGATCCTGTATGAGTCACTTAACTTCTGCCTCATCTCTAATATGGGGATAATCATGGCACCTACTTCCTAGGGCTATTATGAAGATCAAATGAGATAATATTTGTAAAATGCTTTGCAAACCTTGAAATGCTGTATCAATGCTATTGTTCTGGAAAGCATTTAATAAATGTTTGTTGAATTGGATCTGTAAAACAGGAGGGTCTGACTAGATGGTTTTATAACCCTCCTCACGGCTCTAAATCCTATGAGCTCTACATATACATTGACAGATATATCACAGAGTAGGGGTGAGGGGAGCAAAGGAGTGATCCCAACAAAGTACTCTAGGAGATAGCACCCGGGAGAATCAGGAAGGGCTGGAGAATCTATTTCTTTGTTCTTCAGTGCCATATTTGAGGGCTGGAAGTGGGAGACAGCATGTGAATGTGTAATTCCCTTGAGAAATTCTCTGTTACTTAAATAGGAGCTTTGGGAAGCTTGCCTTGGGCCCCTTGGAGGGAGCCATGGGCATATTTGAAGGCCTCCTTCTAAGTTATTTACCACATCAGTATATCTATCAACCCCATGCCACAGGCACAAAGCTTCTGACCCCAGAGGACTAAAAGTCAGCACCAACAGACTGTGGCTGAGTCGAATTTTAAGGGATCCCTGAGGGGAATGGCTTGCTTGGGGAACTCCTCTCGAAGGCCTATTGGGAGCACCAGTGAATTAGTGGAGGGTTATCCTCCTCTGCCCCCTCCACAAAACTGTCCCTTGAGTGTGAGTGGGTGGGTTAGCCAACACTCCCTGTCCCCCATCAAGTATTAGAAAGGCCCTAGAATGGAAGACAGACACACCAAACAACCTACTTAACTGGGGAGGAATCGGGGAAGAGCATTAATGCTTTTTTTCTCTGTGTGGCAAGTTAGCTCTTTAAGTCATGATAGAATAAACTAGCTCTGCCTGGTCCCAGAGGGGAGAACTTGGGACTGTGAGTGGAAGTCGCTAAAGAGGCAAATTTAGGCTTTTAACAGTGAGAGCGACTCCAAAGTGGAGCAGAGCATCTCACCTTCTTTTCTAACGGAGAGGTTTCCAATCAAGACTGGATGGTCACTTTTCAGGGATGCGAAATTGTACCATAAATCCTAGAGATTATTTGTGGGTAGCTAGGTGGCACCATAGTGCCAGGCCTGGAGCCAGGAAGACTCATCTTCCTGAGTTCAAATCCAGCCTTGGACACTTTACTAGCTGGGTGACCCTGGGCAAGTCACTTCACCCCGTTTGCCTCACTTTCCTCATCTGTCAAATGATCTGGAGGAGGAAACGACAAACCACGCAAGTGTCTTTGCCAAATGGGGTCACAGAGAGTCAGACACCACTGTATAACAACAACGAAGCAATTATTTGTTGTCATTAGTATCCAGATGGCTCTGTCTGTGCTCTTAAGGAAGGACTCTACAGGTCTGAGTTATCTCAGATGCCTGGTCTCCTTTTCCATAGACATCCCCTAGTCTACAACATTGTGTGGAAATCACCCCGCCTTGCCCATGGGTCTTGACCAAACATGTATCTAGATTTCTGTTCTTTCAACACTGCAGTTGGAGAGGAAGAGGGCTCAGGCAGCGAGGCAGAGAGGGAGCTTGTGCTCAACATATGTTACCCCTTAACTTTTTGGCAGGGGATCAGGACTGGTTTATGAAGACGCAGATGTAGAAGAATGGGGTGGTGGCACTTTCTAAATCTTCCCCATTTAGCTTCTCCACAGAGCTGGAAAGGACCTCAGAGCTCACCTTGTCCAAACTCTTCATTTAATGGAAGAGAAGATGAATGCCCCAAGCTATGGAGAGTTTGCCCAAGGCTGGATAAAGAGGCAAGTAGCTGATCTGGGTTTCAAACCTACATCCTTTAACTGCACATTCAGTGCTCTGGGCCCTGCAAAGAATCACTCACTTATCTAGGGTCCTACAAAGTACCTCCTTCAAAATAACTCTGTGAGGTAAAGAGCATGAACAGCATCATAAATCACCCCCATTTTACAGATGAGGGAACTGAGGCTCTAAGAGCTTAAGTGGTTTGCTCAGAGTTACCCTTGCCTGTGCCTGGCACATAGTAGGTGCTTAACAAATGCTTATTGACTTGATTCAAATCCAGGTCTCCTGATTCCAAAGCCAGTGCTTTTCCCACTATAAACTCCAGCTGTCTCCTGGCTGCATAATTACCAACCCACCCATCAGCTCCAATTAATTCACAGTTATTGTTTCCATTGACTTTAACTTCTTCTGTGGAGGATTCCCAAATCTTTATGTGCAGCCCTAATCACTCTCCTGAGCTCCAGCGGACTGCCCACCTGCTGGATGTCTCCAACTTAACCTGTCCAAGATGGAGCTTCTGTTTGCCCCAAACCTATCCCTCTTCCAAAGTTGCCCACTTCTGTTGATGGCATCACCACCTGTTCAACCTCACAGTCATCCCTGCAGCTTCTGGCTCCCTCAATCCCCATATCTAATCAGCTGCCAAGTCATATCTAGCCTACATCCACATCTATTGCATCTGCCCCTTTCTTGCCACTCACACAGCCTCTGCCCTACTTTGGGCCCTCATTATCCCTCATCTGGATTATTGCAATCGCCTCCTAATTCATCCCCTACTTCCCATATTTCCCTTCTCCAACCCACTCTCTGTTGGGGTAGATGATATTGTCAATTTTGTATATTGTGCATATCAGTTTATCAATTAAAACCAACAACTCAAAGGTGCCAATGATGCCTCATTGCTTCTGAGATTAAAAAAAAAAGATACACACTCATCAGCCTGGCATTTAAAGCCTTCTACAGTCTGGTTCCACATTATTCCCCTTCATGCTCTTTCCATTCCGGGCAAACTGGACTGTTCTATATCACCTGTCCAGAACATTCCATCTCTGATCTTTGGGCCTTTGCATGGTGCGTCCCCCATATCTGGAATGCTTTCCCTCTGTATTTCTGCCTTATAGAATGGCCCATTTCCTTCAAAGAGCAGCTCAGGTGAAGTCTGTCCTGATCTCTCCCGGCTATTAGTTTGTGTGTTAGTTCTCCCTGTGTCTCTGTCTCTGTCTCTGTCTCTCTGTCTCTCTCTCTCTCTCTCTCTCTCTCTCTCATTACTTTGTATTTTTTACCTGTGTCCCACCCATGAGAAAAGGTAAGCGCCACAAAGCCAAGAATTGTTTGCTTTTTCTCTTTGTAATTCTAGCACCTAACACTGAGCATTACGCATAGTAGGTATTTAATAAATACCTGCTTAATTGACTTGAATTCAGGCTCTCAAAGCTCATCTCATTGGATACTCCACCAAACGCAGTGGAAAGGTGCAGAGCCCAGGTGGATGCTACAGTAATGATGTTGGACAGCCAACACGTCCAATGTAGACTGGAATGGAGGAGGATCCCAATGGAAGCCATAAAGGGCCATGTAATGAAGTGAGGGCTAGTGTTTACTCATGTGTCTCGAAGAAAGTATCATGGGATTTCTAAAGCTTGTAAATGTTCAGAATCAAAGCTTGGTATCTCATTGAAAAGACAATACTTTTTTGTAGGACAACTATTTGTTGCTGGAAGGGAGGGTGGAGGCATTGCCTCGGAAATTAGAACTTATGACATTTTCACATTTAGAAGCAAGGGATTCGAGATTGGGTAGAGATTTATCCAAGGATATTAACTAGGACTATATCAGATAAAAGGGAGCCAGTCAACAAAATTTACTGACCTAGGTTTGAATTATATTACTCTGTGTGACCTTGGGAAAGTTGGTTCACCTTTTGGGGCCAATCAGTCAGCCAACAAATATTTATTAAGTATATATACTATGTGGCAGGCACTGTGCTAAGTGCTAGTGATACACAGAAAGGCAAAAAACAGAGTCCCTGCTCTCAAGGAGCTCAATCTAAAGGGGGAGACAAGATGCGGGAAAGACTTATTACGCACAAGATATACTCAGGATAAATTTGTTCTCGGTTTCTTAATCTATAAAATTAAAGGGTTGGTTTTGGATAATCTATAACTCCCACAGTTCTAAGTCCTATGATCCAATAAGAATATAGAATACAGAATGTTAGAACTGGGCTATGTAGTCCAATCTCTTCATCTCATAGATGAATAAACTGAGTCACAGAGAAGAGACGTGATTTATTGGCATTACATTAATGGTAGAGTTCTTATCTCTCCCTACTCCAACCCATCCTTTCTTCAGCCGCCTAAGTGATTTTTCTAAAGCACTTGATGGACCACATTACTCCAATCCTCAATAAACTCCCATGGCTCCTAATTACCACCAGGATCAAATATAAAGTCCTCTGCTAGGTATGTAAAACCTTTCACAACCCGGTCCCTTCCTACCCTTCTAGTCTTCTGACACTTTACCTCTGCCATGACCTCTACGATTCAGCCCCACTGGCCTCTATCTTCCTTACACTGAACACCCCATCCTCACATGCCTTTGCCCTGACTGTCCCTTGTGACTGGAATACTCTGCCCCTTCACCTCTGCCTCCTAGCTTCCCTGGCTTTCTTCAATGATCAGTTCAAAGCCCACCTTCTGTGGGAGGCTTTTTGTGGTCCATTTCACTCCCTAACCCCTTCCCTCTGACACTACTTTCCATCTGCTCTGTATAGATCTTATGTATACGCAGTTACTCGGAATGTTTGCTTCTCGAGGGGAGGGACCATGTTTTCCCCTCTCTTGGTATTGCCAGTCCTTCACACAGTGTCTGACAACATAGTAAGCACCTAGTAAGAGCTAATGACAAAAATGAGCATTTCTATAGCTTAAGGTTTGTAAAGCACTTTATAAATATTTCTTATTTTATCCTCATAACTCTGGGGGAGTGGTATTACTATCCGTATTTTATAGATGAAGAGGTCAAGTGACTGTCCAGAATCACACAGCTAATAAATATCTAAGGAAGAATTTGAACTCAAATCTTCCTGGGTCTGGTGATCATACACTGTGCCACCTAGCTATGGCACTTAGTATTTGTCGACTGATTAATCAATAGACCAGAACCTGGGGTTTCTGACTCCTTGTTTTGGAGGCAGGAGGCCTAGGGTTGAGTCCTGGTTTCTATACTTACTAGCCACATGACCTTGGATAAGAATCTCAGTTTCCTCATCTGTAAAACGGAAATACTGTGCTCATTACTTACCTGATCTAGTTACCCTGAGGAAATGGGAGTCAAAGGTCCTGCACTGTATGTGACTTCTAAAGGGGTAGACTGAGGTAAAGCCAGAAGTAAATTCTTAATGCCAGAGAAGGAAATGGCAAACCACTCCACTATCTTTGCCAAGAAAACCCCAAATGGAGTCACAGAGTAGGACTGAATGACAAAGAACTTCCTAATACCTACAAGACAGGAATTGTGACTTGGGGCCCTAGGGTCTACAGGCAGATCATTTGCTACCAGGGTTCACCTAATTCCCTGGCTTCAGTTTCTCCATCTGTGAAATGGGAATATCCTGGCATACGGTCAGAACAAAAGAAAAAAAAAGTGCCATCAATTTGCTTTGAGTTCTTCTTCAAAGCCAAGGGCTGTGTGCATCCTACACAAGGTGTTTTGAAATGAGTCATGTAGCCTTTACTCATTGCTGGGGAGTTTGGGCTTTGCCCTGAGGGTGGCTTCTGATTGCTCCCACCCTCAGTCATGGCAGCATCTGGGAACGTTTACCGTTCCCTCCTCTTTCCAGGCATGTCAAAGAGAAGCTGCTTTTGCTCCACTTTAATCTGGTCAAAGACGCAGAACTCACTGTTAACAGTGACTGTGAAGGCCTCCTCGATGGGAGCTTTCTTCTCTGCTGCCCCAATGCCCACCTTCTGAGCTGTCCCTTTCCAGGCAGCCTGCTGATTGGGCAGAACCCTCTGAACCAGCCTGTTGGGGTCTAAGTGATGTGCTTAAAGTAGAATGGGGAACGAGTCAAAACCTCCCGAGCCCAGGCTGTAGGGCTGGGGGCAGGGACCAAAGCATCATTTTCCTCCTTATGGCAGAAATGTCATCTTTGTTTTCTTTCTCAGCGACATCTGGCTCCCCGTGAAATCCCACAAATTCTAAAAAGCAGAAGTCTTCACTTCTGTGTTAATGTTACAGGAAACACAGGGAGAGTCCCCAAAGCCCTTCCTTACAAGCCAGGCTGCTGTGTCCAGGGGCCAAGGTTCAGTCAGCCCCCCCTCCTCTGGGACAAGTCATTCCCAGAGCAGCGAATTCAGAAGTGGAAGCCATGAACAAATTATTTATTATTTTAAGCAAAATAAGTTTCCATTTCAAATAGCAGGGCTGTGGGAACTGAAGCTTCTCCAAGGTTGCTGTTACCAGGGCTACTTCAATTCCAGGCTTCTGGCTGAACGTATACAAAACTGTGGCTTTGTCCTGTTGGTTAGGGAAGACCCCTCAACCCCAAACCTTAGAGTTAACATGAGGGTTAAGGCTTGGGGAAGGGGGAGACTGAGGCTTCATATCTGAGCCACGTTTCCATTAGGGGTCCAATGTCCCTTCTCTACAGACAATATGGCTTCTGTTCGTGCTTTAAGGTTTTCATAAAATCAGAGATCCAGACAAGGCTGGAAGGGACCTCAGATGCCTCCCTCCCCCATTTTACAGATCGGGAAACTGAGGCACATGTGGTGAAGCATCTTGCCTGAAATCACTGGGGCATTTAAGGTCAGAGGTGGGATTTGAACCTGGGTCCTCCCTCTGACTTTAGAGCCAGTGCAGGACAAGTGTTACTATTTACCTTTTATGGACGAGGAAATGAGGGGCCATCCAAGTTAAGTGATTTTACCCCCAATCACTAGGGTAGTATGTGGGATGAATCAGAACCAGAACTCAGCTCTTCTAATTCCCTAGGCGTGCTTTTTGCATTGTGTTCACTTGTCTCACTGGGGAGACTGGCATTCTGGGAAGCACTTATAAAGTACTTTGTTATAGTGATGATGACAGCTAGCACATACATAACACCTACTATGTGCTAAGCACTGTGTAAGCACTTTATAATTATTATATCATTTGATCTTTACAACACTTCTGGCAGGAAGGCGCTGTTATCTGCATTTGACAGATGAGACAATTGAAGCAACCAAAGGTTAAGTGACTTGCCCAGGGTCACACAGCCAATAAATCTCTAAGGCTGGATTTGAACTCAGGTCTCCCTGACTCCTCATTGCTCTAACCACTGTACCACTTATCTTCCACCTCTCCCATTAGACTGTGAGCTCCTTGAAGGTAGGAACTGGAGTCGTTTTGGAGTTTCTGTGAGGCTTTTTTCATATCCCCAGTAATAATAATAATCATAGGGAACTGCTAAGTGCTTTACAAATTATTATCTCATTTGATCCTGATAACAACCCTGTGAGGTAGGTGCTTATTATTCCATTTTATGGATGAGGAAACTGAGGCAACTTGCCCTGGGTCACATAGCCAATAAGTGTCTGAGGCTGGATTTGAACTCAGTTCTTCCTGACTCCATCCACTGTGCTATCTCACTGGGCCGGGCTTTGCACCATGATTGGCACATGGTAACAGCTCAATAAACGTTAGTTGATACGGGCTGACTGACCGGACAGCTTGGCAATGTAAATGATATGTTGTCCCTGCATTCTTCCCTAACTGAAATTCGACCTACCCTTTCCAGCCCTTCCCCAAGGCTGTCCCCAGTAATCTCTCCCAGGGTGACAGCTGTCCTCCTGTGACCTCCTGCAGCCCAGTAGTTTGCCCCTCTTAAGCACGACTGTGTATTGATATGGTTCCATTGAGATCTGATGAAGGATTTATCTCAATGATTTGGAAAGGCTTAGGAACTCCAATCACCATAATAACCAAACAGGACTCCAGAAGCCCAATCTTGAAACAAGCAAGCCACTTTCTAACAGAGGTGATGGACTCCGCCTGCAGAATGTATTTTGGGGACTTGACCAAGGTGGGAATTTGTTTTGCTTGACTATACATGTTTGATACATGGGTTTCATGCTACCACTCACCACGGAAGGGAAAGAAGTAAATTTTTGTTCATGAAAAAAATTAATTTCATTTAAAAAAAGGAGTCTTTGTCTCATTCTCCTATTAGTCACTAAACTCCACAAGTGCAGAGGCTAGACTGGATTATCTCAATTTTTTATCCTCCTAGCACCTAGCACAATGCCAGGCACACAAGATAAATGTCTGTTGACTGACTGAAAAGGGTTTATTGAACCAGAAAAAAAATAAAAGTGGAGCTATACCTGTTCTGCAGCTGGACCTGCTTTTCATTAACCACCCTCTCTGAACAGCCACTCACTGTACAAGCAGGACTCAGCCCAGCAAATCATTTAATATTAAAATCGGCTCTTACTATCAAGTATTGGTCAGTGGTTCAAGGACTCCCCAATTGTGTGGTCCACTCTAGAGAAGGTGTCATATCACCACCTTGGCACAGAGTGAGGACTGCTGAAGCCCAAGACAATTCTTTGGGAGACTGATACCACACGGTCAACCTACTTAGAGGTCAGGTTCTGACAAACAGTTGAACTTGACCGAAGGGAGGATTTTTCAAGTTCCCTTTTGGATGTTCTAAAAGACAAGCAACAGCATTTCCCCAGGAATTTCTAGCCAAGAAATAAATCGAAAGTGCATTTTCTTAACCATTCCTCTGGAAGGTAGGGTTATGGCAAAGACTCTTAATACCCCAGCACCCTCTTACCTTTCTAGTCTTCTTAACCCTTTATTCCCCTCTACTCACTCTCAGATCCAGTAGCACTGGCTTCCTTCCAGACTCAATTCAAATCCCACCTGCTGCAGGAGACCTGTCCTAGTCTCCTCTGCTCCTCAGTGAGGTCATACAGTGGATAGACCACTGAGCTGGGAACCAAGAAGACTCATCTTCCTGAGTTCAAATCTGGCCTAAGACACTTACTAGCTGTGTGACCCTGGGCAAGCCACTTTACCCTGTCTGCCTCACTTTCCTCATCTGTAAAATGGAGAAGGAAATGGCAAACCTCTGTAGTACCTTTGCCAAGAAAACCCCAAATGGGGTCATGGAGAGTTGTATGTGACTCAACAACAACAGTGACCCTTTTGGGTCTAACTCCTATGAGTCCATCAGTTTAACATTGAACTAGGGCAAATTTGAGAATAGAAATAGGTTCTATGAAGAAAGCTTGATTTTTTTCCAATGATTTCCAACATTCTCTATACTTAAAAAGTGCAATGTCCTCCATAAGAAATGCTTTCACAACCTCAGCACAATGGGACTGCTTGGCAGCCCTGCAATGGAGGTGGGGAGAAGGCTGACTGGCTACCTGGGGTGTGTCTGAAGGCTTCCTTAAGGTGCTCTAGAGGTCCCAGCTATTATCAGCATTATTATTTTGTTCTGTGTTAGGGAAATGATATTACTTTATCCAACTCTGTTGATCTGATTCTGAAACAGATTTATCTGATTTCATTACAAACTATGCTGTAAAAGAATTCTCCATCACAAAAATTCAGCTTTCCCATTTCTTCTCCAATCCCTACAAGATCATAAACTCCTTGAGAGCAGGGGCCATGCTTTTTATCTTTGCTTCTCCCCTAGGATTTAGCACAACTTTTTCTATGTACTAGGTGCTTAATAAATGTCCCTTAAGATGTAGGCAGTTGGATTTTCTTCCTTCCACTCTTCTAATGGCAAAATAGCCATATATCTTGGCTATAGCTGACTAGAGGCTTGGTGACATATCCTCTTGCTTGAGGTAGGGGAAAGAATATTGAATTAGAAATCAGGACACCTGGGTTCTCTGGTTCAGGACCTTCAGGTGACTCTCTGCGTGGTGTTGGCCAAGTTACTTCCCCTGTCCAGTCTGAGTTTCCACATCCGTAAAATGTAGGACTTGAATAATAACTAAGGCTGGGCTTTAAGGCTTACAAAACACATTCCTTATAGCCACACGCTGGAGGTGGGGAGGACCAGGGAGTTTAATTCAACTGACACAATGATCGAGAACCCTACTACATTATCCAGTACGTGAAAAGTAGTCATGCAAGCTGTGCTCGAGGATGTCCGAAGTGGAAGGCAGGGAAAGTAGGGAAGGAATTATTATTTTCCATTTTTCAGACAAGGAAACTGAGGCTCACTCTGAACTTGAGTGACTTACCCCTGGTCTTTACAACTCACAGTTTATCGGAGCCAGGATCTGAACCCAAGCCCATATCCAGCATTCTTCCAACAACATGATACTAGTTTAGTCTACCTGGAGCAGGGATGGGGAACCTGCAGCCTCGAGGCCATGTGTGTCCCTCTAGGTCCTGAAATGTGGTCCCTTGACTGGCCAAACTTCACAGAACAGATACTCTGAATAAAAGGATTTGTTCTATAAAACTTGGACTTGGTCAAAAGGCCGCACCCGAGGACCTAGAAGGTCACACATGGTCTTGAGACCACAAGTTCCCCACCCTGATAGAGTATTTGGAAAGTCCCTGCTAGCTCTAATTTTCCATGGTTTTCTAGTCTATGGAGAAGCATTTGTGATGAAGACAGTCTTGTTGTCTTCAGCCTTGGAGGTGAAGTGGGGTTTAGAGGGATCAGCCAGGTGAAGGCAAGGTAAGTGAAGCCATTCGCCCAGTGCTCCCACCTTTGACTTTTGGGGGTGCCAAAGACCAAGCCTGGGCCAAAAACATCACCTGGTATAGCAGAGGGAGTATATCCACTTTTTCTTTCTTGAACTTGGGACATTAACCAATCAACAGCACTAACCAGTTATAACACTTCCTTCTGTAATGTGTCAATATCTAATCCCTCAAAATGGTGTCATGCCATTTTCCAAATAGTACAAAGAGCTTTTCTTGATATGATCTCATGCATTCTTGCAACACACTGGAGGTGGGGAGGATCAGGGAGTTTAATTCAACTGACACAATGATTGAGAACCCTACTACATTATCCAGTACACAAAAAGTGGTCATACAAGCTCTGCTCGAAGGTCTCCAAAGTGGAAGAAGCCACTAGTTCCCAAGGCCGCCCATCCTATTGTGGAATAGCGCTCCCTGTTAGGAAGTTCTTCTTGACATCAAGGATTGACTTGGCTATTTGTAACTCCTAGCCACTGTTCTTGGTGTTCTGCTCTTTGGGGCCAGCCAGAACGAGTCTAACCTTTTTTCCTCTGTAGGATCACTCCTCAAATACTCAAAGCCAATTATATAAGAAAGGAAAAGAGCAAATATTTCTAGAGGGCCTACTATGTGCTGGGCACTGTGCTAAATGTTTTTCCAAACATTATCTCATTTGATCATCTCAAGTGTTGACCTCATGAGAACCCTGTGAGGTAGGTGCTATCAGTCTCATTTTATAGCTAAGGAAACGGAGGCAGCCAAAAGTTAAGTGCCTTGTGCAGGATCACCCAGCTACTAAGTGTCTGAGGCCTAATTTGAACCCAGGTCTTGGTTGCAGGTCTTCTCTTTTTGAGGCTAAAAATCCCCAGGTCCTTCACCTGACGCTCATATGACTCAAGACTCTTTATCAGCCGAGTTGTTTTTTTTTTTTTTTCTGGAGGCTCTCAAGCTTACATATCTGGGTAAATTTGTTCCTCCCTGCTTCAACGGAATGTAAGTTCTTCAAGGGTCTTTGTTGTGTGTGTGTGTGTGTGTGTGTGTGTGTGTCCCATAGAAGGTACATAAAACATGCTTTCTGGTTCACTGATTGCTTAACAAATGATTGGCCCCAAGTAGAAAACAAACCAGTAACAATCCCAAGACTAGAAGGAGGGCTTCACAAATCCTCCACTCTGAGCTCTGATGGAGCAGATGAGCTGCCCTGGTTGAAAGAGCAAAGCATCCTGAGGAAGATGAGTGAGGCAGCCATAAGCCAGGGGCTGCAGCCCTGGCAACCCCAGGAGCCATAGCTACTGAAGACCTGGAAAAGAAAGCTGCCACCCCCAAAGTCCTGACCTTGTCAAATGGTTCAACATCAGTGACAGAGAGAATCTGATCAATGGAAATGACATTGAAAAAGACGTGTTAACATCTGCTTGGCATAAGGACCACGGGGCCTTGCTGTTTGCCTTGCTGTGGCAACCTCCTAGATGTGTTATTCCCTCTATGAGGATATGGGCTCCTTGGGAACAGGGACTGCCTTACCCTTCTATTTGAATCCTTAGTGCTTAGCATGTAGTAATAAGCATTAAGTTCTTGAAAATACTTTTTTTGGGTGTTGCAGTGGATAGAGCACTAGCCCTAGAGTCAGAAGGACCTGAGTTCAAATATGACCTCAGACACTTGATGCTTAATAGCTGTGTGCCCTTGGGCAAGTCACTTAACACTGATTGCCTCACCAAAATAAAATGCTTTTTTTTTTTCATTTATTCCCTCAGTCCCTCCTCTAGGACTTTAGTTTCCTTCTTTGTAAAGTAAGAGAGTTGGGCCAGATGAGCTCCAAGATGTATAGCTCTAACCATTCTATGATGTTGCTAAATAGTAACAACTCTTATTTCTATCACAGAGCCACAAAAGTGAAAGAGACCCCCAGAGTTCTCAACTATGACACACCTGACCAAGAATCTCCTCAATACCACTCTCAAGCAAGTTGTCCCCAAGCCTTTGACTGGACGAGCTCTAGTAAAGGAGAAACCACTACACTTTAAGGTTTCCAAAGCGCCTCCTTCGTGATAACCTTGTGGGGTACATAGTGAGATATCATTTATCCCATTTTACAGATCATAAACAAGGCTCAGGTGAAATGCTTTATAGACGGTCTTAAAGCTAGTAAGAGTCGGAGCCAGGATTCGAAATCAGAATTACAGCATGCTGCCTCTTTATAGAATGGGAAGGTCCCTGGACAAGAACAAAGTACTAAATAGAAGGCAGTTAAGCATTTATCAAATGGTTACCATGCACCAGGTAATGGGTATGCAGTTCTATAGATGAAAACAAAGAGTTGTCTCCTTGTCTTCTTCCTCAATCCACAGCCCTCCCTGCCAAGGACAGAGCATCAGCCCTGGAAGGCTGGCTGCCCAGCTTCGGCTGCCTCTCTCCAAAAGGCCGGCCAAAGATAGGAAGAGGGTAGGTGACCAAGGCTGGCAGCAACAGCTCCAGATCGTCGCGTAGGAAGGAAAATGAATTTCTTCCAGTCATGCAGAAATGAAAATATGTGAAGCCAAATGAAAGATATTTCCTGGAGGTGGTAACCCAATTATGCAAATAACTCAGGAGCTGAGTAAGATGTTCGAGGGGGCTGTGCTCCAGGGAGGCAGCCCTAGGCTGTCTTCCTCAGTCCCACCTGCCTGGCTGGCTCTCCCACCATCTGCACAGAATCCAACTGGTCACCCTCTTGGGCTTGGGCTGCTGCAGCCTGACATGGCTGAGTTTCTCTTGCAATGTGACCATACTCTGAAGCTCCAGGTAACTCACATAATCTTCTTTCCTTCCTTTCTTTTTTTTTTTTTAATCACATGATAGATGAAGGAGCATCCCATGAGATTGATTTCTCCAGTAAATTGGTTCTAATGTCATATCCTCTCTCTCCCTCCCTGTTGCTGTCTGTCATCATCTCTCTCCCTCTGTTTGTTCAGACTTTGCACATCTGTTACTAACCTAGGTATTACTCTAAGAATTTATTTTTCCCTTCATTTTAAATTTATTGGGTGTAATGGAGTGGCAACTTTTCAACCGTCCAGCTCAAAATAATGTAGTTTAGACATGGTTTCAGAGACGGCCCAGAACAAAACTCTTACTGCAAATAGCTTTTCTTAGGCAGCCAGCTTTGATATTTTATTGGACCAAACAGAGTTATTCCCGTCTCCACCATGGAAGGGGAAGGAAGGGCTGGAGGAAGGGGGTGGGGAGTGGTAAATGACACATCATGGAGTGGATCCAAAGCTTTTACATCCTCTTGTGGCCTTTCACTGCGTCATCTTTCCAAAAAGTTGCCCGATAACTGTTGACAGGCACTTCCTGGTCTTTTTCTCATCTTGAAAAGGATGCCACAGGCTGGCAGCAATCTGAAGAATCTAGGAGACTCAAATCTCTTAAAATCAAGACCAAACTACCTCTTTTGTGGTCAGAGTTTTAAACAAGATTATAATAAGCTATTTAAACTTTGTGCCAATCATATACCCAGGGACTGACCAATTTCATTTGCCTCTGTTCTTGAGGAGACTTGGCCATATCTGCAGGCTCCTGTTTCTATGTCCAGGGGAGGGAACACACCCCTGGATTAACATCAGGAAGGCCATAGGGTGGGGTGGTGGGGCCTGCCCTTAGGTCAGTTATTCAGTCTGGATGGCCTTCTCTCTGCTGTTCCCCCTCAAAACAAACAAATAATTTCCAAAGAAAACCTCTATTTTAAAACATTTCTTGTGTTTAACTGAACCCTGACCATCTGACATGAGAAATCAGGCCTCTTCCCTCTATACCTCCTCCCGGTGGTCTGACAGGTGAAGACTTCAGTTTGGGGGTGTCACCTCTATTTAAGAAAGCCTGTACTACATTTAAGCCCCAGCGTGCTCAAAGCCTGCCCAACCAGCCACCAGCCTTCCCTATGCCTTCTGCTCTGTGAAGGGCTGTCTGGGGCTGGATTCCCAACCATCTGTCCCGAGTCTGCTCAGACTTCCCTCAACATGGCTCCCACAACCCCCAATCCTGAGCCTGAGCCCTCCACAAATAGAGGTTTACCAAAGTAAATTCATCAGCCCAATGACGCTGGGGATACTCCCCCCAAACCCGAAGCAGCACCCAAATTGAGTCACCAGGAGGTACCACTCTCCCCACCTGTGAGGGCTACGAGCCTCTCATGGGCTCTTTTAAAGCTGCCCATCAACTGGTACCCTTCAGAATGATGCAGGATCAGGCCCAGGCCTGGGCCTCCACTTCCCCAGCCAGTGGGAATTATTTCCTCATCCTGACCAGGGGAAGTCCTATTTGAAGGGCTGGCCAAGAAGCCAGCTCCCAGTGTCAGTGGCCCAATGGCCTAAAATCAGAGAAGGGCCAGGGCTAAGATGGCTAGCTACTCTACCCAGCAACCTGCAGCCCAGCTCCTCTCCCTGCCCACTGTACTCCATGGTCTTCCTTATGCAGGGTGAGGGGAAGAGAGCATCTTTGTTAGGCTGGACAAGCATCCTTCCCAGCCATCCCCTTCAGCACCTCCCTCTCCCATGGTCGCCCCCCCCCAAAAAAGGTTTCTGCCAGCTGAAGTTTGAAGGCAAGCAGCCTTCTCCTGGCAGTCAGCAGCCCCCAGCTCAGCCAGGCCGCCCCACACTTCTGCGAGGAGAGGGGGAGACAAGGGATGTCCCCACACATTGCCAGGGAAACAAAAAGTTTACAAACTCTCAGACTGGGGGAGGTGGTGGAGGAGGGAGATCTAGTTGGTAAGGCTGCCCACCTCCCCCCGCCCCATCCCCAGCAATGGCATCTGAAGGGGCTGGGGGGGGGCGCAATATGGCCAGAGAGCAGCCCTGCTGGGCAGGGCAGCCCCTATATTCCCGGTGGGGATGCAAGAAAGCAAAGACTGGAGATGGGGGGTTGGGGAAGAAGATGATGACTTACTGTCCTGAGGTCGGGCGGAGACGCGAGGTAACTTCACAATCACAACCAGGAATCCAGAAGTGGCTTTTCTTTTTTCCTTAACTTATTTGCAATTGTCGTGAACAAAAAAAAAAAAAAGGAAGGGGGCTCAATCCTCAGGGTGCAGGGGCGGGTGGAGGTGGGGAGAGTGCTGAAATCTCCAGTCTTTTCTCCTCACCACCCTGGGAAGCTTCGGGTTCGGGAAAACCGCAGGTCCGAGGCTGGGAGAGCAGACGCCGCTGCTCGTCCCATACTCCGGTGGCCCGGCCCCTTCGCGCTCCTCCCGGCTGGGCCCGGCACGGCCCAGCCCAGCTCGGTCTGTCCAGCTCCCAAGGCGAAGGACCCGGGTGGGCCGGCCGGTTCCTTCCTGCAGGATCCCCACCCGCTCCGGCCAGCCCTGTCTTGGGGTTCTCCAACAAATGCGCGCCCTTCCCCTTTTCAAGGGGAAAAAAGTGTATACAAAAGATTTTCAAATAAAATCGATCGTTAGCCCCTACCCCGGGCTGGGCAGGCAAGCGAAGCTGTGGCGGGGCGCGCTTTGCAAAAGCAGCCGCTTCGGGCTTCCCGGCTCTTTGGTATCTGGGTGTCTCTCGGTCGCTGTGTGGGTTTGTCTGTCTGTGAATCTGCCTCTCACGGGAACTTGCGGCGCCCGCCCCGCTCTCTCTGCCTCCGCCTTCCCCTCTGCGCCGCGGTTGCTGCTCCACCTGCCTCGCTCGCTTCACCCATCTAGGTCCTTCCTTCTCCTGCCCTCAGGCTCCTCCCCGGGGCGCACCGGCTCTCCCCTAGCTGCGGGCGGCTTGGCGCCCTGGGTCAAGCTCGGGGGGGCTCCCGAGCCATGGACAGAGGGAACGTCCCCTCCCCGACCCCGCGCCGGCGCCCCCTTCTCAGTCCTCTGGGCAGCAAGCGGGGTGGGGAGGCGGCTGGCCCGGGCAGGCAGCAGAGGGTCGGCTCGGGTCCTGGAGCGAGGAGGGGAGGGGGCCTGCGGCTTCCGTCCCGAGCCCGGGTCGGGGTGCAAGGGGAGTCCCGAGCGCTCCGAGCGCTCTGCTCAGCTGCCCCGGGCGGTGCGCGCTGCTGGCGCCTGTTCGGCTGTGTCCAGCTCAGCGCATGGGGAGCTGAAGCTTCCTAGGGCTGCTGCTGCCGCCGCCGCCGCCTCTGCTGCTGCTGCCGCCGCTGTCGCCACCACCGCTCCCCTCCGGTTCCTCTTGCTACGGCCATCTGGTGCGTGTCCCTGCAACTTCGGAGCGCCCCGGGCGCTGTCGGGCCCCGCGCCCCGCCGCAGGCTCCCCCTGCTCCGGGGACTCGGCTGCCCAGGCGCCCGGAGCTGCCCCTTTAGCGCTAGGGTGCCTGGAACCTCGGCCACAGCGCCGGGAGAACGCTAAACTCCCGGGCCGGCCCCGAGGCTCTGCGGCCGGCCTCTCCGCAGGGCTCCCCAGCAGAAGCGTGCGCGCCTGGCCCCAGCCTTCGGAGGGGCTCGGGGAGTCCAGGCTACTGAGAGAGCGGAGGAGATCGCAGCTGGCAGTCGGCAGCAGACTGCTGTGAGTGTGTGTGTGAGTGTGTGTGTGCGTGCGCGCGGGAGCGCGTGTGTGAGTGTGAGTGTGTGTGAGTGCGTGTGCGCGGTGGGGGGAGGGCGTAGGGAGCCTCCCCCACCCGCCTCCTCCTTGGGCTCTCCGGGAGGGGGGAGCTTTGGCGGTGGCTCGCTCCCCCTCTCCTTCCCGAAGCTGCCAGTCCTCGGCTGGCCCTAGGGAAGCCTCCCTCCTCTCTATCCTCGCCAGCCCTCCCCACCTTTGCTCTCTCCAGCAGCCCCGGCGGCTTTCTGGCTAGCTGTCTTTGCAACCCCGTCCCCCGACGCAGCTCCCCCGGCTTCTTTCGAAACGATTGGAGCAAGAAGAGAGGGAGGGGACGGGTTCTGGCTAGCGGGCGCTCGCCTCGCGGGCTTCTCTTTGCACCTTTCCGGGGTGGATTTGGAGAGGGACTGGCTTGTCAGCTTGGGCAGAAGCAGGGTGGGGGAGCCCCACTCAGAGCGGCTGTGCTACTCTTGCCAATTCACCTCGGAGTTTTATGGGGCCACTTCCTGGGATTTATTTCTCGGTAATGTTTGAGGTCCAGGGGGAGAGGGGAGGGCAGGCGCCCATCCTCCTCACCTCCCTCCCTCTTCTTTTTCTTGTTTATTCTCCTCTTCCTCCTCCTCCTCGTCTTCTTCTTTCTCCCCCTCCTCGCCTTCTCCTAGGTGCGGCGGGAACCCCTATTCTGCGCCCCCCGCCTTGGAGCCTGGCTGGCTCCCCACGCTGTCTATCTGTCTCCCTCTCTTGGCTCCCTCCTCGGCTCCCAGGTCTCTAGCAGCCTCCCTGGCCGCCCCCGGCCTCTGCGCAGCGCGGCCTGCAGAGGGCGCTCTCCCACTGCAGCAGCCGGGGCTCCGCCGGCTGCTTCCCCCACAACAGATGTCAGACAATATACTCTGTCGCGTCGCAGGTCCAGAGCTTTAATGGTGAAAAAGAAAAAAAAAAGGGAAAAAAAAATACAGGATTCCTCTCTTCTCGGCATGGCCCTCCGGCCCTCGCTTATTTGCATATTACTTTGCATATCATTTGCATGTTATTCATTTAATGTTCAGAAATCCCCCAAAGCCACTGCCCCTGTCTCCCAAGTACCTTACTTCTGCTCTCTCTTTTCCCAATGCCTCCCGCGCTGCCTCCTCCCTGCTAGAGTCTCCCCTCCCCCCACAGCCTCGGTTCCTTTCCCTGAAGAACTCAAAGCATTTTGTGGGCACCATCTAAGATGCTCAAATGTAGTTTTGTTTCTGCATTTCTCTGAAGTAGCTCTTCCTTTTCCCCTCCCCTTTTCTCCCAGCTCCCCCCTCCAATCTCCCCCACTTTCTTAGAGGTTGGTTGGGGTTTCCTACTACAGCGCAAAAATTAAAATTGAAAATAACCCGCACTGGAGACCCAGGTCACTCATTTACATATCCTTTCGCATAAAACTGCAGTCGAGGGTCCAAGATGCCCAATTCCCCACTATAGAAAGTAAAACAATAGGCCCCCTTCCTTCCTCTCTTCTCAGGGTGGGTCAGAGACTCTGCCCCGTAGCCCCCTGTCTGTCCATTAGCTGTGATTCCGTTCCCTGCCGCTCTAGGTGAATTATGGTGACCTCCGGGAGCCCTGAGTGAGGCTGTCAACAATCCACCCCGAAAAGTCATTCTCGGGCCTGCCTCCCATGGTCCCTAAGACGGTCCCAAACTACAGCAGCGGCAATAAGCATCATAGTGCTTTACGGTTGTGGAACATTGCAGTTTGCAAATCACTTTCATATCCATTATTCAATTCCATTTAAACATTTATTAAGCACCTGGTATATGCAAAGCTCTGCAGCTTATTCGGATGATCCCAGTAACCTAGGAAGGCAGGCGGACAATATCTGGCATTTGGATAGGACATTATGCCACACACACCTCCAGATCCTGCCTCTTGATTCTCACAACACCCCTCCAAAGGGGGAGGGTGGCACCCATTCGCACAGACTTTTTTCTCATGCCTGGAAGACATGTCCTCCTCATGTCAGCCTTTCACATCCTTTAGGCCTCAGCTTATTCACCATTTCCCCCACAAACCCTCCTCTGACCCCCCTCTTTTCCCTCCTGGCAGCCAGTGAACAAACACTTATTAAGTACTTACTATGGGCCAGACACTGTGCTAGGTGATGGGTATACACAAAGAAAAGCAAAGATGTTCTCCCTCAAGGAGCTTCCATCCTACCAATGGCCTTGACTCCCTCTCTACATGTTCCTAGGATGCTTTGGAGCTCTCCTTTGCCCCTTCATACCTTATTTTACATGATACTTACATTAAGTGCCTGCTGTGTGCCAGGCACTATGCTAAGCTCCGGAGATACAAAAAGAGACAAAAGACAGTCCTGGCCCTCAAGGAGCTTACAATCTAACGGGAGAGGCAACAAACAAACAAATATGTACAAACAAGTTACTGGCAGGAGAGATGGGAGAGAATCAACAGAGGGAAGGCGCTAGTATTAGAAGGATGAGGAGAGCCTTCATGCAGAAGATGGGATTTTAGCTGGGACTTTCCGGAACCCAGGGAATCGAGGAGACAGAGATGAGGAGGGAGAGCATTCCAGGCATGGAGGACAGCCAGCAAAAATGTCTGGAGCTGAGTGTCTTACTCCAGGAACAGCAAGGAGGCCAGTGTTACTGAATTACAGACTAAGTGTTGTTAGAGGGGAAGGGGGAAAGAGGTTTTGAATGCCAAACAGAGGGTTTTATATTTGACCCTGGAGATAATAGGGAACCACTGGACTTTATTGAGTAAGGCTACAATTTCACTTTAGGATGATCACTTTGGCAGCTGAGTAAAAGGGTGGACTTGGAGTGGGGGGACACTTGTGGTCAGCAGACCCACCAGTAGGCTTTTGCCATAATCTGGGAGTAAGGTGGGCCAGGGGATGAGGGCCTGAACTAGGGCTCGATGAGGTTAGTACTGGGTACTGGAGGATATGAAAAAAAGCAATATTTTAAATGGCTCTTCCCTCAAGGAGCTTCCATGCATACAGTACACTAAAACAATTAAGTCCAAGACAGTTTGAAGAAGCAGATAGCATTAACTTCCTGGTAGTAAAGGCTTCCCATAAGACTGAACATCTGAGTTCAGCTTTGAAGGATTCTAGGAGGTCAAAGAGAGGAAGAGTTGTACCCTAGGTATGAAATGACATTGTAATCTGACCCGTCCAGGATCACACAGGCAGTATATGACAGAAATGGGGCTTGAACTCAGATTTTCCTGGCTCCAAGGGGGACTTTTTTATCCACTACTCCATGCTCCCTCTCACCCCATTTAATACAATTTAAAAAATTCCCTGCCAGTATCACTCATAATTTCGATTGAGTAATTTTGACATAAATTTGATCAGTAAAGCTCTATACCCTGAAAAGAGTTAAATTTCTGGATTTTTCTGTTTGCAACTTAACTCATTAAAGCAGGTAGCAAAAAACACTGGCTTGACAACTGAGAAATTAAAAAAAAACCGCTGTGAAATCATCACACATCGCATTCCAAAAATGCATAAAAATTAGACAGCTCTCTAGCCCCGGGGCCTGAAGCAATTTAACTATGCCTAAAAGAAAGTGGAAAGTGGGCAAACAGGAGTTTGAACCCTGACTCTTGGCAAGTAATTCCCTAATATTCTCTCTGAATCACTGCATTATATCAATTAAAAAGTAGAAATATAGCCAGTGGAAATGCACACTGGGTTTCATGCCAGAGGATCTGGATTCAAGAGACACTTTCGCTATTTATTATCTGTCTGATCTCTGCAAAAGGGGACAGGGTAGATTACTGGGCCTCCAAGATTCCTTCCAGCTCTAAATCTCTGAATCCATGACTATGCTATAAAATGGATAGTGTGGAATAGGGTAAAGAGGTCTCCAATTGGGGGATACCTCAGTTTGAATCCAGGGTTTACCCCACTTAATACCTTGTGTGGCCTTCAGGAACTTATTTCTACTTTCTGGGCCTCAGTTTCCTCTTCTGGAAAATGAAAACTCTGGACCAGACGATCTCCAAGTTCTCTCCTAATTCCAAATCCTATGACTGTACAATAGAGTTTTTGAATTGACCCCACAATTTCATCAATATAAGCTCCCACTGAGGAACTTTCTTGGTCAATACTGGTTGGGACTTTCCCTGCAGCCTATGATCTTGGTTGTCTGGGCCACTGAGAGGTTAAGCACCTTCCCCAGGGTCACATGGTCAGTGTGTGTCAGAGGCACTTCCTTACTCCACTTATAGCTTCTCATCATCCTATAATCTTATGGGTCACTGCCATCTATTGGTCGTCTAGGCAGAGATGAAAGGTTGGAGGTTGAGAGGAAAAGGACCATATAAACATCTGGGATGATAGATCTGACCTTATGATGTCTAGCTGATTTCTCTCTCTCTGCTACGCCCAGTTTTCCTCTGGAGGATGGGCAGGCAAATGTTCAAATGCTTGAATTCTCTTGTCTTCAGCTCTAAACAATTTTCTAAATTAGAAGTGGTCAATTCAGTCTTTCAACAACTATTTACTGAGTAACCCAACCCCATCATAGGCATTCTATGGAATGTGAAGGATTTATTTCCACAAATATTTTCAAAGTCCCTATTCTGTCTAGTGTTCTTTGGATGACAATCATGCAACACCATTACCTTAGAAGAATCAAAATCCCAAGTGACCCAAAGGGCAAAGGAGAGATACAGAGTCAGTGTCATCAGGCTGTGGTAGATTAGCAATAATCATTTTCAAGAGAAAGGAAGCATAGCATACATCAGCAAGGAAAGGTGAAAGTAGAAATAGAGGTGGACCTGTCATGTACTGAGAGTGAGAGTAACAGATTGTAGGAAGGAGGGAAGGGCATAGGCATTTATGAAGTGCCTGCTATGTGCCAGACTCTGTGCTAAGTGCTTTACAAATATTATCTCATTCAAACCTCACAACAAGCTTGGGAGGTAGACGCTATTGTTATGCCAATTTTACAGTAGGGGAAAATGAGGAAGATTAAGCAACTTGCCCAGGGTCACACAGCTAGTAAGTATCTGAGGCTGGATTTGAACTCAGGTCCTCTTGACTCCATGCCCAGAGCTTCCCTATTGTGCCACCATTTAGAGCTAGAAGGGATCATGGAGAGTGAGGTACAAAAAAAAGTTAACGAGTTAGTGAGGGTCACACAGCTAAGTGTCTAAGGTAGGATTTGAATTCAGGGCTTCCTGACTCCAAGGCTAGTCCCCTCTCCACTCCACCAGTGCCAAACTGGTACCTCCACAATATTAAAGGAACCAGGGGAAATTTGATTTATGGAATGATATAGACAAGAATTGGACAAGATGAGAAGGGGAGAATGGGTTGTAATCTGTTAGTAGAGGGAATACGTATATCAATGAGTTGGAGCCATGAAAGTAGAAAAACTCAAACCCTTTTCTTTCTAACCCCGTCTATGCCAACATTCCTAGAATCATCTTAGTCCTGTGGACTGAGCTGCACCCTCCTTCTAGGAAACACGTTTCATTCCTGCTGGAACTGCTTGGTTGATGGGTACCCGAATTTTTTTTTCAAGCAGGCGTTTGTGAGGGCCGTCTAGATTTGTAAAACCCACCTTTCTTTCTGAAAACAAAAAACAACCCTCCATGGCCCTCCCTCCTGATGTGTTTGTTCACCTCAGTTTCCCAGCTCTTGAGAAGAAATGTAAAGGACATTATATCCATGCGAATGCCACCATCGCAAAATTATTCACCAGTATTTCCTTGTGCTTTTTCTTTGGCGGTTTGCCGAGGTAAGACTTCGTCCAACTTGGAAGCATGGAATCCATCCTGCTACCACCAGCAGAAAAGATGGACAAAGGGGAGGGAAAGAAAATTGCCACATGTCCAAGTGAGATGAAGACCAATGAGCTCTGCCTTTGGTGCATCATCATCATCACCACCAGTACCATCACCTCCATCATCACTACTACAACCATCATCACCACCATCATCATCATCAGTCATCGTCACCACCACCACCACCACTACCACCACCATCATCGTTATCATCATCATTATCATCAATAACCATCATCACCACTACCACCATCATCATTGTTATCAATATCATTATCATCATCATTGCCATCACCACCACTACCACCATCATCATTGTTATCAATATCATCATCATCGTCATCACCATCACCATCACTACCACCAGCATCATCGTTATCAATATCATCATCATCACCATCACCATCACCACCACTACCACCATCATCATCGTTATCAATATCATCATCATCATCAATAACCATCATCACCACTACCACCATCATCATCGTTATCAATATCATCATCATCATCATCACCATCACCACCACTACCACCATCATCATCGTTATCAATATTATCATCATCACCATCATCATCACCATCACCATCACTACCACCATCGTCATCGTTATCAATATCATCATCATCATCACCATCACCATCACCACCACTATCACCATCATCATCGTTATCAATATCATCATAATCATCAATAACCATCATCACCACTACCACCATCATCATCGTTATCAATATCATCATCATCATCAATAACCATCATCACCACTACCACCATCATCATCGTTATCAATATCATCATCATCATCATCACCATCACCACCACTACCACCATCATCATCATTATCAATATCATCATCATCATCAATAACCATCATCACCACTACCACCACCATCATCGTTATCAATATCATCGTCATCAACAATAACCATCATCACCACTACCACCATCATCATTGTTATCAATATCATCATCATCATCATCCTCATCACCACCAGTACCATCACCTCCATCATCACTACTACAACCATCATCACCACCATCATCATCATCAGTCATCATCACCACCACCACCACTACCACCACCATCATCGTTATCATCATCATTATCATCAATAACCATCATCACTACTACCACCATCATCATTGTTATCAATATCATCATCATCATCACCATCATCATCACCATCATCACCGTTATCAATATTATCATCATCACCATCACCACCACTACCACCATCATCATTGTTATCAATATCATCATAATAATCATCAGTCTTCATCATCATCACCACCATACCACCACCACCACCACCATTATCCTGAAAGGTCACATCACTTCTCTGCTCAGAAATCTTCAGTGGTTTCCTATTTCCTGCTTGGTAAACTTTAACATCCTTTGCTTGGCTTCCAAGTCTCTCCATGAAATGGGTACCACCCTACCTTTCCAGGCTTCTTACCTCATTTTATTCCCTTTCTTACTCTTTAAGCTTTAGCCAAACTGGACAACTCTCTGGAAGCTTAAATAGACTCTCAACTTGCAATGCTCATGCCTTTGCTCATGCCATTCCCTATGTCTGAGGTTCCCTTCTTCAGCTGCTGGGCTTCTCCCCATCTTTTAAAGACCTACTTAATTTCTGCCTCCTCCATGAAGTCTTCTCTAATTTTCTAGTCTATCAGCCTTCTTATATGTTCAAATGTTCAATAAATCAATAAATATAAGACTCATATAAGTTCATATAAGACTCCATATAAGATTCATATGTCTCCATAAATCAAGTCTTCTTTGACCATACTTTGTTTAGTTCCACCCTAATGAACTGGTTATTTTTGAATATTATGGTCATTCCCCCCATTTGGGTGATATTTTTATTTGACTTTCCGCTTCCTGAGGGCAGGACTTTGTCTTACCCCAACCTTGTGTAACACAGGTGTGTTACACTGCAGGAAGTGTTCAATTCTGTCTGCTTCTTCCTCCATCCTATCAGTGCCTACCACAGAAATGAACGCAATTGGTCCATAATAAGTGTAAAATGAATTGAATCCAATCAAAATAATTAGCCAGTGGGGAGGTATTTTTGAGTAAGTCAAATAGGGGAGATATTTTGAGTTCCTCAAGGCAGAACCCATAGTCTAGGTTCTGGGTAAACTAAGGACTATGGAGACAATCGTGCCCTGGAATGTCATATAATCCCAGAATTCTAGAATGACTAAATTAGCCCTTTCGATCAATGAATCAATTGATATTTATCTGTCTCAGCTGACTTGGCACTGGGTACTATAGTACCATAGGTTTTAGAGCTGGAAGAAACCATAGAAATCACTGAATCTAACCCCTGAATTCAACATATGAGGAAACTGAAGCCTTAAGATGCAAAAATTTGTCTAAGATTACCCAGCTAGTAAGCAGCAGAGGTGAGATACAAATTCAGGTCTTCTGACTCGAACCCAGTGCTCTTGGGATGAAGAAGGCTCTTCGGAGGATCAGAGATTCAGAGTTGGAAGAGACTTCAGAGCTTATTTAGTTAATCCCTCTTATTTACAGATGAAGAAATTGAGACACAGAGAGGTTAAGTTATGTTCCCAAGGTCACAAAAATGCTAAGTGAATTTGAATCCAAGTCCTGTGACTAAATCTAGTGCATTGATTATAGATTGACCTATGATCTAGGGGCAACTTGATGGTGCAGTGGATAGAGTGCCACCAGACCTAGAGTCAGGAAGACTCATCTTCCTGAGTTCAAATCTGGCCTCAGACACTTGATAGGTGTGTGACCCTGAGCAAGTCATTTAACCCTATTTGCCTCAGTTTCCTCATCTGTAAAATGAGCTGAAGAAGGAAATGGCAAACCACTCCAGTATCTTTGTCAGGAAAACCCCAAATGTGGTCATAGAGAGTCAGACATGACTGAAATAACTGAATAACAAATGATCTAAGGAATGGGTTCTTTCGAGGCAGGGTGGAGGGAGATACTGTAAACTAGGGCACGGATTCTCTCTAGCAGGGTAGATAGGACACTAGCAGGGGAAACTCTGTTGTGACAGGTCAGGAATGCATTGCTTACTGGTCTGTCAGTGTGATGATTTCTTCCTTTCAAACATGAGAGTGTGTGGGAACGGTTATATTGAGAAGGATACTCAGAAACCCCCTCCCCGCTGGTATGACCTTGGCCTTGGCGATCTCTAAGATCCCTCTTGCAGTTCAACATTCTATGATTCATCCCTTTGGCCACAGAAACACTGGCACTGTCTTCATGCCTGTGAAGGAGGAGGAGGCAAAGCTTTGATCCAAAGATTTAACCAAAGGCAAGATGTCTAGCTCAGCCCAGCAGACACAGGGAATGGCTCTGCCTGATAGGACGGTTATCTCTCTGCAAGTGGAGGCTGATAACTACCGCCCCTGCACAGCCAGGAATGAGTTATCATCAGCCTCTTCCTTGCAGATCTGACCCATCAGGATCCATTTACTTATCCCCCCCCCCACCCCTCCTGTTTCACTCCTTTGGCCCTGCCAGAAAACAGAACTGTTCCTCCCTAGCTGAAGCGCACAGAGGAGAAACATTTGTTTTGACAGAGGAAATTGACTATATGTTGGCTCCAAAGGGCTATCAATCAACTGTTCTCGGTGCATTTAAAATTCCTGACCACAATCCTTCTTGATTTCAACTAGCTGAAGACCTTTAAGGGGAGCTTGGTGACATTCTGATTCCTAGAAGGTGGGGTAAAAGAAAGACTCAGCGAAGCTACCATGTGTGCAATTCGATTCAATTCATTTCAACAGGTGTTCACCACATGCCTACTACGGTCCTAGCCCTGTACTGGGGGGGGGGGGGTGGAGATACAGAGGAAAGCTGTAACAGGATCTCTTCCCTCAATGACCTGCCTGAGAGGTAACATGTCATGCAACTAAAACCCTGGACCCAGGAGGTAGATCTGTGTCTTTTGCTGAGTGTGACTGCGCCCACACCCCGCAAGTCACTCCCCCTGCCCATTGCTCTCTCCACTACACCACAAGGGTTTACACACTGGTCTGAGGTACGTTGGTGCAATGGAAAGCACATGGAATTAAGAGGCAGAAGACCTGGGTGCAAATCCTGTCCTGGCACTATCACAGACTAAGTGGCTTCACCTTCATGGGCTAATTTCCTGGAGAATAAACACACGTCTGCCCCTGGTCTAATGGTGTTATTTTGAGGAGACTGCTTTGTGTAGATCTTAAAACAGCATAGAAATTGGAGCTGTTAACCACTGGGGAGAAAAATTAAATAAATATGGTATATGATATAGCAAAAGGAAGACTAGATTTGGAGTCAGAGAACCTAGGGCAGCAAATCCCAGCTTTGCCACTGTCTACTTGTGGCACCTTAGAGAACAGAATAAGCAAGCAAAAGTGCCTCCTATGTGCCAGATACTATACTAGGTGCTGTGAATACAAAGGCAACAGCAGGAGAGTCTTCACTCTCAAGGAGCTTACATTCTACCCGGCAAGATATAATGCATATATATGGGCATGTATGTATCACATAGAAATCAGATACAAGGTAATCTTGGTGGGGAGGAAACACTGGCAGCTGGGTGGACAGGGAAATGCCTCATGGAGGAGGTGGCTGAGTCTTGAAGAAGACCAAGGATTCTCAGAGGTGGAAGAGTGAGTGCATTTCAGGTAGGGAAGACAATCTGTACAAAAACACTGATATAAGAGATGGCCTGTCATGTGTAATGAGTGGCAGGAAGACTAGTTTGGCTGGACCGTAGAGTAGTTTTATGTAACTGGTTGGAAAAGTAGAATGGGACAATTTTGCTTTAAATGTCAAGTAGGGGGGTTTGTATTTGAGCCCAGAAACAACAGGGAGCTGCTGGGACACATTGAGTAAGAATGGGGGAACATAGTCAGACTTGTGATTTAGGAGAATTGCCTTGGCAGCTGTGTGGAGGCAGGGTGGAGAAATGGGGGTTTGTATGTCCTACCTCTTCTCCACTTCTAGCTGTGTGTCCAAGTACCATATCCTTGGCATATTACCACTCCCTTAGAAGCTTTATCAAAGTGCCTGGCATGTGCTACTTACTAGCTTGTAATCCTGGGCAAATCCCTTAACTATTCCTGGCCTCAGTTTCCCTGTCTGTAAAATATGGGAGTTGGATTAGATGGTCTCCAAGGTTCCTTCTGGCTCTACCTTTAGGCTCCTATGAGGTAGGTAAAGTGTGATTACTTCCTTTAACAGGTGAAGAAATTGAGTCTTGGAGAGGTAAAATGTGTCATTCATGGTCACATGGGTAGTTGGTGACAGAGATGGACCTCAGATCCAAGTTAGCTTGCCTGATTCCAAGTTCTGTGTATCTTTCATTACACCATCTTTCAACAAATAACTCATTGATTGATTAAATAGTGGGAAATAGTAAGGAATAGGTGGGGGGGGGGCGTGCCATAGGCCAGATCATTGAGGTCCTTGAAAGTGAGACAAGAAGTAAAGGATATTTGTCCTTAAGGTGCTGGGGAGCACTCATATGTTCTAGAGCAGGGAATGAATATGAGAAAAGCACTTCAATCTGGGAGTGAAGGGTGGATTGGAAGAGACTCTGGCATAATTGAAGGAAAACTCTTTCCCCTAAATTGGATATATTAAAAATTAGTCTGTCATTCAAGCCAGAACAATTGTTAGCAAATGGTCTCTGTGTGTGCTAATTAATGACTGAGCATGCAGAGATAGAGAGCTACAATCCCATCTCTAGACTGTGAACAAAGCAATATCTTGGGGATACAATTGTAGGACTCTGTCCTACAGAGTCTACACAACAAGGCCAAAGCACCATAGACCCCTCACCCTGGTTTCTGAATTTATCTCCTATCTGATTTCCTCTCATTTCAGTCACACCTTTGGGGAAGGCCCTGGCTCACTCTGCCTTAGTCTCGTAATTCACAAAGTGGGTGTGACAGTCAAGAGTCAAGGGACTGAGGTAACCCCATGTCCCTTCCTGAGGGCAGTTGGACAGCTGAATAAGGAATGAGTTGCAAGAATGTTTCCACACTATGTGACTGAGAATGTGACTTGAGATGGGCTAGGATTATGGAAATGGGTTCTACCAACATACAGGGAGGGGAAGATAGAACTCTGGGATCCTGGACCAGGAGAGTGGGCAGAGCTGCCCCAGGGATTCTGGGACATCATGCTGAATGCACACAATAGAAAATTCATCATGTTCTCTCTCTCTCCCTGTCCCTTTCTCTTCCTCCTCCTCCTTCATTCTCTCTCCCTCTTCATCCCTTTTGCTCTCCCTCTCTCCCTCTTTTTCCTTCTCTCTCTCTCTCCCCACCATCTCTCTCTCTGTCTCTCTCCTTTTCTCTCTTCTCTCCCTTCTTTCTTTCCTCTCTCTTCTCTCTTTTCTCTCTCTCCTTCCCTCCCTTCTTCTTTCTCTCTGTCTCTCTCTCTGTGTATGTGTGTGTCTCTCTCTGTGTCTCTCTCTCCCTCCCTTCTCTCTTGTCTCTGTCTGTCTGTCTCTGTCTCTCTCTCTCTGTCTCTCTCTTTGTCCCCCTGTCTCTCTGTTTCTGTCTTTATCTCTCTGTCTCTATCTCTTCCTCTCTCCTTTCTTCTTTCTGTCTCTGTCTTTATCTCTCTGTCTCTCTCTATCTCTCTGACTCTCTCTCTTCCTCCCTCCTTTCTGTCTCTGTCTCTCTGTCTTTATCTCTCTGTCTCTCTCTGTCTTTTCCTCCCTCCTTCTTTCTGTCTCTGTATCTCCCTCCCTTCTTTCTTTTTCTCTGTCTCTCCTTTTTTCTCTATCTCCTTCCTCCTCCTCCATCCCCACCCCTACCCCTTACCCTCCTATGATGCTGACCCATTAAGTCCTTATGAAGTCTGAGGAGAAACTAATCCAAACAATTGTTAAAATCTGCACTAAACCATTATGGGGTGGGAATGGCTGCTACGCACTATGGAGCTGGGAGATGTGTCCCCTGAGAGCCAGGGCTTGTGTGTAATTGTGTACATGTGATATGAAGATTAAGCCAATGTATATATGACGGAAAGTCTTTCCCCAGCGGCACACACGGGGAACTTGGTGGATGGTAGGATCCTGTGTCTAGGGCTCAGAGGTGATCTAGCCCAAACCTCTCATTTTATAGATGAGGAAACTGAGGCCCACCCAGAGAGGTTGAGACATGCCCAAAGTCACACAGCAAGTCACAGAACGAACTGATGAATTATTAAAGCATTTATTAAGTGCTCCCTTTGAACAAGGCACTATTCTGAGTGTTGCAGATACAGACAGAAAAGTAAAACTTCCCTGTTCTTAAGGAGTGCACATTCTAATGTGAAGAGGTTAGATAAGATCTCTGGGTCTGGAGACAGGAAGACCTGAGTTCAATTCTGGCCTCAGACACTTCCAGGCTGTGTGACCCTGGACAAGTCACCTAACCTCTGTCTGCCTCAGTTTCCACAGCTGTAAAATGGGGATAATAATAGCCCCTACCTCCTAGAGTTGTTGGGAGGATAAAAATGAATATTTGTAAGGTGCTTTGCTGCCTCTCAGCACCTTTCTTGCCTCCTCTGGTTGTTAAGAACTTTCTCTCTTGGACCTAGGATAGTTTTCTGCTTTGTAACTCTCATGTGCATTTAGCTTGTAAGTGGGTAGAATTGTGGCCAAGTTGTCCTTCCCAATAGAATGTAAGCTCCTTGAGGGCAGGGGATATTTTATTTTATTTTTGTTTTTGTCTCCTCAGCACTGAGCATGGAGTCTGGCACCTAGTAGGTGCTTAATAAATGCTTGTTGGTGGCATATTACAGTTATCTGTATTTGTGTTTTGTCCATCTGTGAGCTCTCTGAGGGCAAGGACTGTGCCTTATATACCAATAATAATTAGCTTATATATCACCCCCTAGGTGCCAGGCGCTGTGCCAAGCACTCTACGATTCTTATCTCATTTGAGCCTCACGACAACTCTGGAAGGTAGGTGCCATTATTATCTCCATTTTACAGCAGAGGAAACCGTGGCAAACAGAGGTTAAGTGACTCACCCAGGGTCACACAGCTAGTAAGCGTTTGAGGCCGGATTTGAACTTATGGCTTCCTGGCTCCAGGTCCAGCTCTCTATCCACTGCACCATCTAGCCACGTCTCCTCCCATCTTGTAATAGAATGCTCTGCACATAGTGGACCTTGAATGAATGTTTGTCATGTTTTTGACATGACTCGACCCTTAATATAACTGAGTCCATTGACTGGACCGCATTAAGACAATTCCTTACAAATTACTTAGAGGACTCTGTTTTGTAAGTATAAGATTATCTTGTCCATCTCCAATAACCCGATCCAATAAACATTTATTAAGTGCCTACTATGTGCCGGGCACTGTGCTAAATGCTGGGGATACAATTGATAAAAGAGCTGAGAAACTTGTGTTTTTTGAAGTAAGATTACTCAGCCTGTCTTGTCAAATCGACATAATATAACTGACCATAGAATGTCAGAACATCCCTTTCCACAAAAGAGAAACCATGGTGGAATGGAAAGAATATTGAACTTGAAGCCAGGAGACCTGGCTCCAATAATTCCTACTAAGTGACTATTGGTAAACCACTCCCCTTCCTTGAGCCTGTTTGCCCAACTGTAAAATGGGGATAATACTTGTAACAACAGGTGATTAATAGCAAAGTGCTTTAACAAACCCTAAAGTGCTATAGAAGCTTTGCCTGGGGGTGTCTGGGGAGTTATTCTTCTTTCTCAGTTTGTGTCTTGTACACAAATAATACTGGCACCATAATACTGGTTTGGGAGTCTTTTTAAAAATTATTCTTTTTCCAACCTTTCTTCTCTGCTGTGGGTTAAGGCTAGGTCTTTTGTACTCCTGGTGGAACTATCATGGCCTTATGTGAACTTGGCCAGTATTATCTGGGGTCCTGCAATGATACTCTTCAGGTATTGGATGCTACATTGTTCAAGGATGACAGGGACAAGTCTCTGGCTTGAGCTGCCCCTGTGATCCTTGGGACCCTATGTGGTCTGATTGCTGTCCTCCTGGACTTTCTAGTCTATAGGACCCTAGTTTGGGTCTAGGCAATGCAGCTTTAGATTTGCCCCTGGGTGGAGCTCTAGTAGACTCAAGCAGCTCTGGTTAGTAGTTGCTGATCCCAGCCCAGTCAGGTAACTGGAAGGCTCTGCAGGTTCAGAGTGACACGTCTGCCTCCCTATTCAAAATCTGAGTCTATCCTGCTCTAGGCTCAGCATAATAAAACTCTAAACTTGCCCCTAAGCTGAGCTCAGGCTGAGTTCACAATCCTGCTCTGGGGACAGGTCAACCACACTGTTGGTGCATCCTTTCCCGCTATGGTCACTTGCCTGTGGGCTGAATTGGTTATCTCAGGCTAGAAAGAAAATGATCCACTCTGGTTTCTCCTTAGATTTACTCAACACAACTCAGTCTGGTGCCCTTTTTAGGTCTTTGTTGGAATGGTTAAAAGGGAAGTTGGACCAACCTGTTTCTTCCTACTCCACCATCTTTGCTGGTCTCCTTTTAATGGTATAGAAATGTGTACTCTAAAGTAAAAGATCAGGGATTTCTCTAGCTGTGGGTCATAGATCACTATCGTCCAGCTCCAAACAACTGAAAGTAAGGATCACTGAAAGGACAGTGGAGAGGTACACAGTGGGCATGAATATGATATGATACGAGGTGATATAGGCTGTGACATGACATGACATAACATAATAATACGGTACAATATAGTATGATATGATATGATAATATAAATATGCGCCATATTAAAAACAAAGTGTTGTCAAGGAGAAGCAACGTAAAACATATATCAATGAAATCTAAGGGGAAAAAAGTATAATGAAAAGATCAAATGGGCAGAGATGGTGAGAGTGAGGGGTAGGCATTGGGTGGCTCATGTGATCTGCTGATACCCTCATGATTTCAAGTAACTTGAGGAAGGCTCCTTGCACATTGGGTTGACACCATGTGACAAATTTATGGGTGGGGCTAGGTCTGAATCCTGCAGACATTCATTATCTGTGTGACCTTGGGTAAGTCACTTAACCTACCTTGGCCTCAGTTTCTTCCTCATCTGTAAATTGAGGAGATGGGACTTAATGACCTCTGAGGTCCCTCCTAGCCCCATATCCATGATAATATGACTTTTTTTGAGGTCACACAGTGAGCCCTTAGCAGAGCAGGGTCTAAACCTGTGTCTCCTGACCCTGAAACCAGTGTTATTTCCACTCTACTAAGCTTTTTTATTTTCCTGCATCCTGCTTTTATGGAAAGGGAGGAAATGATGAGGGGGAAAATGCTTTTTGTTATTAGAGATTTTTGGAAGCAGCTTCCAGAGATTTGGTCCAGGGTCAGCATGCCTGCAACCCCTACTCCTGGGCTACACCCTCTCCATTCACAGTCCTGGATAGTAACAAACACAAGAGTGACAGCTCATGAAAAATCCAGGCATCATCGAAGGAAGGCCCCTTCCAGCTCTGTCTATGGTACTTTGTGTAGAAGGCTGTGTTTAATAAACGCAGAAAAGTGAATTAAGGTATTTCATTCTTATTTCCAGCCACAAGGGTTTTATGGTCAATCTGCAACTGATCAAAAAACATAATTAACCAGAATCTCTATTCACTACAAATTATGATTAATCAAGATTTGGTGGCAAGCCATTGATTAGTTATCTATTAAGTGTGTATTATGTGCTCAGCACCATGCTGGGCACTGTGAATGATGTAGGAGTATGCCAGAGTCAACCCTAACTTGTTTGGGAGAGTCGATTATTACATTTTAAAGGTGACCATTTATACCTTGGGAATTGGCAAATGCTACAAATCAAGGCCCGATTTATTGTTTTGTTGATTGTCTGGACTTATGAAAGTGCTAAAAAAAGTTAATAATGCCAATTGAATTTAAAATTGTATTATGCGTACATCCCCCCCCCAAGAGTCAGTTGTTAAACATTTACTAGCAGACACCACACCCAATATAGCATAGACCCTGATCTTGAGGAGTTTGTTGTCTATTTATGGGAGGCCCCATAGTGGAATGGAAAGAGCACTGGTCTTAGAATCAGAAGACCCGGGGCATTCTCTACAAAACAGAAATTAACTTACAGAAGAATTGCGTGCAATTCAATTGAATGTGCATTTATTAAATACCTTCTGTGTGCTGCAAGGTGCTGGTGATACAAAGATTGAAATGATAGAGTCTGACCTTGAAGGAATCACATCCTACTTAAGAGGAAATGACACATACACAGGCATGTAAATATTATATATACTATTTACACATAATATAGAACACATATTTATGTATAATATAATGTAATGTAATGTAATACAATATAACCTATATCATATATATACATACACAAAAGTAAACAGTAAGATGGGGCGACCAATCACTAACAACAGGGACAATGGGCAATAGGAGGGGGCCCTGAGCTGGGCCTTGCCAGGGGTTGAATTCTAAGAGGCGGAGGTAAGGAAGAGAGAGCATTCCAGACGTAGGAGTGGGGAGGGGGACAGCTTGTGTAAGAAGGTGGGAGATGGAATACTGTGGACCATATTTCAAAAGTTCCTTTACAAACTGTCTGTCCTATTTTCCTGTTGAACCGATGATGCGCATAGTAGTTACCTGCCCAGGTCAGATGACAAAGACATATGACACGTGGCTGAATTGAGGGTCAGAATTCAGCCCCCTTGAAACCCAACTCCCCAGCCCAGAAGCTGCTGCAATGGCCTTCTGCTACCTGTCCAGAAGGGAGCATAGTGGTGGGGTTCTTTGGGAACTCGGTGGGGCATCAGTCAGGCATATGGATGGCTGGGATATTCCTCATGTCAGAAACTAAAGAATGCCTGTGTGTAGTTAAGTGATACACTGTGTTGTAGAGGCTTTATGGCTGGATGTAGATCTGTGATTCCATCAGGAGGGGGAACTCCCAGTGGTGAAACTCCCTCCATCTGACTGAGCTCTATGGCTCCTTTGTAAGTTTTCATTTTAGAGACTTGCTTGGGACATTGATAGGTGAAATGCCTTGTCTTTGGTCACACAGCAAGTGTATGTTGGGGAGGGTGGTTTTGACTCCAAAGCTGGTTCTCCAGCCACTATCATAGGGGCTAGAGAATCAACAGTACTTACTCTGTGCAAATGAATCACGTGCTAAGTGCTGAGGTGGAGGTGGGGGACAAATGGGAAAGGGGACAGTTCTTACTCTCAAACAGCTTGAATTGGAATAGAGACAAGTCAGCTGCAGCCAGATGGTCCTTAGGGGACAGGGGCAAAGCAGATGCTAAGACTTCCTCTTTAGTGACCTTTCCACACAGGAAATTGTATAGTTTCTAACCTTGAACCATTTAGCAATGCCAAAGACTTTGTTGACAAGAACCTTTTTATCTGGATGTAAAAGCATATATAGCACCATATATACATGTATGTATGTATGTATGTATGTATGTACATATGTATATATGCATATGTGTGTGCATGGATGTATGTGTGTGTATGTATGGCTGTTTATTGTGTTTGTGTATGTCTGTTTTATGTGTATTGTGTATACATGTGCATATATACCTACCCACATGTACACACACATTTATTTTATGTTTGTAGTACATATATGTATTCACATGTGCATATAATAACATGCGTATAAGAATATATACACATGTGTATATTGTGTGTACACGTGCATATACATATACAATACATATATACATGTGCATACATACATACATTAAATTACATTATGTCCCAAATGTATATATGTATATACAATTATCTGTGTGTTATGTATCATATACATACACATATGAGCAATCAATATAAACAAGCTATAATACAAAGCCATTTCAACTCTTCCAAACCCACCAACTAAATATATCCTTTGGCCCCAACCCAGATTTAACTTATTAGGAGGAGTCTTAGGGATAGGTTTTCATAGCTAGGAGCATGATTGATACATGGACACAGCAGAGGTGTGAAAGAAGCCAGCATGAAGATTTTAGTTAGTTCTAGGAGTATTTGCATTGAGGATGTCTGTGCATCCCTGTGTGCTGGGAGCTCAGGAAAGAGAAAAAAGGAGAGAGAGAGACAGAGAGAGAGAGAGAGAGAGAGACAGAGAGAGAGAGAGACAGAGAGAGAGACAGAGAGAGAGAGAGACAGAGAGACAGAGAGAAGAACAGAGAGAGAGACAGAGAGAGAGAGAGAGACAGAGAGACAGAGAGACAGAGAGATGAGACAGAGAGAGAGAGAGACGAAGACAGAGAGGACAGAGAGAGACAGAAGGAGAGAACACAGAAGAAGACAGACAGAGAGAGATAGAGACAGAGAGAGACAGAGAGAGAGAGACAGAGAGAGACAGTGATAGAGAGAGAGAGACAGAGATAGAGAGAGACAGAGACAGAGAGAGACAGAGAGACAGAGAGAGACAGGGAGAGAGAGAGACAGAGAGAGACAAGAGAATGGCAGAGAGAGAGAGAGAGAGAGAGAGAGAGAAGACAAGAGAACAGAGAGAACAGAGAGAGAGACAGGGAGCACCAAAGAAGAGAGAGACAGAAAGAGAGAACAGAGACAAGAGGAGACAGAGAGAGATAGGGAGAGACAGAGAGACAGAGAGAGACAGAGAGACAGAGACGGAGAGAGAGACAGAGAAAGACAGAGAGAGACAGAGGCAGACAGAGACAGAAACAGAGACAGAGACAGAAAGAGACAGAGACAGAGAGAACATCCATTTATCAGCCAGAGAACAGTGAATGACCTGGAGGGATCGATTGATATCCAACCCCACATGTGTCACCCACCACTGACAGTTAGTTATTGACAGTGCCAGAGAACCACAATGAAGTCTGTCAAGTGCTCAGATGAACCCTGCCCACTCTGGAGACTTCCTGTAATCCCAGCAGCTAGCACCTGCACACCTCAGCAAAAGAAAATCATCTTCCCTCCAAACAAATGGATAAAGAAAACACAACCCACCCACAATCCTGGAAAGACTCATTTTGGCAAGACCTAAGTAAGAGAGAGAATGTGGTGTGCTCTAATCCTACTGAGAAGAAGGAGCCATAGCTTAAGACTCCTCTTGGCTGAATTTTCTGAAATCCTGGGCCCATATCTGGAGACCTATTCAACAGGAAAAATGTGTGTCTGCTCAGCCCAGAGCATCCCCCTCCTTTGCCTCCCTCTTCCCATCCTACATCATGCTACTTTTCTTTGCCTTCTCTTGCTACCCAGACATAGCCATCTGCCTCAAAAACCCACTCATCATACAGCCAGGGACACATGGATTCCCATGAAAACACAGTACAGGGAAGAGAGAGAGAGAGAGAGAGAGAGAGAGAGAGAGAGAGAGAGAGAGAGAGAGAGAGAGAGGATTAGGTGTTGTTGATAACTCACATTTCTATTACGCTTTTAAGATTCACATGGAATATTTCCTTACAACAATGCTTTGAAGTGAATAATGCAAATATTTTTATAGCATGTAGAAACTGATCCTGGGGGGTGGGATGGAGTTAAGTGACTTACTGATAAGTATCCGGACTGAGATTTGAACTTGGGTGTCCTGATATTAGACTGTTTATTCTAGAGGGTCTCTTCCAATTACAACCTGGCCAGTGTCAACCAACCTCTCTCTGCCTCAGTCCTCAACTTACCTACTTGTCAAATGGGTTAAAAAACAAACAAACAAAACTTAGATCATAGAATAGATTTAGAGCCAGGAAAGTGCCCTGAGGCCTTCTAGTTCAACCCTCTCATTTTATAGATGAGGGAACCGAGAGAGCAGAAGTCATTTACCCCGAGAGATGATTTGGTCCAAGCCCCTCATTTTCACCGTTCTCTTCTTTACTTCTCAGAATCCTTAGTTCCCTTCTAAGTTCAGCTCAAATACCCCCATGATGCCTTTTATGACCTCCCCCACTTCACCCCAATTAGTCAGCTGTTACTGTTCTCCATACCCTCTGAAGTTACCCATGTATACCATGTGTTTACCTATTGTTTCTCCTCAGTAGAATATAGGCCATCTGAGGACATGGACTAATTTGTCTCTGTCCTTGTAACTCCATTGCCTGGTACAAAGCCTGGTGCTTAGCAGACACGAATAAGCTTTGAATTGAATTATCTAATTGAACTTGGTCAGTGCTGACCATGCCGAGTGAGAAGATGGAAGTGCCTAGATGTGGTGGCCAGAACTGAACTGAACACAGTCTTGATCCAGTGGATGACCCAGTATACCAGTGGCTACATCAAGGTCTTAAGCCCTTAGTCAAAACCATCGAGTCTGTAAAAATGGAACTCCTGAGAGCCTGGAATATTATGGCTGAAGGACTTAATTAACTGCCCACCTGCTGTGTACCCAGCTCCATGATGTGAGAGATACCAAGAATTATAAAGCTCGATCCTACTTTTCTCATAGCTCCATCTAGTTGGGGGAGATTTACCAGGTATATGTGAAATAATTAGCAGTACGAGGCAACATACTGTTATTCAAAGAATATAAGATTTAGCCTTAGAAGATGGTAGTGACTTTCCCATCAATGGGGATTTTCAAATGGAACCTCAATGATTACTTGTCAGGGATATCATTGAAAAGATCCTTATTGAGGTAGAGTTTGGACTCAGTGACCTCCGAGGTACCTATCACAGTTTATGATTGTGTGATCTGGGTTCTGTAGGCCTCAGTGTCCTCATCTGCAAAGTGAGAGAGGTCTAGGTGATTTTTAGGGACACCTCTATCTCTAGGTCCTATGACCCAATGATAAATAACCTAATGATTCACACAGATTGTTGGCAAAATTAGACAGTTGTCCAACGATTGGTACAAGTGATTGGAGTTCAAGGGGAGAGAGGCCCATATGATCAGGGAAGGCTTCAAGGAAGAGGTGAAACATGAGCTGGACTTTGAAAGATGGAAAGATTTGGAAAGGACCAGAGAAGCCTGGAGGGCATGGAGAAGAACAAACCACAGTAGAAGACAAAAAAGACTCATCTCATCTCTTCTTTCTAACCAAGTTACTAGACTGGTAGAAGAAGGAAGGGACCCTGGGTAAGGCCATTAACCCTATTTTCCTCAGTTTCCTCGTCTATAAAATGAGGTGGAGGAGGAAACAGCAAACCACTCAAGTATCTTTGCCAAGAAAACCGAAACTGGGGTCATGAAGTGTTAGACATGATTGAAAACAACTGAATAAGAAGAAGATGAAGGAAATGTTGTAGACACAATTTAGCAGATGCTTAGGAAAGCATTTGACAATGTCTCTTTTGCTACTCTTGTGGAAAAGATCAAGATGTATGAACCAGTCAATCATACAGATATGTGAATTTGGAACTGGTTGGATGGTCAGATTCAAAGAGTATTCTAATGGTCTGACGCCAACTTGGAAGGAGGTCTTCAGCATTTAGCACAGCGCCTGGCACATAGTAGGTACTTAATAGGTAGTTGACCATCTGACAGTGTAGCACCCCAGGAATCTATGCTTGGCTCTGTGCTAGTTAACATTCTTCTCAATGACTTGGATAAAGGCAGATATGGCATGCTCACCACCGGTCCAAGATGGGGGAGGAGGACTCAGGCAGATTCTTCTGAGAAAGAACCAGGGGACTGCGAACTCAAGTATAATCATCATTGTGAGATGGCAGCCAAGGAATCTGATGCAAGGAGGTAGGAAGTGATGGGCCTAATGTCCTGGTTGGCCCACATTTAGAGAACTGTGTTCAGTTGTGGGCACCACATTTTGAATATCAATAAGCTAGACAGTATCTGGAGGAGACACAAACCAGGATGGTGAAGAGGCTTGAGATCATGTCACGTGAGGACAGTTTGTGGAAACTGGATATTTAACTGGGGGGCAGGAAGACTGGGAAGGGAGGAGGTGCTGTCTTTAAATATTTGAAGAGCAGTCATGTGGACAAAGGATTATACCTGTTCTGTTTGGCCTCAGAGAGCAAAACTAGGAGCAATTGGTAGAAGTTGCCAAGAGACCAATTTAGGTCTGATGCAAGGGACAGCTGGCTGGTGCAGTGGAGAGAGCACTTGGAATCAGTGAGACTCACCCTTGTGAGTTCAAATATGGCCTCAGATATTTATTAGCTGTGTGACCCTGGGCAAGTCGCTTAACCCTATTTGCCTCAGTTTCCTCATCTGTCAAATGAGCTGGAGAAGGAAATGGCAAACCACTCCAGTATCTTAGCTAAGAAAACCGAGAATGGAGTTACAAAGAGTCAGATAACAAGAAAGGGAAAAAACCCAACCTCAAGCTTCCTAATAATGGGAGCTGTCTAAAGTAGAGTAGGCTATATTCCCTGCCCCCTCCCAGGAGGTGGTGGGTTCCCTCTCACTAGGGATCAAGGGCTAGATGACCAATTGTCTGTCCTGTTATAGATGGGGTGCTTGTCTGGACTAGCTGGCATTTGAGATCCTGTCTAACTCTCCAACTATGTCACTGTGTGAAAGCACATGGTGTGTTTGGGAGATTGGCTCAAGGTGGGGAAACCGGACAGACCGAATTAAAACCCAGAAAGGGGATGGGGCGGGGGGAATGAGCTTTATGCGATAAAGAATTCTAGGCTTTCTTTACATGTGTGTGTACATTGGATGGTGATGTGTGTTTCATTGCTATTCAGTGCCCATGGACTGCAATTTCCTCCTATTGAAGTCATAATTTACTACTGGGAAAATAAACATTTGTGTTTGTTTTGGTTTGACTGCTCATATGAATTTTAATAATTTGAAACCTGCCTGCTTTCTGTTCATGGAGATATGTATCTCATGTTACACGTCACTCAAAGGTGAAGCCTGCTTAGATGCATGACTTACCAGCATGGGGTAGTGAAAGGTCACTTGGACTGGAAGCCTGGAGCCCTGGATTTCAACCCTGGCCCTGCTACCAACTAGTGTATGACCTTGGATCAATCACTTTGCTCCTCTGGGTCTCAGGCTTCCTATCTACAAAATGAAGGTGTTGGACTGTATTACCCCTCAGATCCTTTCGAACACTGTTTTTCTCTGTTCTTAGAGCTGATAGACCACCAGAAGAGTCAGGAAGACCTGAGATCAGGTCCTGCCTCAGATGCTTACTGGCTGTGTGACCCTGGACACCTGCTGCCTCAGTTTCTCCAACTGTAAGTTTGGGATAATTATAGCACCTACCTCCCAGAGTTGTTGTAAAGCACTTAGTATAGTGCCTGGTACACAGTAGGCACTTAATAAAAGCTTGTTTCCTTTCCTTCCTTGTTTTTTTTCCCTTCTTGCTCTGACATTCTCTATCACAAGGCCTTTCTAGCTCTAACATTCTGTTGTAGAAAAAGAATTGAGCTTGGACTCGAGAGCTCTTGGAATCGAATCCCACCTAGCTGTGTGACCATAGACAGGTCTTAATCTCTTGAACCTCAGTTACCTCATCTGTAAAAAGGGGATGCGAGTTGGGTCATTGTCAGGGTTAAAATGAAGTAAGATCTATAAAGTGCCTTGCAAACTTCTCAATGCTCAGTAAACAGCAGTGAAGATGCTGACGTCCAAGCCCCCTTCCAGTTTCTGAAGACTGTGTTCTGATCTGTTTTTCAGGGTTGGCAGCCATTCCCTTAGGCTCGGCACATCCTTCCTATCCTGGAAAGTCCATTTTCCCCAAGGAGGCTTCCTTGGCAACTCCAAAGCATTTGGCTTGTTCCCTCCTCTGGACCTTCATTGCAGTTAGAGTTGGGACCACTCATGGTAGCACAGAATTATTCTCTACCTCCTTGCTTTATTCTGATCTTCACTGCTGCAGTGTAAGCTCTCTGGGAACAGGGTCCTGGTCTTATCTTTCTGCTGCAAACCCTTCAGTACCAGGGCAAGGCTGGATGCATTGGAGGCCCTGAGGAAGGACCGCCGGCTGACCCAAGGACTGACTGACTGTTTCTGTGTACATGGAAAACCCAGAAAGAGAGGACAGAGGTGGGGGGGGTGTCCAGATGATTAGTGATGAAGTGTCTGGGAATGAGAAACCCCAGAGGGGAATGCTTGGACCTTATGAGGCAGGTAATGCAGATATCCAGGGTATAGCGGAACGCATATAGTGTCATTAGGCAGAGGTCCTAGGTTTGAATCCTAGATCAGTCAGCAAAGTCACTTCTCTATTATGTCAAGTGAGGTGACATTTGTAAAGTGCTGAGCAAAGGGCCTGGCACATAGTAGGTACTTAATAAATGCATATTTCCCTCCTCCCTCCCTCCTTTTTTCCTTCTTTCTGTCTTTTTTCCCCTCTTTCCTTCCTCCCTCCCTCCCTTCCTTCCTTTCCTCCTTCCTTCCTTCCTCCTTCCTTCCTTCCTTCCTCCTTCTTTCCTCCTTCCTTCTTCCTTCCTTCCTTCCCTCCATCCTTCCTCCCTCCCTCCTTGCTTCTTTCCTTCCTTCCTTCCTTCCTTCCTTCCTTCCTTCCTTCCTTCCTTCCATCCTTCCTTCCTTCCTCCTTCCTTCCTTCCTCCTTCCTTCCTCCCTTCCTTTCTTCCTCCTTCCTTCGTCCTTCCTTCCTTCCTTCCTCCTTCCTTCCTCCCTTCCTCCCTCCCTCCCTTCCTTCCTTCCCTCCTTCCTTCCTTCCTCCTTCCTTCCTTCCTTCCTCCTTCTTTCCTTCCTTCCTTCCTTCCTTCCTTCCTTCCTTCCTTCCTTCCTTCCTTCCCTCCATCCTTCCTCCCTCCCTTCCTCCCTCCTTGCTTCTTTCCTTCCTTCCATCCATCCTTCCTTCCTTCCTGCTTCCTTCCTCCCTTCCTTCCTTCCTCCTTCCTTCCTCCTTCCTTTCCTTCCTTCCTCCTTCCTTCCTTCCTTCCTTCCTTCCTTCCCTCCCTCCTTCCTCCCTTCCTCCCTCCTTCCTTCTTTCCTTCCTTCCTTCCATCCATCCTTCCTTCCTTCCTCCCTTCCTCCTTCCCCTCTCATACTCAATTTCCTCATATGCAAAATGATGGTTGAAATTTATCATCTATAAGATCCCTTTCGACTTGAAATAATCCTAAAATCTTTAGAAATGACAGGCTTGTCAGATGAGTTGAGATATGAAAGCAAAATCATTAAGGAAGGGAGAACAAAATTTGAGGATGGAGAGGGAGATTAGGAAGAAGGAGGAGGAGGCAGTCAGATGGGAATTTTTCTATTTATAGATGATCTCTACCTCGGTAATTTCTCGACAGGATGGATCATAGGATTTAGAGCTGGAACCTTAAAGATCATGGAGCCCCACCCTGCCTCGTTTTATAGATGAAGAAGCTGGAATCTGGAGAGGGAAGGTGACTTACCCCGGGTTACACAGTTGATAAATAGACAAATAAAAGTCTGAATTCAGGTTCTTTGACTCCCAATTCAATACTGTATTTAAGGGAGAAAAATAAATGTTTATTGATCTCTTTTGTCACCAACATTTCTTCTCTCCCTCCCGAAGAGTCAAGCCTGTGCAATTCAGTACTGCTTCTACTACGTCAAGGAAAGGCAGGCTGGTACAGATAAATATTTAACAACCAGCTTCCCTCCATCCAAAAATTAGGAGCTCAACTCACCTTTAAGCTTAATCTGCATTATTAAGATTTTTTCCACCATTTTCTTAAGTTTTGACAATCAACAAAAGAATAAATCAGGCCCTGGCAATAGTATTTGCCAAATTTCTGAGATGCAAGTGCTCACACTGAAAAGTTAGCAATCTCTTCTTAGCTGGTACAAAGTGGCTCTGGTATATCCCTCCTTGCCTATTTATGTACATGTCACTGCCCAGGCTAGGCTGTAAGCTCCATGAAGGCAGGGACCTAATCTCACTTTTGTCTTTATATCCTCAACCCCTAGAACACTGCCTGGTATGCAGTACATGCTTAATAAGTGCTTGTGGCTTGGTTGGCAGAGCTTCCTAACATAATTCTTTGAACATCTAAGGATCCTAGACTGAAGTCAGGAGAATTAGGTTTTAATCCAGGCTCTGTGACACTGGGCAAGTCTGAGGCAAGTCCTCTCTGAGACTTAATTTCCCCAATTGTAAAATGAGGGGTTTGGCTAGCCCCAACATCCTATGAAATTAATTTGATTATTAAGAAGGAGTGCTTATGAATACTTAATAAATAAGTGTGATGGAAGGAGTAAGAGAAAATGGAAACCTTTGAGGACCTCAGCTATTCCCTGGGATGCTGGCAGGCAAAGCTAAGGAGGCTTCATTCTCCTGGGAGAATTGGTGATGACAGTGGCTCTATTTCCAGAACATTGAATCTAGAATCAGAACACTTGGGTTTGCATCCTGGCTCAATCGTTAGTTTATGACCTCACTAATGATTCTAAGCGTCAGTCTCCATATCCATAAAACGGACACGATACTAGCCACCCCTACCTCCTTCACAAGATTGTTGCAAGTGTCCAAAGAGACAGTATAGGGTAATTAAAGTAGCACATTCATTTCAGCTGTCACTGAACAACACGAAAGGCAGTGTGTGGCATAAAGAATGGAGAGTCACCCTCAGAATGAGGAAAGCCTTTATTTAAAGCCCACTTCTGACACCCGCTGGCTGGGTGACCTCAGACAAATCACTTTAACCTCTTGGTGCTCTAGGCACCTCTTAAGCCTAGAAGTGGCTAAGATGGGGATTCCTTGCTTTGGTAGAAGGGACTCCCTACACAAAGGAAATCGTAGCCCAGTTCCTGTCTTTACCAAAGAAGCAATCAGTGAGTTGTGTGAGTGTCCGACCCACCTGAATTGCTTAGTTCCTATTTTTGGCTAATGAGGTTTGGGGCAGCTTCTCCATCACGCAGAGTGGGCAGAGGAGAGCTTCGGGCACAGGGAATACAGTGACCTCTGTTTGGGTTAGCATCCTTCCCGACTGTGGGGAGGGAGACAAGGGGTGGGGGTGGGGGAGGAGGATGGGGGCTGAGGAAGAGAAGGGATGGGGGAGGGGAGGACATGACAGTCTCCTCTCAGCATTTCTATCTTCCCCGGCTTTTTTATCTTCTCCTTAGTCTCTGTATTGCTGCAATTACCGACACTTTAAAACACAATGATCTGGCTGTTAATGTGATGGATGACAGCAGCTTTCTGTCTGTCTGGAAACTGGTTTAAATCATCCCCCAGAGTGAAGGAAGTTTCTGGAATTAACCCTTTGCAGCTTTTTTTTTTAGATCCTCCATTTTGTTGTGGGTTGGGGGAAGGGGGATTGTTTTGAAATGGTGGAATAGCGATTGCAGCCTAAATTAGATTCTTTGATTCTAGAGAAGCCAGAAGACCTTGGATCTGGGCGGGGGGAGGGATAGATTCACTCCAGTGACTCTTCTTTGCTACTGATTCCATCTTATCAACTCACTAAATATCACAGCTGGAAGGGACCTAAAATGCTGAAATGTCAGAGATGGGAGGGACCTTAGAACACTGGATATCAGAAGTGGAAGGGACCATAGAATACACAGTGTCAGAGGTTGAAGGGACCTTAGGACATAGAATGATAGAGCTAGAAGGGATCTGAGAACACTAAATGTCAGAGGTGGGAGGGACCTTAGAACACTGAATGTCAGAGGTGGGAGGGATCTAAGACCACTCAATAGCAGAACTGGAAGGGACCTTAGAATATACAATGTCAGAGGTGGGAGGGATCTAAGACCACTGAATAGCAGAACTGTAAGGGACCTTAGATATACAATGTCAGAGATAGCACGGACCTTAGCACGTAGAACATCAACACTAGAAGGGAGAATAGAATGTCCTAGTTAAAAGAGACCTTAGAACTCACCAATTTTAACATTTTAGAGCTGGAGATGATCTGAGAACAAAGAATGTAAGAGCTGGGAGGGACTTTAAACAAAGAATGTGGATCAGAGATCACAGAGCTCTAGAGAGGGAACTTAAAATGTAGAATGTCAGACCTAGAAGGGGCCTTAGAACATAGAATATTAGAACTGGAAGGTATTTGAGAAAATGGATGGTCAGAACTGACCATTCTATGTTAAAACATAGACTATCAGAGCTTGAAGGGATGTTAGAAATGACCTTGGTATGTCATTGAACCTTTGTGAATTTCAGTTTCAGTGTTATGTAAGGATAATAATTTTTCAGCTCAGAGTATTGTTGTGAAGAAAACACTTTCTAAGTTATAAAGTCACGTATAAAGAGCTATTTTTATCCTTATGTCATAAGCACCACTGAGTCCCAGGCGAGTCTCCAGATACACAAGCATGGCCCCTGAATCCTCTATAAGACCTCCTCCATTTTCCTCCAGTCTTGTCTTATACAACAGTCTCCAAGCAGAGAAGGCTTTCCTCTTTTTATAGTCATTTGGATTGGGACCATTTTTGTAACCCGGGGAAGATATCAATGTCGTTGGAAAGGAACCAAGGGTTATTTCTAGCATGGATAATTCTGGATCTTTCTAACACCTGTGAGGCCAGGCGTAACATTAATTAATCTGACCCAACTCTGTCCTTTCGTAGATTCATGGAGCCGGAAGAAACTCAGAGGTCATCGATCCCAACCCTCTCATTTCACATTTAAGAAAGCTGAGTCCCCCAAAAGTAAAGCGAGTTAGTCAATGTCACAGAGCTAGTTAGCCCCAGAGTCAGGTGTCCTGAAGGGAGACAGCAATCTATCTTCAGCCATCCATATATAAATGTGTAAAGTATAGAGTAACAAACGAGGTAAGTTGGAGCAGCTAGATGGACAGTGGTGGACAGAGCCCTGGATCCAGAGTCAAGAAAATCTGAGGTCAAATCCAACCTCAGAGTCTAGCTACAGGCTTCTGTTTAGTCGTTTAACCTCAGTTTCCTCATTTGTGGAACGGGAATAAGAATAGCTCCTCTCTCCTGTTGTGAGGATAAAATAGATACTTACGAGGTCAAATTCACCTCTTTGGGTCAAAATAACATATGACTTTTTGCCTACATAGGTATATAGCTATATATAGCTATATTTTAGTTATAAAGCTGACCATTATTATAATCCAAGGAGGCAAATTTGACCTCTGAAGTATCATTGAGACTTGTGGGGATGAGACCCATAACTGGAAGGAATGTGATACTGGCAGGATATACTGCATTCAGAAGCAATAGGGTGGTTAAAACTTGGGGTGTATTGTATATTAAGAAATAGGAGGAAATTCAGGAACTGGAGGGGGTGGGGAACATGGTGGAGAGCATTTGGGTGAAAATCAACAGAGGCAGATATAGAACCAATATTGACATTGGTAAATAATACTACAAGCCACCTGGACAAAAAGAGGAAGTAGAGGGAAACAGATTACAAGCCAGACATAAGGACATTACACAGGCATTAAAGGTTAAAGCTGACCTAAGACTTTGAGGACGTTCTGTAGAGTGGGGAGGAAGACCTTCAGTGGTTTGTCAGAACTCTGCAGAAAAGCACACTTCCCTTCATGATAACTGTGTGCTTCAGAAGGTGGAAGAACTAACGAGATGAACTCTTCTGAGCCTGAATCTCACCCACAGCAAGGAACTGGTTTCCGGAGTGGAAAGATCCTGGGAAAGATGACTCCGTTTTAGAATTTGTGATAAGGAGGGGAAATCTAGACATAAACTGAGGTGTAACCTGGGGTTTTAGGACAACAGATTTCGAAGGGTTCAGAAATAGGAATAGGTGCGATCTTATGGCCCGGGACTGTCCAGGAGAGGTCAACCCAGGAGATATGAGGAACTCTCAAAAATGAAAATCTGAAAACAAAAAGATGAATGATGACAATGAGGAGAAAAAGGCGGGGTTGTCTATAGAGATGATTGGGATATACTGGGAACTAATCAATTCGGGTTTTTACGAAGGACGTACATAGAAGATGGAATCAAAAGGAGATAAAGAAGGATACAGAATACACATCCCACTGCTGAGGGTGGGTGGGATGCAACATATAGACAGCAGAAAGAAGGCAGAGACAGCTAATTCTGACTCTGTTTCTATTTTTTCCTGCCAAGGATAATGATAATCGGACTAGAAAGAAAGGAACAAAAATGACCAAAAGGGAGTTGACACCCAAGGTAAGTAAGGCCATTACAAAGGAGTACCTTGCTGTCCTTGATGACTTAAACTCCTCAGCCCAGCTGTATTCCATCCATCCTAGGGGACTGAAAGCCACGATTTCCTTACAGGTTACCAATGAGATTGCTGAGTCACTGTCAGTGACATTTGAAAGATTGTGGACAACGTTCAGCAGGACTGGAGAAGGATTGTGTTGGTCACAATTAAAAAAAACCAACAACAAAGAAAAGACTAAGTTGTAGATGACTAAGTTTGACTTGGCATTTAGGTATCCCAGTGGGTAGAATGGTGGACCTAGAGTCAGGAAGATCTGAGTTCAAACCTAGTTTCAGATACTTACTAGCCATCTGACTCTAGAGGAGTCACTTAGTCTCTCTTTGCCTCAGTTTCCTCATTTGTAAAATGAGAATGATAATAGTACTACCTCAAAGAGTCATTGTAAGTATCAAATGAGACAATGTAAATTAGGTACTCTACACATGTTAGCTATTAGTTATCATGGGCAGCTGGGTGGTGTGGTGGATAGAGTGCCAAGCCTGAAGTTGGGAAGACTCATCTTCTTGAGTTCAAATCTGGCTTCAGACACTTCCTAGCAGTGGCACCCTGGGCAAGTCATTTAACCCTGTTTGTCTCAGCTTCCTCATCTGTAAAATGAGCTGGGAATCGCTCCGGTATCTTTGCCAAGAAAACCCCGAATGGGGTCACGAAGAGTCAGACACAGATGAAATGACCGAACAACAACAATAAAATGAGTTATCATAGTAAAGAAAGTTGGGATCCCAAGGAGCCATCCATCGTGGCTTTATTAGGGATAGACCGTGCCATAAGGAGCATACTTCATTTTCTGACACGGTCGCCAGACTGGCGGATTGAGGGATACTGGGGACATAGCTCACCTAGACGTTAGCAAAGCGTTCGATAAGTGCCTTCTTGATGTTCTTGTGGATAAGATGGACTAGATAATGGTAGGGCATAAAGCATATGGAACTGGGATGGCCAGAACCAAAGGGTAGCTCGATGACAACATGGTAGGACCGGTAAACTGCCCCCTAGGATCTGTTCTTGTATTAGGTCCTAGATGCCATGTCTATCCCACTTGACCACACTTGACCTAAAGAGGGTCAAGAGGGTCAAGACCCAAGAGAGTCAAGATAGCCATGACATCGTATGACAAAATCAGGATCCCAAAAGATCCTTGACCAGTTGAAACATTGGGGCACATCTTAAGAGATGAAATTTAATAGAAATAAATCTAAGTCTCATGTTTTGTTTCAAAAAATCAACTTTGCAAGTAGAGATGGGGGAAGGCTAGCCAAGCAAATTTGTCTAAAAAAGATTTGAGGCTCTAAGCTCGATGTGAGTCCTCAGCTTTACATACTGATATGTTGATTCTATTGACACGTATTGATCTATCTGTATTGATGACACCATTCAACCTTCAGAGCCGATCGTCCTTATTACGATTAGCCGCCACCCCAGGTGCCATTATAATGTCAACATCTTGAAGTTAATGCAGGGTTTCCTAACCTTGTCTGTGTCACGGTCCTCTTTGGTGATAGTCTGTTGAAGCCTGCCCACTCTTTATGTTTTTAAATGCCTCAAATAAAATATGTAGGATACAAAGGAAACCAATTATATTGAAATAGTCATAATTTTAAAAAAATAAGCTCATGGACCTCCAGTAGGGAATAGCTCACTCTTGCCTTTAATCTGTATTGGTCTAGCCCTGGGGTGGGGAACCTGTGGCCTCCAGCCACATGTGGCTCTCCAGGTCCTCAGGTGAAGGGCCACACTTGAGGACCTAGAAGGCCACACGTGGCCTGGAAGCCACAGGTTCCCCACCCCTAGTCCCTTATATATAATAAATGCTTAAGTAAATGTTTGCTGAATTGAATTGAATCAAAGGTGAGATAGTGATGTTTTGCTTTCTTGGATTTCTAAGGGTCCTGGAAAGCCCGAATCAAGTACTTCTTCCTCTAGGAAGGCTTTCCTGATATTGCCCCAATATCATTAATGATCTTCCCTCACTCAGATCTCATTTATAGCACTTTGTATACACCTCTCTAACCTATTTGCCATTCAAAATGACCGTTACTTTTGAAAGTGTCATAACCCCCTACCGAATTATAAGCTCAATGAGCTAAGGACCTTGTCATATCTTAGCTTTATATCTCCCGCAGGACCTAGAACATTGCAAATAATAAACGCTTAATAATATTTTTTGAATTGCATCGGATTTGAATGAATATGTATCGTCCTGTGTCGATTAAGTGCTGGGTTTCTATGGCCACAAATATATGTAGCCACCCTCTGTGTCCTAAAAGGTGGGCTTAGGTCCCCAAACCAGGATTTCTGAGGACTGAAACTGACCAATTTCTGAAACTCATCGATCTATAATTTAAAGGATCATTTATGAAGAGGAAGAGAAGCTGAGGGATCAAGGGTGTTACACTGGGATCTTATATAATGGAATTTAATGTATCACGGAGATTTCCTGTGTCCCAATATTTCCCCTATCCCATAGGCACATCCGAGTCTGAAATTCCACCATTAGAGAGTCATTCCCTTGGGTTATACCCTACCCCTTCACTATTTTAAAACAACAAATGCTTGAAAAAGTTAACAATATAGAGTTTGCTTAGTACCAGAAAGACAAGTAGAAAGAGGTCTGGGTTCTAATTCTAATCTTCTAGTGTATGTGGCCTTGCTAAGTCAATTTACCCTCTGTTCCTCAGTTTCTACTTCATCAGTCTTATGAATTCACACTTAGGTGTTGGTGATCATTCATCATTCCACGAACATTTGACTTTTGTTCAGGATACTGTAGAGGGGCATTCCTTCCTAGGCTTGGTTTAGACTAGATGGATGGCTTCTGATCTCCCAACTCCAAATTCTGTAATTCTCGGAGCACCTACTATGTGCAAGATACTGTTCTAGTCTTGAATGGGATTCAAAGATAAATATGAATGCTATGGGGCAGTGTTAGAACATTGGCTGATGTGCAACTGGGAAAGAAGGAGGGGACAGATCTAGCACCTGCCCTGAGATCAATTATACCCTCCTTGTAATGTAGTGTAGATCCCACCCCCCAAAGTACCATCCTCCAAACCTGTTCCAAAAGCTGAGATGCTATTTTCCTTGCCCGAACCCTGAGTACTGACCTGTGTTGTCAGATAACCAATATTCTCCCGGGAACATGGAATGTACAACTAGGAGACTAAGCTTAGAGCATGGATTCTTAGCCTTTTTGTTCTCATGGACCCCTTTTTCAGTCTGGTGAAGCCTATGGAACCCTTTTCAGAATAATGGTTTTTAGGGTCATATAATCAAATACACAGAGTTACAGAGAAAATCATATTGAAATAAAGATATAATTCCCCTAAGTTCATGGACTCCCTGAAATCTTTCCATGGATCCCTAGGGGAGGGTCTATGAACCCCAGCTTAAGAATATGTTTAGAAGTTATTTAAATTCCTTCATTTTACAGGTGAGAAAAACATGAGGGGTAAGGCTTATAAATAGCAAGCCCAGGACTTGAACTCATCTCTTCTCTTTCCAAATCTTAGGTTTTCAACTGGATTCATTCTTATTCTCCTCCCCAAAAACTACCTTCCAGCCTCAGGAGAAACGTCTTCCCCAAGGCTGAACTCTCCTGATTGGTGACTCCCTTGACCAGACCAGACCCTATTTCAGGAGGAGAGTCTAGCCAGCCTCTATTCATTTTCCCAAACTAATTCATTCTCCAGACTTCTCTGCTTCCGCATGAGCTGCCTTTCCCCTACGTTGGGACCCTTCCCCTTCCTTTTCCAAATCCCCTTAATTTGTTGTCTTGGAACATAAACCCTTCGAAGGCAGACCCGTCCTATTTATAATCCTAGCACTTGGCACATTTCCAGGAACATGGTGAGTGCTTAATAGCTCTTTCTATCTCTGTCTCTTTCTGACTTTCCTTTTCCTTCCCTTTCTCCCCCTCTCCCTTCTTCCTTCTCTTCCTTCTGTCTCCCTCCCTTTCTCTCCATCCCTACCTGCATTTCCCCCATCCCTCCTTCTCTCTGTCTCTGTCTCTCTCTGTCTCTGTCTGTCTCTTCCCTCTCTCTGATGTTCTCTCTGTCTCTCTCTGTCTCTCTGTCTGTCTCTGTCTCTCTCTGTCTCCGTCTCTATTTCTCTCTCTCTGCGTCTCTCTCTGTCTGTCTCTCTCTCTCTCTCTCTCTCTCTCTCTGTCTCTCACACACACACACACACACACACACACACACACACATACACACACACACACACTGCCTCCTGTCTAGCTTAGACCTCTGAATGTTAGCCCTAGTCCACCTACTCAGACTCCAAACCTCGTTCATGATCTCTGGCCTGGTGCTCAGTCTGGCTTCCAGCTCCCTAGCCATTACTCTGTCCTGCTGACCCAGCTGCCAGGGTCTCCTACCCCTTCCTGGTGTGGCTTGACCATGACATAGTGTTGCTAATATTAAGATACTGTGGGGGCAGTCACAAGAGTGATTATTTTTGGACTTAAGACTGATATTCTAAGAGAATTCCCAGGATGAAATCTATAATTGTGATTAGAAAAGAGACTTGGGATTGTTTCTATAGAGGATAGTGTAAGGTAAACAGTTTAAAAGGGGAGGTGAAAACCTGGGTTCTAATTCTACCTCTGATACTTCTCTATCTCTGTGACACTGGGAAAGTCACTTTACAAGGTTCAGTCTTAGTATCCTCATCTGTAAAATGGAAGTACAGTATTTGCACTATCACTTCCTCCCTTACAGGTCTTTTCTGAAGCACTACATAAACGTGGATTGTTTTTATTTTAGAGAGTTAAGTGGGGGAAAAATGAGAGTGGGAAATGTTGAGAAAAGCCTCAGGCTAAGAAATCATGAATAATTCTTCTTTAAGTGACAGTTTTGAAATGTGAGATTTAAACAAGAAATGACACCAGATAGCATCCCATGCAGTCAGGTATTCAGACAGGTAATGCTGAGAGAATGAAGAATACTTGTACTCATTTTAAATGTCTTCTGTGGATGCTGTCCTGGGAACAACTGTTCCAATAAAAAAAAATACAAAATCATGAGATGATGAAGTGGGTTTTTTTTCTTTTTTCCCCCACTTAATAGTATTTTATTTTTTTCCAATTATATGTAAAGACAGTTTTCAACATTCACTATCATAAGACTTTGAGTTCCAAATTTTTTTCTCCCTCTCTCCCCTTCCCCCTCCCAAAGATAACAAGATGAAGTGGATTTGAGAGGAAGTCTAGAATTAAGGATTGGCTGTGGGACCTGGAGGAAGAAGGACCTGAGTTCAAATGTTACTTCTTTCACTTACTATTTGCGTGACCGTGGCCGAGTCACTTAACCTCTGTGAGCCTCAGTTTCCTCATCTGTAAAATAGGGATATAATGCCTATAGAAGCAACCTCACAGATTCTTGAAGAGGACCATGACATCAGGGAGGTGATGCCATGACTTGCAAGTGAATTGGATTTAAGTGAGGGGGTGCTGTGCAAAGTCACCAGCCTCACTCTCTCCTCCTGAGCCATCTGGGTCCAGCAGCCAGATATAGACCAGGACACTGGAGACAGCCCAGGATGCAGTTGAAGACCTTGGCCTTTTCAAGCCAAGTTCTTTAACGGGTTTTAGTTTGACCGAGTCAATGCCCATTCAATGGTTAAGGCTTAATAAGAAATGAGGCAGAGAATGGTCTCTTTACCTAGTTTTCAAAAAAAATGGATTTGGGAATGGAAGACCCTTAGGTTTTCTGGCCAAAACAGAAACAACTGCTATTTATGTTCATTCTGAGCCAATCAGGGCCCAAACAATGACCAGGTAGGGGCAATGACTGAGTAGGGCTTGGCCTGGGACCTATTGCTGGCCAATCAATGAAAACCTGAGTGATTTGGGGTTAATGCTGCTCTTTAAGGGAGGAAAAAGTGAGACTGGTGACTTTGCACAGCTCTCCCCCACTTAAATCCAATTCACTTGCATGTCATGGCATCACCTCCCTGATGTTGTGGTCCTCTTTGACAACAAAGGACAAACAGCAACCTCTGTGAGTAGAAAAGGTGCTGCCCACTGGGGACCAAACTGTAACAGACCAATTGGGCAACACTTTCTCTCTGTCTCTCTCTCTGTCTCTCTCTCTCTCTCTGTCTCTCTCTCTCCCCTTCCTTCCTTCTTTCCTTCCTTCCTCCCTCCCTCCCTCCCTTCCTCCTTTCTTTCTTTCTTTCTTTTTCTTTCTTTCTGTTCCTTGTGTCTCTTCTGCTACCTGGTGAGTTTCAGACATAATTAGTTGGAGTTCATTGATATTGCTGACAATATCTCCAGACTTACTAATGTAAGAACAACAGGATTGATTTTAATAGCGCAAGCTCCTTCCTGCGCAACACGGAGAAGGTTTAATAATAGACAACATTGTAACAAGGGAGGAGACTTCAACCTGAAGGGAGGTGATGGCATTGGATGTCTCAGCTAAGGTTTGAGTTGTGTCTTGGACTAGCTTTTCCATTTCAACAGAGATATTCCTTATTGACTGAAACATTCTATTTATGCACATTTGTGGGAGTAGAGTCCACAAAATTCTCTCTGCATGGCTAGACTATTATACCCAATTCTATACATTTCTGTTTGTCTCAAATGCGTCTCTTCTTCTTTGTCTAAGCCACTATGCCCCCAGATTCCTAGCAGTTTTATTTCTAATTAAACCTACAGAATGATTAAAAATACATACAGGGAGACCAGTCCTACACTTTCCACACCATCCTGGAGGAAGAGAGGCAAAGGCTTCTCTTGCACAAATGAAAAATTGGCCCACGGTCATCGATCACCAAATTTTTTGGTATGTTCCAGAAGCCAGTAAGTGTTAACAAAAGTCTAGTTTCCAGGTGGACCATTAGTGTTACTGAAAACTCCAGTCTTGGCACAAATGGATGACTCAGCTCTATTTATGCTAGGTAGTGGGAGCGCATAGTCACACTATGTTGAGTTTCCTAAGTATGTAAATGTATCATTGCTCCTTGTTTTGTTCATGCAGAGAGGGAGAGTTGGCAAAGGCCATTTAAGGCAAAAAGGAAGCATTCTAGTTTTGTAACAAGACGCATTGATCCCAAATGTGATGAGGATCTGGGAGTCCTAGAGGGTCTTAACTGTTATGTTCACTGAGTTCATAAAGTTAGGTCATAGTTACTACTATTAATTTTACAATTAGCTAAGAGGAATGGAGTAAAGGTGCCCATAAAATTTAGCAGATTGTTACTATTGTTTGTGCCTGCTTTAATGGTATAATATCATTGTACTCCTCTGGAATGGGCACCCATGGGTCAGAAGTACTCTGGAGGAGGTGACTATAAATCCAACATCCATGAGACCTGATAAACTGAACACCCCATAAGCTATGTCCAACTTGACTGTGAGTGTTAATAGTGGCATTGCTTCTCACCCGTTTATTGCTGGGAAGACATAAGAGTGTAGAGGAAAGAGCTATAGGCAGTAATGTTGAGGGTAAGAGATTTATTTTAAAAAGTACTATTGTGGAGATGAAAGCTAAAGTCTTTTCCTAGGTTCCCCTCTTGTCATGACAGGGGTTAATGAGGTTGTCAGAGATTGTGCTTTTCCTGGGGAAATGTTGTATTAGAATCATGTTGGAGTGGTGGCTTCCTGATGATGGTGCAGGTAGTAGCACCTGTCTTACTGTAACTTCTAGGAGCTGGGTAGGGTAGGCTTATTGTCATTGGTTATACAGGTTATTGGTGTTGTCTTGACCATTTGGTGTATGACTAATTTGGACATAACTGCTCTGTCCTGGTGGCAGCAATCTTCTAAGGGGTGGTCTTAGTTGAAGCCCTCCAAAAGCAAAGGATGTTTGTCTTCCTACATTCCAAATTTGCCAGGCTAGAAAGAGTAATGACCAATAGTATTAGAATCCGGAGAAGAGTGCCAGAAAGTGTTGGTTGTGGGCCTGGGCCTGTTCTGCCAGTTCTACACATGATATTTGCCAAAGATCACAAGGCGAAATGAGAATGACAAAGTGAAAAGCAGCCATTCTCCTAAGGGTGTCTGATTTTTAGCATTCTCAGAATAATTTACTCCATTGTGGAGGGTTGCTTGAGATAATATTAATACTAAATACCCTGTAGAAATCATACTTTCTAGACGCATGGAGTATTGGTTCTAGCAGCAGTCTTTCTGTGTGAGCACTGTATCCAAGAGACCTTTTCTCCAATCTTGATTGTAGTCGGAGTGGTTAGCAGTATCTGAAAAGTGCCTTCCCAGGCAGGTTGAATTCATTGAAAGTTCTTGATGTAGATCTTATTACCAAAGTGAAAGTTGGGTAGTGACAAGTCCAAAGGTCTAGTCCATACCATAGCTCCTGCTTCGTGAAATTCTTTCGGTCTATTTTGTAGTTCTCATATATAAGAAGCAATGGATGTACCTCCTCCCAGCAAAGATGTATAAACTGGGGGGAAAAGCTGTGCTTTAATAGAAGGGTGGCCAAAAAGCATTTTTAAAAGGAGAGATGTGTGATTCCTTCTGGGGGAAGCAGATCAGGGTTTCAGATGGGTATCAATGGGTTTCAGAACACAGTTTGCCAATCAGTCTTAAGTTCTTTGTTCATATATTCAACCTGACCAGAACTCTGTGGGTGGTAGGGGGTATACTTAGGAGTTATCCCAAGAGTAGAATATATTTGGGAAGAATGGAATCAGTGAAATGAGACCCCTTGTCTGAATCAATGCACGCTGGTAGACCATAGTGGGTGCAATTTCTCTGAGAAGGATCTGGGCTACAAAAATCGCTGTAGCTTTAGAACTAGGAAATGCTTCTACCCACCAAGCGAGCAGATCTGTAATAACAAGGCAAGCTTTATAATGATCTGACTTAGACATATGTATGAAATCAACTTGTAGATGTTCAAAAGGAATCTAAGACCAAGGGCAATCACCAAAGGCAATATTTTGAAAGGCATATTGGTTAAATGCTTGACAAGTGGAATAGGCAGTGGTGATATGAGCTGCTACTGTGGTAAGGTCACCCATGCCCACCATATTGTATCAACTATTCCTGGAGTGACAAAATGGCCCCGCTTATGAGCAGAAAGACACACCCTGATAGAAGCTCCAGGGGAAGAGTGGGCTGCCTTCCAAAGTCACCCATACCCTATATACCTGTTTAATTTAAACCACTATTTCCATTTCTTGACTTCAGAGTCATTGTAGATAAGATCAAAATTGTCTTCACTAGGAAGAGAAAGATGAAAAACATATTGTGGTCTTTCTAGAGCAGCAAGCTTGGCAGTAGTATTTACATGGGATGTTCACTCATGAGACAGGATCAGTTCCATTGGTGTGAGCAGAACAGTGAACAATGGCCAATGTAGCCAGTAGTTTGGTGGCAGATTAACATTCCTTGATGAAGTTTGCATTGGCAATGTCTCTGCCAGGAGAGGTTAGAAAGCCTCTTTTCAGCCATAGCATCCCAACAGTGTGACAGACACCAAATGTATACTGTGAGTCAGTGTAGATGGAAGCACTATATCTATCAGCAAAATGGCAGGCTTCTTTTAGGGCAATTAGCTCAACTGTTTGGGTGCTGAGATGAAAAGGCAAAGAGGCTGGCCAGATGGCATCATGGTTGGGGACCACAGCAGTGCCTGAGCACTGGATGCCATCTCTTATCAAAAAGGACCCATCATTGTACCAAACATAAGTAGGACTTGACAAGGGGGTGTCAACGAGGTCATTTTGGGGTTTTTCAGCATGTCAGCTGCAGAGGTATGGTCATGTAGTGGCTCCCCTGAGATTGGTAAATCAGCGAGCAATGTATCAGGGTGAGGACAGTACACTACATGACAGTAATATTTTCTTTGCCTAACAAAGTCACTTCCTATCCAGCAGGTCTCCAATCAGAAAAGGCTTGAGTCTTATGGTGAATTAAGAGAGTCTCCACCCTTGTGGGGACACATAAGAGAGGTGCCCCAAACTAAATCATACTTCTTTTCCACTAAAAGAGTGGTGGCAGCCCCAGCCTATAGGCAAGGTGGTACTCCAGCAGCCACAGCATCAAGCTGAGAAGAGTGATAGACTCCTGGGCAAGGAAGGCTTGAAACATCTGAGGCTATCCCCTTATGTTCATTAACAAACAGAGAAAAGTGTTTACTGGAATCTGGGAGTCCCAAAGCTGGAGCCAATCATAGGCTTCCTTGAGTTCAGCTAAGGCAGTAAGATGTTGAGGCTCCATTTGAAAAGATTCTGCAACCGTCTTTTGTCAAAACAGAAGTTTAATCTCACCAAAAGACGGAATCCACAGTCGGCAGAATCTGGCTGCTCCCAAAATAGCACGCGGTTGTTTCTCATTCTTCAGGGCAAATAATTGCTGTAGAGCCCATATGCTCCTTGGGAAAACAGAACAACTGCTGGTTGACAAAATGAAACCAAGATATTCTACCTAGGGAAGACCCCAGTAAGCCTGGGTAACCTCACAAGGAATGGAAGAAACAATGGTGGCTGGGTTGGGTCCCATTAGCTGTCTAGGTATAACACAAGCATTCACTGCATGAAAATATTGAACAAAGTGACAAACAGGTTTTCCATGAGGGCCTGGTTTAGTTGGTCTTTTTTTTTAACAGGCAGAATAGGGGTATTACAAGGTGATTTGCATGGAACAATAATACCTTGGTCTCTCAGAGAATCAATAATAAGTGAAATGCCCTTGATAGCTTCATTAGACAAGTAATATGAGACATAGAAGGCAGTGGCTCCCCTTTGGTCTTAATAGGGATAGCAGATTTCAGTAAGCCCACATCTGAGGATGATGTGGCCCATAAGGAGTCACGGGTGTCAGCTGGAAGACCTGAAACAAGGAACCAGGACAGCAACTTCTTTTCAGAGGGTCATTGAAAGTTTAGAAAGCCATCTTTAGGGGCCTCAGAAAAATCTATCATATGGAAAATAAGGAAAGAGGGTCCTCCAGGAGATGTAAAGTCAGGGAATCGCTTAAGGAAGATGAAATAGTGGCCCTCAACTTATATAAGAGATCTTTACTTAAAAATATTAACTGCAGACTGGGGCATAAAAAGAAGAGAATGTTTTGCTGACACATGACCAATGGTAACCTTTTGGGGAGATAATTTTAAGACAGGCTAGGGTTGTCTGATAACTCCAACAATATTCTACGATCCAATAGAAGGGTCTAGGACCTCAGTTAGGATTTGAAATAGAAGCTCTAGTATCTAGCAAGCAATTCTAAAATGTGTCACCAACCTTAACAGCAACATGGGGCCCATAAGTGTGGGGAGAGGCAAAGATTGGGATACCAGGTTCAAAGACATTAGAATCAAGGAAAACAAAAGGATCCTTATTAAAATCAAGAGTCCCTGCCGCTCCCCTGCACCTTCAGGCTGTAGGTGCCTTTTGGTTTCTCCCAGGGTTACCCTTGTTTGCATTCTTCAAATCAACCTTTTTTTTTCTTGCACTGATCGACAGTGAAAACATTCATGTGTTCTGCGGTTTCCTGGTGGAGCATGAAAAGGAGCTGGGCCAATCTGGGCCATGGCCAAGTTTGACTGAGTTTTTTGCTTGGGTTCTTTTTTCTCCTTTTCTTTGTGTCTCCCTTTATAAACATAGAGGGTGATGCCTTTAAGCTCACCTATCCCCTTCTCATGCCAGCCAAGGCAGCTTTTGTGAAAGTATGTATGGATCTCTGGGATGGATTGGTTAACAAAGCCTACATTAATAATCCTGGCATCTCTTGGATTAGTTGGATCTAATCCTGTATAGTGCTTTGTGTTCTTGTACAGCCTATCATAAAAGTGCTTAGGAGTTTCCTTTTCTTCCTGAAAGGTCTCCTGAAATCTTCTACAGTTATCAGAATGGATGGCACAAGCCTCCACTCCCTAGATTAAGGATTCCCTAGTTTGTAACAGCCTGGTGTAATTGGCTGGATTATTAGAGTTCTAATTAGGTTCTTGCAAAGGCCAATTAGGAAAGACCCCCACCCTGGGCTGGCAGAGCAGTACCTGCTGGGGCTTGTGTTAGCAGTCTCTATGATGGCAGTTTTCTCCTGGGTAGAGGAAGGTTTGCATTGAATCAGCCACATCTCCTCAGGTTGGGATGTGCACTCTAAATATGGATTTTAACTGAGTTATGAAAACCACAGGATCGTCATCAAATTTGGGAGGATTACTCCTCCATGTGGAGTGGTCAGAGAGGCAGAAAGTTTGGTCCAGCCTTAAAAGCACAGTGTTTCCCAGTTGAGTGATATTATGTATAAATCTTTCTTGGACAGGAAAGACACCTGTAGCCAGTTTCTCTTGCTCAAAAGAAACTGAATTCCCTTCCACAGTAGAGGGAGAATAGGATAGAGGAGCAGAAGGAGAAGACAGAGCAGAATAGAGAGAAGAGGGCCATTTAGGAGGACAGAGCTGCCCAGCAAAACCATAGTACATTTGCTTTGGGTGATTTTGTTTAATAGTCAGTCTTAATTTCCTCAAAGCACAGTAATCAAAAGTACTCAGTTTAGGTCAAAATAATTCACAGTTGAATCTCTTGCAGTATTAGACCAAATGTCCCATAATTTAACATTGCCCTGTTTTGTCAAACCTGGCTGAACCAGGAAGTTTCCCCTGGTTCCAAGACATAAGGAACTTTTCCTGGGGGGTGGGGGGCTTGCTTTTGGAATAGTACTGCCAGACCTTATTGCTCTCCTGAGGTGCTCCCCTTTCCCCCGCCAAAGGAGAGTTCCTCCATAGAAAAAGAGTGTAGGGAGTGTACCCTAAGGGATTTCCACAAGACAACTACTAAGGGAATCAAGTGCTCATTGGCAAGTCTTCCTCCCTGACCCCCACTTAAGTTTGGTGAGAGTTAAGTCCCTCCTAGTTGGGAGAGTTTTCATTGAAACTTTTGCCAAAGTGAAAGGATAAGGGAATCTTTCCCTTACAAAAGTTGTCGAGGGAATAGTGGGAGGCTGATCTTAGACTATAATGGCTTTAGAATTTAAAAAGAGGAAGTGACTTACTTCAACCACTGTACACTCTGAACTTTGCTTTCATCTTCAAAAGTTAGTGCCCGCAACTTAAATTTAAAGAATCATAAATGAATTTCAAGGCCTTGTTGTCAAGATAGTGGTTTAGCTGCTTCAGGGATTTTCCTATATGGAGAAGGTTTTTTGTTCTATTTGTAAGAAGGAATCTCTAATTTTCTAGAGTGGCTGTTCTCCTCTTCCTAATAGTAGAGATTGTTCTATCTGCAAGAGGGACTCTCCTGCCTGCAGGAAAGATTGCTCTGCATATGATAAAAATCCCCCTTTCTGCTGGTAAGAGTCACCCATTTAAGGCTGACTTTGGCTCAGATTGATTTGGATTGAGGCTGAGGGGGAGTTCAGCCTCTGGGGTAGTCTCTTTTGGAGAAATCTCCCAGTGAAAATTATTTACCAGAATGCTCTAGGAGGTTCTTCATAGAGGGCTGCCCCAGGGGCTGGGGTCCCTTCACTCAGCTCCTGGCTAGCTCGCCAATTGTTACAGTAGAAATCTGAGATAATGAGAAACTGAGACAATAAAGTTCCAAGTATGATCAACTTATTAGGAAAACTAGCAGTTGCCAATAAATGAGGTCCAAGATTCCTCAGTAGCCAAGAATGCTGTGGAGAGTTTATGGAGCTTTCTTATAGTCAATAAAGAGAAAGTGAGGCAAATTACAAAATCTTTAGTAACATGGGTCTTTATGGATTCCTGATTGGTCAGTGCGTAGGCTGTTAACCACAGGATGGGCTAACACACCTTAGGCACCTTGAATAAGGACAAGAATAGGGAAATTGTGGTTCTAGGAATGAGGAACTAGAATCCCTAAGTAGTAAATGCTTCTCTGTTTGGCTGGGCTTATTGATTAATGGCAATTGACTACATCAGTATCTTAGCTTAGTTTCATGTGGACAATTTGTAAGTTTCCATGAGTCAAAATGAGTAATTAGCTCACGCTAAGAGAGGAACTTTGAAAAAATAGGGGCTCCTACAAAACAGTGGGCTCAGGTTCACAAGAATTGGAAAGATAAGCTCCTAACAACTTACTAATACAAGGTAGGTTGATTAAGTTTAAAAATCATAGCAAACCTAAGAAAAAATTGGTCTGATAATATTGATTAAGCCTAATTCCAGCTTTGCATTTCTCATGAGTGTTGAACATTCCCCTTACTGGTGAAGATTATAACTCTCTCATCCTGGGTAATTCCTGCCTGTATCCTTTGCTAGATCTTCTGTAGAAGGATTAGGTTATTAGAGGGTTAGAAAGATTTGCCTTAATATTTTACAGATATCAATGAAGCACTCAAGGAGTCTATGTTATTCATCTCTCTACTATACTGTGAGCTCCTGGAGAGCAGGAGCCGTCTTTTGTCTTTATATGGATTCCTAATGCTTAGCACAACGCCTGGCACATAGTAGGTGCTTATATGTGCTTGTTGACTTGTTTTGTTATTGGCCAGCTTGCCTCCTTTTCCAGTCATTCACTTCCTTGATGTTTTCTTACATGCAGATCTTCATTGATAATATGCTATATCTACTTAGACCCATCCTGCATTTTTTTCAATTTGAGCTTATCTGACAACCCATAAAAATATAATAATGCTAATAACAGTAATGATGATATTTTTGTTGATCACCAATGCAAAAAATTCACATATTCCTTCCAAGTAGAATCGTTTCAAAGAATTTTTGCTATTTCAGTTGGTTTTGCATGACCTTTCCTGTTTTCCAGGTTTGGGTTGAGCTGATGGTCATAATCCCCAAACAGGTGAGCCACAAATTTCTACTTTCTTTATGTGAGTTGGAACCTAACTCCAATAACACATTGCTGCTTATTCTTCTCTATATTTACTTCCAAGCCCATAAGGAAATAAACTCTTGTCCAATCTTTGTCAAGTTGAATCAACACGGGTGGAGAAGAGTGCTTATGTATTTTAACTTGGAAACAATACTCCAGCTGTGCATACATACACATCCTCTGGTCTGAGGGCAGACACTATGGCATTGTATGAGGTGACAGCCAGGTAGCAAGTTCTGGTGCTTAGATATTCCAACAGGTGGCATGCACTGGATTGGGTGCCAAGCTCATAGCTGGTCCTCTCCCTGTTATAGATGGCAGTAACCTCCATTCCTTGAGAGCAGGTCCACTTCCCTAGAATCCCTTGATCCCAACGAAGCTGTATTAGCCTGCCTAAAACATTGTGAAGGAAATTTATATTTTAGAAACCAATTGGACTGAAGTCCTCTTGAATTGTAGAATTCTGTGATTCCATAACTTTAGCCTTTCTAAAGAGAACTGGATTTGGAGTCACAAGTCCTGGGTTTAAACCTTGGCTTTGCCACTTACTATCAGTGTGATCTTCATTTTTCTGGGCCTCAGTTTCTCCATCTGTAAGATGAAGAAAATTGACTAGATGACCACTGAAGTCCCCCTCCACATTAAACCTTCTAATCCCACTTAGAGCTTCTGGTGGTATTTCATTTTTTAAATGTGGTCTGGATTGTTGTTGTTTTAAATCTCTGTCCTCCTCTTTTATCTTTTCCTTTTACTCTGCTCCCCCCGCCATTATTTCCAATTTACCCTGTACTTATCTTGTTTGTTCATAGTTGATTGCATGTTGTCTCTCCTGACAAGATCATTTGTAAGGTCCTTTCCAGCTTTAAAATCCTAAGATCCTAGGGTTGTTACCCCTCAGCTTCTCTGCTCAAGAATAGCCTATCTAGTCTTCTTAAGCAGGAAGGTAACAAGTATTTTATGGAATGCCCCTATGCTCTCCCTCACTAACCTCCCAGAATCTTTGTCTTTTGTTTAAACCAAACAGTTATGATCCCAGTGTGTGCTTGGGGGTGGGAGTGAGGGCAGTGAGCTGTACCACAAGCCAAGACCTTGATTCCAGCCTCAAGTTTTAGACTCTGCCTCTGCAGCTAGTTGGCAAAGTGGAGAGAGAACTGGGTCTGGAGTCAGGAAGATCTGAGTTCAAATTCCAGCCTCAGGCACGTACTAGTTATGCAACCTTATTTGCTTCAGTTTCTTCATCTGTTGAATGGGCCAGAGAAGTAAGTGGCAAACCACTTCAGTAGCTTTGCCAAGAAAACCCCAAATGGGGCCACAGAGTCTTACATGACTGAAAAACTACATCTATCTCTAATTCATTCTGTGATCTTGGGCAAGTTACTTCCCCCCTATGGACCGCAGTTTCTTCATCTGTAAAGTGGGGGCTTGTATTAGATGATTCCTAACTAAGGTCCCTTCCAGTGGATGATTCTACAATTTGCTCAAGGTCGTAAAGCAAATTAAAAATGTTTCTGGGACATCTTCTCCCTGCCCTGTCCCTCTTGCATCCCTCATTTCCTTCCTTTTCTCAGTTCAGCCACCACATGAAGTCATTCCCGATGCCCCCGGCTGTTAGTGCCTTCTCCTCTCTCCAACCACCACCACCACCACCACCACCAACACGCACACACTGTTTATTTTGTGTAGATGTTGTCCCTATACAACTGACCTTGGAGTTAGAAAGATGTGGTGGGTCAAGTTTCCCCTCTGACACTTACAAATTGTAGGACCCTGGGGGAAGTCACCTAATCTCTCAATACTCTAGGTCTACTCTCCCTGGAATTCTCCACCTGGGTTGCATGAACTTGTTTTAAAAAAATATTTTGGTAACTGTATTTCCATATAATTGGTTTCCTTTGTACCCTATGTGTTTTATTTTATGCCTTTAAAAACAGCATTGCATTGGCTTCACAGACCACTGCCAGGGGATCTACAACACCTGCTAAAATGATAACTTACAGAAAAGGTAAAGCTTTGTATGGGGAGAGAGAGAGCTTCTCACCGGGAGCATCCTATGCTGGTCAGGTCTATCAGAAGTTGGATCCATTTCTATACGTAACTGTAATTTCCCCAGATGGAATGTAAGCTTCTTGAGAGCAGGGATTTTTTTTTCCATGTCTGTATCTGTATCTCAGTGCCTAGCACAGTGCCTGGCACATAGAAGGTGCTTAATAAATGCTGACTGATGATTGACAGATCTGTTGGACTAGATGGCATTGGAGGCCCCTTTCAACCCCAAATCCTAGAACTCTTATGGATCCCCCTCCCCTCCTGCCCTTTTGAAGACTTTCTGCTCAGCTCTGGTGCCCATCATGGGAGCTGTCCAGGGGATCTTTCCAACTACAGGCACAACCAGGAACATAAAAAAGCAAGAAGTGCCTGTGGTTTGACCATAGAGGAACGAATGAATGAATGAACAAATGAATGAACGAACGAATTAATGAATGAATGATTAAATAAATAAGGGAGAACATTCCTCTTCCTCCCCACCCTCCTTACCCCCCATGGCTGGCTTCCTCATTCTTGTCAGCTTTGTTTTCTGTGGGAAAGGAGATTAGGCAGACTGGAGGGCCAGCTCCGAGATAAAGCCAGTCTAAGTTCGGGGTGGGAGGCTGCTGGAAGAGGTAGGCAGGGTGCCCAGTGGGGGAGGCCAAATCTGGAGGGGAAGGTAGAGATAGCTTGGGAGGGGGATGTCAGGCCAAGATCAGCACCAGGAAAGAGATAAGCGGCTCTGCCCAGGACTGCCCTGACCCGTCCACGCCCTTCCAGCCTCCCCCCAGCCATCCTGGTGACAATGGATGGCCAGGGGAGAGGATGCCCTAATGAGTTTCTGTCAGTCACTGGGACACATGATTGATGGCTCTGTGTGAGCCACCTGAGCTCCAGGGATTAAACGCACATGTTATGTCAATTAAAAAAAGTGGGGAGGGAAGGAGAGGAAATTTTTAAAGGGACAGTGTTTCTTCTCATCTCAGCCATTATGCCAACATCTTCAAATCTTCCAAAGAACGAATGAATTGATCACCCAATCAACCAGTCACTCAATCAACTAAGCATTCATTCTGAAGAATCATAATAACCCAGAGCTGGAAGGGACCCCAGAAAGCAAAGGTGGCGTTTGTGGGCAGTGGTAAGGATAGGGTCTAGAATCGTGATTTCATTGGCCTAATCCCTGATCAGAAACACCAATCTCCTACTAGTCTATTCATCTAGCCTACTAGTATGCCCACCACCCTTCTGGTTCTTTCTGGTGATTCTAGAGGGGGAATTGACATCCCCAGACAGTTATAACCAAGATTCACATAGGGTTTTTTAATTTGCAAAGTACTTTGCATTCTCTCATTCAACCCTCAAGACAACCCTGTGAGGTTGGGGCTACATTTTATTGTCTCCATTTTAGAGATGAATAAACTTATGTTCAGAGAGACTTATCCAGTCACAAACTAATCACGGTCAGGCTTTGAACCCAGGTCCTCCCAATTCCAGATCAAGAACTTTCCCCTCCACCTGAGGAAGATGAATCTGTTGAAGATCCCACAGATGGTCGTTCGAGGAGATATTTCCCCTGTATGTGCTTCCTCCCCACTCTTTTTCCCTAACTGAAAATATGTGGTTTTTCACTTCTTTACATGCCTAGTGCTTAGCACAGTGCCTGGTACAGACATTGTTAGTGCTTAATAAATGCTTGTTAATTGACTGACTCTCAGGTGTGCTGCTGGGAAGAGAACTAGCAACTTTCTTTGTTTAAAAGTCTTGAAGTGACGTGCTAATGGGGCTCACCCTGTGCCCTCATCCAACAGGCCCAAGGAGCTACAGAAAAATCTAGCTCCATCTGTCTAGATTGCTGGTAGTTAATGTCAGATTGGGTCTTCAGGAGAGGGTGCCTAGCTTTTAAGTGTGGACCCTTAAGTCCATCAAGAAGAGGTTTAAGGACAGGATTGATTTCCCAATGTCTTCCTTTTACCCAGAGTCCTAGACTTGAAGGGACTTTGGAGACCTGCTCAGTGCCTGCAGCTCCAAACTCTTCTCCTTCCTTTTGCTACAATATAGGGTCTTTGATTCTCTCCCCTGGAAACAGGAACCCACCAGTCACTACCTCATAATACTAATATTATATCCCTTTAAGGGTAACAATGTGCTTTCCTCTCAATAGGTTTGTGATCATCCTCACTCAAGCTCAGAAAGACAGTAACTCGTCTGAGTTCTCGCAGCTGGGAGTGTTAAAGATGACTCTCAGTCCCCCTGACTTCAGGTCTGGTGTTCTGACCACACTGCCTTCACATCCTTGTGGGACAATGAGTTGATCCTGCTGCCCAGTTTTCTTTTCAGCAGGCTACATATCATTGACTCCTCTAACCTTTCCTCATGGGTCACATTTTCTAAACTGTTGAACCAGGGCTCATCTTTGTCTGGTCCCCCCAGGATGGGTCAGAGCTGGCTGGAGGGGTTTCTCCATTTCTTTTAAGAGGGGATGGAATTTCAAATGCAGCTAATGGGTTAATTTACTTTGCCAGACTAAAATTATTAATTAAAATGAAGGGTGTCTCTTTGTGTACATATTGGGGAATGGCACTTTGTGAGTGGTGATAAGGGTAGGGACTAGACCCAATATGGCGTTGGATTTACAGAATACCTGAGTAATGCAAGTCACGGTGTCTGCAATTTACAATATTAGAGTTACGTAAGGCACTGAGCCTTGGTCAGGATCCTATAGCCAGTATGTGTCAGACACAGACATGGATGTTCAATTTTCTATCTACTCTACCATGCTGCTGGTGATAGAGATGTAGGAAGGAAAGAAAGAAGGAAGGAAGGAAGGAAGGGAGGGAGGGAGAGAGGAAGAAAGGAAGGAAGGGAGGAAGGGAGGGAGGGAGGGGAGGAAGGAAGAAGGAGGGAAGGAAGGGAGGAAGGAAGGAAAGAAATAAAGAAAAAGAAAATAAGGAAGGAAGAAATAAAGAAAGAAATAAAGAAGAAATGATAGGAAGAAAAGAGGAAAGGAAAAGAAAGGAAGGAAGAAGAAAGACAAGAGGCATGGAAAAAAGAAAGGAAGGAAAGAAGAAGTAAAGAAAGAAGGAAGGCATAAAAGTCAGAAAGGAAGAAGTAAACATAGAAGAAAGAAATGACAAAAAGGAAGAAAGGTTGGTACCTTTTCTGCAACTTAGAGTCTTAGTGAATTTCCTACTGCAATAAGAGGTTAAATGACTTATACAGGGTCATACAATCAGTATGTGACAGAGAAAGGATTTGAACTCAGATCCTTCTGACTCTAAGGCCAGCCACATAGTATATCTCGATTAGTGTGTGTATGTATAAAAGTACATATAAATATATACTAAAGTATATTGTGTGTATACATATATACACATATATGTACACATGTGCACGTATACACGCACACACAGAAGTTCAGAAGAAGAAGCAAATGGTAAATTTGTTATTACCATGACATTTAACATACGCGTTTACAAACCAAACCATATCAGCAGAAGCTCGTGGTTTCACATATATTTAGTTTAGTTCTTTCTATGTTGAAATGCTGATGATTGCGAAGTTCATAATAAAAAAGAAAATTCAAATTTACAAAGAGGGGCTGGTGCAAGGCCAAAGCTGATCTTCTCTGCCTTCTTATTCCACATTTGTGCTAATGCATTCTAGGGACAGGTTGACCTAAGTAAACTATTAGATCCAGAGTTAAACAATGGAGCCTGGGAAGTTTTGAGGGGCCATTCAAAATTGTTCTCAAGATGGGAGACCCCCTTCCTAGCCCCCATCTCTAGCCCCAACAGATCATAAGTTCCTTGAAGGCAGGGACCATTTTGGTTGTACCTGTGTCTCCCATACCTAGTTCAGTGCCTGAAATATAGTATTTGCTTAATAAATGTTCATTGAATTCATTGCCTGCTCCACAGGTTTGTGCTTCATATGAGATCCCGTGTTTCTCTCTATCCCTGGCCAGCATGGGGCAGGGGTTGTTTGAGAGTACAGCATAGCATCTACGTTACATCCATGCCCATATAGCTGTATCAGGGGATGAGAATGTGGGGGAGGGAATCATTGATGTTCTGGTTTAAATGGACTTTCTTGGCCCCCTGAGGGCAGGCTCTGTGGCCTGGGCCCCACACTCCAGGGTGCCAAGGGCAGGGCCAAGTACACTGTGGGTGATACTGCATATTGATGATGATGATGGTGATGTCCTGGTCTGGTTTCACTGGCATCACGCTGGCCCAGCAGGAAACACAAGCAGTTATTATTAGCAAATAGAGGCTGGCTGTGAGTTGCAAATGTCTGCTCAGTCAAAGCATAAGTCTGGGTGGGACTGAGCTCCTCATCGGTGGGGAGGAAGACAGGCAACAAACCTACTTAGAAGAGTCATCACAGGTGTGGGACAGTGGAGGGAGCCTGAGATCTCACATGAGAGGATGTGGTTTCAAATCCTGCTCCTGACACTTGCTAGCTGTCTGGGCAAAACATTTAACCTCTCCTACCCTCAGCTCCTCATCTTTAAGAGGAGGGGCTTAAACCAGATGCCTTCTGAGGTCCTATCTAGCTCCAAATCTTGGATCCTGTGACTTCACCCAGCCTTGAATGATGATCTTACAGTTTAATAGTCAAAGCTTGGGGCCAAAAAGAAACTAGAGGAGAGCAAAACAAGTCAGCAGACTTGGGTTTAAACTCCAGCTTTGTGTGACCTGGAGCCGATCATTTCATTGGGGCCTCAGTTTCCTTCTCTGTAAAATGAGAAGTTGGATGAGATGATCTCTAAGTCCCTCTGGACTCTAAAATCTTGTGTTCAGATTTCTTGTTAGGAGGTGGGGAAGGGGGGCAGGGTGAAGCAAATATTGAGATCAGGCCAGCTGTCTCACAAGAGTCTGCTATGGACCAGAAGCAAAACCAGCATGAAAGTATGGATGACTCATTGAAATCCATCATCACTACCAAAAATACCACTTCAAACACATGTCCTCATGGCAGTAGATCAATATTCTTTAACACTTCCTTCCCTCCCTCCCTCCCTTTCTTCCTCCTTTCCTCCCTCCTTCCCTCCCTCCCTCCCTTCCTTCCCTCCTCCCTCCTTCCCTTCCTCCCTCCCTTCCTTCCTTCCTTGCTTCCTTCCTTCTTTCTTACCTTCCTTTCTTCCTTCTTTCCTTCCCTCCTTCCTTCCTCCCTCCCTTCCTTCCTCCTTCCTCCTTCCTTCCTTCCTTTATTCTTTCCTTCTTTCCTTCCTTCCTTCCTTCTTTCCTCCCTCCCTCTCTCCATTTCTCCCTTCATTTTTTCTTTCCTTCCAGGTCTTGGCTTGTACCACTTTGTATTCTGTGCAGCATTAAACACATAGCCTCTCACTTAGTGGGTAAATATTTGTTGATTGAATGACTAAGTCAGAATCAGGGTCACCCTAACAACTTCAGAAAGGTCACATAGGGTCAATGCCAATAGTGCATCCAGTTCAGGATTCTCATTTTGGCAGGGGTATCATAGGATGTGTGGATCGTGTCTTCCCTGGTTATCTAAATGTTAGGAACAGGTTTCCCTCGATTAATGTTACCCTTGCTAGGTCAGGGCCCTTGTAGGAGCAAAGTCTTAACCCAGAAAGTAAATCCAGAATTTAAAGAATGCTAGTACTGGAAGGAGCCTTACAAACCATCGAATCATACCTTTCCCCTTTACAGAAGAGGAAAATGAGATCGAGAAAGGGAAGTGTGACCTGTGCGAAGTCACACAGTTAGGAATTAGTGATGCTAAAGACAAGAACCATCAAGCAAGCAAGTCAAGTCAGCAAGCTCTTATTAAGCACCTACTATGTGCCAAGCGCCATGCTAGTTGTTGGGTAAAATAGTCCCTGCCCTAAATCGGAAAACAATAGTTCTTATACTATTGGAGGAGAAAATGTATGTATATACATATATATGTATATACATATGCATGTATAAAACAGACACAGAGTTATATACAAAACATATGAAGCGGACACAAGTTAACTTTCAAACTTACATTAGAATGTAATCTCCCTTATTAGATTCTAAGCTCTTTGCAAGTAGGAATTGTTTCATTCGTTGTCTCCATGTCCCCAGTACCCAGCATGGTACCTGGCACATAGTGGGCAGTTAATAAATGTTGTTGTTTGCCCTTTGTTCTCAAGGAGGACCATGATATCAGGAAGGTGATGCATGACTTGGATTCAAGTGAAGGATGGCTGTGCGAAGTCACCAGCCTCACTTTGTCCTCCGGAGCCATCTGGGTCCAGTGGCCAGATATCGATCAGGAGGGCTAGAGATGGCCCTGACCTAATCAATGCTTGTTGAATGAATGCTTAATTGATAGAGAAGGTGCTAGCAGCTTCAGAATGGCCTCATGCAGAGGGACCTGAGTCTTGAAGGAAGCCAGGTTTCCTGGATGCCAGAGCAGCACTATTTCAAATGATAGTAATTTTAGATTTGGGGCAGGGAAATATTTGGGGATAGGCAGCCCTTCAGTACTCCTCACTGATAGCAAATATGGGGCACGTTCTCCACAGATCTGTCCCCTGGCTGCAGCTGAATGTTATTATCCAACTCCAGAGGCTTAGGACCGGGCATAAAACATTTACCTTGTATAGTGAATAGAATGCTAGACTTCGCATTGAGATGACCTGGATTCAAATCCTACCTCTGAAAAATACTAGCAGCATGACTTGGTCTAATCAGACAACCTGTAGATGTGGCTCCTACAGCCCTAAATCGAAGAATCTTGGTGACAAGATGCGATTGGACCAAATGACCTCTAAGGTTCCTCCCAACTCTGAATCTAGAATCTCATTGATTCTCCAAGCAGAGGAGGTTGGACATTCTAGGCATAGAGAGCAGAATGAGAAAGTCATTGAGGCAGGACAGAGGAATGAATAGGCCACTTTGGAAAGGAAAACCAAGAGATAGGGCTGGAAAGGGAAGGTGCTGCCAGATCATAGAAGGCCTTGAATGCCAAGCCAAGAAATTTGAACTTAGTTTGGTAGGCAACGGGGAACTGCAGGACTTTGCATGAGGGACATTCTCTGAAGAAAACTGAGTCCATAGAGCATGAAGAGACTTTATGGATCATCTAGTCCGATTCCATCATCTGGAAAACTGAGATCAGTAACAGTCACATACATGGGATTTGAACCCAGGCTCTCTGACTCTAAATTCAGTGCTTCTCCCCTGCCCCCACCCATCCCCAACAACACGTGAAAGATGGCTTGAGAGTGAGTGTGGGAAGGGGAGGCCACTGGATTTGACCCTTGGGGCTGGCCTTGGAGAGCACACATCCACAGAGCCTTCCGGTCCAAGGTCCCAGACAAAAAGCAAACTGCTCTTGTCTGTCTGTCTCAGTGGCCTCCAAAAGGACCCTGACCTTTGATATTGGCTTTTCACTCTCTCAGCATGGTAGGAGAGTTGGGCCAACAGCAGCTGCTAGCTCGTCTGCCTCCCAGCCCAGATGGTTGTATGCTCGGGTCCCAGGAGCCACTATGGAGAGGAAACCAGAGGACACCAGCCTCCAAGGGAACAAAGGGCAAAGGGGGCTCCCTGTGGGAGTGCGTTGAGCTGGGCATAGAAGCTTCCTGAGTGGTGAGTTCTGCTGGTTGAGCTGCCTCTGATTGGTTCTACAAGGGTGGTCCCAGGCTCAGCCTCTTGGGAAGCTCTTTTGGCTTCACATGGGCCACCAGGTGGAAACCTTCCTCAGATGGACGGGAAAAGCAGGTGGCCTCTTGGGGTAGCTGTGTGTGTGTGTGTGTGTGTGTGTGTGTGTGTGTGTGTGTCTCCCTCTTGTTGTGAAATGCACCCAAGTCACAGCTGTCTCCATTAGGTCACAGAGGGGAAGGAGAGAGCATGACTTTCTGTCTGCCACCTTCTCAGGGTAGCCCCAACACAGCCTGGAAGGGAAACACCTGATGATTTCAGTTTCCGACAGGAAGCTGCCTGCTCCTATCTCCCCTAGCCTGCAGGGCAGAGATGAGGGCCTGCTGCTCTCTCCTCCCACTCCCACCAGATAATAATCTCCAATAATTCCATTTGGGGTCAGCAAGCCCCGAGCCTGTTGGGAAGAGGCAGAGTGCATCCAAGTTGGATCATCTGGTCCAAACTCCTCATTTTATAGATGAGCAAAGTGAGGCAACAGAGAATCTGATTTGACCAAGACCACCTAGCTAAGAGCTGGTGTTTGAAGCAAGGCCTTCTCCCTCCTGGGGTTTGAAATATAAGGGGATGGGCTTGTCCAGCCCCTTCCTTTTACAGAGAAGGAAACTGAGGCCTAAAAAGAGAAAAGTGCTTGTACACGGTCACAAAGAGAATGCATACATATCTTAAACATCCTAGATATGCTTCAGTGGGGGCTTGGGTTGGCTCTGTTCTGAGATGCAAGCACATTGAAATAAGTCAGTGAAAGGTCATGAGAAAATTGTCCTCACCCTCATTTCCTTTCATAGAATCCTTGGACAACAGAGACCTTGGCCTGGTCGGGGAAGCCCCAGAAGGAGAAAATTTGGAGAAGTGTAGGCCTGGTCCCTGCAGGATTTGAGATTTCCTGCATACAATCAATTCAAAAAAGTAGAAGCTAGAGTGCGCTCTCTCTCTCTCTCTCTCTGTCTCTCTCTGTCTCTCTCTGTCTCTCTCTGTCTCTGTCTGTCTCTTTCTCTCTCTCTCTCTCTGTCTCTGTCTCTGTCTCTCTGTCTCTCTCTCTGTGTCTCTCTCTGTCTCTCCCTCTCTGTCTCTGTCTCTGTCTCTCTGTGTCTCTCTCTGTCTCTCCCTCTCTGTCTCTGTCTCTCTCTCTCTGTCTCTCTCCCTCTTCTCTCTCTCTTTCTCTCTCTGTCTCTCCCTCCCCCCCCTCTCCATACATGTACATGTCCCGCCCCCCCCCCCCCATCTCCATCTCTCTCACAGAAAGGAGGGAAGCCGATGGCTCCGGGGGCCGCGGGTGTGTGTGGGTGAATTCCCGACATCGGTCTGCACTCGATCCACCCATTTCCCAGGGAGGGACAGCGGGTGTGTTGAACTTGTGACTCCTGTGCAGTTACAGCTCAGCGGTGAACAGACGGATTCCCGGAGGAGGGGGAGGGGGTGTGGGAGAGAGCCCCAGGAGGAAGGCAATGCGCGTGTGTTAAGCCCCTCCCGCGAGCCGCAGACTCCACAGATATTCCCTCATTTGATTCTCACGACAATCTGGAGAAGGCAGGTACTGTTATTTTCCCATTTTACAGATGAGGAAACTACAGTTTTCCTGACCCTAGGTCCGGTGCTCTACCCACTGAGCCACCAGCCGTCCTGAGCCTTCTCTCTCAATCTCTCAAAGTCACAAGATCATACAATCAGAGCCAGGAGGGGCCTTGGGGATCATCTACTCCTCTCCCGTTCCTTCCCTGCTCGCCTCCAGACTCTTCCCCCTCCAGTCCATCTCACACTCAGCTCCCAAAGTGATCTTCCTAAAGCCCAGCCTGCCCTCGTCACCTCCCCTACTCTAACAGCTCCAACAGCTCCCTTTCATCTCCAGAACAAACACCAAATCCTCCGTGTGGCGTTGAAAGCCTTTCCGAACCTGCCTCCTCCTTCCAATTTTCTTACACTTCTCGATCCTTCTCCCCACACGATGTTCCAGCCACCCAGCACGTGTGATTGTCCGTTTACCAACTGCATGCCTTTGCAGTGACTGTCCCCCCTCCCCCGTGCCTGGAATGCCCTCCTCCTTCACCTCTGACTCCTAGCTTCCTTCAGGACTCAGCTCGGAATTTACCTTCTGCAGGAGGCCATTCTGGCCCCCCAAATTCAGTGGTTCTTAACCTTTATTGGGGGTCATAGACCCCTTTGGCAATGTGGCCAAGTCTATGGACCTCCCTACTGGGAATATTTAAGTACATAAAATAAACTACGTAGGACTTCAAAGGAAAGCAATTATAGTGAAAATCAAGATGTTAATTTTTCCCATCCAAGTCCCTGCATCTCCTGAAATCCCTCCATAGAGTGCTATGGACATTAGGTCAGGAGCCCCTGGCCCTGGCCAGTGCCCTGCCTTCGAGCCTCCCTCCCATCATAGAGCTTGTAGGTACATACTTATGGGGTATATGTCTTTCCTATAAGAGTGTGAACTCTTTGGTGGTGTGATCTGTTTTTTCTTTTTCTTTTTTCATCCCTATTGCTTAGCACAGTGCCTGGGACATAGTAGGCACTTAATAAATGCTTGTTGACCCATTGACCTACAAAAGAAGACATTTCTATCTGTCAGAATGGTCCCACAATGGGACAAAGTTCAAGAGGTAATGGACGGAGGAGAGGATGGCGGTCTGTATGAGGAACCATTTAGCTCAGCATGGAAATCTTAATTCAAGTACATCTTACTTTGAGTAAATCTGGCCAAGGGAAACCCAGATTTACAAAGAAGAGATTGTGTCTTGGATCTCCCCCTCACCAAAGACTTCCTTTAAATAGCCTGCTCCCCTAGCATCATTAAGAAGTGACTTCAATTTGATTGCCTTAACGGATCTGTGGTTTCATTAGAGAGAAGAAAACACTTGAATTTCCACCAATGAGGACGGCAAACCACACCTGCCCTTTCACCCTGTGTCCCTATTTCTGTGATTCAATGGATCTGTGATCGTATCACGTGGGCCTACCCTCCGTTGGTACAGATTTTGACATTTCTGTGCCTTCTGATTCTGTCTGACTCTTGTTTTTGTCCAACTCATAAGCCTTGGGGAGTATACCCAGCATGCCACAACTGGGCTGCCTGCCATCAGCTACCCCTCACTCTTGCCACATGAAAACAGACCCTCACACTTATATCATTCAATTAATCTCGGCCTACCTTCCCTAATTGCATATATCTCTGTACACCGTGAATATTCCACACATCTCTGGATACCTTGCATTGTTACTTTTTTTTAAAACAGGTTCAGATCCATTGTATAGGGAATTTCAGATGAGGAAATTCTTTCAAAGGAGGCAGATCAGCCGGGCTTTGCAACTTAACAACCTTAGAAAGTTGTTTGGGTCCTGAGAAGTTGAGTGATCTGCCTAGGATCACACAGCCACTATGTAAGAGGCAGAATGTGAACCCAGATCTCCTGAGGCCAAGATTCACTCATTCTCCATTCTGCCAAGCTTCCTGAATGCCGGCTGACATCCTCTGGGCCTCTCTACACCACAAAGTGAGTCTTACATTTCTTATCTCACTGGATCAGGCAGGGTAGGCAAGGGCAGGGTTAGGAAATGAGTCTAGGATTCAAATCTGAGTTTTCTGACCCCGTTCCCTGTCCGGGGCTTTGCGTTCATTATTGTTATTCCTTCGCTTTGCACTAAAACTGTGCTAGGTTTTTTTTTAAACTTTTCTCATTGAGGCCTTATTCCTGTGCCTGATTATGGCTGGGAGATGATCCTGGGGCCCTGATGGCTTCAACAGCCAAACATGGTGTCTAAATACTACCAACCAAGAAAGGCTGTAAGTAGCAGTCCAGTGATAGGCCTGTTCTTCACTGAAGGGTCGGCCCCCAGATTTTTCATGAAGGCATCTCCTAAGGCTTGGAGATATCCACGCTATTAACACCCTGACGAAATCACAAATCAGCAAAGTATTAGAATATTTCTTTCTTTTAGATATTTATCCATCTATCCAACATTCAATCAATAAACACTTATTAAGCACCCTCCATGTGCCAGGCACTTGGTGGGGGGTGGTACAAAAAGAGACAAAAGACAGTCCCTGACCTCAAGGAGCTTAAAATCTAATGGAGGAGACAACATACAAACACATATATACAAAGCAAGCTATATTCAGAATCAATAGGAAATAGTGAACAGAGGGAAGGCACTAGAAATAAGAGGGGTTAGGGCAGGTGCCCTGTAGGGGTTGGGATTTTAGTTGGGGCTTGAAGGAAGCCAGGGAGGTTAGTAGACAGAGCAGAGGAGAGAGAACATTCCAGGTAGGGGGGACAACCAGAGAGAATGCCTGGAGTTGAGAGAGAGTATCTTGTTTGTGGAACAGCCAGGAGGCCTAGTCTGGTTATGTTATGTGGTGAAGTTTTTTGTTTTAATTTTTTATTGGATCTGTGATTACATTGATATAACAAACTCCCAGTGAAGAAACTCCCTTCACCAATACTGATCAACACCTGATGTGAAACCCATAGTCTTGCAGAGTTGCCTGGGGCTTTGAGAGGTTAACATTAATAGTTAACATTTATTTAACACCTTAAAGTTTACAGGATGCTTTACACATATTATCATTTGGTCCTCACAACAACCTACGTGCTACTATCATCCCCATTTTACTGTTGAGGAAACGGAGGCAGACTGAGATTCAGTGATCTGGCAAAGGTCATACAATAAATAAGTATAAAAAGTGGGACTTGAACCCAGGCCTTCCTGATTCCAAAACCAACTCTCTTTCCACTACTGCACATTGCCTCTGCAGGGGGAAGATGGCACCTACCTCACAGACTTTCTGTGTTAGTGAGTGAGATGTACTACATAAGCCCAGGGGATGTACTCTGAGCCGTAGTATTACTTGGACTGGAGTCTAGTGAATTGCAATATGATGAGGGATTTACTGACCCAGAAAGCATACTCAACCAGAAAAAGGTCCATTTTTGTTCTCTTTTTTTAAGGAAAGAGAACACATAGTTCCAAACTTTGCCATACCTCCTCTTCCCCCAGTATTCCTCTCTCTGCCTTCATTCCTAGTCCAAATCTCTGACCTCAGCCTTTAAAGGTCTCCAATCTCTCCTCCCTCCAAGCTCTCACTATCCTGCTCCCTTACACACAGATCTAACCATGTCACCCTAGTGCATGGCAGGGAGATGATCCTGGGGCCCTGATGGCTTCAACAACCACACACGGTGTCTAAGTCCTACCAACCAGGAAAGGCAGCCCTGTGACAGAATCAAGCCCGTCCTGTGTCCGCAGGGTTGGCTCCCAGGTGATGAGTTTTTTTCAGTCCCAGAACATCATAAAGGCATCTCCTAAGCATGGAGGTACCTGCACTATTAGAGAGAACACCCTGACAACATGACAAATCAGCAAAGTGACTGAAAAAAATACCCCCAAAATGTGACTGCCATTCAAGGCCCTCCACAGCGTGGTATAACACAACTTTTCCAGTTATATTATGGGGGACAGCCAGAGAGAATGCCCGGAGTTGAGAGAGAGAGTATCTTGTTTGTTTTCCAGCCTTAGCCCATATTGAGGTATATATCAAGCACTTAAGAACTGCTCCTTTTTCATTCATAAATTCATTCATTAGTGGGGAAAAATGATGGATTTGGAGTCTAAGAAACTGAGTTTGAATCTGGATTCTAACACTTATTAGCTGTGTGACCTTGGCCAAATCATTTAACCTCAATGGGCCTCAGTTTCCTCACATGTCAAATGAGGGAGTTGGAATAGATGACCTCCAAAGTAATTTCCTACCATATTACTGTCCTCCCCTCCCCCAACCTTATCACATATTCTACTACACTCAAGTAAGACTGGGCTGCTCTGCATCTCCCCAAATGCCCTGTACCTTCTCACTTCATGTGCTAACTCCTACAGGTAGAATGTCCTCCTCATCTTCCCAGTGAGGAATGCTCCTCCCCCTTGGCCTTCAGCTGGAGCTTTGTTTTGCAAGACAAAATACAGCACTTATGTCATATTCTAGCCTTTGGCAACTTGTATATGGGTCATATCTCCCATATAGATGGTAAGCTCCATGGGGGCAGGGACCAGCATTTGACCTCCTCTGTGGGTCTCCCCCAGCACTTTGTATAGCAAGAACTTAGTAAATGGTTCTTGAATGAATGAATGAGAGCCATCGTCACTATGCTCCTCCACCCACCCACCCCCCAACTAATTACTCAGAAATATACTGCCACTCTCAAGTCCCTCTCTCCTGAGTCTGGCCCAAGCAAAAAGGACCCCAAGGGATTGTTCCCAATGGCCGGTCCTTTGGTCTGATTTTGCCCACTTACTTCCAGGAATTTCCCTCAGCCTTTCTGCTGTTTCCCAGGAAGGGAGTCTCTCAGTGGGCTCTCCTGGGTTTCCAGTTACCAGGCTCCCTGGCTTTCCTGCCACTGCAGATGTGCCCAGGGCAGGCTTTTTAATTCTATACAGGGTGTTCTTTGCTGCTCATGACTGCCTGACAGATTTCTTGGAGCAAGTGTGTTAGCTCACCATGAGAAGACAGGCTCTCACGGGCTAGGAGGAACAGCATCAGCAGCTTTTCCTTATACCACCAGTGGCGCAATGCCAGGAGACCCGGGTTCAAGTCTCAGACCACTAGCTGTGTGACCAGGCAATTTCAGTTTTCTTCTCTGTGAAATTAGGGGGCTGCACTAACATTGGAACTTTTTAACTGGGGTCTATGAATTTGTGTTTTTTAAAAAACATTTTGATAATCATATTTCTATGTAATTGGTTTCTTTTATAATCCTATGCATTTTCTTTTATGCATTTAAAAACACTTTTTCCTTTCTTCCCCACATAACAGTATTTTATCTTTTCCAATTACATGTAAAGATAGTTTTCAACATTCACTTTTATAAGATTTTGAGTTCCAACTTTTTTTCTCTCTCCCTCCCCAAGACAGCAATCTGATATAGGCTGTACAATCCTGTTAGACATATTTCCACATTAATCATGTTGTGAAAGAATCAGAACAAAAGGGAAAACCCACAAGAAAGAAAAAAAAGAATAAATAGTCTGCTTCCATCTCTATTTAGACTCCCAAGTTCTTTCTCTGGATATGGATAGCATTTTCCCTCATGCGTCCTTTGGAGTTGTCTTAGATCATTATATTGCTGAAATCTATCAAAGTTGGTTGTTGCACAATGTTACTGTTACTGTGTACAATGTTCTCCTGGTTCTGCTCACCTCACTCAGCAACAGTTCATGTAAATCTTTCAAGGTTTTTTTGAAGTCCACCTGCTCCTCATTTCTTATAGCACAATAGTATTCCATTACATTCATATACCACAGCTTGTTCAGCCATTCCCCAATTGATGGGCACCCCCTCAAGTCCCAGTTTTTGCCACCACAAAAAAGCTGCTATAAATATTTTTGTACATGTGGATCCTTTTCCTTTTTTATGATCTCTTTGGGATACAGATCTATTAGTGGTATTTCTGGATCAAAGAGTATGCACAGTTTTATAGTCCTTTGGGCATAGTTCCAAATTGCTTTCCAGAATGGTTGGATCAGTTCACAACTCCATCAACAATGCATTAGTGTTCCAATTTTCCCACATCTCCAATATTTATCATTTTCCTTTTTTGTCATATTAGCCAATCTGATAGATGGGAGGTGGTACCTTAGAGTTATAAAAACATTGTTCTGGGAAGGATTCACTAGCTTGCCAAAGGGGTCCATGATACCCCAAAAGTTCAGAACCCCTGTGCTAGACATGGTCTGATGTTTCTTGTGCTAACATTCTAGAGTTCTGTAATCTCCAAAGGGAGCTCACCGATGGCAAAATTCTGATTTCCAAAAAAGGGAAGAGAACGGAATCTTCAAATTCTAGGCTCCACTGTGGTCTAAGCAGGGCAGAATAAGGCAAGACACCTAATTCCTTATTCCTGGGTGCTCTGACTCTCAACACAGCCCAACATTGTGTTAGCTTACTAAGTCTGACCAATTCCAGAGAAGATCCCAGAATGTATAATATTATAAAGATTATATGAAATATTATAAATATTATAATATATACATAATATTACATATAAATAAATAATATAATGTTTATAAAGATTATAAATATTATAAAGTTGCCAGGTGCAGCATCCTTAAGAATAGCTCAGTTCAGACTAATTGTATTTCCTTCTTTGATAGTATTACTAGAATGGTAGATTGGGTGGTGGTTTTGAAGAGAGTCACCTAGATTTTGGTGAAGCACTTGATGTAGCCTCTCCTGACATTCTTGTGGAAGATATGGAGAGATGTGGGCCAGAAGAAAGTCCAAGCAGATGGAATCAGTACTGATTTTGTGGACAGATCCCCAGAGTAGCTTGTTAGTTTGGGAGGAAGACTCCAGGGGACAGCCCTCAGCTATATACCATTTGTATCGGTGGTTTGAATAAAAGGGTTGTGTGGAACACTTAGCAAATTTGCAGGTGTCACAAAGGTTGGAGGGGAATGTCAATAGCTATATGGGAGAGAGTTAAGGTTAAGAAGATCTTGACAGACTACATAGAACACTGAGCCAGCTCAAATAAGATGAAATATAATAAGGATAAATGTAAACTCTTACACTTAGGTCCAAAAAATCAACAAACGGGGTGTTAGAACGGCAGTAGTTTACCTGAAAAAAAATTTCACATTTCACAGGGGTCATTGAAGTGATACAGCCAACAAGTAAGCTGCCACAATATTAAGAGACAGAGAATCCAGGAAGAAAGAGTTAGTGGTTGTTCGATATTCTGCTGAAGTCAGACCACAGGGGAGTATTGTGTTCAGTTCTGGGGACCATGTTTTAAGAAGGACATTGAATAAGCTGGAGCTGGAGAAGGGCCTTGAGCTGGTGATCTCTGGGGGTTATTTGGAGGAATTAAGACTGTTTAGCCTGGAGCAGGAGAACATGACAGCTGTCTTTGAGTTTTGAAGGGTTATCACTTAGAAGAGGGACTGAACTTTTTCATTAGGGCTCAGAGATCACAAATAAAAGTGATGGGAAATTGCAAAGAGGAAACTTGAAGCTTATCAAACTTCCTAATACCTAGAGCTATTCAAAAGTGGAATAGGTTGTCTCAGGAAGGGGCAACAAGGGAAGGGAACAAGCATTTATTAAGTGCCTACTACATGCTGGGTGCTGTGCTAAGCACTTTACAAATGTCTCATTTGATCCTTACAACCCTTGCAGGTGGGTTCTATGATTATCCCCATTTTGCAATGAGGAAACTAAGGTAGACAGAGGTGAAGTGACTCATCCAGGGTCACACAGCTAGTAAGTATCTAAGACAGGATTCGAACTCAGGTCTTCCTGGCTCTGGGCCTGGCACTCTAGCTACTGAGCCATTGATGTGCCTCAGTCAGAGAATAGGCTTTCTCTCACTGGACATAAAAGTGATGAATTTCCAGGACTGAGTCAGAGCAAATGAACTTGAAAAACCCCATCTGACTCTGAAATTTTCAGCCTGAAGTCAAGTAAAAAAGTGTTTGGGGAGTATTAAGCATGATCAGATCACAATACTTCCTTCCTATGAGTGATCTTTTCTCAGTACTGAACTAGCTGTGGCATCTTCCCTGGCAAACTCCTGGGGTCTCGCTTTCTCTGTAAAATAGAAAGGGTGCACTTAGGCTATATATTCTCTGGTATCCATGCCAGCTCCTATGATCCCCTCTGTTCATCATATCTGGAGGGTACAGTGGGGTAGCCTAGGCGATGCCCACGCCTGGCTGGCAATCTAACATCTGGTACTTGAAGCCACCACAGAACTGAACCCCAGTAAGAACTTGCCACCCTTGGCTGGTAGCTGAGGATTTTGGGAGGAAGGAGGCAGGTATGGGGTCAAAGGCAAGATCCTGCTGGGTCACAGGTATCCAACAGACTTTGGCCTCCAGTTGCACCTGAGGGCTGGGTGCCTCCTAGCAAGCTTCAGTTCAGGCAGGAAGCAGAGGCATGTCCCTGGGGTAGCTCCCTTCCTCCATCCCTGGCAGCTCTAGACCTGGGAGAGGCTACTTAGTGGAGCTTTTGATTCTTCCCTGCTAATCCACCCCAAGCCTTCCAGTCTTCCTGGCTCCATAACACTTACGCTTGGGCAGGCCAGGCTGACTAAAAGGTATGATTTTAGGGCCCCATCCAGAAAAATACTCCCCCCTCCCCCAGTGACTTAGCTGATGCTTGAAATTCCTCTCTGAGGTTACAGAGTCTTTCCTTCCATAGCTCAAGAGAAGGCTCACCCTCCAAATCCCCCCTGGTAGAGGGAGCAAGGTGGCTGAGAGGCACACATGGGCTGAAATGAGTGATGGAGAACAGATCCTTTGCTGAGAGCATGTTGTGATAAGAGTAGAGAGAGGGGGGAGGGGAGCATCAGGGCACTGAGCCCCTGAAGTAGGGACAGGCTTATTGGGAGGAAAAGTGAAGAGCACAGAAGGAGACAAACATTGACAAACCCTACAGGGCCAGAAGGGGATGATGCAGAACTGTGGGCCATTGCCTCTCATGGAGAGGGAGATATAATGACTTTATTAGCCAGTCGTGTTCTGTGTTTCTAGTTTAGGAGTGGAAACTAGGCCGGTGTCTAAAGCCGGAATCAGGACTGCCAATAGGCCCTGAGCCTCCTACACAGAAAGGAAGTTCTCCTTTGGGGGAGCCTTAACATTCTTTTGGTGACATGGCCTTTGACATCGTATACAAAGCTGGGGGTGTGTGCTGACCTTTGCCATGCATTCAGGGTGAACCAGATATTTCCTGGGCTCGGAAAACCATCTCACAGGATGGTGCAGCACCCCTCTACTGAGGGCTGCCTTGGGGCATGCTCTTCTGCCCAGCTGAAGTGGCCTCTCTTCACAGGAATTCAGAGACAATCATGGTGAAGCAGGAAGAAGACTGGGCTTTGGAGTCAGGCAACCTGGTTTGGAATCCTGCTTCTTATACTTCGTAAGAACGAAGATTTAGAGCTGGAAAGTCCCTTAGTGGTCAAGCCCAACCCCCATTTTACAGATGAGTTCATTGAGGCCCAGAGAGGTTAAGAACTTGCCCAGGGTCACATAACTAGTAAAAGTCTGAGTCAGGATTTTTCAATCCGAGCCTGCCTGACTCCAATGCAGTGCTCTGCCCACCAAATCACTTTGGCATGAGCAAGACTCTGTATTTATCTTGATTGTACATAGTTCTTTACAAGCTGTTTGTGAAGCTCCTTGAGGTCAGGCACTGTTTTTACCTTTATTTTTTGTTTGTTTTTGACACACAGCATAATCCCTGATAGGTGTGTGTGTGTACATATACATACATGTATGTATAAATATATACATACCTAAACATCTGTATACATACATATGCATCTGTATATCACACACATATGTTTGTATGTGTATGTATGTATATAATATAATATATAATAATTAATAATATATTCACCTACCTCACAGGGTTGTTGTGGGGATGAAGTGAGAAAATAAATGGGAAGTTCTCTGTAAGCTTTAAAGTCCTACATAGATACCACCTATTATTATTATTAAGTACTTAGGAAGTGCTTGTTGAGTAATTAATGCTGCCTGTGATACCACACACACCAGTTCTTGCCCCTTGCCCCTTAGAGGCCTCTCCAAATGGGAGCCATTCTCCCTCCAGGTCTCACCTGAAGCCTTCCCCACCCCTCCCCATTGCCCTCTCCCCCTCTTCCTCAAAGCTTTCCTTCCCTGAGTGTTCCAGGCAGCAATGCGCTGATCTCTACCCATCCTGATGGTTGCACGGACTTATCTTCTACCACGCATTGCAGAGCTCATAATATTCGGTTTAGCATTTTATCATTAACTGTCAAGTATTGTTCTCTAATCATTTCACATGTCTGTCTTGTTTCCCAACTAGATTGTAAACTTCTCCCTTCCCCATCCTCCTTCCCCATCCCCCTTCCTCACCCTTCTTCCCCCAGCTCCCTACCCCCAGCACACTAGATGTATGTCTCTGTGTAGATGGCCTAGCCCCTCTTGGAGGCTGTAGGAGGCTTCTTGGAGAGCCTAGGACATAGCATGGTGCCTTGCATGACAGTATACGATTAAATAAATGTTTACTGAATTGAAGACAGAGGCTATGTCTTCTACATTTCTCCATATTCCCAGTGGTGCCTAACACATAGTAGGTGCTTATTAAGACCTGCTGAGAAAAAAAATCAGAAACTCTTTCTGACAAAAATTACTAACAGTGATTGAATGGAAGCCATCAAATCAAACCCCATCATTGTGTAGATCAGGATACTAAGGCCAACAGCAGTTAAGTGATTTGCCAAGGGTCACAAAGCTAGCAAGCACCTAAGGTAGGATTTGAATTCAGGTTCCCTGCCTCCAAGCCCAGCACACTATCCATTCTCCCACCTAGTTGCCCGACTTCCTCTGTTGCTAATGGGCCTTCTAACCTGATAGTTCCCAAATTCTGGGCAGAACAGCTCAGAAGGTCTGGCTATGGTGTAGTTTGGGGAACTGGTAAGATGGGTTTCCTAAGGGAGGAATTGACTTGTACTGCTGATGGTCCAGGAGATCTTTTCAGACAGCAGCCTGATGAGATGGCCTCTGGGATCTTTTTCAGTTTTGAAATTTTGTGAGTCCTTAGGGACAAGGAATCAGGTTAGCAATGAAAAGCAAACTGCACCTCTAGGTGCAAACCAATTTGGAAGGGCCTCTGGACATCCAAAAGGGGGTAGAGGAGGGAAAAATAAAATCCAGAGAATGGGGGAGGAGAAGGGGAGACAGCCAAGAGAGTGGCCTTGTTCCACTCAAGAAACTAATATCGATGAGCCCTTTCTCAGCTTTACATGTTACCGACTTGGGATCCTAGGATTATAGAATTAGGGACCAGGCCAACTTCCTCATTTTATAGATGAAGAAACACACCCACGAGGCTAAGATCCAGCACCATGCTTCAAATATACTGAATAATTTCTAAATGCTTCCAGAGCAGAGAAGGACTGGGGAGCCAGGAGAGGACTTTGAAGCAGGGCTTGGCTGGAGAGTGGGTGTACGGAAAGCATCTACAGCTCCCGATGTCTCTGCTCAAGCCTTCCTTTTCCAGGTCCTATAGATTCTCACCCCATCCCCCACTCCAGTGGGCTTCCCTTCCCCACTCTCCCTCCTCTCCCGAAGGGTCCTGCCAGTCCTGGAATTCCTCAGCATGGGGCACTAGTTTGTGCCTACTCTGGTGTTGGGGAGTGGCGGGGAGGGGGACTTAGATGCGTTTCCTTCTCCACAGCCCCAAATCCCCCCATCCTTGCTGATCCACGCGTGAGCTCCGGGGCCAGGCTCCCGAGCTCCGGGATTCAAATACGCTCTGCGGCTCAGATCTTCCCAGGAGCTGGTCTGCTGGCAGCCCCACGCTCTCTTTTCAATTTCGTGTGAAAGGGAAGCGCTCCCCCCGCCCCTCATCCCCCGCCGCCCCCCTTCTGCCTGCCTAGGTTTTCCAGCTCTGTAATTCAATGCGGAATGCACGCCGGAGATAAGGGGCTTGGTGCGCACCAGTGGGCTGGGAAAGACGGCTCACCCGCTCCCAAGTTATCGCTCAGCGCAGCTGCCTCCACCGAGGTGACATCTGTTCTACAGGAAAGGCCTTCTCGGAGTTTCTCTCTCCTCTCTCCTTTCTCTCCCTGGCCTCTCTTTTCTCCCTTTGCCCCAGCTTTGCCTTTCTCTTCGCTTTTCTCCTTGTTTTTATCTCTACCTCTCTTACTTTCCTCCTCCTCCTCTTCTTCTCTCCCTCTTTCCCTGGCTGTCTCTCCCTCTCTCTCTCTCAGTTCCTCTTTGTGTGTCTCTGTCTCTCGGTCCGTCTCCCTGTCTCTTCACTTCCCCCCTTCTCTTTCTTCCTCCCTTTTTCAGGACATAGTTCTTAAGTGCTCATTGCCACCTTTTTTGGGAAGTCACTGAGTCACTGGCGGCGAGCTGTTAGCAGGGGCTTGGGGGAAGGATCAGGGGCTCCTGCTCCAGCCCCCACCCCTCCCTCGAGGGAGGGCTGGAGAAGCGAGGAGAGAGAGAGAGAGAGAGAGAGAGAGAGAGAGAGAGAGAGAGAGAGAGAGCGACGAACTGGGGGCAAGCTGAGGGCCCGACAACCTCCGTCTGTTTCCCAGTTCAGTTGTGGCTCAGCCCCAGTCACATCCTTGCACAGGAAGCCGGGCCCAGGGTGGGGCGTCAGGATCTTGGGGGTCCCCGGCCTGGCCCCGACCATCGGACCGTGTGACCACCGGCCGGAGGCTTAACCCTGGGCGCCGCCGCTTCCTCGGCCTCCTGCGCCACCCAGATAGCGCTGGCCCGTCGCCCCTGAGGATGGGGCCGGGATCTCGTGGCCAGACTGGCCACTTTGAACCTTCTTCCTGCTCGGGCGTCAAGCCGCCCGTGTTGTTCCAGCGGGAAGCCGCCTGAGCAGGAGGATGGAGCTCTGGGCTCGGGAAGCGGAAGGGCCCTCTGTTCTATTCCTGGCCCCACCCCTGACACATGTTGGACAACCTTGGCCAGGTCATCTAGCGGCTCTGTGCCCTGGTAAAGGGGAATACTCTGCAACACTCCCTCCCCCTTCCCCCAGTCTCCCCTACAGTAATTGATCCCTGTTTAAATTGAAGACGCAGGCCACTTAAAGGGAGGCCAGAGCAAACAACTCAACGGATGATGCGTTTTCTAAACCAATCAGGCCGGCCTCAACCCCTTTCCCATCTGGACCCCCCCCCAAAATAGGTGAGGTTCCAGCGCTTAGACCCCTCGGGCAGCACCCAGAGTTCACCGCTGAAAAACAGCAGGCTCTTTATTCATACCTTAGAATGTACTAAGGTGAGAAGCAATCAGGTCTGGGCTCTGGGTTCCCTCAAACATAGGCACTCTGGGAATCCATGCTCCTATAAATGGCTTCCCTTCCTGCTTCAAACCTTTCTTCTAATTACCCTTCTTCTCTCTGACCTTCTACTGACACTGCCGAGAGGCTGCAGGATCAGAGAAGGCAGCAGGAACACCGATGGGCTCTGGAGCAGAATGCAAATAATAGACACCCTCTGGATGGCTTCCAAGATCTGATTGGGCAGGGTCACAATCATTCCTCAGAAACCCTGCCCTCGCTTCTCTTTTCATGGTAAGAATGAATTTCATGCTGAAAGTGCTTTCATGGGAAAGAATTGGGAACCCAGGGCCAGGCCAAATCAGACTTCAGGAATGGGGGTCAAATTGTAAATGATCATGTATTCGGTCAGCTAGCAGGTATTAAGCACATACTATGGCCAGGCCCGCATTGAGTATACAAAGTAAAAAATGACAACCCCCAGCCCCCTCAAAGAATTTCCATTCTATTAGGGGAGACAGCCATCTAAATATAAGATCCTTTCTTTATTGGATTAGATCTATGATTCAACTGGTATATGGAAAAGCCAGAAGAGAAATTTTCCTTGCCAAAGCAGATTGGCACCTATACTGTACATTATAGTCTCTAAAAACATAGTATTTTATTTTTTCCAATTACATGTAAAGATAGTTTTCAGCATTCACTTTTATAAAATTTCGAGTTCCACATTTTTTTCTCCCTCCCTCCTCAAGGCAGCAAGCAATCTGATATAGGATATACATGTAGATTGTAGTCTTAAAGAGTTAGCTGGAGCACTGAGGTTGTGATTTGCCTATGCTCACACAGGGCAGCATTTGAATCCAGGTCTCCGTGACTCTTAAGGCGTCATTTGAAGTGAGAAGCACCAGCAGCTGGGGAAGGGTCGAGGACAGATCTCATGAAAGAGGTTCTGATTGCGGTGGGTTTCTTAGAGCTGGAGGTGAGGAGGGAGGGTATTCCAAGCCCAAAGGACAGCTGTGAAAAGGTAGGCAGATAGAAGGTGGGACGGCCCGTGTGGGGAATCGCCTGAGTGGGGAACCGCAGAAGGGCCAGGTAGCTGGACCATAGAGTGGGTGAAGAGGCGCGGTAAGCCTAGAGAGGTCACTACCTCATCGGACTGTTGAGGACCAACTGAAATAATTTATGTAAAGCACTTTGTAAACCTTAGAAGCTATTTAAATGCTAGTTTTTATTGTTATGTTAGCATCTTCTCTAAAGATTCCCACTGCCGACGGCCCCCCACCCCGGTGTAACCTTGTTCAGCTGCGATTGCTTTCCTCCTCCCGCCACTGCACACTCAGCTCCTCCCAGGGGGGTCAGCTCCAGGTTGCCACCCCCTTCCTCCCCTCCCCCACACCAAAGTCTCTCTAAGTAGGCCATTTGCCAGCATGGCTTCGTTGCTGGGATGGAACTAGCTGCATACGGCTATTTAATGATGGGGATTTAATTAGCTCTTCTGCCGTCCTACCTCCTCACATCCCCAAGGGGGAGGGGGAAGAAAAATCAATATGAATGAACAAAAGTCAATCCAGCATGGTTTACCGGCGCTCCATCACAGAAACATTCGGAATAACAAATCCCCTTTTCTACAGCCTTCTACAAGAACCCTCCCGTATCATCCGCCCGGTTTTGGAGATGAAGACGCTCAGAGGTCATCCAGCTAGTAAAGGGTCAGCACTGATATTGGAAGCCAAGCCTCCTGACTTCCAGAGACTCAGTGTAGTAAAGTAGATAGAGGGAAAACCAGGCTCTGACATATACAAGCCACATGAAGTCGGTGACGTCGGAAAGAAGGAGGGTGCCGACCTGCATTGGTGGAGGGAGTTTCCTCACTAGCGAGTTCCCTGTGCTAATGAAATCCCAAAGCGGATCCCTGTGCCTCCTGACTCCAGGTGCTGTGCCACCGGTCACACTGGCTTTCCATAATAAGGATGACTAGCGCTGGAAGGTTTGCAAAGGGTTTTACATACATTATCTCACTTGAGCTTCACAACCTACAGGTATCATTATCCTCCTTTTACAGATAATGAGATTGAGTCTTAAAGAGGTTAAGTGATTTTCCCTGGTCCCACAGGTAGTAAGTGAGTGTGGGAGGCTGGATTTGACCCCAGGACTTCTACAAGCTCCCCTGTACTACCTTGCCTCTTCCTTATGGTCACCTCTAACAGATAAAACAGGATTTGGTTTTTTGATATTCACACTTGACTCTCTTCCATCCTTTACACTTAACTTTGGATGCCATCAGATGGTCAGGTAGCAAATTTTAAGCCCATAATCAGAATCCTGGGGAATTTTCCAGACACCTAAGTATGCATGGCATGGTGAGAAAAAACTCCACTGTTAGTCTGGAGGCCTGGGTCTCAATCCCTAGCTCTCCAGTTGTGTGACCTTGGGGAAGTCAAATGCCTCTCTAGACCTCAGTTTTTTCTCAGTAAAATGACAGCTCTCTCTCTAAATGTCTGCAGGGCTGTCATGTGGAAGAGGAAGCCACTTAATCTGGACTTAATCTGGGGCTCTGGAGAGGAGAACTAAGACCAGTGCAGAAGAAGAACTTGGACAGTTACAGGGATACAGTGTTTAGAGTGCCCAGCTTGAAGTTAAGAAGACTCATCTTCCTGACTTCAAATTTGGCCTCAGATACTTACTAGCTGTGTGACCCTGGGCAAGTCACTTCACCCTGTTTGCCTCAGTTTCCTCATGTGTAAAATGAGCAGGAGAAGGAAATGGCAAACCACTCCGATATCTTTGCCAAGAAAACCCCAAATGAGGTCATGAAAAATTGGACATCACTGAAATATTTGACTGAACAACAACGAGGAGGAGAAAAAGCTTTTTTAATGGCCCACAATGGAATAGGACGCTTTGTGAGCTACTGAGCTCACCGTCATTGGAGTTGTTCATCTAGAGCAATGCTTCTTAGCCTGAGTTTGTTTTTTAAAAATATTTTGATAACTATCTCCTATTGTGGTAAGTTTCTTCGTAATTCTATGTCTTTTACTTTGTGTGTTTAAAAACACGATTCTGAGTTTATAGACTTCACCAGGTGACCAAAGGGGCCCAGGACACAAAAAAGCTCAAGAACTCCTATTAGACTACCTCTTGGGCTGATAGGTAAGATGATCTGTACTGACTAGGAGGTGATCTCGAATGATTTTTAAGGCCTTTCTAAGGTCCTAAGATCTTATGAATCTGATAAAATGTTGTCCCTCCCAGGGGTATTTGCATTTTAAAATAGGGTACCAACCAAAAATTCCAAATGTGGAATTTCAGAGTGTGGCACCTTCAGGGAGATCTTTGGGGGTGACCACCCTCAGGCCCCTCCAATCGTATTACATAGTGGACTTTCTCTTTCTACTAGGTACATGGTTGTCCCTGTCCCTAGGCTCACAATGTCAGAGGAGTGCTCATCTCCTTACTTTCTCTCTTCCCCATATCCAACCAGTCTCTGAGAGATGCTGATTTCTCCTTCAAGTTGTCCTTTTGATTTGTCTTCCTTCCTTTATTTATACTTCCGCCCCTCTAGATTGGGCCTGTGTTACCTGGCATCCGGATCAATGCCACTGCCCTCAGCCACCCTACATGACCTTGTTCAGTTGCTGCATCATTTCTTCCTGTCCTCCTTCCCCCATCCCTTTACATCTTCCCTAATTGGCCTCCCAGCCTCCGTCCTTTCCTTTTTTCCCCAATCTATGTCATACACCATCATGGTCATCATGATACTCCCTTGGTCAAGAACCCACATAAATTCTCTACTGAATATGACAACCCCAGTTCCAAAAGTCAGAATGTACGTTGTAAACCTCCCCAAGACCTGATTAACCTCAGCTGCTCCACTCTTGGGCCACACCCATGAGCCACTATTGTCTCTGCATGGTCCAGTCCACTAACCAGCCTGGTTCCAAGAATGAAACCTGGGTCCAGGCTGGCCTTAGGGCTCTGAGAGTTCCAAAACTGGGTTAAGCAAGCATTACAGGCCAAGAGGGGAATGATAGTGATAACACCAATAATAACAATAATCCTGGAAGGGAGGACCAGGAGAGGCAGAGTAACACAGACGAGGCACATGTGAAATTGAGTAGGTGGAGAAATATGAAAAGTCGGCTTTCCTGCCTCCCTCCCACTCTCTTCACACTTCAACCGCAAGCTTTTCTGTTCCATCTGAATGGAAACCCCAGTTTCCCCACAGAAGGCTAAAGGCAGGAAATTGGACGGCAGATGCTTTTCATAGTGGGGGCGGCCCTGCATTTTTGGCTTTGTTTTCAGAGATTCATGAAATCATATCATGGTCAGACTGTCTTCCTGTGTGCCCACATTCGGACTCACTCTCCCTAGGGGACAATAAAGCATCTTCCCTATGGAGTGAGCATGAGTTTCTCACAGCTGAGGGGGCTCATTAGCCTGAGCCCCTGGAAATTCTGCCCAGTTACCTTATTAGTCCACACCCATAGATGGACTGAAGCTCCTTGAGAGGACAAGGACTGTTTAATTTTTGTCTTTGTAGCTCCTGGCATATAGTAGGTGCTTAGTAAGTGCTTCCCGATTGCCTGTTGATTGACATGGAGTCTGCGGTTCTGAACAGTGGCCTAACCTGCTTTGTAGGCACTCTTCCCTCCTGGCAGGGCCCACTTTGTGCTCAGACATCCCCACAGAGCTTCTCCTTCCTTCCTCTATTTTTCCTGGGAGTCAGGGTAGGCAGGGCACTTCTGTCATAACAATCAAAGCTAGCACTGATAAGTTTGTAAATTAGATATATACAGTAGCATTTGAACCTCGAAGCAATGAGTATAAAAAATATCATCTCCATTGTACAGATGAGGAAGACAGGCAGCGTTGTATGGTGGAGCAGATGAGGGCTGGCCTCAGAGACACCAAGACTCCCTATTCAAGTCCTGTCTGGGCCACGGATTGGTTAGGTGACTCTGGGCAATGACTTAACCTCTCAGTGCCCTGGCTGATTCCGCAAGACACTAGCTACATTGCAGAATGGTTTTCTATTGGCATTAATAGGGGGATTCTCTCAACAGGTCACCCTGCGGGTTACTGGGAAAATCTCCCAAGATCCCCATCCTCCTAATGACTGAAAAGCATTAACGTAGAGGAGCTGAAAGGATTGAACTTGAACCCTGGTTCTAACCCTTGATGACTCGCTTGGCAAGACACTCAGCTGCTCGTCTGTGAAATGGGGATAATAATTAGACTCCTGAGCTCAGAGGGTAGTTGGGTGAAGAGCATTGTGAAAACCCTCAAGCCCCATAGCAATGTGAGCTCCAACTATTCCTTTATCATTGAATCCAGGTTTTCTGCTGCTTGGGGCACTTCCTCCGATGTGGTCTGCCATGAGAGGGTGGAGCTGGCCTTACTCTCCAGGGTAGCGTTACTCAATTCACTCTGGGGAGATACTTCTTCAAATGGCATGTTCCTCTAATACAAGGGTTCTTAACCTTTTTGGTGTGTCCTGGAAGCCTTGGGGCCTCTTCTAAGAATAATGCTTTGAAATGCATAAAATAAAATGCATAGGATTACAAAGGAAATATAGTTTTATATATGTGTGTGTATGTATGTATGTATATACACACATACATATATACATTTGCACATATGTATATATTAGTGTACATATGTATGTGTACAAATTGTTGTTGAGTCATTTTAGTCATCTCTGACTCTTTGAGATACCTTTTAGATTCCATTTCTTTCTGCAGCTCATTTTACAGATGAGGAATCTGAGGTCAACAGGGTTAAATGACTTGCCCAGGGTCACACAGCTAGTGTCAGAGGCCAGATTTGAACTGAGGTCTTCCTGACTTCAAGCCCAGCACTCTAACCACTGTGCCATGTAGCTGCCCCATGTGCGCGCGCGCACACACACACGCACACACACATACAGATAGATATGCAATCAGTTCTGCTATAACAATATATGCATTTCTTAAAATCACCAACTATGCAAAATACAATAAAAACCAAAAGGCTTATGAGGAAAGTGGAGTTAGGGTCACAACACTCAAATACTTCATCAGTGACAAATTAAAGAAAAATAAAGGAATCTATATATAAATACAACAGTTAATTATCCTTGGCCTTGGGGTGCTACTCATCTTGCTCCCACAACTGGGAAAGTTGTGGGGAGGGGAGGACTGAGAGAGGGATGAGAAGTTGGATCCATGGCTTCTATTGCACCAGAAGATATACAGTAAACATGGTTCATTACCTTGACAAAGACCTGACGTTGGAAGTAGGCAGTGGATCTTGAAATCCATTTAAAGCCTCCACAGTCATGACCTGAGGAACCCCCACCTTAGGATCCAGGTCACCAACAATACCGGCTGCTGGTCCGTGAGGGCCATAGATGGGATTGCCCAATGACCAGGAATCAGAGACTGGTGGTATTGCCTCCTCCGTGAGGCACCTCAGGCACCACTTCCTGAATGGTACTAGGCCCACACAGGCAGTGAATGAGGATCATCTCACTTGGGGCTTTTCCCAGGGCAGATGGCTTGAGAATGATGAGGGTCAAAAGGGCCAGGTTATTTACTGGCCTATCTAGGACACCATATCTCTATCCTTCAGTGTTATTAGCCTTCCCCAGTAGCTGTCATGCCATCCTGGGTCAAGAAAGATGACCACTACAATGCTTTCCCCTTAGTTGAAACCAGACATCTCCCTTTTCTACAGGCCCTGCAGCCAGCACATTCTGGTGGCACATCACCAGCGGTCACCCCACAACCTCACCCCCTGCATGCCCAGCTATCACTGTGGTGCAGTCCTCCTTCACCATGAAATTGTATGTAAACAAATGCGAAATTCACATTATTCTCAAACTGTTTCTTAGTATATCAGTCATATTAGAACAAATTTGTATTTTCTAAACAAGTGTTAAGAGCAGAACCATGTGTGTATATATATGTATGTATGTGTGTATATGTATGCATATACGTGTGTATGTATGTATATATACATAAATAAATATAGATACATGTTATATGTGTTTTTATGTGCATATGTGGGTACACACACATGCACACAAGTTCACAGACCCCACAGACCCTGATTTACCATAGGAAAACCAATAGTTCTTGATGGTACATTGGCTTATGCTCCAGTTTGTGGATTGCACAGGTCTCTTCATCAGTGCCTCCTTCCATCTACTTGCCTTTTGCACATTTCTCTGTTAACTCCTCAGTCTGTCTCTGGCCTTTCTCCCTTTTCAGACTTCACCCTGTTCTCCTTCACACAACCCATCTAAAAAGCCCTATTGCTCAGCCTCATGTATTCTCTCAAGTCGGGTCTGGAACTCCCTGCCTCCGTAGTCCTGATAGTTTTCATCCTTCTCTTCCTTCACGGTCTGCTTCCTCCACTTAACCAAGCTCCCTCCCTTCTCCCCCAGCTGGGGTGGTTGGGTAGGTGGGGATCTTTCCCTTCCCAGGTTGCTAGTAGCATTTCCTCGGGACCTTTCCTTTGCCAGTGGAGTTTGGAAATCCTGGCTCTGACTCTTCCTGGCTGACTGACTCTGAGTCTTAATTTCTAAAGGCCTCAGTTTCTTCATCTCTAAAATGAAGGGGGTTGGGCTAAATGACCTCTAAGGTTCCTTCCGGCTCTAAATCAGTGATTCTACCTGGTATCATAATTATATATGTACATGGCAATCCTCTTTCCGATCCCCCACCCATTCGACTCTAAGCATCTTGAAGCCAGGGACTGAATCCTTTTGTTTCCCCACCATCTGGCGTAGTTGTACATGTTTGGTCAACTGATATTTATATCGAACGTTAAGATGTAGGATACTCTTTCCACATAATTAATAATTTAATCTTCATAATAGCCCTATGAAATCAATATTATGGGTATTATTACCCCCATTTTATGGAAGAAGAAACTGAGGCCCAGAGAAGTTAAATGACTTGCACATGGTCACCTAAACTAGTGTCGGAGGCAGGATTGGAATTCAGGTCTTTCCTGACTCCAGATCCAGAACTCCTTCTTCCATATCATGATACTGAATTTGCTAGCCCCTATTATCAAAAACTCAGCTCAGTGACCTACTATCAATTCTACATCGGGATGAGGACAGAGATAGAAACTACCTCCAAAGAATCTTCAGTAACTCCTAATTGTCTTGAGGATAAAATCCAAACTCATCAGGTTGTCCTTTAAAGCTTTTTGTGATCTGTTTCCAACCTGCCTTTTTAGGATGATTTCCCATTACTCTCCTTCTAAAAGGGACTATTTGCTGTTCCCTGCACTTGCTGCACAGGCTGGACCTTTTGCCCGGTACACCCTCTGTCTCTTGGACTCCTTATCAAGGCTCAGCTGAAGGGCCTTTTTCTATGGGCACCCTTTCCCATCCTTCCTTCCATCTCTCCGTCCACGTTCTTTCTCTCTCCTCAAATGATCTTGCATTTGTCTCTTTGTACTTATCATACCCTTCTCTGCTAATGTCAGCTCCTTGAGGTCAAGGACTGTTTTTCCTTTTGTCTCTGTATCTTCCATGCTTAGGAGAGCACCTCATACAGAAGAGGTGCTTAACATGTGTGAGCTGAATCAAATCTAGAGTTTTGGGCTTTGCTCGGTGTCCCTATCTTCATGGCCATAGAGGATGGACAATTATGCCCAGATCATGGGATGTTTCTAAAAAGCTTTTCAAAGTTCTTGGCTGAATGTGAGTCTGTAATCTCAGTCTGGTATTGCTGCCATGTTGATTTATTTAGGGACCTCACTATTCTGATATTGAAAGAATCAGCCTTGAGATCCCCCCATGTGTGGCAGAGGCCAGCAGCTTATGGCATGCCTGGCAAAGATAGCACATGGACAGACCCATTTGTTGGTTCTTGTACCAATCATCATTGCCTCATTCTACATCCTGCCATGTGACAGAAGTCACCATGGTACTCTCTTCTGATCCCTTGCTCATATGCTTGTGAAAGTAGGCAGCTGGTGTCCACTCAATTTTTTCTCCTCCCTTCCCAGTCTTATGGCAAAGGCCAGAATGTGATTCAGCCCCATCTTCCAAGGAGCCAGAACCTTGGCATACCACAGTTCAAATGCTGCCAACCTCTCTACCTGTCATTGACACCATTACCATTGACTGGCTCCAACATTGACCATTCTCCATATGAGCAAACCCTCTTTATCAGCGCAAGTCAGTATGATGGGGATGCTTTGGCCCTCGGTGGTGCATTCCCATTCAGGGCCCCAAGCTATGACACACTCCCTTCCCCAACTTGTCTCAGCCAGTTCTTGAGAGCTCAGTAGCCCAGTTGGATGGAATCAGGCTTGATGCCTTTCAGCTGCAAACCTCCCACCCAGCCTGGCTACAGTGTGATGATTTGGTTCCAACACTGCCCACATCCTCTTCTCCCAAGAACAGGGTTAGGGACACTGGGTCTCAGACATCCTTGTCCTTCAGAGTTCTCCTGTTTTGCATTGGAGTTGGTCAGATATTGTTGTCCAAGGTGGAAGTTCCCACCTTTCAACTGAAGTGGTGGAAGTAACCCAGAATTTGGACTTAAAAAGCAGGGCTTCAGATCCCAACTTAGCTATTTACTATCAGCATGACCTCTGATAAATCACTCCTCCTGCCTAAACTTGTTTCCTTATCTCTAAGGGTTGGAGAATATGCTCTCTGAAATCCTTTGCAGCTCTGAAAATCTATGATCTTGTGAAAGTGACTCTGATATGGCTGGGCTACCAAGTGCCTGGATCTTTGGAAGAGATGGGGACCTAGGCCTGGGCTTGCTGCTCTCACTTGGCCATCCTCTTGGCAAATAGAACTCGACTGGTCCTGGAGTCAGGAAGACCTCAGTTGAAATTCATCCTCGGACGCTTATTAGCTATGTGACTGTGGGCAAGTCACTTAACTTTGGTCTGCCTCCATTTCCTCGCCTGTGAAATGGGGCAAGGAGTCTCCTGCTCTAAATTCAAGGCAGGGGATACCTTGCCAAGAAGCCAATTCCTGCAGCTCAGTCACCTGGCTGCCTAGAGAGATAAAAGACAAAGGAGGGAAGCTCATCTACCTACTCCAACTACTCAGGGCCTGCTTCTATTTCAAGAAGATCTTTAGCTTTGGGCCTCTGGCTAAAGTCCTTATCTCCCTTCAACCTGCACAGATCCCAGGGACTTCTGTTAACAAGATCCGGGGTGTGTGTGTGTGTGTGTGTGTGTGTGTGTGTGTGTGGTGGGAGGGGATGGAAGTGGAGAAGGGGAAGGTGCTGCACCCAGTAGATTCTAATAAATGATAAGTGAATGAATGGTAGATGGATGGATGGATGAATGAGCCAAGCTGGGCTTAGGGAAGGTGGTGGCTACTGGGAAAGGCAGGTAAGTGAGTATGGGCAGCCATTTGGGGCCACCCCCTTCTTGGAGTGCCCAGGAGGAGTCTGCTACATGATTATAGGTTCATAGGATTTAGAGCCATAAGAGATCATCTCCCATTCCACACAACCAAGTCCACCTTCCACAGCCTCTAAGATTTGAAACAGACACACTGGCAACAGCGAGAAGTAGCAGGCCTGGGCAGGAATCTCTTCTGCGTCGTACAGGTCCGACCCACCCGTAGTCACAGAAACCAGACCAGAGAGGGCTTCCCTTGGGACCAGTCCCACATGACTCCTGTCCTGTCTTCCATTTTCTCCCCTTCTTAGTCCTTGTCCCATTTGTCGTTGCTTCTTAGGAAGGAGGACCTGGTTATTTCCTTCTCATTTATCCAAGAGCATGAGCTCATTTCCTCTTCAGGTTCATGCCTCATAGTGGCCCCATCCCACCCTGCCCCATCCCTTCTCTGGCCTTAGCATCTGCCTCTTGGCCAACACAGGGGAGGATACATGCCTAGCACCTGCTGGTGCCCTTGCCAGTGAACACCTGCCCCAGCTGCTGGGGACCATTCCATTCCAATGACACTGTTGTTGATATTTGGGGTGAGTTCTAGGGATGTCAACAAAGCTGAGAGCCTTGGGGATGGTGGCTTGTGGGTGGAGAGTATTCCTCCCACCTGGCCTGCCCTGCCCTCCTGCTGGTCTCTTCACCCACCCCTCACCTCTCCCCCAGAACTCCCTCCCACTTTCTTGAAGCCTTAATGTCCTTACCTGGGCCACTTTTCCTAGGACCTCTGGGCCGAGGAGAAACACAGCTCTCCAGCATGGAAGATGCTCGGGACATGAGGATCCAGTGTGTGTGTGTGTGTGTGTGTGTGTGTGTGTGTGTGTGTGAGAGAGAGAGAGAGAGAGAGAGAGAGAGAGAGAGAGAGAGAGACAGAGAGAGAGAGACAGAGAGAGAGAGAGAGAGATAGACAGAGAGAGAGAGAGAGAGGCAGACAGAGAGACAGACAGACAGAGAGATAGAGACAGAGATGTGGGGTGGAGTTGAGAAAGGTCTAGGAGAGCCTCTCTAGGCAGAATGCCCAAGGCTGCAATCCTGACCTTAAACTCCCAGCGCTCTCGTAAGGCACAAAGCAGTGACCCTAGTCTGGAACCAGAGGTCTTGCTTCCAGAAGCTGAGTCCCTGCTCTTCTCTCCTTAAACTTTTTTGGGTCCTTTGGTCTCAGAGACCTGATCAGGAGAGTCCCCACAGGGGAGTCTCATGGGATGAAAAACTCGAGGACTGATAGGGTTCCCTCCCACCTCCTAGTACTCCTTGCTCTTCAGCCTGCCCCACTTAGTGGCTCAGTGTCTTGGGGAAGGGGTGGGTAGCTACAGGGTGCCCATGTGATAGCTGAGGCGGGTGGTGAGGGGAAGCTGTGGAGGGAGAGGTCTCCCCCGGCCAGAAGGGAAGGCAGCCAGCTGTGGCTCAGTGATAATGCAATGAGGGGAGTGAGGGGGGAAAGCAGAAACGGGCAGCTGCACCCTTGCTCTTCCCCCAACAGGAACCATCTGTGACCAAGCCCTGCTCTGCCTTCCCTATCGACCATTCCGGTCTGACTTTCCAACAACTTCCTCTTAGCATTAACTCTGGTTCCCCGAGCTCAGAGCAGGAGCTTCAGGGCTGCAGTTGTGGCCCTAGCAATGACAGCCTCAGCTGCAGCTTTGCCTTCCAGGCCAGAGAGGACCATTTTGCATGGGGGGCCTTCAGGACTTTCTAAGGATGGTATCTGCCCTCAGTAACATAGTGAGGGCCTTAGGAACCTTTGAATTAGATCATGGACCCCTAGGTTTCTCCCCACTCTTTTGCAACTCAGCTGTCTCTACCCATTACCCTACTCACTGACACGGTCCTCTTCCTTCCACTCCCCAAATCTTGGCACCATATTATTTCAACCCTGGACTCCACCCTAAGTCTGGCCCAGCCAGGGCTCTAGAACAATCTCTCCCTCCCTCCCCCTCCTCCACACCATCCTCTCCTCAGTGCCCCACCCAAGTCTCTGTAACTTCCCCCCAGCCTCCTATCAAAGTCCCACCAAAGGACCTGCATCTTTGATATGGTGGTGCATGCTGGGAAAGTTCTGCCTTATTAATTCTTGGCCCGCCATCTCAAGAGTATCCCAGCTTTCAACTAGAGCTAAAGAAATTCTCTCATGCTGTTATTTGTTCTCAGTGATAGTCACATATTTTCATCCTCCAGCCTCCCTCCCTTTCCCACCCCGCCCCTTTCCTGTAGGACTCCTGGGACCCTCCAGCCTCATATCATCCTTACACATATGGATAGCAAAGAAAGGCTCTCATTTGTTTCTGTCTAGGCATCACAGCAGATCTTATAGTCTAGAGAGAAGGATCTCTAGGTGCTGGCCCGGGGGGGGGGGGGGAGGGGGGAGGGAGCTAACTCAGCCTGCTTTAAAAAGAAAAAAAAAAACAAAACCCTCACAGTATGTGTGTTACCACCACCCAAACTGATGTCCCTGCAACCTCTGGGTCACATGAGAGTCCCTGGAGTTTCCTCCTAATTTCAAATAGGTTCCTAATCCTACCACTCTAGGAAGTTGGCGCAGCATTAAGGGTGCTGAAAATACTTGTTGAATGAGTGAACGATTCCTGAACATAGTTGGGCTTCCAGATAATGCCATGGAAACAGCATGAAGAAGAAGAAATAGACTCTAGCATGTTTGGGCTACTATTCTGAGCTGCTCTGGAAGGATAGAAGAGTTATCAGCTTTGGAAAGGCTAGTGATGGGTCTCTGCCTGTAGGTCTGCCATTTGGGAGAGAAGAATGTTGTGATTGTCCTCCCAACATCATTTCCTGATATTCCTGATATCCCTTCTCTATTCCTTCAGTCTCCCCCAGCACTCCATGACATGGTGCATGATCTCTATCAGGAGTGATTAGGAGAATGGGGATGAGGGAGACACTGTGGGAGAAAAGGCAGGAGAGTTGGGGGTAGGGGATGACAGGAATCATGGGAGAACACAACCCGAGTGAAAAAAAAAACAGTCATGACACTGATTGGTGTGTGTGTGTGTGTGTGTGTGTGTGTGTGTGTGTGTGTGTGTTTAGAGCAGGGTGGGGCACTAGGGATAGTTAATTAATCCCCTGTACTAAACATAGGATAGTAACTAGCTTTTCTCTAGCTGGGGCAGTCCCCACCCCCTTATTTAGAGGAGGCCAGACAGATGTTCAGCTCCCCATAACCACCTGTGGGGGACTGCCTTCCCCTGCAGATGGAAGGCACTTCTACTTTCACGAGGTCTCAGGTTTCCTTTCCTGACATGCCTTCTATTCTCATCATCAGGGTTAGAGTGAGGTTGGTTAGGGTTAGCACAAGAGAAGAGAAGAGGAAAAGAAGAGAAAAGGAATGAATAGGGGAGGAGACAGGAGGAGAGGAAAAGGAGAAGAGAGGAGAGGGAAAGGAGAGGAGAGAAAAGAAGAGAAGAAGAAAGGGAGAGGAGAGAGGAGGGGAGGAGAAGGAAAAGAGAGAATAGGAGAGGGAAAGGACAGAAGAGAAGAGGGAGAGGAGAGGGGAGGAAAGAAGAGAAGAGGCAAAGGAGAGGAGACGGAAAGGGAGAGGAGAGGAGAGGGAAAGAAGAGGAGAGGGAAGAGAAGAAGAAAGGGAGAGGAGAAAGGCAGGGAGGAGAGGGAAAAGAAGGAAGGGAAGAGTGAAGGGAGAAGAGAGGGGAGGAAAGGAGAGAAGAGAACAGGGAAAAGAGGAGAGGGAAAGGAAGAGGAGAGGAGAGGGAAGAGGAGAGGGAAAGGAGAGGAGAGAAACTAGAGGAGAGGGGAAGAAAGGAGAGAAAAGAGGATAGGGGAAAGAGGGGGAAGGAGAGGGAAAGCAAAGGAAAGAGGGAGAGGGAAAGGAGAGGAGACGAGAGGAAAAAGGAAAGAAAAGAGAAGGAAAAGAAAGAAGAAAATAGGGGACAAAGGGCCAGAGAAGGAGATAATTTCTGGGTTCTGGTCCTAGTGATGTATTGGAAGAACTCTGGTCTCTAGAACCAGAAACTCAGCGTCATGAGTCCATCATTCTGGCCAAGTGTCCTATCATATCTCTGGGCCTGATTCCTCACCTGTGAAGTAGGTAGTGCCTTCACTACCTACCTCACAGGGTTCTTACACAGACACTGCTTTGTAAACTTTAGGAGGAGTTCTGATCCTTCTTACATTTCATTCCCCTGAGGCAGCCTTGGGGCTCTCTCAGCTCCCATTCCTTGAGGACAGTCAGTTCTTACCCGGGATGAAGACGTTGGTTGTGGCTTTCTAGAGTCGCTAAGCCTCTGGTTGATAATAGTTTGTGGGAGGAAATGGTGAGAGAACCAGGGGCTTGCAGGGAGCGTTAATCTGCAGTTGGGTGTGCGGACCTCCCTCTTCTCTCCCCACCCTTCCTCACTTCACAACTGTAATTTGTGTCATTCTTTCAAAAGATTCCTGCTCTGTGGTTGAAAAAAAAAAAGGCTGGGTTGGACCTGAGGAGTCCTTCCTCCTGGGAGTGGAAGAAGAAAAAAAAGATGTTCAAAATATGGCCCAAAGTGATCTTCCCCAGCTCTTTGCTAGAGGAACCTAATTTTGTCCCTGGGCATTTCTTGCTTCCTAGAGGGCTGAAAAGCAGTGGTGGAAATTTGGACTGCAGAGAACAGCCACCTAGCCTGCTTTTCTTAGGGGAGCTGAGACCTTTGGGATTGGCCTTGACTTCTTAGAGAAAGTCATCTTGACATTGACACTAGGGTGTAACTGGACTGAATGAAAGCCACATGATCTGGCTTCTTTGCCATTGACTAGCATGGTGACCTTGGGTCACTTCCTTTCTCTCACATCCTAAGTTTTCTTTTCTGTCAAATAAGGGCATTAGACTAGAGAGAAGTCATATAGTAGAATGCTCTTGTATTTGGAAGACCCTGACTTGAGTTCTGCCTCTTCACTAGTCCTGTGGGAGACTGAGTTTTTTCAGCCTATAAAATGGAGATGAGGCTAAGACTTTCACTTCCCACCTCACAGCCTTATTGTGAAAGCAGCAGCATTCCACCCCCAACCCTTTGCACCTTGAAGCTTCTGCCCCTTAGAATGCTTAGCTTCCCTCAAGGTTTACTTCAACAATACCACTTCTAAGTCTGTATCCCAAAGAGATCACACAAGTGGGAAATGGAATAGTATGTACAAAAGTATTTATAGCAGCTCTTTTTGGCAAAGAATTGGAAATCAAGAGGATACCCATAAATTGGGGAATGGCTAAACAAGTTGTGGTGTATGAATACAATGGAATACTATTGTGCTATCAGAAATGAGGAGCAGACGGACTTCATTATAACCTGGAAAGACTTATATGAACTGGTGCTGAATGAGGGGAGCAGAACCAGTAGAACACTATACATGATTACAGACACGGTATCTGTAAGGACTAACTTTGATAGACTTGGCTCTTCTCATAAATGCAAGGTTTAAAGACAGCTCCAAAGGACTCATGATGGAAAAAGCTATGCACATCCAGAGAAAGAATTAGGGAGTCTGAATGCAGATTGAGGCAAACTATTTGCTCTCTCTCCTTTTTCCTCTTTTTTGGTTTTGTTTCTTCTTTCTCATGATTCATTCCATTGGTTATAATTCTTCTTTACAACTTGACTATTATGTAAATAAGTTCAATGCGAAGGTATTTGTAGAACCTATATCAGATTACATACCACCTTGGGGGGGAGAAGAGGGAGGGAGAGAAAATTTGGAACTCAAAAACTTGTGGAACTAAGTGTTGTAAACTAAAAATAAAAAATAAATTTACAAAAAGGTTTACTTCAAGTATTGCCCCTAACATGTAGCCTTTCCCAATTCCTCCAGCTGTTGATGGTCACCCCCCACTCCCACCCCTTCCCACAGTGTCCTGTATTTACTCCTCCTAATTCACATTATATCTCTCAGGGACTGTTTTCATTTTTTGTCTTTGGATTCCCTAGTGCTAGTACATAGTAGGCACTTAATAAATGTTTATTAACTGACTGACTATATTTGCTGAATGGCTATGATTTTTGAAGTGCTATAAGGACATGAGTTATTATGGTTACTTTGTCCTCTGAGGATGGTCTAGATGCAGACAAGAAGAGAATCAAGACTTGCAGCCCCTCTTCACCCACAGGATAACCCAGACTTTTTCCCCCCAAAGTACCTGGCGAACCTTGGCAAAGGCTCTGGGAATCCTTGCGTGATGGTGGGAGATGGAAGAGCAATGGTTCCTGTGTGCACTGTTGGGGGGGTGGCATGGAGTTGTCTGTGATGAGGCCTGGGCTGGCCTGTCACTTGCAGGATCCAGGATGAGTCAGTAAAGAGCAGCCCCTCAGGGCTCATTCATACAGTCTTCACTCCTCAGCACCTGCTTCAAGCATCTGCCCCACAGGAGGATCGGTCTGCCCTGAGTGTAACACTTCTGGGCTAAGGTCCCTTTCAGCCTGGTTTTCTCCAGCTGACTGGGCCCATTGCTGTCTCAGTCTCTCTTTCGGACGAGGAAGCCCCTCTTTCCAGGCCCAGTTTCTCTCTGACTTCTAGCTCCCCAGGGGAGCCTGGAGATTTTTCACATCCCCATCGAGCAGTGACTCAGGAAGAGCTGCTAGGGGAGAAAAGACCCACAGACTAGACCAGAGATGTTTCAGTTCATCTCTGAAAAGAGAAGGATTTTTGGGTGTACCAAGTTTAATCATTGTCCGCCCACTCCAGGGGTTGGGCAGACCAAAGGTTATCTGGGCCTGGTAGTTTGGTGTGTGAGGTGGGGTGAGGATTGAGTAGCTAGGGGAATAAAGAAATGTTTCATGTAGAAAGTGATGCTTGGGCTGAATTCTGAAGGAAATAGAGATTATTCTCACAGGCCATCAGTGGAGGCACCTCTCTTCCCTCCTGCCCCCACCCCCAGCCATGACTTTGCCTTATGGAAACAGCCAGACATGACCCTAAGATAGAGAACATCGGCTTAAAAAATACCCCCAGTCCCTGAGATTTTAAAACGGGCTCACTAGCACATAACCCCAAACCCTGGGAATTAGAGAAACTAGACCGAATGAGAGGATATCAATAATACATGAGAAAACTAATAATAGCAAGATAAATAATAAATGAGGAGTGGGATGGAGTACACATGCATAGCCTCTCCCCCCAAACCAGCTCCCCACCTCACCCAACTCTGAGCTCTCCAAACAGACCAGGTTTCAGCCTAATGCTAAGGGTTCCAAGGAAGAATGCTCTCTCTGCCCTCTTCTTCCTGGGCAAATATCTTCTCAAATATCTTCTATACATGGACCCAAGAGCTCCTTGGCCCCTGGTCCAGAAATGCAGCCACCTCTGGATCAAACCAAATTCCAGTTTTCTATCAGCTTCTCTTCCCGGGCCAGTATCGCTACTATACCTCCCCCAAGCCATTAGTGACTTCACTAATGGGACTTCAGTATGGGAAAGAGGGAGGGTGAATAGTCTGGCTGATGAAGAAAAGGCACAATCCCCAGGCGAAAGAAAGGGATCTGGAGAAAACTTGGAACCAGTAATTGGAGGTTTGAGCAAAGGGAAAAGTCTTTAGCATAAGGTCACGTGACTGGCTGCTGGTAGATCTGGAAATAGAAAGAGTTCAGGTCTCCAGACTGCTCGTCCACTATACCATGCTGCCCACACAGACCAGATTCAGTGGCAAAGTCTGTTCTGAGCATCAGCCTCCTAGGGGAAAGCGTTGTTTCTTACCATCTAATGTTCAGCTCTTCAAGAAGAGGTCTCTACAAATAATGGGGAGTTTTGGCCTTTGGGTCTAACTAACTTTCCAGCTGTTTGGATCAGTTCATAGATCATAGAATTTAGAATTGAAAGGGGTCTCTCTGGAGGTCATCCGGTACAAGCCAATCTCTCAGATCACTAACTCTGAACTGCGTTTCTGATGTTGGAATTAGTGAGCAAACTATACTTCAAGTCTCCCAAACATGTATTAGGAACTTGAAAAACTATTACAGGGAAGAAAAAACAAAACATCTTCTACAGAACACTGAACAGTTGTTGACCTCTACTAGGAAAGTAGCAGGGATGTGATGCTCATTTGACATGCCCAGGAGACCAACAGTCCCTAAAACAGTTGGGATCCCTGTGTAATGGCCACAGACCTCAATCCATCAACTTCTGGAGATTCATATTGCTCAGATCTCAAAGCTAGGCATTTGAAAAGGCCAGAAGCTTCCCTGGTTTTCTCGTCTACCTGGAGACCTTTGGTCCTTCTGCATGAATTTTAGGGCCAGTCAATTGGATGAACTTCTGGTGCCAGTCCTGACTGCCTTGACAAACTTTTCCAGTTAGCCAAAGTGAACATTTAAATGTGACTAGTGCAGCAAGACCATATCGATAGATAGATAAAACATTTATTAAGGGTTTACTAAAGGCCAAGCACTGTGCTAAGTCCAGGGATACAAACACAAGAAAAGCAAGTACCTACCAACAAGGAGTTTACATTCTAATGAGGGAAGATAATACATATATTCAGTCATGTCTGACTCTTCCACTGAAGTGGTTTGCCATTTCCTTCTCCAGCTCATTTTACAGGTGAGGAAACTGAGGCAAATAGGGTTAGGTGACTTGCCGAGGGTCACACAGTAAGTGTCTGAGTAAGGGTCAGCACCAATAAGAGCAACTCTCTTCCCTGGATCCCCTATGCTGTCCATCTTTGCCCAAGTGGTAGGTGGCTCTCCAGTTGGCCTCCCATGATCTTTAGCAGAGAGTCCCCATCTCTCTCCATGGCAGCTTTGCTCATGAGTCCATTATGCGAAAAAGAGGGAACCTAGACATCTCCCATGTTTACTGACAGGCTGAGTGAATCTGTCAAACTCATTGTTATCTTCCACCATGGTGGGGCATTAACATAGGACACATAAATGTCTCATTCAGTCCCATTCAGTGAAATCCTCCCCAGCTTCTTAATATTACATCCTGGGGCTCGCATTGTCCAAACCACTCAACTCTACCACTGGCTGTGCCCAGGAATCAGACAGAGATAGCGTGGCTATCTACCCTCTCCCAGTTCTGATCCTTGGTATATCTTCCTACAGTGTAGTAAACCACCTTGAGCTCACTTTCTCTTTGTTTCTGTCATGTGTAATTGGCTGGACGGCAGCATTTATTCGTTTCTGTATAACTGTTGCTATTTCTTTCACTCCTCCTCCCACCCACCCCAGGAGACCATATGGCTTTTGGCTTACACTTTCAGAGGGCAGTGAAAAGTTTATTTGCCTCCATTTCACCTGGCCAATAAAGATGGCTTTAAGACTCTGGGTTAGGGAAGTGATGATTGCAATCATTCAATATATTGATTCCTACGATACATTTGGGAGCAGATGAGAACACTATAGGATGCTATACTTTTGACCCCACTGGTCCAGTGGTGAGATGGACCCTATCACACAGGCTCATAACCTGTAGAGGGGACCCTATTCCTCATTGATTTCCTCTGGAATCAGTGTCATGTCTTTTTTAAATCTTATTTAATATTTTATTTTTTCTCTATTACATGTAAAAACAATTTTAACATTCTTTTTCTTTTCAAATTTTGAGTTCCAAATTCTCTCCCTTCCTCCCCCCACCCTGCACTGAGAAGGCAAGCAATTTGGCACAGATTATACATGTATAGTCATGCAAAACACATTTCCATGTAAGTCATTTTATGAAAGAAAACACAGCCAAAAAAATCCCCAAGAAAGTAAAGAAAAAGTATGTTTGATTTGCATTCAGGCTCTTCCAGTTCTTTCACTGGAGATGGAGAGCACCTTCCATTATAAGTTTCTACAGAATTGTCTTGAATCATTGTATTGCTGAGAATAGCTAAGCTATTCATGGTAGATCAATACTGCTGTTACTGTGTACGGTGTTCTCCTGGTTCGGCTCATTTCACTTTGCATCAGTTCATATAAGTCTTTCCATGTTTTTCTGAGAGCATCCTGCTCATTATTTCTTAAAGCACAATAGTATTCTATCACAATCACATACAACAGCTTGTTCAGCCATTCCCCAACTGATTGACATCCTCTCAATTTCCAATTCTTTGCCACGCCTAAAAAAACTGCTATAAATATTTTTGTACACATTAGTCTTTTTCCTTTTTGCTTTTTATCTCTTTGGGATACAGACTAGTAGTGGTATTGCTTGGTCAAAGAGTATGCATGGTTTTATAGTCCTTTGAGTATAGTTCCAAATTGCTCTCCAGAATGGTTGAATCAGTATACTAACTTCACCAATGGTACGTTAGGGTTTCAATTTTTCCATATCCCTTCCAACATTTGTCATTTTCCTTTTCTGTCATATTAGCCAATCTGACAGCTATGAGGTAGTAGCTCAGGGTTGTTTTAATTTGCATTTCTCTCATCAATAGTGATTTAGAATATTTTTTCATATAACCATTAGATAGCTTTGATTACTTTATCTGAATACTACATGTTCATATCCTTTGACCATTTATCAATTGAGGAATGGCTCTTATTTCTATAAATCTGACTCAATTTTCTATATGTTTGAGAAATGAAGCCTTTATCAGAGACAGTCACTGTAAAAAAGTTTTTTTTCACAGTAATAATTACCAACTATATATTTCCCTCCATCCTATTTTCACCATTTATCCTACTCTTTCTCTCCTTTTACCCTGTCCATTCTCAAAAGTGTTTAGCTTTTCACTTTACTTCCCTCAAACTGCCCTCACTTCTATCAGCTCCCTGCACCCCACCCCCTTTCTCTTATCCCCTTCCTTTCCTACTTTCCTGTATGGTAAGATAGATTTCTACACCCAACTGTGTGTGCACATTATTCCCTCTTTGAGCCAATTCAGATAAGAAGAAGGTTCATGTACTCTCCTCCCCACTTTCCCCACTTCCCCTTTTGCTGTAAAATCTCTTTCAGGCCTCTTTTATGTCAGATAGTTTATCCCATTCTACCTCTCCTTTTACTTTTCTCCCGGTGTAGTCTCCTTTCTCAAGCCTTAATTTTACTTTTTCGATAATCAAACCATCAGTCATGTCTAAGGCAGTATCTAGGAGCCCCTTAAACACCTCATCATTTCCTTTGCCCTGGTACATCATGTAAATGACCTCCTTCCCTCACCAAACCCTGATGGAGTTCTCTTGTAGTGAAGCCCTGTGTTTGACTAAAATTGAGGTACAGGCCAAAGGCAGAGAACATACAACCAGTTGCTAGGGCTTTCCTGCCTCATTGTCGGCACTATTTCTTCACACTGCTCCAGAGCCTTCCTCCTTACATGCCCAGGAAAATTCTATAATTTCATTACAGATCTGATTTCTTTTATTCTGCATTTGTGCTGACTCCCTGCTCTGGGGGATGGGGTGGTGGACAGGTATGGTGGATCAGGTTGGGGGGTAGGGTGAAAGGATTGGGATGGTCAGACATCTCCAACTTGCATGATTCCTTCAGGTCTTCCCAAATGACTCTGATCAGGGACTTGACACTGAAGATAGAAACCTGGCATGCCTGGGAGCAGACTCTTCCTGGCAGTGCAACTATCTTCATAAGCAAATCCTGAGCTCGTATGTCTCTTGCCTTTCTGGTGCCCTTTGGGCATTTCTATAGGTAGTCTTGCCACATTGACCTATATGACTGTAGTTCTTCCCACTTAATCCAGTCCCACTCCATCTAGATTGGATGAGCAATAGCCACTCAACGCCCACAATCCCTGGCTGTATTTTACTTTCCTGTAGCATTCCAGTGCCATGACCACCATTCTCTCTCCCCCTGCTTTCACCCTATTCCTCCCCTATCTGTGGCAATATCTTTCAGCTCCCTTGAGTTTACAGGAAAGAGGTAGACAAGAGGCCTGGACTGGACACCATAAGTGGGTGGCCCTCCACCTCCCGATTAGTAGGTTAGAAGCCTTTGCCCTGCCCAAATTAACCTTATGTCAGATCTCTAGTTAGTTTCTATTTTGGAAACCCCACTTCTGGTACCTATTTGTCTCTGTCAAGTCTTATTTAGGTTTCTGCTATCAAAATTAATGAATGTGCCAGCCTTCAAATCCCCAAAACATTTATTAGGGGTTTGAAAAGCTCTAGCAATGAAACAAAGATACTACCCATGTGGCACTGAAAAAGCATTGACCTTTCATGTGGCGGAAACTATAGAACTGTGACAAGCATATTGCGCATGGCTGGGTTGCAAGGTGAGTGCTCTCACATCCAAGTCAATGGTTTCTGGAACAATCTTCACCTGGGATTCCCTTACAGTCTCTCTAGATTCCAGCCTGCCTGTCACTGGAGACACAGTCAACTTCATATTGGTCAAGTCTCAAGGCCAGGCATCATCTCACAGGCCAGTAGCTGCACTCCTGGAGACAGACCCTGAGAAGTCAATGACAAAAAATTAGGCCTAGGTGATATTTCCCCCAGGGGCCAAATTGACAATCTAAATGATACAAGGACATCAACAGCAGAACATGTAAGTGTTGAGTGTTGCAAACCAACTTAGCTACCCAATATACTCCTTCATTTTACCAGAAACTGAGAACCAAAGTGACAGAAATAGTTTGACCAAGGTTATACAGGTAGTAGACAGCAAAGTCAATATTTGAATCCAAGTCTTTTGACTGGCTGTGGTTATTGAGTCTCCAGTTTGAGGGAATGGAAAAGTCAGTGGTAGAGAGATTTGAAAATGGTGCCGGGAGAGATGCAGGCCCCTCCCCAACCACTAGAGGGCAAGTGAGCCCAGCCCAGCCCCAGTTTTACCCAGGAGATAGGGACAGGGGAGTGGGGGGATAACTTCTCCTTTTGACCCCAACCCGTAGGAATAGGCACCTGGGAGCTTAATGTTGTCATGAGCTTTCTGGCTAAGCCCATGTCCCCCAAGGCTGGGCAAAGTTGAGAAGCAAGGCAAGTTTGCTTCCAGACCTTCTGAGCTTATCTCAAGGCCATCCCTCTTTGCTACAAGACTCTTTTGCCTGGGGGTCTAAATTTAAACTCTCAGTCCTACTGGATGTGTCATATCCTCTCTGCCTCCCCTGGCCATCAAGACTTTGCCTGGTGGAAAGAACTGGGAGTTAGAAGACATGATTTTTTAGTCCCAAATTGATCACTGATTATATGACCTTGAGAATGGCAGCTCATTGGGTCTCAGTTTCCCACTCAGTAAAATTGGGATAATTATTGCTCTGCTTATCTCACATTGTGGGGAGCAAAGGACATAATGTGTTGTCAAGGGCTTTGAAAGGTAAAGGATCGTTGTTATTTTAAGATTTATTTTCTGTGTGCAACCTACCCTATGATCTCACCAAATATTTCAAAGCCCATGCAGCTGAATTCAATAGATACTTATGGAATACCTCTGTGGGTAAACCCTGTCTATGTGGTGTGCTGGGAGGGAAAGATGCAAAGGACTATAATGCTGTCCTAATATCAAAAAGCTTAAAATGAATAGACCCAGAATCACCAAATTTCAAAGTTAGCAGAGATCTCAGAGGCAGGTCATTGAGCCCAGCTCAGAGCTGACTGACACTCCCCCACACAATACTAATTGCCTGGATTTATAGAGTACATTTGAGGCTCACAAACCGCTTTATATACGTCATCTGAATTGATCTCCACAACAACCCTGTGAGATAGGTACTCTTGTTAACCCCATTTTCCAGATGAAGAAATTGAGGCAGACTTGTGTGGGATCACAATGTTATTCAGTGTCCCAGCTAAGATTTGAACTTAGATCTTCCTGACTCCAAGTCTGGTGCTCAAGGCCCAACAGAAGCCCAACTTCTTTCATAAAGTTTTCCTTTAACCCATCAAATAAAAGCTTCCCTCCTTCCCCAACTTTTCCCTTGTACTTTGCCCGAATCTTTCTTTTCTCTTTGAGGGTGGGGACCACCTTGTTTTTCATCTTTGTATTTCTAGCAATTGGTGTAGTACCTTACATCTGCGGTTGTTGTCATTTTTTCAGTCGTGTCTGACTGGGTTTTCTTGGCAGAGATACTGGAGTGCTTTGCCATTTCCTTCTCTAGCTCATTTTACAGATGAGGAAACTGAGGCAACCAGGGTTGACTGACTTGTCCAGGTATACACAGCTAGTAAGTACCTGAAGTTAATTTGAACTCAGGAAGATAATTCCCCAGCCCACTTATCTATGCACTGTACCACCTAGCTATCCTAGAAGTTGTTTAACAAATTCCTTCACATAGGCAGGTGTTTTCTCCACCAATGATGAGAACCTTATGCAAATGCTCCATGCTTGAACCCTGGGCTACAGTTGAGTAAAGCCCAAGAAACACAAAGAAATCTGTAAATAAGACAATACTCCAATGCTTCATTGATCTTGGATTTTATTAGTATAAAGCCTCCATCCACTCACATATTTCACAGCTCTTCTAGTATATAGTAGATGGCCTTCCAGAAAATTCATCACTGTGAGACCAAACTGGTGATGAGGCTCTCTGATCTTAGACCAAGTGGTCCTTGGTTGACAGACACCCGTACCATCCCATTGGACATGACTATGAAGCTTTTTCAGCTTGTTAAGAGGGCCTGCTGGAGCTTATGTCTCCTTGCCATAGCCTTCAACAACCCAAGGTCACCTCAATGCTGGAAAGAGGCCACCAAGGAGTTGAAGATGACATTCTTTGTAAATGGCATCCTAGGTTGACAGCGCCTTTGTTGATTTCCAAGGACAGCCCTGCCACACACAGCTCTGAGGGCATCCGGCACAGCAGAAGGGAGCAAAGGTCTGTCATCGCCCATCCACACAGGCTGTACATAGCTCCACGGGGACCACAGGATCACGGATTCAGAGTTGGAAGGAACCTTTGAGATCCTGGAGCCCAACCCCCTCATTTCACAGAAGAGGAAACTGACCCAGAGAGCCACCACAGCCAGTAAATACTGAAGGCTGGATTTGAACCACAGGTTTTCTAGACTCTGAGTGCAGTACCCAAACCACCTGTGTCACTCACTGAATTGCAGGCTGGATCTTTTTTTTTTTTAAATAAATTTCTAAATCGTCTTTAATGACTTCTATTCTCCCCTCCAAAGTTGTCCCTGAAACAAAGACCTGTCTTTTTTCTTTCTTTCTTTTTTTTTTTAACAGTAATATTCTCCTGGTGCTGCTGGATGGCTGTAAGTCATGAAACACTATAATCTCTTAAGAGCTGAAGTTCTTATCCCCCAAGAGCAATGGAGAAGTACATGCACAGGCAGCAAGAGCAGCATAGGAAAACAGGAATAAGAACCACGGAGACTGGCTGACCTGGATGGGCTGTGCCTGCATCCTTGGAGGGAACAATCCTTTGGATTTCAGCACAGATGCCTTGGAGTATGGATTGCTATTACTACCTGGGCCCAACATGCCCAAGAGTGCAAGGAGAATGTGGGCTTCCAGGATTTGGGAGTGGCGTGTGAGGTGGGGAGAGTCCGGGTCTGGGAGACACATCTGGCTCACCCCTGGAGGGGAGCCTCGGAGATCACCTAGTGACCAGGGATTCTTAATCTGGCATCTGGGAAATGATATTTCTTTTTTGATATTTTGATAAGGGTGTTTCACTATAGCTGGTTTCCTTGTTATCCTGTGTATTTGATGTATTCAAACGCGTTATTCTAAGTGGTCTGTAGGCTTCAGACTGCCTGCAGGGTTCCTGACACAGGAAAAAAGGTTAAGAACCCCCTGGCCTAGGCCCAATTTTTCATTTTACAGATGAGGAAACTGAGGCCCCAGAGAGGCAAAATGATCTGCCCCCCCCCCACCCCAGTTAAAGGCGCATGGCAGAGTCGGGATGTTGAACCCAGGTCATCAGACTGTGCGTTAGGTGCTCTTTCCACCAGTCGGACTGTTGGGGTGCGCTTGGGTCTCAGATGCCCTGGGGATCCGGGAGCCGTGGGGTCCAGGCAGAGGCCAGCACGCCTCTCCCCACCTCCCGAATGCTGCTTCCTCGGTGGAGGCCCGAGGCCAGGTGGGCCGAGTCGGGGGAGCAGCTGCCCCCGGAGCCGAGGGAGGAGGGTGCCGCGCCGCGCTGCGAGTCCACGCCAGATTTTGCCTCAGCTCCCCGCCTGCTCTCCCCCTCTCCCCCACTCGACGAAAATTGATAATTAACCTTTTGTGCACGTGGCTACCGCGTGGCCTCGGCGGCGGCGGCTGCAGGGCGCTGATAGGGAAATCGCGGCCCCGCAGCCCGCGGCGGCCGCCGGCGACCGCTCGCCTCGCAATCCGCCGCTGCGCCCGGCCAGCCGGTGGGCAGAGATAAGCAGGTGCTTGTGCTCGCGCCCCGCGGCCCAGGGCACAGTTACCTGATCGCTCTCCAATCTCTGTGAAAAGCGCTACTTGAGGTTAGGCTAATGTGATAGGGAGGCGCGATAGGGGCGCAGGCAGAGAGCCCCGGCCGGCGCGCCCCCTCCTCTCCTGCCAGCCGCCACCTCCTCTGGGCACCCGCTTCCTTTCTTCCTCTCCGCTCCTGTCTACCTCTCCAGCTTCGCCTCTCCTCCGTCTCCCCGCCCCCGCCACACCCCACTGCGGGATTCTTCTGCGGGAGTCTTCCAACCCGGCTCGGTCTCTTGTCCCCTTCTCCCTCCGGGACCCTCGAGTCCCCTCACCCTTCGGGCTCTCCAGTGTCCACTTTCTCTAGGGTGTGCAGACCACTCTCCCTTTCCCTCTTCCTCCCAAGTCATCTCTTCTTCTATTCAAAGATCCCTCTTTTATGTGCCAATCAGTGGAGGGCTCATTAAGCCTGGCTAATTAAGCCGTGAGGGCAGAGTGTCCTCAGCTTGTTACCGTCGTGTTATTGACCTCTAGGCTGGAGACACAGAGGGACTCTCTTCTCTAACCCGGTCTGGCACAGCCAGCTCACTCTTTCTCAGGCCAAGGCGCAGCTCCTGCCAGTGCCGAGATTGATAGCTTTAGAGCAGTATGAAGCCTTAGAGATCGCCTAATCACAGAATCTTAGAGATGGAAGGGGCCTCAGAGGCCATCTAGTCCAACTGTACTGAACCAAAACTCTCCTCTACAAAATAACATGACAGGTGTTCATCCATCTTTTTCTTGAAGACCTCCAGTGAGTGGAACTCAGCTGCTCCTGAGGCAGCACACACCACTTTTGGACAGCTCTAATCGTCAGGACGTTTCCCCCCCTTTTTTCATTCATTTATTCATTTGTCCATTCAACAAGATTTCAGGAAGCAACAGCTATGTGTGATGCACAAAATCATGACTAGGTTGGGGCAACAGAAACTTTGTTCTGGCTGTCAAAATTTAGAGGCGGCATTGACATTTTAGTCTTTCAGCAGCATATAAACAACAGGGCTTAGAATTCAAGCAGGAAGCTACCAGATGAGTATACCCGAGGTGAACTTCTCCCTATCCCCACCTACCTCATCCTGATTCTGTGTCCCTCCCCCCACCCCCAAGCAGTGGCTTCTTGGTATATAGGGAGTTCTGTGCCATCCTCCCCCCTCCCCCAACTGAACTAAGAACACATTTCATACTGCTTTTCCTAAGTGTAAAATCTCTAGTTCTGGCTCTGGCGATGCAGTGTACTCAGTGCTGTGAAGGAGGTCGGGAAGAGATAAGCATTATACATGAATGCCAGTCAAACAGGTAGAATGTGAAAATGCTGGAGAAAGAGACAGAGACAAAGAGGTACAATCAAAGGGCTGTGTGGGGCCAGAGGAGTGAGAAGGTCCATGGGGGGAGGAGCAAGAACCTCATCAGAGAATCTTTAGCTTTTAAAGCCCTTCAGAACCTGGCTTTTCCAGCCTCAGTGGCAACACTCCCCCTCCCACACTCTTCTTTCGAGCCAAACTGGCCTTCTCTTTCTTCCTTCCACATGATACTATCTCTACCTTCCCCTTGGCAGTTGCCCATGTCTAGAACGCCCTTCCTCTGAACTCTCCCCTTAAGGCAGAGCTTAGGCACTATCTTCTGCATGAAGCCTTTCCTGATCCCCCAATGGCTCATGCCCTCCCTCCCCAACTGCCCTGCATTTAACTACTTTGTATGCATTCAGATTTATTAACTTTGTACTGTGTGTGAGTGTGTGTGTGTGTGTGTGTGTGTGTGTGTAATATACTCACTACCTCCACCATTAGAATGCAAGTAGTGATTGCTTCACTCTTACGCACTTGTACCCTCGGTGCTTAGCACAATGCCTGACACAGAGTACATGCTTTATAAATATTTGATGACTGATTGGAGTCCAGAAGACTTGGGTTTGAATCCTGACTCACATCCAACTCCTGGTCCATTTGTAGTACATCTAAGACCATGCTTCTTTCCTTCTCTTTGTCTCTCTCTCTCTCTCTCCTGTGTTGTTCTTTGCCATGAGGAATCCTGGCATACTTGAACATTTAATCTGACCACAGCAGGAAGTGGGAGACTCATGCAGCTAGGTGGCACAGTGGATAAGAGTGCTGGCCCTAGAATCAGAAAGACTTGAGTTCAAATGTAGCCTCAGATTCTTACTCGCTTCTGTGACCCTGGGTAAGATGCTTAACTTCCATCTGCCTCACTTTCCCCAGTTGTAAAATGGGAATAATTACAGCACCTACCTCCCAGGATTGTTGTGAGGATCAAATTAGATAACATTTGTAAAGCACTTAGCATAGTGTCTTGCACATAGTAGGTACTTAATAAATGCTAGCTATTATAATTAGTTGCCTGCAATTGCAAGTGTGAATTCCATACAATTCCTTGAACACCTAGTGTGTGCTATGCACATCTTCTGAGAACCACTGGCCCAAGATATGAGCAGTGATGGATGGCATTAGACATTGCCCATTCAACTCTGTGTCATAGTCTGAAAATAATTGTGTTTTATTCATTTGATTTCCCCCCCCCCCATTTTTCCAAATAGGAACACTGAAATGGATGAAGAATGGTTAAAGCCTAGGTTATGGCATGCAATTGTAAGGTGGGCCATTAGGTTAGTCTGTATAGTTAAGTTGTATAGGGAAATGAGCTGGAGGACAATGAGTAGCACCTTCAATGATACCAAGCTGCCCCCGCCCCTTCCCCAGCCCATCTTTTTAGCATCACTTTCCTCTTGGCAGTGCTCTCTGATATCTGTCAAACATGGAACACTATAAACTTCCCAAAATTCCAAATGGCAAACAACCCAAAGAGCAAAAGAGATTTGTCATGGGAAAGATGGGGAAAGACTTTACTGAGGATATGTAGGATTAGAAGAGGAAGAGGGCTATTCATTTAGCAAAAAGAAGGGATGAGAATGATCAGTAGCTCTGGTCTAGAAGTGGAATGCGTGAAACATTAAAAAACCTAGAGGAAGACATCCAGCACATTAGGAGAGTCATTAGGAGAGTACTCTAAGGAGGATTTGGGGGAGGACGACAAGAGGGAGAACAAGAAGGCATGCATGGGAGGCTATCTGCATGAGTGGGAGAAGTCCTCATACCAATGAGATCTAGGTGCCTTTGAATAATGGCTCATAGTTCTCATTAGCAATGATTTATTGAGGCCTGAGTCTGCCCAGAGGGCAACAAAGATGGTGGAAGGGGACTGGAGACAATCCCATGTGAGAATAGTTTGAAGAAACTGTTTTACCTGAGGAAAAGATCCTTAGATTTCCTCCCTCCACTTTCCCAAGGATTATGAGTTAATTTTCTGCATGCTTCCTAAAAAGAGGAACACTCCGATGCTTCCTAAAGATTTTCAGGTCTTGCCATCTACCCTGCTGCTAAATCCTTATGATTTCTGATCCTTCCCATCCACCCTGCAGCTAAACCCTTCTATTTGTATTGCTCCCTCTCCTCTGCCTATCCCCCAACTCTGCCCCCAGTAGAGTACGAGCTCCTTGAGAGAAGAAATTATTTTCTCTTTGTACCATCAGCACTTAGCACAGTGCTTGGCGCACAGGTGCTTAATAATTTTTTTAATCCATTCATCCATTAGGGTGTGTTGGGGTGGGGAGGTGTGCTATGCTAACTGTCTAAATATTTGAAGGATTGTCATGTGAACAAGGGACTAGATGGGGTTTTTTAGCACCCCCAGAGGATAGCATTTAGAGCAACTGGTGTAGAAGAGGGTGAGAAAGATAGAGAGAGGAGAATTTTAAAGGAGAAAATTTAGAATGAATATAAGAAAACCTTTCTAACGTGAAAAGATGTCCACAAATGGAGTGAACTACCTTGGGAACGAGCTACATTGGAGGTTCTCAGGTAGAACCCACTTTTCTGGGATGTTGTTTAGAGACTCCTGTTCCATATGAGTTGAGCTGATCACCACTGAGATCCCTAATAGTTCTGAAATTCTGTGAGTCTCTGTGCAAGACCCTGGACTAGGGGTACAAAGCTAAATAATGCAGAATTCCTCCCTTTGGGGGATCCCAAATTCAAAGAAATAGGATGTGTGTATAAAAATGCAGTCTCTAACAGCATGGTAGTTTGTACTAAGAATGAAATGAGAAATGCAGATAGAAGTAATGAAGAGAGAGAGCTCACTTGGTCCTGGGCAATAAGAGAAGACTTCATGGAACAAGAGGGAATCACGCTTATTGCCTGGCTAGATCGTTGGTTTTCCCACCTCTGGAGTCATGGAGATCTCTAAAGATGGATGCATCCTTGTACCTTATCCAGTGGTTTTTAACCTGGGCCCAGTTCTACTCAGATACCCAAAGGTGCTGTGATCTTAGCAGCATGATGGGATGGGGGTGGAGGGGAGACTCCTGGTGTGGGAACTCCTTCCACCAAAAACTGACAGTGAGTCTATGACTTAGTGAAGAAATCCTTGGTATTTGCCCAAGGCACATAGAGTTTAAGAAAGACCCAGGGTCTTACACCTAGTAATTGTCAGAGGGCACTTGAAGCCAGTGTTCTAATTTCTATTCTACCACTTGTGTACATGCCCATAATGTAATAATAAGGCTTTGATGGGATATTATTGTGTTATAAGAAAGGACAAACAGGATGGTTTCAGAAAAACCTGGAAAGACTTACATGAACTGATGCAAAGTGAAGTTAGCAGAACCAGGAGACATTGTACAGAGCAACAGCAATATTGTACATTGAAGAGCTATGAATGACTTAGCTCTTCTCAGCAATACAATGATCCAATACAATCCCAAAGGATTCATGATGGAACGTGCTCTCTGACTCCAGAGAAAGAACTGATGTCTAAATACAGACTGAATCATACTTTCTCTCTCTCTCTCTCTCTCTCTCTCTCTCTCTCTCTCTCTCTCTGTGTTTCTGTCTTTCTTTTGTGAGTCTTCTTGTATAAAATGATTAATAGGGAAATATTTTACATGATTGCAGATGTATAGCCTATAGCGGATTGTTTACGATCTCAGGGAGGGGGAGGGGAGGAAGGGAAGGACAGAATTTGGAACTCAAAACTTTAAAAACCCCCAAATGTTAAAATTGTTTTAACATGTAGTTGGGAGGAAATAAAGTATTGTTTTTTTTTAAATAAGGCTTTGCATAATGCATTAACTTGTATAAAAGGGCTTCAACACATGGGTATGTCACTTAAGTTGGAGGCACCCATGCAGGAAATGTTAGGGAGCTGCTTCTGGAAGAAGATATTCTGCATTCCCCTGCTGTGTAGTAACAGGTAACACTTCCTCCTACACAGCTTAGTGCATGGCACCTGTATTATGGGTGAATAGGACCTTTACCCCTTGGATGCTGCCAGAAAAGAAAGAGTGAGACTATCTCAGTCTGATTCAGCTTGTCCTATTTATGCAGCCAATGGATAGAGTCTGTCTCCCATGTCCACAGTAGGGGAATACCAAATGTCTGCTCCCAGCAGCTGGTCACTGCCCTGGGTGCCTCTGTCTTGGGTGATCTGGTTCCAGCAAAGTCCCATTACACACAGAATCATCAAATGTTAAGCTAGAAGAGACTTGAAAGCTATGTAGAACAACTGCCTTATTTTACAGAAAAATAAACAGGTCCAAAGAGAAGAAATTATTGACCCAAGGTCACATAGCTGGTTAGTATCAGAGCTAGGGCCAGAGCTGATTACCCAGTCTAGCACTATTGCTACCACACCATCTTGCCTCCATATCTAGGGTTACAGTGTCTTGTCCCATTGACCTTTGAGGTAGGCAGGGCAGAGACCCTTCTTTCCACATGACAGATGGACAGGTTTAGGGACTTGTCCAAAGTCACACAGCTAATTAATGGCAGGGCTAGGATTAAGTAATTCAAGATTTCCAGTAAATTTCTCCCAGTCTAGGGCTCTTTCCACTATCCCATATTGGTCCATGGTCCTTCAGTGAGTTTGGTGTGCTGTCATCCATGGGATACAGGAGTAGGTGATGGAGAGTGGCTATGACATGCCAGCAGTATGGCAAAGAGGGGAGAGATTATGTGCTTCTTACTAGAAGGAGAAGGGAAAAGGAAAAAAAATCTGCAAGGAGAGACCCAAAGGATGAGAGGGAGATGTCTTCTGAATAGCAAGCACAGGCAGAAGAGGCTCCTTAACTAAAGAAATAAGGAAAATAAAAGTGATTTGTAAAAAGTTGGAGAAAAAAATGAGAATCTGAATCATACTTCTGAGGGTTGTAAAACTGACAGAGGGGAGGAAAACAGTGAGGAAAGGAGTAGAGAGAAGTTGATGGGGGAGAGGTGTCACTAGGGCATAAAAGACTGTGCCTGGTTTATTCTCTTCCCAGAGGAGAAGCAATGCAGACAGAAAGAAAGGAGAAAGGGAGACTCTGATGGAAGTGCTCAGGATGAAAGTGCCAGTCAGGGAATGAAGACCAAAGAAATCTTCGACGATAAGGAAGGGTCTGTTGGGAGTAGTGTTAAGATAGGGATGGGATCAGAGAAGGACACAGTTCGTTATCTCCGAATGGCCCAGAAAAAAGGAAGCAGCGTGTCCAAATTACAATACTCCAGAATGAGAGTTGGAGAAGGTTTTTGGAAGAGGAGATAGAGGAGAAGGAAGAAGAAAGGAGGAAGCCGGAGAAAGATTAGAAGGCGGGAGAGAAGAAAGGGGATGATGGAAAAGACAGGGAGTAGGATCAATGGAAAACACCTTCGATGTAATTTGCATTAACGGGTACTTGAACATAAACACCCATCTATGTTAGTACAGGCAAGTAGTCATCCAGCTTCCTTTGAAAGATCTCTGATCATTGGAAACTACACTAGTAAAATCACTAAGTTGCCCATATTCTTTGAGCTAGCAATCTCACTACTCAACATATGCCCCTGAGGAAGTGAAGGACAAAGAGAAAGGTCCTAGATATACAAAAATGTTAATAGCAGTGTTTTTCATGTACCAAAAAAGAGAAACCAGGTGGGTTCTGATACAGATGGAAGTGACTGAGAGTATCATGGCATATTAATGTAATAGAATATTACCATGCATTAAGAGGCAATGAATAGCAAAGATTCAGAGAAACCAGGAAAGACTTATATGAACCGACACAGGGTGAAATCAACAGAACCAAGCAAACTGCTTACATTGTAGTCACAAAACGTGAAGGACATCAGAACTCTGAGCAATACAGTGACCAGAGGAGAACTAAGGATAAGCATACTTCTCTCCTTTCAGCAGACAGGCGATGGATTATAGTTGTGGGATGTCATATGCTAGCAGCTGTGGACAATGTGTTGGTTTGGTTTGCTTTAACTGTACTTTAACTGTACTGTTAATTCTTTGGCTGGGGGTGGGCAGGAAGGGTGTCATTGACATATTAAATTGATTTACAAAACAAAGCATCACTTTTCTTTAAAGACCTATAGTGATGAGGACAGCCAATTCCACTATTCAACTTTTGAACATCTCTGATCGTTGGGATTTTTTTTTCCTGGTGTATCACCAGAATGTGCCTCACTCCAACTTTTACCCATTTTTGTTTCAAATTTTGTCCTAACAGAATAATTCTGATATCTTTTCCTCAAGACAGCTCTCAAGGCGATTGAAGTCAGCTATCACAACTGCCCTAAGTCTTTTCTTCTTTAGGCTAAGGTCTTAGTTCCTTCAACTGATTCTTAGACAACATGATTTTGAGCCCCCAAACTCTAGTTGCCTTCCTTTGTACACTTCCCAACTTGTTAATATCCTTCCTAAGAAAGGGTGCCCAGCACTGAATATATCACCACAGATATGGTCTAATCAGGATAGAATGCAGCATGGTAGCATCTCCTTTTTTCATTCATTGTCCTATTATGTTTAAGTTATTAGTGCTTCTACTCAGACTAAATTGTATCTATTTCGTATTTATGTATCTGTGTACATATTGTTTCCTCCTAGTAGAATGTAAGCTTCTTGAGGGCAGGAACAGTTTCATTTTTATCTTTGTGCCACCAACTCCTAGTACAATGCCTGGCACATAATAGGTACATAATTAATGTTATTGAGTTGAATCGAAATTTAATTAGCTTTTTGCCTGTCACATCATACCGTTAACTCATATCAAGCTTGCAGCCCACAAAAACATCCTGGGCTTTTCTGCATGAACTGCTACTAACCATATCTCCCTGATCCTGTATATGTGAGGTTAATGTTCTGTATCCAAATGTAGGTCTCTGTGCTTCTCCCTATTAACCTTCATCTTATTAAATTCAACTCACTGTTCTAACCTGTCACGAGCTTTTTGGATCCCAGTGCCATGTGATCCTTATCAGCTCTCTATCATCAGCAAATGTTACAAGTACTTCATTTATACCTTTGTGGCACAGGCTCTGGGCTCACTCTCCTAAGCCCCGATCTTCACTGACAGATACGCATGGGACCTTGTCCTTCGGGGCTCTTCTAGGGGTAGCACTGAAGGGTTAGGAATGCCTTTCTAGTGCTAGAGCTCATGAGCTGGTTTGCTTCCCCAGTGTTTGCCATTTGATGTCAATTGGCCAACCAGATTAATTAGCTCTTAGTTAGGAGTATTTACTAGATGACCAGGTGATAGAGCAAAAAGAGGCTGCTCCAAACCTTACCTTCAAAGATCTAGGATCTAGGATGCAAGCACAGGGCTCAAGCTTAGAGAGAACATATGTGGCAAAAGGGTAACTCACCACTCCTAGTTGGATAGAAGTCCTTTTCTACTTTTGTGGAAGCTTCCTTTTCCCCCTGAGGCAGCTAGATGGCTCAGTGGATAGAGGGTAGACCTGGAATCAGGAAGACATGAGTTCAAATCTAACTCTAGATACTTACTAGCTGTGTGACCCTGGCCAAGCCACTTAACCTCTGTTTGCCTTGTTGTTGCTGCTGCTACTGCTGCTGTTCTTTGCCTCACTCCACTGGAGAAGGAAATGGCAAACCACTCCAGTATCTTTGCCAAAGAAACCTCATGGACAGTATGGTCCACAGTCAGACACAAATGAACCACAATGATATGTTCCCCACACGAATGGTGTTTCTTTCATTTGGTCTCCTTACAGAGTCCTGAAACTGTTCTTTCCCAACCTGTCTGATTTGTCTTTGACTCCCAACGTAAACACTGATGCCGACTGTTCTGGGGGCACAGCCAAGTTAGACATTTAGGGGAAGTCTACATCTCTGGGCCTTTTGAAGCTCACCAAGTATTCTTCTGGTCAAGGGTGTAGGGGAGGAGACTCTCCTCATTCCCTCTCAGGGGCTTAATTGAACTGCTCTCTCCTGGCTCACCACTGGAATTTATTTTATGTTATTTTATACAAGCCCAACAGTCGGTGACTGAGTCTCCTCAACCAGTTACCAAAGACTTCTGGTGTAGCTTCATTTCACAGCCAAAAGCCTTTGTCTCCTTCCCAACTTGATTAAGTAGGTTGTATACCCTTAGTTCAATGCCTTTTGATTGACTGATTCAACAGATGAGTTCTCACCTGATAAAGCTGTCAAGGAGTAACATCTTATTAGTTACTTCATTTGGGGTAGGATTGGTTGATTTATTGATTCCATAGATCCCCATGTTACACTTTCACTTTACACATACACTGAGAGAAATATTGAACAGAACAGGGCTGAGTTGAAATCCCTGGGCTCTCTGCTAGAGACTTCTTCCTAGACTGACATTAACACACTATGCCCTACATTGGGGAGTCTGGTCATTCAAGCAATTCCACATCTTTCTTACTGAACCATTGTCTAATTCGTATCTCTCCACCTTGTCCACGAGGACAGCATGAGAGACTTTGTCAAATGCTTCACTGAGATTTGGAAAGGCTGTGTCTACAGCTTTCTCCCCTGGTTCACCAGTCTAGTGTACCTGACAAAAAGGAAATCAGGTTAGTCATGCTGTCTACATGTCGGCTAGCCGCCTCCTGCCAGAAGCTAGACTCTGCCTCTGGGACCCAGTACTCTTCGAGGGGACCCTCTGCCCCCTCGTGCCCAGAAGGCAGGCTACTATGAACTTCTCAGCCATTTCCAACCCAGGCTCTGGGCCACATGCCTTCTTGCCCTCCCGGTATCCAATGTCAGGTGCTGTCTCTCCCCATTAAGCTCCTTGAGGGCAAGTCAAAAGACCCAGGTTCCAATCTCCATTCTGCTAATGATCACCTGTATGACCTTAAATATATTACTTTCCTTCTCTGGTCCTCAGCTTATTCATCTGTAAAATGAAGGAATTGAAAAAAATTAAGTTAGAGTATGGAATGAATGATCTGAGAGGCCTTTTCAACTCTAAATGTGTGATCCTATCATAGTCAGGCTTAGGAAGCTATTCCTAAACCCCAAGGTGTCTCCGGTAGCCCCTAAGATCATCGTCAGCCCTGGGGGAGAGTCAGAGAATTACAGATTCAGAGTGGGAAGGTGCTTTAGAGGTCATCTTGTCCAATAGCTTCATTTTACAAATAAAACTAAGCAAGGTTCGGGGTCTAGTTTTTTTTTCCCCAGGTGTGTACTGACCCTGGAGGACTTCAGAAGGAGGTGGGCTAGTTAAGGGAAAAGATGTTAGCTCTCACTCATTTGAGCTATTCTGAGCCCCCATAGTAGGTAAAGAGCCAGGGAGTGCCATGGATAGAGCACTGAGCTGGGAATCAGGAGGACTCTTCTTCATGAGTCCAAATCCAGCCTTAGACACTTATTAGCTGTGTGACCCTGGGCAAGTCACTTAACCTTGTTTACCTCAGTTTCCTCATATGTAAAATGAGCTGGAAAAGGAAATAACAAACCATTCCAGTATCTTTGCCAAGAAAATGCCAAATGGGGTCACGAACACTCAGACAAGACTGAATAACAACAGTAGGTATATCCCCCTGGATGTATCCTATAATCTTTCTCCACTCCTATCCTCAAACACTATCAAACTAGTCTGATCTGTCACAATAAAAAGTATTGAACCTGGGATAAGTTGTGCTTATATTTATTTTTTTGTTGTTGTCAAGTCCAACACCATTTTTATCTGCCCTAATTGGTGCAGCAGAAGTCAGTAAAATATACAAACCATACTTTCCATCAGATACCTTAGGCAAGTCACTTAACTTTTTTTGGCTCAATTTCTCTATCTGTAAAATGAGAATAAGGCACTGATCATCCTAGGACCCTGACATCGGCAGGGCGGCAACAATGGGAGACAAAATACTGAAAGGACGCAGACCCCCAACCCTGACAACTTTGGCCTTATGTCTATTTTCTCTGACCAATGCACAACTTTGAAAATTTAGGACAGCCAGAGGATGTACCCATAACACATACCATGTCCACCAAACCACTGATGTCCACCAATGATTAGCAAATTACATGCTGGGTCTACGTGGTTACTTCTGTCTAGATCTTAGGGTCACAGAAAGAGACCTGAGTGATTACCCAGTCCAACCACACTATCTTTAAAAAATACATTTTATTAACTCTTTTTGTGCTTTTTTAAAAATGCTGAACTTAAACACCAAATAAAACGAACATTTTCATATCACCAGTAGAATCGAAAAAAGAGGATTGTACATGAAAGTGCACATCTTTATTATTTACAGTTAGCTTTTCTTTTTAAGTAGATAATAAGATTAACTGGTGGTTTCCAAAGCTGTACTGTTTGTCTGTGATTCCTTCTGGCCTTCCTTCTGTTATCTTCTGTGCATTTAAAAAATTTTGCTTCATTGACCCTTCCCTCCTTCCTTTCTCCTTCCCTCCTTCCCTTCTTTCCTTCCTCCCTTCCTTCCTTCCTTTCTTTCTTTTCTTTCTTTATCTCTCTTTCTTTCTTTTCTCTTTCTTTCTCTCTTTTCTTTCTTTCTTCCTTCCTTTCTTTCATTCCTCTCTCTCTCTCTCTCTCTCTCTCTCTCTCTCTCTCTCTCTCTCTCTCTCTCTCTCTCTCTCTCTCTCTCTCTCTCTCTCTCTTTCTCTGATGAATATTGGGATAGCTAGCCCAACATGGCACAATTTCATTCTGTCTTCATCTTCAAACATTCTAAAGAAGAATTGTGACACCGCTTGCCCAAACTGCTTTCTCCACTTGGGTAGAAAAACCAAGATTTCAGAGATGCCCACAGAGCTGCTGTCAGGGGAAGCCACACCCCTCAGCCCTCATACATTCCCTTGGCCTGATGATACAGTTATCTGTACATCACAGTCATCTCAACCCTCTCAGGACACACGTTGCATCCTGACTGGTAATGGAGTCCAATTACATTTTTCTCCATAACAACCCTGTGAGTCAGTTAAGTGCAAGTTAATTAACTCCATTTTAGAGATGATGAAATCCTGAGGTTCTAAGAAGGGATGGAATTTGCTCGAGTTAACACAGCTAGGAAGTGGTGGATAACTGGTTAAAATATCCGAAGACATTTCAGACTCAACACATCCCAAATGGAAATCAGCATCTTTATCCTCAAGCCTACCCCTCTTCCAAACTCCCCTTTTGATGGCAAGGGCACCCCGACTGCTCTACTTACCCATGTTCTCACCATCAGAGTCACCCTTGACTCTTTCCCTTCTCTCAATCCTCTTATCTAATTAGTTGTCAAGTCTATCTCTACAGCATCTCCGTTGAGATGTCTCTATAACATCTCTTTCACATGACTACTCTCTTCTGCTCAAATGCCCATCATCCTAGTACAGATGCTCACCCCTCCTTGCCCAAACCATTACAATAGCCTTCTATTTGAGTCCCCTGCCTCCAATCTCTTCCCTCTCCATACATCCTCCACATACCTGCCCAACTGATAAAGTTATGCCATTTCCCAGGGAGTCCCTAGGGACTCTTCTGTTTGGCTTTCAAAGACTTTCATCATCTGGCTGCATGACTCCCTTTCACATTGTCTATGGTCCAGCCAAACTGATCTGTTTGTTCTGCAAATGCAACACTTCATCTCCTGCCTCCATGCCTTTGCCCTGGCAGTTCCCCTTACCCGGAATGGACTCCCTCTTCATTTCCATCTTTCAGAGTCCTTAGTTTCCTTCAAATCTCAGCTTCAGTGCTACTTTCTAATGAAACCCTTCTTGATTATCCCAGTTTCCAGCACCTCACAAAAATCACTCTGTATTGAATAGATTTTGTGTGTGTGTGTGTGTGTGTGTGTGTGTGTGTGTGTGTGTGTGTGGTCTACCCCAATAGACTATAAGATCCTTGAGAGCAGGGACAACTTTGCTTTTGTCTTTGCATTTTCATTATCTAGCATAGTGCTTGCCACACAGTAGGTGCTTAATAAATGCATGTTCATTGATTGACTAAAGGTGTTGAATGAGGTTGTATAAAGGGACATTGACAGACTGGAGTGTGTACTGGGGAATCAGACCAAGATAGTGAGAGGAATTGAAATCATGTCATATGAGGAAACATACTGAAAGAAGTGGGGAGAAGTTCTTTAGCTTGGAGAAGAAAAGGCTTAGGGAAACCTGATTGATTATAGAGCATAGTTGTCAAGCTGGAAGAGACCTTCCACATTTTCTAGTCCAACTCCTTGTTTTACATGGAAGGAAACTGAGGCCTTGAGGTGAGTGACTGGTCCAAGGTCACTCAAGTTGTAAGTAGCAGACCTGGATTCAAATCTGGGTCTTCTACCACTAAATAGAGACTTCTTTCTTTCCATATTCCTTTTTTTTCACTGGAACATGATGCTTCCTTCAGTGGCATCTACTATATGAAGCATTATTATGTGTCGAAAGGACTAGATGTTTTATATATATACACATACATACATATATATACACATACATATATATATATATATATATATATATATATATATATATATATACATACATATATACCAGAGTTCAGGAAAGAGGGTAGGGCTGAATAAATAGAATAAAAAGAATTATCTATGTATAGAGATGATCATCGAACCCATGGGAGCTGATGAGGTTATGAAGCAAGTAGGGAGAAAAAAAGAGGGTCTCAGATAGAACCTTGGGAGATGCCAACATTTAGTGAGTGTTACCCAGCTAAAGATCCAGCAAAGGAGAGCAGTGTAATGGAAACCTGGAGAGCAAAGAGTATCCAGGAGAAAAGCATGACCTAACAATGTCAAAGGCTGCAAGAGAAGTCAACGAAGATGAGAAGTGAGAAAAGGCCATTATGTAGGGCAATGGGGAGATCACCAGTAACTTGAGAAACTTAGAGCTGAGAAGAATCTTAGAACGTAAATGTCAGAGGTGGGAGGGAACTTAGAATAGAGAATGTCAGAGCTGAAAGGGACCTTAGAACGCTGAATGTTAATACAAGGCGAGAACTTCTGCATCTACACCACCCCCTTGACCAAAACCCAGGGTTGGAGAGAAAGAGGCCAAACGTGAATGTTTATGATCAGGTGGGCTAAGGTCAAGGCCGTTCTCTGAGGTGGCTCTGCTGGCTGGAGGTACCACTCCATGGCCTCATGCCAGGGCAGCCGCTGCCTTCTTGTGGCCGGGTCACTCCAGGCCCTCAGCGGGGTGGGTAAAAAAGAATGCTACTGTGAAGTGTGGCTCTCTGCACCAGGCTTCCCACTCTGCCAGGACTTACTGTGATCAGAAGGAGGGCTCCAATGCTGCCGTTAATCTTCCCACTTGGCTTTCTCTGCTGTCTGGAGCTGCCTTCTGGGTTGAGCAGGGAGCTGGCTGGGAAGGCCTGATGCTTTTTGGAAATACCTAGTGCAAGGTCAGTGTACACTGTTAGAGCAGGAAAGAACATCTTCATCATCTTCGTCATCATCTTCATCATCATCTTCATCGCCTTGCAAGCTTCATCAAGCCTATGTCATTGGAGGCTCGTCATAGCCCTGTTAAATAGCTGCCATAAGAGTCATCATTTGACAAATGAGGAAAATGAGGTTCAAGGACTACTTGCCCAGGGTAGTAGGAGTCTGAGACAAGATTCGAACTCGGGTCATCCTAAATTCTACTGTGCCATTCTGATTCTCTTAGAGATTAGGGATCACTTCATCCAACCTCCTCACTTTGCAGAGGACAAAAGGGAGCCCCAGAGAGGGGACATGGCAGCGTAGAAGCAGAGTGGGGGCCAGCCCCCATGTCTCCTGAGTACCCTCCTCACACTCTGGATTCTATCCTGTTCTACATGGTGCTCAGCTCAGCGCCACAATTGGGCAGTTTGATGTTTGTGCTGCCATTTTCTCCATCTGATCCCAAAGCACATTATACTCCTCTTAAGTACTTCATAGGGTTCTAGATTTAGAGCTAGAAGGGATGCCAGAGATCATTTCATCCAGCCTTCTCACTTTTTAGATAAGATACTGAGCCCCAGAGAAGTATAAGCATTTACCCAAGGTATAAGTATTTACAGAAGCAGGATGGCTCAGTGGATAGAGCCCTGGGCTTAGAGTCAGGAAGACCTGAGTTCAAATCCTGTCTCAGACACTTACTAGCTGTATGACCCTGGGCAAGTCACTTCACTCTGTTTGCCTCAGTTTCCTCTTCTGTAAAATGAGCTGGAGAAAGAAGCGGCAAACCACCCCAAAAGGGGCCATGAGGAGTCGAACACAATCGAACAACATAAGCATTTATGGCAGTTCGGTGGCAAAGTGGATAAAGTGGCAGACCTAGAGTAAGAAAGTTCTGAGTTCAAATCTCGCATCAGACACTTATTAGTTGTGTGATCCTGGGCAGGTCACTTAACTTCTCATTGCCTCAGTTCTTCCTCTGTTAAATGAAGGAGTTGGATTTGATGTCCTTTAAGGGGCCCTCAAGATCCAAACCTGTGGCTCATGTCCTGTCTCATTCAGATGAGAAGGTCCTTGAAGAACTTTGCATCTTTGCATCCCTAGAACTTAGCAGGATGAGTTGCTTTGTTGGGACTTTGTATAAGTTTGTGGAATAAATGCATAAATAAATGATTTTGTAAAAGGGGCAGTGGGTGGTTGGGTGGGGTGTTGATGGCTGCTATATTCCTCCAGGACCTCTCAGTATCCCACAGAATTACAGAATGTCAAAACCAGGAGGGATCCCCGATATCAGCTGAACCAAATTCCCTCACTTTACAGCTGAGGAAATTGCATAGTAACTGGCCAAGGTCATCTAGCTTGTGACTGGCTGAGAAAGAACTGCAATCCCAGCTCCCAAATTTCAAGTCTGGCATTTCTTCCATGTTCCAATATGGGAGCTTTCAGTGGTAGAGAAGATATCCTTGCCTCTAGGCTTAGTAGCCTCGGGCAGAATAGGAACATTCCAGATCTGTGACAACTGGGCAGATTGGAGAACAGCACGGAAGGTCAGCAATACGGAAAATATAATATAATGTGGCTCAGGTTCCAGATCAGGGTCTGGCTCAACCAGGGGTTTCTTTCATATTTCCTTTGGGGGCAGGAGTTAATCCCCCAAAATAACAACCTGCTGGTAGGAAACAAGGAAGCAGCAAGGTATAATAGATTTGGGAGTCTTGAACTTGAGGTCTCAGTTTGAAAGCCAGCTCTTTCATTTATTACCTATGTGACTTTCAGCAAGCCATTCTGGTCCTCACCAGCCTCATCTATAAAATGGGCCCAGTGATTCCTAAGGTCTTTCCCAAAGCCCAAAATTCTATTCTTCCTATGGCAGTGAGAAAATGATCATAACTTCCTGGAAGAAGCAGTAGAGGTTGGACAGAGCAGAAAGGGGTCCTGAGAGCTCACTCCTCAGGGACCGAAGAGTTCTGTGTAGCCGCCCCTCCTAAAGTTCCAGAGCAGAATTCAGCCTTAAGAGTTGGCCACACCAATCCTACCAGGCATTCCAGGGCAGAGAGGGCAGAAGGGCTAAGGAAACTTGATCCTCTTAAAGGATTTGGAGTTGGAAGACACCTTAGAGACATTTTAGGCTGTCTCCTCCTTTACATCCTCCCCGCCAGTTTTACAGATAAGGAAAGGGAGGGTCTCCCAGGTTCTCTGACTCCCAAGTCATTTCTTTTTCCACTATAGCACATTCCCTCCTCCTGTTCCCAGCTTTTACACTGAGATACTCTGTTGATTTGTTTCCTTGATCTCAACTCACATGTCACCACCTGAACACAGTATCGCTCGAGTTGATTTCTAAGATTGGGTGCCGTGACTCGGGTGTTTATAATAATAGCAGCTCATATTTATATGGTACTTTGAATTCTTAAAGCACATTTCCTACATCATCTTCACTGAACCTAATAAAAGCCACTGTGTGTGAGGCTGTGAAAGTAGGATTGTCCCCATTTTATGGATGAGCAAATTGAGGCCCAGAGGGAGGAAGGGACTTCCCAGGCTTAGTTTGGTGAGGCTGCTGGTGCTATGTTCCCACAAGACCATTCCAGGCTCACCAAGAAGACAGACCCCCGCCTTGCTGAGAAGTTGTCTTATCCCAGGTGGTAGGGAGAGACTCACAGACTGGCTTGAATGCTGGAGGCAAAAAACATGGTAGATTGGGACATATTTTGATGTAAATATTTTCAGCCGATGGAATAGCTGGGAGAGCGGGTCTTGTTACTGTATTGTCTCCATAGAGGCATGAAAGGAATGGGCCATATGGTGTGCTCACCAAGCTGGTTGGATCGCTGGAGGAAGGATATACTGGGGATGAGATTTGTTTTTTCTCCACAGACAGAGCCAACTGTTGCCTAGGTTAGCTGCTTCTCGCCTAGGGGAGGGGCGGAGAGCGAAGGAGGGTGATTTTTCCATGGGAAGATTAACCACTATTTGTAAAGATAGATCTGTCACGCTCTGAGGTTTCTTGGTTCTCAGATGCTTTGTCCAAGTCACTTGCATGGACCTTTTTTTGCTACAACGTGGAGTTGGAAGCAGCCTTAAGAGTTCATGAATGAATGAATAATAAAGCATATATCCGATGTCATGCTAAACTTTGGGTTTACAAAGATGAGCAAACCCTCAGGGGGCTTATATTCTAATGGGGAAAGACAACCCTTATAGGGGAGCTGGAGAGGAGAAATGTTGAGGGGAGGGTAGTCCCCGACACTGCACAGTGATCTGGCTCCAGACAAGAAAAAATGAAAGCTCACCTTTCAGAGTTCAGGATGATGCCAGGGTTCCGGTTAGTTGGGGATGAGAAGGATGAGTACTAGGGAGAGTGTGGGGAATCCATCTAATCTATGGTTCACATGGGGTCTGTGAACTTGGCTTTTTAAAAATATTTTATAACTATTTCAATTATCATTGGTTTCCTTTGTAATCTAATATCTTCCTTTCTTCCTCCTTTTCTTCGTCTCTTTTCTTTCTTCCTTCCTCTCTTTCTTTCTTTATCTCTTTCTTCCTTCCTGCCTTTCTTTCTTCCTTCCTCTCTTCCCTCCCTCCCTTCCTTCCTTTCTTTCTCTTTCTTTCTTTCTTTCTTTCTTTCTTTCTTTCTTTCTTTCTTTCTTTCTTTCTTTCTTTCTCTCTTTCTTCCTTCCTTCCTTCCTTCCTTCTTACCTTCCCTCCTTTCTTCCTCTCTTTTTTCTTCCTTCCTTCCTTCCTCCCTCCCTCCCTTTCTTTCTCATTTAAAAACATTATTCTGACAAAGGGTCTATAGATTTCACAAGACTGCCACAGGGATCCATGACACAAAGAAGGTATTTAAGAACCCCTGGTTTTGTCCAACTCTCTCATCTGACAGGAGGAATCTTAAAAGGTAAGTGACTTGTCCAAGGTCATTCAGTAAGTTAATTCCAGAACTGGGATTCAAAGCCAGGTCTCTCTGTTCCTTTTAGTTCTCTCTCTGTGTGTGTGTGTGTGTGTGTGTGTGTGTGTGTGTGTGTGTGTGTACAGATGGGAGAATTGAGGTAGAAAGTAGGTAAAGTGACTTGCCCAGGGTCACATAACTAGTAAATGTCTGAGGTAGGATTTGAACTCAAGCCTTCCTGACTCCAAGTCCCTCTCCCCCTCCCCCCTTCCCAAATCCTTACCCCAGTGCCAGGGAGGGGCAAATGAGGAGAGCTGAACCTCTCCCAGACTCCGTTATCTGAAGAGATGGCTGAGAGATAGTCAGGAGCCAATCATTGGGGGTCCTTTTGCACATGCCCAGGACAGGCCAGCAATATCTGGGGTTAGGCATTGTCTGTAAATCTCTTAGATAGTGAGCACACAGGCCATTACAACTGGAAAGAACCCCAGAGCTCACTTAGTCCAAACATCTCATTTTACAGATGAGAAAATGAGGCAAAGAGAAAGAGATAGAATTAAAGGCAGAATTGGGGGCTTAGAGGCAGATCCCCTGACTCCAGATCTGGGCTTTTCTTCTAGATGATGATGCCTTCTCTCCTTGAGATCAAGACCAGGGTCATTCATCTTTGTATCCCTAGCACCAAAAAGGGGCACAAAGCACATTCAGTGCCACAGAGCTCGTGCTCAGCAAACCCTGCTGATCAGCCACAACACTCTTATACAATGTTATTATTACAAATTATGTAATTATACGCTGTTAGAATATGTTGTAACATCTTGTAAGTGCATCTCAGGACAGGGCAGCCCCCAAATCATAGTGGGACAATGTCTACAACAATTGTAATGTGATTCTTGTCTTTACAGGATATCTGGCCGAAGCACCAAGTTCACGGAGCTCATCCGGGACAGGGTTATCTCTGTGCCTTGTAACTTCCCCCATGCCAAGCCCAGGAGGTGCTGGGAGAGATACTGTTCACGGGAAGGGCTTGCTTTCCTGCTGGGGATATGATTAAGTAACAAAAGCGAACTCTGTTGGGAAAATCAGTTGTGGCATCCGCCATCTGGCACTGACCCGTGGCTCAGCCTTTTTCTGGGTTTATCTCTGCTGGCATGGTCCTGTTATTGAACATGTTATCTCCCTGAGTCTTGACCAAGGGATTGTTTGGTGTGGGAGACAGAAAACTCCTACCAACTATTTAACAGCAAAAAACCTCAAAACAGAAAACCTGCCTATCTCTTTCTCCATCTGTAAAATGAGGGAGTTGCACATGTTAGCTCTAAGATCCTTTCCAACCCAGACCTTCCATATTCTACCTTGAAATTTCTCTTTTCTAAGGTCCCTTCTGGTTCTAACACTTTATGTTCCAAGGTCCCTCCGAGCTCTGACATTCTCTGTTCCAAGGTCCCTCCCAGTTCTAACATTCTCTGTTCTAAGGTCCTTTCCAGCTCTGACATTCTCTATCCCAAGTCCCTCCCAGTTCTAATATTCTCTGTTCTAAAATCCCTCCCATCTCTGACATGCTCTGTTCCAAGGTCCCTCCCTGCTCTGACATCTTCTGTTCCAAGGTCCCTTCCAGCTCTATCATTCTATTTTCCAAGGTTCCTCCCAGCTCTGATGTTCTATTTTCCAAAGTCCTTCCAGCTCTGATGTTCTCTGTTCCAAGGTCCCTTCTAGCTCTGAAGGTCCTTCCCAGTTCTAACACTCTGTGTTTTAAAACCCCTCTCATCTCTGATGTTCTCCGTTCCAAGGTACCTCCCTGCTCTGACATTCTCTGTTCCAAGGTCCCTCCCTGCTCTGACATTCTCTATTCCAAGGTCCCTCCCAGCTCTGACATTCTCTGTTCCAAGGTCCCTTCCAGCTCTGAAAGTCTTTCCCAGTTCTAACACTCTGTATTCTAAAACCTCTTCCAGCTCTGACGTTGTCTATTCCAAGGTCTTTCCCAGCTCTGACATTCTCTATTCCAAGGTCCCTTCCAGCTCTGACATTCTCTATTCCAAGGTCTCTCCCGGCTCTGACATTCTCTGTTTTGAGGTCCCCCCCAGTTCTGACATTCTCTGTTCCAAGGTCCCTTCCAGCTCTGACATTCTCTATTCCGAGGTCTCTCCCAGCTCTGACATTCTCTGTTTCAAGGTCCCTCCCAGTTCTGACATTCTCTGTTCCAAGGTCCCTTCCAGCTCTGAAGGTCTTTCCCAGTTCTAATACCCTGTATTCTAAAACCTCTCCCAGCTCTGACATTCACTATTCCAAGGTCCCTCCCAGTTCTGACATTCTCTGTTCCAAGGTCCCTTCTAGTTCTGAAGGTCTTTCCCAGTTCTAACACTCTGTATTCTAAAACCTCTTCCAGCTCTGACATTCTCTGTTCCAAAGTTCTTCCCAGCTTTGCCATTCAGGGATTGTGGGCTTCTCTCTCTCTCCCTCCTGCTAACCCTTTTGCCAGCTGTCTGGGTACAGTTTGGTTTCCTTATACAAGGCCCTGCTACTTCCTGTGACAATTCTCTCCTGCCCCCCCCACCCCCTCTCCCTTCGTTTCTCCCTGCCCCTGTCCTCCCCCTCATCCATCCCCTTCCCCCCACACCCCAGCTCCCAGCTCCGGCTGCAGAATGCTGTTTGGCTCTGTCACACCTGCGCTCTGTAATCAGTTCACATCAGCCCCTAAGTCTAACTGAATCCAAAAATATTAAACCAGGGCCCATCTGTCGTCCAACTGATGAACGCAGATGTGCTCTGGATTTCAGAGGCTGGCTGGCAACCAGTCAAAACTGTCATCAATTGCACCTGCTGCCACACATTTCCCCTTTTTCAATTTAGCAAACCCTTTCCTCCTAGAGAAATCTGACAAGAAGAAGCTCGGAACCCTCTCTCCCCACCCTGGAACACCTTGACAGTGACTCTGCCCCTTGAGACAGAAGGAGACTCCCAGCTACTGTAGCAGACTGGCTGGGGGCTGGCGGGGGCGGGGAGGGGGGAGGTCAGTATGCAACAGAAACAAAGGAATTGAGGTCATAGGATCTTAGATTCATATCTGGAAGGAACTGTCAGCTCTTTCAGCTCCTTCATTTTGCTAAGGAGGAAACCAGGCACAGAGAAATCAAGTGACTTGTCTAAGGTCACATAGGGAGTAAGCCTTAGAGGGAAGATTTGAATCCAGGTTCTCTGACTTCAGAATCACTGTTCTTTTCACGATACCACCTGCATCCTTCATATTCCCTCCCTCCCTTCATATTTCCCATCCCCCATCCCAAGGCGATTCAGGGAGTTTTTATCTAGGGTTGGGGAGGGGAGCTATTTCTGGTACTGGGTTATATATGGATTGGGAAGAGGTGACCTGAGAAAGCACGGACTTATTCCATGGGGTGGGGGACGGGGGTAGATTGGGGGTAGGGAAGTTAACCTAAGAGGGTCAGTAAGCCTCACGGTCTGGGCTTTGGACTGGGAATCCATCTCTTAAGACTTTTCTCTGGATGATTCCTCATGTTTGCTGTATGAATGTTTTCAATCTGCTCTCCATGGCTCATTTTCATTATAGGATTATAGAGCTTGAAAAGCTCTCAAGAGATTATTTACTCTAACCCCCTGAATATCTAAACCATCACCATCACCGTCATCATCATAGTCGACATTTATATCGGGCTTCGTAGTTTACAAAGCATTATACATACATTATCTCATTTGATCCCCATGATAACCCTGGTTTAGGGAGTAGATATTGTTGTCTCCTTTTTGCAGATAGAGAAACTGAGGCACAGGGAGGCTAAGTCACTTGCTTAAAGTTATATAGCTACTGAGTACCAGCCAAGGCTTGGACCCTGGAAACCATAGGTTTGGAGCTGGACGTCGCTTAAGAGTCTGAGAGGAGATGATTTACCCAGAATAACAAATCTAATAAGTATCTGAGGTCCAATATGAACTCAGGTCTTCCTGACTCTGGGTACAATTCTCTTCTATACACTACACCAGAGGGTTCAACCTCAAATAGAAACTGGGGTTACCAAACCCTATATAAGGATCCCTGCAAAACTACATATTAACATTATCTGGGTTCTATTGTATTTTTAAAATTTATTTTATTAAAAGTTTCCCAGTTTTCCTCTGGTTCAGGCCACATTTAGGAATGTTGGGGGCTGCTGTTTCAACAATCTGGCTAGCAGCTGCTGTGGGGGTGTAAAACCAACAACAACCAGCACACAGAATTCTGCAAAAGCCCAGGTCCTTTTGATCTGCTTTACTAAGGAAAGCAACGTTAAGGGGTTAACAATCTTACTTTAATCCAGCATATAAATATCATTCACTTAGTTCAGAAGGAAAAGGCAGCACCCTGAACTTCAGAGCAAATACAATCAAATTACAAACAGACCAAATACAATTCGTAGTTACCAACATCTGAGTTTAGCCGGCTGGCTCAGAGTCACGTGTCACTACTGCTGCAGCTCAGAGCTCTGAAAAAAGAAAGCCAACGCCTGGTTTTATATATCTTGTTCAGGGTCAAAGGTGAGTCACACATGCGACTCACCCACATGACCTAAAATCGTCACAAAAATGTGACTTAAACCCACATGGTCTAAAAGCCTCTGATGTCACAAACACGTCACTCAAACCCATTTTGATTGCCAATATGGGTGCCCAGTTGACATTTCTATACTACACCTCTCACTATCTCTCTATCTTCTGACTCCAAATCCATTCTTCTTTCCCATATTTCCCAGCTGCCTCTTGTTCAATTATTTCCAGTCATTTTCAATTCTTTGTGACTCCCTTTGCAGTTTTCTTGGCAAAGATAATGGACTGGTTTGCCATTTCCTCCTCCAGATCATTTTACAGATGAGGAAACTGAGGCAAACAGGGTTAAGTGACTTGCTCAGGGTCACACAGCTACAAAGTGTCTGAGGCCAGAATATGAGTCTTCCTGACTCCACGCCCCTTTGCTCTATTTACTGCACCACCTAGCTGCCCACAGCTGCCTCTTATCACCATTCCAACCTCTTTTTGAATGTCTTTTTGTGTGTGTGCTCAAAGGTACAATATGGGTGTGGACTCATCATTACATCGTGGCAGACATCAGCATGGCTGTCTAGATCACCATTACTATCCTTACCATAACAATCATGATCTGCATTTACAAAGTAATTTAGATTATACAAAAATCCCATCACTGGATTGTCAAAACAACTCTTGAGATAGGAAGGGCAGATAGAATCAGCAGCCCCATTTTTTGGAAGAAGAGACTGAAAGTCACAGAAGGAAATGGATTAGGTTACGTTGCTAGTAGGGAGCAGAACTGAGATTGAAGCTCAGGTCCTCTGACTCCAGACACAGTTTGGTTTGATTGTTGTAGCCATCATCATCCTCTTCTTCATCATCACCATCATCATCACCATCATCATCATCCTCTTCTTCATCATCACCATCATCATCACCACCACCATCATCATCATCACCACCACCATCATTTATGTAGTATAGTACTTTAAGGTTTTATAAAGCACTGTACATGTGTTATCTTTGTTCCTTATGACAACCCTGTGAGGTAGGGACTATTATCGTGCTCAGTTTTAAAGATGAGGAGATCAAGGCTGAGAAAGGTTAAGTGACTTGCCCAGAAACGTACAACCAGCAAGGGTGAGACATAATTTAAACTTGGGTCTTTCTGACTCCAAGTCCAAAGCTCTGTGCCATCTGGTTTCCTAGTTAAGTGGATATATCATTGGACTTATAGTCAGAAAGAACCATATTCAAATCCTGCCTCAGATACTACCTGTGTGACCTTGGGCAAGTTATTTAACCTCTCTGCCTCAAGACTGTGAAAATTGGGATAATAAAAGCACCTGCCTCTCAGGTTTATTGTGAGGATAAATGAGATAATATGTGTAAAGTGCTTAGCATAGTGCCTGACACATAGTAGGTGCTTAAAAAATTCTTATTTCATTCTTTCCTCCCTCCCTCCTTTTTTCCCTTCCTCCCTTCCTTCTTTCCCTCCCTCCCTTCACTTCCTTCCTCCCTTCTTTCTTTTCTTCCTTCTCCCCTCCCCTTCCTTCCCTCCCTTCCCCTCTCCTTCTCTCCCCTTCCTCTCCTCCCCTTCCTTCCCTCCCCTCCACTCTCCTCCCCTCCTCTTCTCCCCTTCCCTCCTCCTCCTTTTCCCTTCCCTTCCATCTTCAATGTTTCCTCTACACCACTCTCGTACATCACCACCATTAGCCTCACCATCATACTTGGCATCCAGTAAATGCCCTCTCAGTGCTGGATACTGTACAAAGTTGCATGAGCAGCCACACTCCTTGCTCTCAGGGAGAATGCCCAGCCAGAACCAAAGCGTGTGAAGGTGAACCAAGATTTGAAATTGTAGCTCCAAGGGTTTCCCAGGGCTCAGGGCCAAGTTGGCCAGGGGACCTTCAGACACAGGGGTCTAGTCTGGTCCTGGTCCCGGAGCACAAGAGTACTGATGCTGGGACTCTGGTGGGAATGAGGAAAGAAGCTGGACAACAGGTAGCCCTACTTCTGTCAAGATCCAGAGCCGGGCCTCGAGGGGCCTGAAGGGAGGATGTGGCGGGTAGTCACAGTCAGGCATTTTTCAGAACCAGAAGACAGCTTGAGGAGGGAGGCTAGGTAGCACATTGCAGCCTCGTTCCTGGGTCTGTTGAGATCTGAAACTTGCATTTGAAGTTGTCACAAAAGTTTTCTAATGGAACCACAGAGATGGTAGGTAGGGCTTGTGTCATGGTGGAAGTGACATAATGACAGAGATGGCTAATATTTGGTGAAACATTTTCTACTTTTTCTATGCACTTTTATATCTGTCATGTCCCTCGGACCTCACAAATCCCCTTGGTGGGGAGGCAGGTGTCATAGTCCCCATTTAATGAGGAAGGAGAGGCTCAGAGAGCAAAAGAAACTGACCCAAGGTCACACAGAGAGGCAAGAGCAGACTTGTAGAATGTCTGAGCTGGAAAAGGCCTTGAAGGTCCTTGGCCTTTGGAATCCTAAGATGGCCAAGGACTCCACCACCGAAAGTCATCAGTTTTTAAAGCTTCTCTTTATCTTAAACAGAATCCCCTCCTCCCTCAGCCAATCAGTATGGTTAATATTTTCATAGGACCAAGAGCTAGAATAGGCCTAGAGAAGACAGGCCCAGAGAGATCATGGCTTATGCAAGGTCCCGCAGTGGTGCAACCTGGATTTGAACCAAGGACTCTTGGCTCCCTATCCAACGTTCTTTCCACCATACTGCCTCTCTTTTGCTGGGTGAGTGCCTAGAAGCCCAAGGATTGTTCTGTTCTGTAAGTATTAGCTAATACACAGAGAATCCTGAGCCTCTGCCAAACAGGGAGTATATGTCTCCTTCTTCCTCCCAAATCTCCACAATTGTGCCAGGACTCAGGCACCAGGGTGCCACTCTAAGGGCATATGGAGGTCATTTGACAGATGTTGGCTCAATAGTTTGCAGGGACTCTGTCCCCTCCCCTTCCAAGATTCCTAGAGAGCCTGGGCCTCAACAGGGCTCAATGAGGGTTGAGGGCTGCTGTAAATGAATTTAGATGGAGACCCAAATGGGGCTCCATGGAAAAAGTAGATGGACTGAAATTGGTTTGTTTCACTGGCTCTGGGCTCCATGCCTCTAAGTGACCCACATTAGTCTCACTCAAGTGACTCAGATAGACTCAGCAGAGAAGTTGGTAAAAGTCAATTGGGTTAATAATATGGGTTTTGAGACTAATTCAAAAACAGCATTTATTGAATATATCCCAGTGGTATTTCCTAATCGGTCAATAATGGACATTTCCAAAAAAGAAATTCCCCCAGTGGCAGTACTCTGGGGGATTGCATCAGGACTGGCATCTGTGCCTTAATCTCCACACCCATGCAAATAGAGCTCTTTCTCATTCTTAATATGCATATTTTTTGGTCCAGAAAGAACTGGAAAAGCCCAGCCCCAGCTGCAGTAACATGCATGGTTCCTCCCTGGCATCTTGGTGGGAATGGATTGTCTTTGGTTTTCAACAGACCAAATTAGTCTGCAGTCTAGGCTTCAGCTCCCTCAGGGGAATCAGAGGAGGGAAGAGGGAGTGTTTGGAACCTGAATGGAGGAGGGGGAAGTTATCTTGGGGCCTTGACTGTTCCACTGTCATAGGATCAGGAGTTGGAAGGAACCCAAAGCATTATCAGTCTCAGCCCACTCATTTTATAGAGGAAGGGTATTTTTGTATAGGTTGAATTAGCTGCTCTCTAACATCTCTTCCAACCTGCAAATTCTTTGGTTCTTATAACAACTCAAATTAGGGAATAGACTTGTCCAAGGTCAGACATATAGCAAGCGGTGGAGTCAGGTATGAACCTAGGTCCCCTGATGCCAATCTCAGCGCACTTTCTTCAATATTTCTCTGTAGTCTTGAGCAATTGATTGAATAAGACCTGTTCCCCCACCCTCCCCCCCCCACCAGAGCTTCTGCTGATAAACGAAGGAGAAGAAATTTCCTAGCCAACAACATTAATTCATTCAACAAACATCAATTGAACACATGCTAGATATAAGACTCTGGAATAGAGATACAAAAAGAAAATTGTAATGGTATCCTTGGGGACTCTACAGTCTAGGAAGTAGAGAGATGTGTAGACAAAGAATGCCAGTGGAAGGTAGAATGTGATAAGAGCCATGAGATTTCTTTTAAAAGTCAGAAGAGGGAAAGAGATTGTTTTTCACTAGGGACCTCGAGGGAAAACTTGTGGAGGTCAAGGTGGGACACTCATCACCTTTCATTATTATCACAATATCCTTCTGGATCATTTCTCTTCACATTCCCTTTCCTCTGTCCTACATGCCAACCAAAGCACAGGTCTGATCATGTCAACCCTCTGCCTCCCAAGAAACATCAATGGCTCCCTATTGCCTCTAGGTTGAAATTCAAATTTGTTTCTTTGGTTCACAAAGCCATTCATTACTGTTGAGGGCACCCCCTCCTCTCAGTCTCCCAGGCTAGCAATCTTGGTGTCATCTTCAACTCTCCTCTTCCAATGATGTCACATATCCAGTCTGTTGCCAAGTCTTGTCTTGCTGCCTTCAAAACACCTCTTCCTTCTCTGCACTCCCACAGCTGCCACCCTGGGACAGATCTTCAACAGCTCATGTCTGGACTATTGCAACAGCCTTCTCTGGCTGGTTTCCCAGTCTCCAGACTCTCCCTGCTCCAGTCTATTCTCTACTTATCTACCAAAGTGATTTCCCTAAAGTACAGGTATGACTCCTCTGCTAATCCAATAAATCCCAGTGGCTCCCTATTACCCCCAGGATAAGATATAAAATCCTCTGTTTAGCTTTTAAAGCCCTTCAGAACCTGGTCCCTTCCTACCTTTCCAGTCTTCTTACACCTTCTTGACATCAGGCTCTATGTCTTGTGACTTGGGGCCACATCCCTCATGCCTAGAATTCTGTCCCTCCTTACATCCTCCCCCTCTTCCTGGCTTCTCTGGCTCAAATCCCACCTTCCATAGGAAACCTGTCCTGATCTCCAGCCCCTCCCCTACATCCCTCTGACATTACTGGGAGATTATCTGCCATTAGCACAGTGCCTGGCAAATAGTAAGCATTGATACATGTCTGTTGCCTGTTCATCATTTACTCTTCATATATCTTGTATGTTCATAGTCATTGATGTGTTGTCTCTTCAATTAGAATGATATCTCTTTGAGAGCAAGGACCATGGTTTTTCCTCTTTGTAGCCCAGTGCCCAGTGCACATTTGTTGTTCAGTCACATCCTACTCTTTCTGACCTTATTTTTGGGGTTTTCTTGGCAAAGAGACTGGAGTGGTTTGCCATTTCCTTCTCTGGCTCATTGCACAGATGAGAAAACTTAGATTTGCCCAGGATCACACAGCTAGGAAGTGTCTGAGGCCAGATTTGAACTCGTGAAGATGAATCTTCCTGATTCCAAGCCCAATGCTCTATCCCCTACAGCACCACCTAGCGGCCCCAGCAGCTACTGTCTGCACAGCACAGAGAGGATATTTGCTTAATAAATGCTTGTTGATTGTCTTCACAATCCAACTCCAATGTCATATTTCTGGACTGATTTCCCTTTAGCCACTAGCCATTCCAGCCAAACTGACCTCCTTTCTGTTCTTCCTGTAAGGTACCTCATCTCTCACATCTCCCACCTTTCTACAAGCTGCCCCAATGCCTGCCATACTCTCCCTCCTCGCCTCCACTTCTTAGAAGCCTTAGCTCCCTTCTAGGCTCACCTCACAGGCCACCTCCTTCCTTAAGTATTGCTTCATCTCCCCAGCCATTAGTTCTGCTCACCCCAGAAATTATTTTTTACGTATTTTGCATCTATTTGTTGTTTTCCCACAGGAGAATGTAAGCTTCTTGAGGGCAAGCACTCTTTCACCCTTATCTTTGGATCCTCAATCCTAGTCAGGCACTGTGCACACAGTACACACTTAATAAATGCTTGCTGAATTGAAAAAATTTCATTTGAGGAGGTACCTTTTCCCAGATGGTGTTTGAACATGACTTTAGCAGAGGGGAAGTATTGGGCAGGATTTCAACAGGCAGTGATGAGGCATTCAAGAAAGAGGGAACAGTGTAAATAATGGAATGCAATAAGCATTTATGTAGTGCCTACTGTGTACTAGGCACTTTGCAAATATTACCTCATTTGATCCTCACAACACCTCCGGGAGATAGGTGCTACTATTATCCCGATTTTACAGTTGAGGAAACTGAGGCAAACAGAGTGATTTGCCTAGGGTCACCAGGAAAGTAAGAGTCTGAGGCTGGATTTGAACACTGGTCTTCCTGAGTCCAGACCCAGTACTCTGTCCGCTGGACCACCAGCTGCCTCAAGGCATAGAGATGCAAGAGGAACCACAGAATTTGCCAGGTCCAGAAGGGAATTTTGGAAAAACCTGCTATGGAGGGTAATGGGACCCCCATGGAGGCCTCCCTCCTTTAGCTGAGAGGGGAACCACCATTTTATCACCTTTTTCTGCCTGGGATATTTATATTTGTTCTCTGAGCTCTACCTTCAACCTGAGCCAAGCTTGGGACAGATTTATGTGAGGGACTGATTCACCACATATTAGATTGGGCTCATGAGATCTGTCAAAATGACAAGAGTTCAGGCCTAATCCTGGCTCTTTCACTAAGTTATTTATGGGAGACCAAACAGCTCCCTCTGGGCATCGGCCTCTTCAGTGGAAGGACCTTCATTGCTCTACATTGGGGATCCCGACCTGTTAGAGGAGGAGGACCTCTTTGTAATGTGTCTAGGGTGAGAAAGGGACCTCACTCTTCATGTGGCAGGTGAAGAAACCGAGACTGAAAAGGCTAAGCGATTTGTCAGAGATCACACAGTGAGAACAGCAGTCCTGGGATTTGAACCTGGATTGTGACTCAAAATCCCCTCTCAAGCGGTTCCAGCACACTGACTTCCCTCGGGCTGAGCTCTACCGGGCTTTAACAATCAATGGGGCCGTGATCTTCCTTCTGCAAGGGGAAGGAAGGTCCCCCCCCACCCGAGGGCCCCAGCCAGGCTTCATCTCCATCCCATCTCTACTCTTGGATTTGCCTCTCTTCTTCACCAACCATCGAGTTATCCCCACAGGTGCCCTCTGAGGGCTTTTAATCCCTATTAGAATGTAAGCTCCTGGAGGGCAGGGACTGGCCTGATTCCTTGTATGTGTATCCTTAGTGCTTAGCACCGTGCCCGCTATGTATAAGTCATTAATATACTTGCTCTTTCTCCCTCTCTCTCCTTTCTCTCTTTAATCTCTCCTCCTCCCTTTCTTTTCTTTTTCTTCTTTCTGCCTCTCTTCCTCCCTCTCTTTTGTCTCTTCTTTCTTTCTCCCTCTTCCTTTCTTTCTCCCTCCCTCTCTCTCCCTTCCTCCTTCACTCCTCCATCCTCTTTCTGTGTCTCTCTGTCTGTTTCTATCTCTCTGTCTCTGTAACTCTGTCTTTCTTCTCTCCCTCCCTTATTTCCTTATTCCCCCGGCCTAATCTCTCTCTCTCTCTCTCTCTCTCTCTCTCTCTCTCTCTCTCTCTCTCTCTCTCTCTCTCCCCCCCCCCTCTGTGTATGTGTGTGTGTGTGTGTCCCTGTGTCTCCGTCTCTTTCTGTCTCTCTCCCTCCCCTCTCTCTTCCTTCTTCATACTCTCTCTGTGTGTCTCTGTCTCTCTGTCTCTGTCTCTCTTCCCTCACTTCCCTATTCCTCCCTCTGTCACTATCTCTGTTTCTCTCTGTGTGTCTGTCTCTGACTGTCTCTCTGTCTTTCTGTCTCTTTGTGTCTCTGTCTTTCTCCGCCTCTGTCTCCCTCTTTCTCTATCTCTTTGTCTCTATCTCTCTCTGTCCCTCTGTCTGTCTTTGTCTCTGTCTCTGTCTCTATCTCTGTCTGTCTCTCTCTCTGTCTCTCTATCTGTCTCCGTCTCTCTCTGTCTCTCTCCCTTCCCCACCCCATCTATTAAGTGAGAATAATCAGACTTTCCCAGAGCTGAGGATCAGATGAGAGGAGGGATGGGAAGTGTTGTGTAAGCTGTAACCATGTTACTGCAGCCGTGGAAGGGGGCACTGTTATTGTTTTGACAGGACTGTTGCGTCTTCTTTGGATGACCTGAGATGAGCTGCTTTTCAGAGAGCCGGGTTCCTGAGCTGTCAAAGCTCTTGAGGACAGACAGCTCCTGCCCCTCCACCAGCCCGGTCCTCATCCTGAAGCCTGGACCCTGTGCTCTACCACTTGGCATCCTGACTGCCAAGGCTGGAGCTCTAAATATAGGTGCCACCTTGTATAGGAAACAGATGGAAGGCAGGAGCCCCGCTGCGCCCGTCAGCAGCCCCGACACAGCTGGCCCTGGGCTGACAGCTCGATGTTGCTAACACTCAGCAGCAACAGTAGTTTGGGCTGACAATGGGTTGGGGGTGGGGGAAGGTAGCTCAGAGGGTTACTTGGAGCCCCCGTTAGGAAGAGCCCCTAGAGGATGGGCCAGGGGCAAAGAACAGAGAGGATCAGAGGGTCTGGAATCCAGAAGAATCAGAAGAGGGCATGAAGACAAAAGGGTAGAGGGGCACCTTATCTTCAGGTGACAAGATGGTGTCTACCAAGGGAGCAGAGGCCCTGGGCCCAGCAGGGGATGACAGCTCACCAGCAGGTGACAGATGGCCCAAGATGGCCCTGTTTTCCCTTCTATTGTTTCTTTTTGGGGCTGGGAGGTGGGGAAGGGAATCCCAGGAGAGGTTATGATCTACTAGGTTGATACAAACTTCTCCAGCTAGTAACCTTGATAATGTCAGACATTTTCTATCTCAGTGAGGCAGCTAATTAGGGGGTGCAGTGGATGGAGTGCAGACTGGGGGCTGGGAAGACCTGAGTTCAAATCCAGCCTCAGATACTTACTGGCTATGTGACCCTGGGCTAGTTTTTTAACCTGTGTGCCTCAGTTTCCTTAACTGTAAAATGGAGATTAATAATAGCATCTACCTCCCAGGGTTATTGTGAAGATAAAAGAGCTAATATTTATAAAGAACCTGGCACATAGTAGGGGCTATATAAAGCTTATTCCCTTCCCCCAGTGAAGTACAAGGAGCCAAGCCAAAACCGGGATGGGTCAGCCAGGTCATCCTAAGGACACCAATATCTTCTGGGGGAGCACGGTTCCTGTAGTAGTCCTCTGGCCCTGTGGCCTTACCAGAATTCCCCCAGTCTAATCATCACGACCCACCCCCTCCCAGTCCCTGCCTTATCTACCCACTATGCCCCCTACCCACTGCTACCTCCTTCCAGGGTTTGGGAAGGACAAGGGGTCAGGGGCAGTCCTCCGTGTTTCAGGGATGAAGGGCAGGCTCTCAGACAGTACCTGACTAGGGCCTCATCTAACCACTGCCAGCTTTGGGGACCCATTTCATAGGATGAAAAGATTCATTGCAGCACTTTTTTGCAAAAAACGGGGTGAGGAAGTGAGTGATTTTTGCCAGGAGGAGTGGCTGGACAAATATGGAATATTACTGTGCCCTAAGGAGGGATGAACATAAGAAATTTAGAGAAACATAGAAAGAGCTATATGAACTGATTCAGAGCAAAGAAAGCAAAACTGGGAGAATAATATGTACAATAGCTGGGACAATGTAAATGAAAAGAAGGTGAAGACAGAGCCAAATCCTGAATAATTTAAATTTTTTTTTGCTTTTAAATATATCTTGTTAAATATACATGCATTTTAAAGATATATATTATACATCTTTGCTTTTATACATCTTTGCTTTTATATATCTTTTAAAAGCAAAATGTACGTCTTGCTTCTCAGTATATCTTGTTTTTATATCACCTAGATTTCTCCCTGTATCTCTCACTTCCCCCTACTAGAGAGCCACCTCTTTTAACAAAGACATTTAAAAAAAAAACAGAAAGAAAATAAGAAAAGAAAATGAATTCATGAAAATGGGTAAATACTTTTTAAAAAATCTGACTTTCTGTGCAATGTTTTACACCCAAGGACCTCAACCTCTGCCAAAGGATGGGTATGGGGGAAGAAGGGGAGGAAAGGGGGCTGGCATCTTCTCACAGCTCTTCTTTGGGCCTGAATTTGTTCTTTCTACTTCCACAACATTACCCTTTCCATGCCATTACTGTGGTCATGCCCACTGCTTCTCTGGCTGGGCTTACTTCGCTTTGTCCAAGCGGATGTTGGTCTTTCCAGGCTTTTCCATAGTCATCATGTTCATGGTTTCTCACAGCACAGTGAGAGTACTTTACATTCATGCCCCTGAGGTGTTCAGCCATTCCCCGCTCCATGAGCTTTCTCTATGGTTTCTAGATCTTGGCTGCTTCAAAAAGTTTTGTGGTTCAGTTGTTTCAGACTCTTCGCTACCCCTTTTGGGGTTTTCTTGGAAGAGATACTGAAGTGGTTTGCCATTGCCTTCTCCAGCTCATTTTACAGTGGAGGAAACTGAGTCAAAGTGACTTTCCCAGGCTCACACAGCCTGACTCCCAGGCATGGTGCTTGATCTACTGTGCAACTGGCTGCCCCACTCCAAAAAAGTACTACTGAGTAAATTGTAATAATGATCAGTCTTGGCCCTAGAGAAGTCAAGTCAACAAACATTTATTAAATGCCTACTGTGTGCCAGATACTGTGCTAATCACTTCACAAATATTATCTTTCTTTATCTTCACAACAACCCTGGGAGGTAGGTACTATTTATTCCTATTTATTCCTGGGGCAAATAGAGGTTGAGTGGGTTGTTCAGAGTCATACAGCTAGTCAGTATCTGGCACTAATTTTTAATTCGGATCCTCCTGATTCCAAGCCCGTTGCTGCTGCTGGAGGCTCCAGTGTGGAATGCTGCATACACCGTCCGATACGTTCATTAGGTAGGTTGATTTTGCATAACTGGTTTTCTTTGTTACAGGGAAGGGCACATTAGGTTGAAGTTGGAAGGAGGTACATTGAGAAATGGTTATGTGATGGAAAAACAAAAGAAATCAATAACCCGTATTAAAATGAAATGAAGGGGCTGGCCCGAATGGTCTCAAGGGTCTCTTCCAACTCTAAATTCTATGATGCTATGAACTCCAAGAAAATAATATATGTAAGTGTCTAAAGATTGGCCTGAGCTAGTTCTACCTGGGGTAGCTAAGTGGTGCAGACAATAGAGTGCAGGGCCTAGATTCAGGAAGCCCTGAGTTCAAATGTGGTCTCAGATACTAGCTATGTGACCCTAGGCAAGTCACTTAACACTATTTGCCTCAGTTTCCTCTTCTATAAAATGAGCTGGAGAAGGAAATGGCAAATCACTCCAGTATCTTTGCCAATAAAACCCCAAATGGGGTCACAAAGAGTCAGACATGACTGAAAAATGAAACATTATCATCACGTCAATTCTGTCTAGCTAGGCTATTTGGGGGCTGATTCTCTACCCAAGTGACTTTGAGGCACACAAACCCATCTTGATCCCAGCCAAATATTAGGCAAGTAAATCTTTCTCTGAATAATCACAGTTCTGAGGAAACATAAAAGCTATCTATTTGTCTATTTATTTATCTATTTATCCATTCATCCACTTATTTGTTCATCTGTTTATTTGTCTGTCTATAGTTGTCTTTATTAATCATGTTCCTTCTCTTCCTCCTCCTCATCCTTCTTCTTCTTCTTCTTCTTCTTCTTCTTCCTCTTCTTCTTCTTTGTCTCTCTCTGTCTCTGTCTGTCTCTGTCTGTCTCTCTCTCTCTCTCTCTCTCTCTCTCTCTCTCTCTCTCCTCTCTCCTCTACTTGCCTTGTGGATCATCTATGTTATGGGTATGTATCTTTGATTTATAAACTATTCATGAAAGTAAATGAGACGTCTGTTTCTTGAACAAACTCCCACATGCCGGGCATGGTTCTAGGTACCAGGAGGAATACACCTGTCTCTAATGAACACAGACACAGCCCCTGTCTCCGAGATGTGATACTGCCACCGATGCCATAGCAGATAGATTGCAGCCAAGGTTTTTTTTATCTACTCTCATAAAAAAGTATTTACTTCTGACTTTTAGGACTAGTCAGTCAAAAAGCATTTATTAAGTACTTACTATTCACTGGATACCATGCTAAGCCCTGTAGGTACAAAGAAAGTCACTGCCTACAAGGAGCTTATAATCTAAATGGGGAGACAATGGGCAAAAATAAACCTTATATTGTTGTTTAGTCATTTTTTCAATTGTGTTGGAGTCTCCATGACCCCATTTGGGGTATTCTTGGCTAAGATACTGGTGGCTTGCATTTCCTTCTCCAGCTCATTTTACAGATGACGAAACTGAGGCAGAGTGAAGTGACTTGCCCACGGTTACACAGCTAATAAGAGTCTAAAGCCACATTTGAACTCAGGTCTTCCTGATTCCAGGCTTGGTGCTCTATCCTCTGTGCCACCTAGCTACCCCCATATAGAGGGCAGATAGAAGGGAATCCAGAGAGAGTATTCAGGGTGGCTGAGAGGGCACCAGAGAAGAAGGACCAGCATAGACCTCTTGTAGGACTTGGAATTTGAGCTGAATCTTGAAGGAAGAAAGGGAAACCCTGAGATGGAGGTAAGGATTCTCTCCTGGAGACTTTTGGGGAGTCTGACCAAACTTGCTGCTGAAGCTCTTAGGAGGATATGACACAGCCTCGTCACCCCAGCCTGCTTCCCCTCTCACGTCCCACCCAATTCTCTTATCCCAGGATAAATGACAATGGTTATGTCTTGTAGACTAGTGCCTGTAGACTAGGATAATAGAAAAGAGACCTCCGAATTCACATTTTCCACTGCCTAAGTTATTGCAACAGCCTCTTGTAAGGGGTCTCCCTGCCTCCACTGTCTCCCCATTTCAGCCTTAGGCACAGATCTGACCACATTTCCTTAATACAGTCCTGTGCCTTCCTGTTGTCTCTAGATCAAAGGTACCTGCTTTGTGTAGCTTTAAAAGCCTCTCACAACCTTGTCCCGACCTATCTCTCCAGCCTCACCCGATATTCCTCTTCCTCCACACTCAGCAATCCAGCCAACTCAGCCTTCTCTCTGCTCCATCCCTACGATCCTGTCCCATATGCTTCTGCTGTCCAGCCTGCCTCTAACGCCTTCCTTCCTTCCCTCTGACCCAGAGTCCCTCGCTTCCTTTAAAATGCAGCTCAAGCATCATCTTCTGCCTGAAGCCTTCCTAATGGCCCCCCTGCTGGTGCCCTCCCCACCAAACGGTCTGGGATTTTACCACTTTCGTCTATTTGTATACAGTTGGTGCATATTTATAGTCTTGCTGGTTCCTCCCATTAGAACATAAGCTACTTGTGAGGAGGGGTTGTTTCATTCTTTGTGTTTGTCTTCAGCTCTTGGCCTAGGGCCTGGTGCATAATAAGTGGCTTATGAAATACTTTTTGCTGGATAGATAGGAAGATTGATTATCCCTCTTCCCACAAGACCAGCCAAACTGGTCTTGCTGAATGAGAAAGAAAGGAAGGAAACAAGCATTTGTTAAGCTCCTACTATGTGCTAAGTCATTACAAATATCTCACAGCATCCCCTCTACCCTCCTGGGAGGTAGGTGCTATTATTTAACTGAGGGAGACAAAGACACAGAGGATAAGTGACTTGCTCAAGAACACATGCCCAGGAAGTATCTGAGGCTGGATTTGAACTCAGATCTTCCTGACGCCAAGCCCAGCTCTCTATCCACATCTAGTTACCTCTATTTGTTGCTATTTGTCACATACGCTTCCTCCATCTCCAGCCTCCATTCCTTTGCACCGACTGACCCTGCCACCGGCCCTCCCCCTCCCCCCCGCCCCAGCCAGAAATGCCACCTCCTAAATTCCTTCATTTATTTCACAACTCTGCTCAGGTAACCTTCCACCTTCACCTAATTAATGTTGCTGATTGCTTAAGACAGCCAGACCCCTGGGCATCAGGAGGCCTGATCTCAGTCCCGGCTCAGCCACAAATTGTGTAATCTCGGGCAGATCACCTCTTTTCTCTGCTTGGATGATCTCTAAGGTTCCTTCCGGCTCGAGTCCTTTGAGCCTCATTATCACTTCGGCTCATCTCACCCCATCTTACCCCAAGTTCAGGATTGTATTTGACTCAATAATTGTGTTATATTGTTATGTTATGCCCTATCATCACATTCTATCACATCGTGTTATGTCATCTTACGTCATGTCATGTCCCACCATAACTGCATCATATTACACATTAGATCATATCACACTATATATCACATATCGCCTCCCATCGTGTTGTTTGTTGGTGTCACTGCTTGTCCTTCGTTCTCGAAGAGGACCATGGCGTCAGGAAGGTGATGTCATAACTTGCAAGTGACCTGGATTGAAGTGAGACAGGCTCTATCGCACTATGTCGCCATATATCATCTTATATCTTTCATCGTGTCATATATTACATTATGCTCTCTGAATTATATTGTCTCTGGCTAAGCAAGAAAACATAGCCTTTTACCAAGACATTCCTGCTCTTTACACCACCCAGGAGCATGGTTGTTTAAATCTGGTTATGTGCACACACACACACACACACACACACACACACACACACACACACTGGGTCTGGTTTGATTTTTCCCACAAAATCCAAATTAAATAAACATTTCCTGTTTGGTTTTCTTCAGAAACATGAATTCTTTCTTGCTGAGTTATCTAACCCTAAGGTGATGTAGGGGAATTGGGCACCTGGGATGGGGCTAATACTCCCCTCCCACAGGCAGGCAGGGCAAATTCCTGAGATGCTTGAGAGAGGGATCTCCGGACTGGGGGAACTCTGCGTTCTATCACCAGTGGGTGGGCTTAGAGGACGAGTGAAGGCTGATGTTAGTCTTATCTGAAGGGCACTCTTCCCCCGCCCCTTCGCCACACCCCAGGTCATTGAGATTGACTGACATAAGAAATTACCCATAGGATCATAGGATTATGGTCTGGAGGCAACCTTAGAATTCTTCTAGCCCAACATCCTCAGAGGGGATGAGACTTTCCCAAGGTCACACAGTTCATAAGTGTCAAACTTGAACCCAGATCTCCCGACACCAGGAACAAGACTCCCAACTATGATGAGGCCACTCTGGTCTGTGTAGCTAACGGTTTGTGGACACCCCAGAATTGCCAGGCACATCCAAGGGAAATGGGAAAATTTCAAATCTTCAAACCAAATTGATTTTAAGTCACGTTAGCATAAATAAATTTGCCCATCACATTCAGGCAGGTGATGGGTCCTGCTTTCCTGGAGGTCTTCAATCAAAGGTTGGGGAACCATTTAGAATTGCTGTACGGGGGGAATTCTCGCTTCAGGTACCATGTACTCCTGACCTTTCTCTTCCTCTCCAGACCAGTTCCTTTCTAGGGACCTGGAATTCTCATCTCCTGAATTTGGAATCTTCTCCCACTCAGCTAACTGGCTCCAAACTAGCTTGTTCTTTTTATATGTGGCCCAAGAACTATGACTAATTCATTCTGTATTCCAGCCAAACTAGCCTCCTAGCTCTTCCCCATCTTTTAATTCTGTCTTCCACCATATGCACTCCCTCCTAATCTCTGCCCTGTGAGGGAGGGCATGCTATGATCATCTTCCTTTTACAGATAAAGAAACTGAGGCTGAGAGAGAGGTTAAGTGATTTACCCAGGGTCATAGAGCTAGTAAGTGTCTAAGGCAGGATTCGAACTCAAGTCTTCCTGACTCCAAGTTGGTGACCAACCTCTGACCCTCAGTTTCATCATCTGTAAGTTGAGGGCATAACTAAATGATTCCAGGGATTCCTTCCAGTTCTGGATCTAGGAGCCTATGACTAGCTGGGGGTCACAAGCTCAGAAGTGTTGGGGGTGGGATTCACACCCAGGCCTCTCCTGACTCTAAGTCCCAAAGACTCTCATTTACTATGGGCCTGTCCCCGTGACTGAGCACACAGGAGCTAACATTCTTTCTGACCACAGAAGATGGCCCACAAGGCCTTCACCCAATCCCCTGCCAGTTCTAAACCTTACTAATTTAGGAGAGAAAGGTTGGCTTGGATAACAGGGAGCAGTGAGCTCTATGCTTCATAACCGATTCTCCAGAGGCGAAAAAAGTATTTGGAGGACACCTTTTCAAGCTTATCCTGCATTATTAATGTTTCTCTGTCACTTTCCCAAGTCTAGACAATCAACAGAACAATAAATCAGGTGCTGGTTTTTAGCACTTGCTGATGTCTGAGGTGTAAAGGCTCACACTGAAAATTTAACAACCAGCTCTCTGGAGCCAGTTCGAGCTGACTCCAGCAAACTCCTGCGGGATTTTATTTTGAGGGAAGGCAATCTGGGTGAAGTGATTTGCCCAGGGTCACACAGTTTGGAAAGTATCTGAGGTCAATTTTGAACTCAGGTCCTCCTGACTCCAGGGCTATTACTTTATCTACTGAGCCACCGAAGATGGGGTTTTATCTTGGATAAAGAATTTTATCAGCCCCTTGGATAGGATTTTAAAGGCATGTTTTACACTGTATATGCTGGGGCTATGAAAAAAACATTTGTAGCTGAGAAGGTAAACTGGGTCTGAGAGAGACCAGGCAGGAGGCCTGTAGAGGCTGCGAGAAGACTTATGGTGTATCTGTCCTCTTGTTCAGCTCAAAAACAGAGCAAGGATTTGTGATCACAGAGGCATCATGGGTCATGGGAACACCCCCTAGAATAAAAAGAGAAAGAAACCTGGGCTTAATCCCTCTGCTGACGGTCAGACTGCTTAAGCTGCCCATCTGGGGGGCCTCATCTTTCTCAGCCTCGGCTCCAAGATAGGGGATTGGACAGGGACCGGACCCCCAATGTCACTGGGGGAAGAAACTGTCAGTTGGAGCAATGTGGCCCCTCTGTCCAGGAGGACCGGTCCCTCTGGCATGAGGGCTGCTGAGATCTTCAGGGCTGCTTGTCCACCTTTGATTCCCCCGGCTACATCAGAAGATGTAGCATGTGAAGCAGCCGCACCCCAATAAGACATCTCAACGGACAGGCTGAGCCAGGTTGAAGGGAACCAACAGGCCTCAAACCCTTCGGTGAGTTAGGGGGATGTCTGCCCTAAGAATGTGAGGTTTCCTCAGTGGAACGGGCAGATGAGAACACTTTGTCCCAACAGCCATGAAGGCGGCTGCAGCAGTCTGTGGAGAGCTTAGAGCTTGGTCAGGCACTGAGGACACCAGGATGATCCACTGCATCCTGGGCCATCACCTGTCACCCTGACTTTTGTCTTGCCAGGACTTTGATGACTCAGGGAGAGAGAGTGAGGCTGATGACTTTGTTCGACCCTGCTTCACTTCAGTCCAATGCAGGTGCAAGTCAAGACAGCATCCTGTGATGTCAATGGCCGTCTTCGAAAGTGAAGGATGAACAACACAGTTCTCTAGGAGTCTAAAGAACTGAGAGTATGTGTCAGAGGTGAGACTTGAACCCAGATCTTCCTGGCTCCAAGGCTGTCCTCTTCTGTAAAATGGGAATTCAAGAGAGCTACACCCCCAGTCCCCCAGAATTGCTGTGAGGTGCTAATGAGATAACATATAAAACACCCCTCCAGTCTTCAAGTGTTAGGATAATGTCAGTTGTTGTTAATAGACCATCAGAGCTGGAGGAACCTTTGGAAGCCAACCAACAAGCACTTATTAGGCACCTGTTGTGTGCCAGGCATTATTTTACCAGATGCAAGGGATACAAAGATCAAATGAAACCATTCTTGCCCTCAAGGAGCTCCTATTCTGTAGGGAGGCAGCATGGTCTGGGTTCAAATCTTACCTCTGATGCTTATTACTTGCAAGAGGGAGGGGAGAACAGGCATTTATTAGATGCTTTACAAATATTATCTCATTGGGTCTTTACTCAACCCTGTGAGGTGGGGACTGTTGTGATCCCCATTTTACAGGTGAGGAAACTGAGGTAGACAGGTTAAATGACTTGTACAGCTAGTAAGTGTCAGAGGCTGAAGTTGACCTCAGGTCTTCCAACTCTGTGCACTGTGGCGCCACCTAGCTGCCTAGGTATGATTTTGGGCAAATCACTTCCCCTTGCCAGATTTCTGGCCCAGAGACCCCTTGCAGCTCAAGATCTATGATTCTGATTCTGTTTTTACCCATTAGTATATACAAAGTAATGAAGGTGGGGAGGCTGGGAGCTTGGGGAATCAGAAAGGGCCTCCTGGAAGAGGTGACATCTGTGCTGAGCTTTGAAGGAAATTACGGATTCTGAGGAAGGAGGGCAGTTCAGGCATGGGACACTGCCTGGCCAAAGGCATGCAGTAGGGAGATGAATGTCCCATGTGAGGAGAGTCCAGAAGGCCATTTTGTGTGGAGTCAGTGAAGAGGAATCACGTATAATAATCCTAGCAAAGTTGGTTGGAGCCAGGTCAGTCTTTAAACGCCCAACACACAACTATGTTCCTTCTCAAACTGGCTTACTTTCAAGCTCAGTATGTCATCTCCAGCCTCCAAGCATTTGCACAGACTGTTCCCTATTACTGGAATGTATCTCCCCCTCCATACCATAGAAATCTTGGATTCTTCCCAACCTCACCTCACATGCTGTCTCCTACAGGAAGTCTTTCCTGGTCATCCCCTTAATTGTTAGTCTCCTCATAAAAAAGAGAAAAGGACACATGTGTACAAAAATATTTATAGCAGCTCCTTTTGTGGCAGCAAAGAATTGGAAATCAAGGGGATGACCATCAATTTGGGGAATGGCTGAACAAGTTGTGGCATATGAATGTAATGGAATACTATTGTGCTGTAAGAAATGATGAGCAGGCAGACTTTAGAAAAACCTGGCAAGACTTACATGAACTGATGCTGAGTGAGGGGAGCAGAACCAGGAGAACAATGTACACAGTAACAGCCACGTTGTATGATGACTGACTTTGACAGACTTGGCTCTTCTGAGCAAAGCAATAATCTGGGACTCATGATGGAAATGCTCTCCACATCCAGAGACAGAACTATGGAGTCTGAATACAGGTCAAAGCAGACTATTTGCTCTTTTTTGTGGTTGCTGTTTTCTGTTTTTTCTTTCTCCTGGTTTTTCCCTTTTTTCTGATTCCTCTTTCACAACATGACTCATGCGGAAATATGTTTAATATGATCATACATATATAACCCATATCGGATTGCATACCATCTTGGGAAGGGAGGAATGGAGGGAGAGGGGGACATTTAGAACTTAAAATCTAATAAAAGAGAATGTTGAAAACTAAATATGAATTAATTAATTAAAATAAATAAAAGCTTACAAATGTGTAATCTAAAAAAATTGTTAGTCTCCTCTCTCTTCTCAATGATCACAAATATACTTTTATGTTTACAGAGATTCTAAGTTCCCTGAGAACTCAAAGGGCTTTCATGTTATCTTTGCAGCCCAAGCACCTGGTGCCAGGGCCTATAAATGCTCATTGGATTGAGTTGAATTAAGTTGTATGACTTTAAACAAATCACCTGCGTCTCTGGTCTTCTGTTCTCTCTTCTGTCCAATGAGAAGATTGAGTTAGATGGACTTAAGGATTCCTTCAGACTGTAAGTCCTTCATCTTCAATAATAGTAATGTTGTTGGTCAGTTGTATCCGAATCTTCATGACCCCATTTGGGGTTTTCTTGGTGGAGATACTGGAGTGGTTTGCCGTTTCCTTCTCCAGCTCATTTTACAGATGGGTGAATTGAGGTAAACGTGGTTAAAGTGACTTGCCCAGGGTCACCCAGCTAGTATCTGAGACCAGATTTGAACTCAGGTTTTCCCGACTCCAGGCCTGGCACTCTAGCCACTGTGCCACTATCTGCCCTAACAACAATAATAGATAACATTAATAATGCCTAACATTCATACAGTGCCTACTAGGTTCCACTTTACAAATACCTCATTTGACCCTCACAGCAACCCCAGGAAGATAGGGGCTGTTATCAACCCCATTTTTCATTTGTGGAAACTGAGTCAAACAGGTGAAGTGACTTGTCCAGGGTCACACAGGTAGAAAGTACCTGAGGAAGGATTTGAACTTAGGTGTTCTTGAGTCCTATGTGAGTGTCTCTGCACAAGGTGGCATGTGTAATGGAGAATGGATGAGGGTTGGTATGCCTGCACAGCCAGTGAGTGTGAGGGGATGTTTGAAGGTTAAATGGTCTACATTTGCCAATGCGGTAATTACGAAGAGAATGGCATTTTGAAGTTTGGATAAAGCTTTAATTGAAGTCCTGGCTGCCACTAATTATGTTAAAAGGGGAGTGCAATGGGCTTTTTATTAGTTAATGAGGATTTTTCATTTTGAGGCCTAATGGTTGTTAAATTAAAATGGTTTGTTTTCCCCCTGGTGGGGAGCCTACCAGAAGCAGCCAGTCACCTGGGCTGGGAGAATCATTGCCTGGTAAGGCTAGTTTGGAGGGGAAGGCTGGGAAGTGGGGGAGAGGGCCAGGTCCCCAGGCCCAGAGACCCATTGATGAGCAAAGAGAATGGCCCAGATGAAGACTTCAGAGGGACCTCACTCTCGACGCATGCTTTCCCTGACAAACAGGCAGTACAGTTTAGTGAAGAGAGCATTGAATTTAGAGTATGAAAATGGGGGGTTCAAATCCTGCCCCTGCCGCCACTTAGGTGGGGGTGGACTTGGGGAAAATCCTTTGAGCTGTCCTGACTCCAGGTCTTTCTTTGTGAAATAATTGTCTGATCTCTAAGGAGGGACTTTTGGCTCTAATAATCAGTACAATTAGGTTCTTTCCTATGTCTGGAGTCCAGACTCTAGACTGCAGGAGTGGGGAACCTATGGCCTCGAGGCCACATGTGGCCCTCCAGGTCCTTAAGTGCGGCCCTTTGACTGAATCCAAATTTTTCTTCATTGACTGCTCTATTCAAAGTCAAAATGAGAATTCTGATGCCTGGGGCAAAGTTGGTGGGGGTGCTGTTTCAGAGAACCCTCATTTACAGGGATCAGGCCTGAAACTGTTTCCCCCTCTTCCCAGGAGGTTGGGCAGGGGGAAGGGGAGATGGAGATAACAAATCATCCCATGGGGTTTAGTTGCAACGGACAGCTCCCTAGAGGAGGTAGGAGACAGCAAGCCACTTGGGGGTGGGGGTGGCAGTGGGAGCAGTGGAGTAGGAGAGAGGAGGGACCCTTTTGGTGTAGCTGTGCCAGGGCAGCCTCCTAGAGGAGACAAAGGTTGTGTGGTTGTATATGGTTTGTCCTTCCTTCTGGAAGAGGACCATGACAGCAGGAAGATGATGCCATGACTTGCAAATGAATTGGATTTAAGTGAGGGAGCACTGTGCAAAGACACCAGCCTCACTAGAGGAGACAAAGGTCCATGACCACGACTTCCCTGTTCAATGAGCCATCTGAGGAAGGAGGGTAGGATACGGTGGGATGGAAGGAGCCCCTCATAACAGAAGGCAGACTCTAGGGGAGGAATGGGATCTTGTTTGTGGTGACTTGAGGTAGAGCGTCTACAAAAGACAGAAGGTATTGGGACAAAGACATGATGCCATCATGCCCCACCTCCAAGTTGGCACCCTACAATAGAGCTTTGATCACCCTGCCCTAATTATAACTTTAGTTTTGTGGAATTGAAATCTGCCTCCCTGTGTTTTTCGCCCCTCCTGCCTTAAGCAAAGTTAATTGAATCCTTCTTCTTCATGACAAGAGAATGAGTTGAATTGTGTTACCAGCTGGACCACGAGAAGACCTTTTCTTAATGATAAGTATTCCAACAGAGGCTGTATCTGAGGAACTGACAATCTTCATATTTAATCTTATCTTTATGGATGTTCTTTGCTCTTATATCACTTTCATTTAAAAAAAAAATCCTTCTTCCTCCTCCCCCATCCAGTGTGCCATCCCTTGTAATAAAAAAACAAAAAAGAAAGGGGAGGGAAACAGGAACTGGTAAGTTCAACGAGGAAGAGAAACGATGCAAATTAGGGATGCACTGGGAGGGGGAGAGGAGAATCGGCGATTTTTATACTGGGGGAGATTAGAAGAGGATGGTCAATTTGGAGCTGGAAGGGGCCTTAGAGGTCATCTAGACCAGCCCACTCATTTTCCAGATGAGGAACCCCATGCCCAAAGAGGCCAAGCCAATCAGTCCTAATTGGTAGAAATGGCAGGTCTGGGATACAAATACAGATCATCGGACTCACAAACCAGGGCTTTTTCTTTTCCAGCCAGATGGCTGCCTCTCAACCTATCCTTCTATTTTGTCAAGAGTGTTATTAAGTTCACCATCAAAAATTATTTTTAAAAATAGCAGGTCCCTTCCAGCTCTGAGGTTCTATGATGTTTCCTTTTGCTTGGCTTTTTCAGACATTTGTCATGTTCTCTGTGGATTCTCAGAAATGAAGTCCTTGTGGGTTTACAGGAACATGTTTGGATCCATGGCAAAGATGATGCAAAGAAGAGAAGAAAGAGTGGGAAGAGTGTAGGGTAGCCAACCCCCTGCTGGAAGAGCTGCAGGAGACTCCCCATCACCTCCACAATCCTTTGGCATGTAAAGCTCTTGGTGTCCTGGCCCTGGGCTTCCCAGCCTTTGCTCACCTCCACCAACTCCATGATCTCTCCACTCTTCTTGGAGTTCCTCAAACACGATGCCTAGAAGGCTCTGCCCCCCTTAACTCCCCTGCATTGGCTTCTTCCAGACTCAGATTAAATCTCCCCTCTCCTGGTGTCTCCCCACTCCTCACCAGACCCCGATTGCTAATGCCATCTACCCTCAGATTGTTTTCCATGGACTCTGTATACATTTTATACATATGTAGTTATTTATATGTAATCTCTCCATTAGAATATAAACTGATGAAGGGCAAGGACTCCTTTTGCCTTTCTTCATTTCCTCCCGTTCTTAGCATAGGCTTGGCGTATAGCAACCACTTACTAAATGCTCGCTGACAAACTATTTGACTGACCTCCAAGGAAAATTGAGTGGGACAAACTGTGGCTTTGAAACACCTATAGGTCCCTTTCTAGCAACGGTTCTTCCTGACTTCCTGCTGACATCCCTGACTTTAAATCTCTGGCCCAAACTTCATTTCCACCACCCACTTTCCCTTTGGACTTGGTGAAATCAATCTTTCTCTCTCCTCAAACTTCTTAATAACAGTATACTCGACTCTCTCCTTTGCCAAGGACTCCAGGATTTACTGAGTCTCATACTTACCTCATTGTAATTATTAATATGGATGACAACACTAATCATAACGATGGACATATTAGACTGTAAGCTCCTTGAGGGCAAGGGCCATCTTTGGCCTCTTTTTATATCCCCGGTGCTCAGACACGTGCCTGGCACAGAGTAGGCATTTGATAAATGTTTATTGATTGGCTGACACAGCATACTACATACAGGGTGTCCCAAAGGTCTTACTGCACTTCTAAGCTTTAATTATGTTTCATTTGATCCTTACAACAACTAGGTGAGGGAAGTTCTACAGCTGGTATTTTCATTCCCATTTTACTGCTGAAGAAACTAAGGCTGAGGGGAGAGACAGCACGGTATGGAGAGTTGGGCACTAGATTTGAGGTCAGGAAGACTTGATTTCAAATCCCTTCTCAGCATCTTCCCAGCTGTTTGATCCTGGGCAAGTCAATGCTCCATGATTCAGATCTGTCAATTGCAAAATGAGGAGGTGGGAATTGATGACCTTTTTAAGGTCCCTTCCCACTCTAATGTCCTATGACTTAACCGGGGCAACAGGTGTTCTATCTGAGGTCAAATATGAATCCAACTCTTTATGGCTCCAGGCCCAGAGGTCCATTCACTACACTGCCTAGGTGCATGTTTCTTACTGCCTCCCTATCCTCCAAACAGACTGTAAGAGAAGCAGCCTGGTATTGGATAGCCCTGGATCTGGAGTCAGGAAGACCTGAGTTCAAATCCAGACTCATACATGTATTAACTGTGTGACCCTGGACAAGTCTGCCTCAGTTTCCCCATCTGTAAAAAGGGGATAATAATAGCACCTACCTCCCAAGGTTGTTGTAAGGATAAAAGGAGATAATATTTGTAAAGAGCTTTGCAAACCTCAGATATAAGACTTGCACCCTTGTTGTTCATTCCTATCCAACTCTTTGTGACCCCACTGGGGGTTTTCTTGACAGAGGTACTGGAGCGATTTGCCATTTCCTTCTCCAGTTCATTTAACAGAGGAGGAAATTGGGGTAATCAGGGTTAAGCACAGGGCATGCAGCTAGTTTCTGAGGCTGCAATTGAACTCAGGTCTTCTTGATGGCAGGCCCAGCACTTTGTGCACTATGGTGCCACCTAAATGCCCCACATCAACTCTAGCTATTACCATCTAGATATTATCTGGGCTCCAGTCACAGCTCCATTACTTAAAAGCTGTGTAACCTTGAACAAGTTAATTTCCCTGAGCCTCAGTTTCCTGCTCTGTAAAATGGAGATATCTAGTAATTTAGTAAACCTCTGGATGTTGGAGAAACAAGAGCTGCTAGTCTTTAAGGGCAAGGGCTATGGCATTTTGCATCTTTGTGTCCCCAGTGTTGTGCATACAGTAGGTGCTCAATAAATTTTTGTTGAATTTGGTGTCTGGGAGAACCGAGGGTGTGCTGGAGCCATCTCTAATCACCTTGGAGAGCCGCTAGTTAAATTTTCAGTGTGAGTTTTTACGCCTCAGAAACGCAATCAATTGTTACAAATCAGGGCTTCATTTATGGATTTGTTGATTATCTAGACTAAAGAAAGTGTTGATAATACAGATTAAATTTTAAAGTGTGTGCACGCTACACCCCCTCCTCCTGGTTGTTAAACATTTACCAGCACACCTCTGGGGGTGTTGGCACATAGTAGGTGCTTAACACACACTCGATTGATTTAACAGCTTCTTAGAGCTCGACCTCATTTCCCAGGCTTTTCCCTGAACTGGGCTGATTTTCCAAATCACCAGCCGCAGTCAGCTCTTTCCATCTCTGGGGACTAGGGGGTAGGTCAAAGATTCAACACCACCAATCAAAAGGGCCCTGATTTACATACATCTCCCTTTTAAAAGTAACATCCCAGTACATTCCACTTCCTTACAATCCCACCTTTACTTTCTCCCTCCCTCTTCCTCCTCTCCTATCTATGTAATGCAATCCCTGGTTATCTCATCATAGTTACAAAGACAAAGGTTAAAAAAATACATTTAGAGCCCTTGCCCCTTTCAATTTCCCCGGTCTGGGCTTTTTAGAATTATCAAAATTAAGACGATTTCCTCTTTCCTCTCCTGTGCCTGATATTATTAAAGAATGTTCTTCTATTGCCTTTTGTTTCCGGAACATAACATCCCCTCCATTAGTTTGGTTCTTCCTGATTCTCCCCACCCCACCCCCAAACTGGAGATATTCTCGGTCTTCCTTCTTCACTACCTGATCAGATTGGAGTCCCTTTCGTTTGACCTTGCCAACTCGGAAAGTCTGGGGGCTGACTGGGTGATCTGCCACTTGTTGGCTAAATGACCTTGGACCAAACGCTCCTCCTCCCTCAGATGGGGTGGGGGAAAGGGGGGGGGGGAGGTAGACAATCCCTCCGGCCCTCAGCAGCTCTAAATCCCGGAGTCTTAAGATCTCTGAGGCGCCTTCCAGCTCTAAAGTTCTGAAATTCAAAGGAGGGAAGAAAGGGATGGGGAGGAGAGAGAAGCCAAAAGAGAGAGAGGGACGGGGCGGAGAGAGAGAGGGGAGGAGGAAGGAGAAGCGAAGAGGAGCTAGATGCCCGGGGCCAGCCATTCAGACCCCTCACGGTCTCCTCCCATCCTATTCATCACCCTCTCCAGCCTCCCCTTTTCTTCCAGCCTCCCCTACCCTCCCGTCCCAGACTGGGGGGTGGGGGGCAGTGTAAGTGATCAATAGTCATGCCTTGTTGCAAAGAAAATATTCACTGAAAGACATTAAAATGAAGTAAATAAAAGAGATAAAAATGGAAATATCAAGCCAGCAACTTCTTCTCTTCTGATTAGAAAGGCAGCGAGGGGCAGCGGCAGGCGGGGGAGCGGGCGCCGTCCCGGGAAGAGCCAGCTGCAGCAGCCGCCTGGGCCAGATAACGGAGCTCCCGCAGCCTGCACGGCGGAGATAAAGCGCCGGCCCCGCGCTCCGCGGCCTCAATCCCAGCCTCCCCATCAATATTAATACGGCCTGACAAACTGGCATTTAAGATAGAATAAATATAGACTGCTTCTGCTATTACCAAACCTTATTAATCTGCTTGCAGGCATTTAAATGCCGTGGAAAATATGGAGTTTACCAGCCCAGCCTTCAATAGGGGGACAATTCATCGCTCCTTTCTTCTCCCCCTTCTTCTGGGGGCCCATTGTCTCTGGGGCTTGAGTCTCTCTCCTCCAGGGTGAATTTTCTCGTGGTAGGGAGGAAAGGGCCAGGGAGGGGGAGGAGAGGGGAGGGAGGAGAGAGGACGGGAGGAAGGAGGCACCTGAGGGAAGGGATGGAGACGGAGAGTCCCGTACCGCCTGATGCCCAGGCGCCCTGGATCCCCAGACAGTGGCCAAAGCTGAAGTTCAGCGGGGCCTCGGCGTCTCTTGCCGGCTCCGCTACCTGGATGACCTTGACGGCGTTATTTCGTCTTTCCAGGTCTCGGTTTCCCCAATCCTTATAACCCGGTGTAATTTTGCCTTTGTATGATTGGCACAGGATAGGCTTTTAAAAAAATCCATGTACTGATAAGAAGCCTGGATTAATAATTACTATGTGTGTGACCTTGGTCACGTCAAGTTACTTAGTCTCTCACAACTACAAAACGATGACATTGAACTCGGCAACCTCTAAGGTCCCTCCCACCATGAAATGCTACAGGGTGGTGGACTTGGAGGCAAGAGTATCTGACTTCTCTGGGGTCCCAGTGTGGCCTCTGACATTTACTAGCTGTGGCCTGGCCAAGACATGGGGGCGGGGGAAGGGAGCAAACATTTATTAAGCACCCACACTGTGCTAAGTGCTTTGTACAAATATTATCTCACAACAACCCTCTGAGTTAGGTGCTATTATGGTCTTCATTTTATGGTTGAGGAAAAGGAGGCAGACGGTCAAGTGACTTGGCCACGGTCACCCAGTTACCAAGTTTCTGATGCTGGATTTGGACTCCAGTCTTCAGAGCTGCGGGCCCAGCACTCTATCCACCGGACTATCTCGATGCAACTCAACCTCTCTGGATCTCGGTTTTTTTTTTTTTTTTTTAGTCTGTAAAATGGAGACAGTGATACTACCTACCCCTAAAAGGCTATTGAAAGGATCAGATGAAATCGTGCATTTAAATGCTTTTCAAACTTAAAATCTATGATACTAATGTTAAGTGATTATTATGATAATCTATGATCCTGTGACCTGAAGTTCATATATTCCATCTGCAGGTAAATCCCTGCTTGTCCTCCCAACTTTCAGCATCACCAAGGCAACATGGCAGGACTGGGGCTGGCTGCCTGGCAACATCTCCTCTCCCTGTTCCTCTTTCTTCTTTCTCCTCCTCTTGCCACATCCCAGAGCATAATGGAAAGAGCTCTAGATTAAGAATCCAAAGACTTAGGTTAGATTCCTAGCCATGCTTCTTCCTAGCTGTATAACCAAGACCTAAGTGCTGACTTCATTTTGGTGATCTGTAAAATGGGATAATAACATTGGCCAATCCCCTCTTCAGGCTGATGTGAGGATAAAGTGAGAAGGAAGCAAGGAGGGAAAGAAGAAAGGAGAGAAAGAAGAAAAGAGACAAGGAAAGAAGGAAGGGAAGGGGGAGGAAGAAAGAAAGAAAGAAAGAAAGAAAGAAAGAAAGAAAGAAAGAAAGAAAGAAACGAAGGAAGGAAAGGAAGAAGAAAAGGAGGAAGAAAGGGAGGCAAGGAAGACTGAAGGGAGGAGAAAGGGAGAAAGACAGTGAGGAAGGAAGGGAAGGAGGGAAGAAAGGAGGAAGGAAGGAAGGAAAGAAGAGAAGGAGGGAAGAAGAGAGGGAGAAAGGAAGAGAGGGAGGGAAGGAAGAAGGAAAGAAGGGAAGGAGAAAGGGAGGGAAGGAGAAGAAAGGAAGGGAGGAAGGAAAGAAGGAAGAAAGGGAAGGGGAAGAAGGAAGGAAGAAAGGAATGGAGGAAGGGAAGAAAGGAGGAAGGGAAGAAGAGAGCGAGAAGGGAAGGGAGGAAGAGAGGAAGGGAGGGAGGGAAGGGAGAAGGAAAGAAGGGAAAGAGGAAGGATAGAAGGAAGGAAGGAAAGAAGGAAGGAGGAAAGAAAGAGAAGAAGGAAGAAAGAAAGAAAGAAAGAAAGAAAGAAAGAAAGAGAGAAAGGAAGGAAGGAAAGAAGGAAGGAAGAGAGTGAAAGGAAGGAAAAAAGAGAGCGAAAGGAAGGGAGGGAGGAAGGAACGAAGGAAGGAAGGAAGGAAGGAAGGAAGGAAGGAAGGAAGGAAGAAAGAAAGAGAGAAAGAAAGAAAGGGAGAAAGGAAGGAAGGAAGGAAGAAAAGGAAGGAAGGAAGGAAGAAAGAGAGAAGAAGGAAGAGGAGGAGGAGAAAAATCAGCATAACCAATCAATACTTTGAAAAAATCTAACCATGTGTGCAACATGTAATACTTGTGGAGCTCCCGCCTATGAGGAAGGGTGGTTTGGGGCTGGCCTCACATCTTTTCTTTCCAGCCATGCTTGATTTTTACGATTTTGCCACATTCACTTTTGATTTTTTTTTTTTGTATGTGGTTGTCCTTTCCATTTATACTTATGTATAATGCTGAGTCGTGCTGGAGTGAAGAAAAGGGTAAAATGATCAGAGTTATTGTAGCAAAGTCAGTGTGGTGGGAAGAGAGAGTGCTGGCCCTTGGGTGGAGAAATGAGTTCAAGTCCCATCTCTGCCATGTGTTGGCTGTGAGCCCTCAACTTCTCCATTCCCAGAACTTGCCTCTAAGTGGCAAAGAGGATCTTGCCCTGCATTGTTAGAGAGGGTGCCCCTCCCCGGGAATTCACTACAGTGAATGAAATTATAAATCTGGTTCTAAAAAATGTTGTCATAGACATAGAATACTTAAAGGTTTGCAAGTATTACTTTATTTAACCATGATAATTTGTCCTCTTATTAAAACTCTGCAGCCCTTCTCTCCCCACTCCTCTACCTCTCCCCTCTGCTCTCAGGTTGGGCATCACTGGAAAAGATGATTTCTAAGGTGTCCTCCAGCTCTAAGGACTATGTTTTCCATCATCTCTTGTTAGCTTTGGTAAGTGAGTCAATTGGGATTTAAGTGCCTACTATGCGCCAAGTATTGCACTAAACATTGGAAATACAAAGAAAGGCAAAAAACGTGCCCCCGCCCCCACTCTAATGGCAGCAGGGTTATGCTGGAGCCAGTTTGAACCAGCTTTCGGGAGCCAATTATTAAATTTTCAGTGTGATCATTTACACCTCAAGCACAACAAATTAAGGCTTGATTTATTGTTTTGTTGATTGTCTAGACTTTAGAAAGTGATGAAGAAAATGTTTAATAATGCAGATTAAATTTAAAAGTGTGTCACTTGTTCATTCCCTGCCCCCCCCCATTGTTAGACATTTACCCTCACACTCCATTATGGGTGAGACAACATGCAAACAAGTATGTACAAAGAACATTATCTATCGATCTGGATACAAATCTATAAATGTGCAACTCTATCTACAAATCTATAAATATCTCTATATCTGTATAGATATAAATGTTGTAGGAATTAAATGAGAGAACATGGGCAGAAATACTATATTTGTGTGGATATAGTCTATATATACAGATATCTATATAGATATAGACAGATGATGGAAAGATAACTACACAGATAAGTGATAGAGATAGGTTGATGGATGGATAGATGGATGGATGAATGGATGGATAGATGTATGGATGGATAGATAGATGGATGGATAGATGGATGGATGAATGGATGGATAGATGTATGGATGGATAGATAGATGAATGGATAGATTGATGGAGGGATGGATGGATAGATGGATGGATGGAGGGATGGATGGATAGTTAGATGAATGGATAGATAGATTGATGGATGGATAGAGAGATATGATAAATTGGAGATAATCTCAAGGGAAGGTACTAAAATTAAGGAGGAGGGAAAGACTTCTTGTTGAAATTGGGACTTTAGCTGAGACATAAAGGAAGCCTGGGAAGCCAGGAGGAGATGAAGAGAGAGCTCCTGGCATGAGGAGCAGTCAGTGTAAACATTTGGAAATAGATTATTGTGTGTGAGGAATAATAAAGAGGCCAGAGATCGCAGAAAGTATGGAGGAGAGGAAGGTATAAAAGGCTGGGAGTTTAGAAGGGGCCAGATTAGGAAGGACTTTGACGAACAAGTTTCCTGTTTCTTCAGGAAACAGAGAAGCAGTATGGCATAGTGGAAAGTATGCTATCCGTGGTGTCAAGAGGGGCCGGGGTGCAAATCCTGGTTCTGTGTGAAGTTTACTTAGCTAACTTCTCTGAGACTTATCTGTAGAAGTGAGATGATTCTCTCACCTGCAGCACTCATCCCAAAGGGTCAGTGGAAAGAGTGAGGAGTTTGGAGCCAGAAGACATGGCTCCATCATGGACATTAGATTTGACCTTTGGGCGAGTTATGTAACTCTCTGGGCCTCCATGTCCTCACTTGTACAGTGAGAGTGTTAGATCAGATGTCCTCAAAGATTTCTCCCAGATCTAGGCTGATGATCCCATGATTCCTCCTAATAACCTTTTATTTGCCTGCTTTTAATACATTTTCATGTCTTTCTGACCATGTTCTTTTATTTTATCCCTACAACATTTCTTTGAGATAGGGAAGGCATTTGTTATGTATCTCCTTTTTAGGGATTGGAACACAGGCCAGGATAGAGGCCTAAGCTTACCCAGTGAATCAATGATAGAGTCAGGGTCTCTTCTCCTTTCCCTTTGCATTGGTGACACGGCACAATGGCTAAGTTCTGCAGGCATATTGGCTCAGGAAGGGAGGGAAGAATAAGGAATATTTACTAAGCTCCTCCTATGTGCCAGGCACTGTGCTAACTACAAGTATTATCTCTTACCATAACCCCAGGTACTTGGTCTTCCTTAGGCAGGGAACAGCCTTTCCCTCATACTAGCCCAGCCTTCTCCAGCATCTCCCAGAGCCACCCCAGTGGCCACCCCAGCTCCCCCCTAGAGTGAGCTTCCTGCCTTCCATCCATTGACTACACTAATGATTTTCCTGTGAGAAACTGGGTTGCTTAAATAGTCCCTTTAATTGCCCCTCTTTTGATGTATCTCTGTACATACCAGCTTTACTCATAAGAGTGACACAGTCATTAACCAAAGCACTTAACGAAATTAACTATTAATGAGCTTTCCGAAAATGGAGCCTGTCTTGGGGCTGTCTGTTAGGGAAAGATTCCTCTGAGAAGGACACTAGTGACCTGCCTTCAGCCAAGAGAACCTATTGACTTATTTTTCTCCAAGTAGGGTTGGGTTTGCACAGAACTATCCACACGTAGTCTCTCGGTTTACCAGTTTGTGACCAATGGCAGGGATTTGCCAGATGGCTGGTCAGGGTTTGGGACTCTGTCCACAACCAGTCAATAAACATTAATTAAGCACCTATTATGTGCCAGTCAGTGTGCTAAGCACTGGGGTTACAAAAAGAGGCAGAAAAAAACAGTCTAAGGAATAGTTTTTCTCAATGTGGAGACACAATGGCTTCATCTGGAGAATGAATACATTTTGGATCTTGGCCTCATCCATCTGCTTCCTCTAGAAATTCCATGCTCCACTCACTAAGTTTTTCTCTTCTCAGCTAGCTAAGAAGACATCCCCCCAATCCACTTAGGTGCAACTATTCCCTGCTTCTCCCCCTAAATCCCATCAGAACTCCAGGAATCTCTCAAAAAAGAACTAGACCAGGGAGTCAAGAGCCCTAAGTTCTAATCTTCGATTGCCATCCCCTATGTGACTTTGGTCACAGTTTCTCCCCCTCTCCCAGCTTCAGTGGCTTCTTCTACAAAAGATCCATCACCACATGGCGACCAAGATGGTGTTCCTAAAACACAGCCCTGACCACATCCCTCCCTTTCTCAAAAATCTTTTGTGCTCCTTGAATCTAAGAAAAAATGCAAAATTCTTAACCTGTTGCTTAGTACCCTGCCACAATCTGACTCCTACCTTCCTTCCCAGTCTTCTTTCCTATTACCCCCACTTTGTGAACTCTTTGTTCCAGCCAAACCAGTCTGCTAGCTGCTCCCCAAATGCAGGATCTCTCCCTTGCTCTGGCCTTTTACAAAGGTCTAGAATGCTCTTCTTCCTTTCTCAGCTCCTCCCCTCCTCCTCTCCCTCCTCCATCCCTTTCTCTTCTGCTTCCTTCAAAGCCCAGCTCAGGCCCCACGTCCTCCAAGAGACCTTTTCTGCCTCCCCTTCCCCCCTTTAGCTTATCCCTTTGTATTTACTTAACTGTGTATGTTACCATTACCCCCGAGCAGCATGTGAGCCCCTTAAATTTGGAGGCTGTTTCATTTTTCTTGTTCACCCCATCTGTTCCTTGCACATTATTTTTTGCCCAGATACTTCACCTATGTACGGAAACTCTCATTGCGTAAATTCTCTCCAGCTGTATGAGAGGGAGGACTCAGCCAGATCTTCCCAACCCTCAGCCCAGGGCTCCGTCCATACACCACACTGCCTCTCACTGAACAAATTATCTGTTGTTGTTAGATGTTCTCTAAGAGCCCTTGAAGGGCTGATCTTCCATATTCTTTCATTTAATATTTAACATAATAAACATAATAGTTTATGTGTTAAAGTCTGACATTTTATATTAAGACCCTTCTCAGCTCAGATATTCTATGTTCTAAGGTCCCTCCTAGTTCTGACATGTTCTCTGTTCTAAGGCCATTCCAGCTCTTATATTCTGTGTTCTAAGGTCCTTCCAACTCTGACATGTTCTGTGTTCTAGAGTCATTCCAGCTTTGACCATCTATGTTCTAAGGTCCTTCCAACTCTGATATGTTCTCTGTTCTAAAGTCATTGCAGCTCTGACATTCTATGTTCTAAGGTCCTTCCAACTCTGACACGTTCTCTGTTCTAAGGCCATTCCAGCTCTGATATTCTGTGTTCTAAGGTCCTTCCAATTCTGACATGTTCTCTGTTCTAAAGTCATTCCAGCTCTGACATTCTATGTTCCAAGGTCCTTCCAATTCTGACAGGTTCTATGTTCTAATGTCCTTCCAGCTCTGACATCCTGTGTTTTAAGGTCCTTTCCAACTCTAATATTCTAGTTCCACAATTGCTTCTGCACCCACTTAACACTATATCCAAAACAGAGACTGTCCCACTTGGGAAAGATTTCTCCTAGTGAGGTCCAGTTGACGGTGACCATTTTCCCCTTGGCAGAGTGCTTTCCTCCAGAATCAAGTCCAGGTTGTCTTGGATTCTTCAAGAAACTGGTCTCTGGAGGACTATTTACTAGGGATGAGGTAGAAACGAGATCGTCTTGGATCAGGAAATTCACTGGGGAAAGCTTAAAAATGCAATTAAATTTAAAATAATTAAATCCAATTAAAAAAACCATGGAGGGAATACAAGGAAACCCCAGCTCATCCTTTCCCAGCAGCAGAGCTGCAGGGATGGTGCCCTTGTCCTTGCTTGGCTGCCTTACCACTCCCTCTGTGGACTCTACTTTTAGGAAGCAACAACAAAGGTCTCACCTGATTTTCCCTTCTCGTGCAGCTGATCTCCAAAGGGCCCCTGCCTCTGATTTGGAAGCTCCTCCATGGGCCGTGGGAGCCCTGGGATCACACCCACCCCAGAATCTCATGGCAGTTCTTAGGGCAGTTACTAAGGGATAGTGGGCTGTCTCTGGATTCCTCCTTCCCAGGTCGAAAACCTTTTGTACCCATTCTGGGTCTGCCCTCTTCCCCAGGGCCTCCTGTTCTCTATCAAAACCTGCTTTCAAGGAAGGATGTTGGATCATAAGATTTAAAATCAGAAAGTACCTTCAACTCCTCTAGCTAAAACCTATCATTTTATTTTAAGGTAAGGCAAGGCCACAAGCACTTATTAAGTACTTATTGCATACCAGATACTGTGGTAAGCTCTGGGGATATCAAAACAATGAATGGGAAAGATAACCCCTGCCCTCAAGGAACTGACATCCTAATGGGGAAAGGCTACATCCAAAAGGTGGGGATACTTGGCCAATGAGGCACATATTGAAGTTTGATAAGTCAGACCCCGCTGGGAGGGGGATCAAGTCTGGTGGTCCTGGGCCTTTCTCCAAAATAGTGGCCCCAAGAAGAGAAGAGAGCCAGCAAAGTGAAGGGATATTCTCAGGGAGAGAAGGTCCCAGGAGCAGAGGGAGGTTCTAAGGTGAGGCATGTTTTAAATAAGATTTGTGGGTGCATTTTGATTTTATAATAGCCAACCAGTCATTTTTTTAAATTTTTCTTTTGCAGGAGAGAAGGCAGGGCAATTGGGGTTAAGTGACTTGCCCAAGGTCACATAAGCTAGTAAGTGTGTCAAGCGTCTAAGGCTGGATTTGAACTCAGGTCCTCCTGACTCCAGGGCGGATGCTCTACTCACAGCACCACCTAGCTGCCCCACCCCCAAGCCAGTTGTTTCTAAGGGAAATAAACTCACCCCTCACTTCCCCCTTCTCCCAGCCCCCCAGATTAAATCCTCTTTAGTGGGGCAGCTAGGTGGCACAATGAATAGCATCGGGCCTGGATGCGGGAAGACCTGAGTTCAAATCCAGCCTTAGACACTTAATTAGCCATGTGATCCTGGGCAAGTCACTTAATTTCTGTTTTGGTTCCTCATCTATAAAATGGAAATACCAGTAGCACTTACCTCCTAGGATTGTCACGAGGGTCAAATGAGACAATATTTGTAAAGCACTTAGCATAGCGCCTGGCGCATAGTAGGTGCTTAATAGATGTTAGCTAGTAGTAGTAGCAGTACTGGTGGTGGTGGTGGTAGCGCTAGTAAATCAGTGACAAAGTTACAAAGGACAGTAACATGTCTGACAATGTCTATAACTCTCTGTCCTGGTCATCGACTCTATCATTTTAGAGAGTTGACCAACTCAACCAGCACCTCTTAAGTGCTAACTACGTAACATATGCTTTGCCAGGTGCCAAGGAAACCCAGAAAGGCAGCTGCGGCCTCGAGAGGGGAAGCGATTTTCCCCAGGATTGTCGGAAGAGTGAGCATCGAAGCCAGAATTTCAGCCCAGGTCTCCTGGAAAGCCAACGCTCTCTCTCTATGGCCAACTGCCCTTCTGCACCACCCATTGCCCCTGAGGCTTAGATCACTAACTAGGAGGGTTCTCCTTCACACAGGGCAGCAATCCTTTTTGTTCTCGGGACCCCTCTGCGCTCTTAAAAACCAATGAGGACCCCCCCCTCGCCAAAGAGCTTTTGTCTGAGTTCTATCTATTGATATTTGGCGTAGTAGAAATTGAAATGTGTTAGTATTGTCATGAAGTTGGTTTTGACTTTGTGGAGCCCCTGAAAGGGGTCTCCAGATGACACTTTGAGAAATACTGATCTAGTGTAACCCTCTTATTTTACAGAAGGCACAAATCTGAGGCCCAGAGGAGGGTGGGAAGTGTAGGAAGTTTAACAAACATTGACGTTCTGAGCTAAAGGAATAAAACTCCAATGAGGGAACCTGCCAATGGATGGATGGGTTGGAGGAGAGAAGGAGGGAATATATAATATAAATATTTATATTGTGCCTGCTATGTGTCAGGCATTGTGCTAAGAACTTTACAAATATTATCTTATTTGGTTCTCACAACAACCCTGGGAGGTAGGTGCTGTAACTATCCCCATCTAATAGTTGGAGAAACTGAGGCAAATAGAGGTTAAGTGGCTTGCCCAGAGTCACACAGTTGATAAGAGTCTGAGGCTGGATTTGAACTCAGGTCTTCCTGACTCCAGGCCCAGCTCTCTATCCACTACACTGCAGAGGGTGTTTTAGTGGTTGGTAGGGCCTTCGCTGTGCCCCCATTATTACATTGTAAAGGTTTTCAACTTCCTGTTTACTTGTAAGACTGATCCTGCTTGTAGGGTCTCCTCAGGATGTGATCTCTCTCTTCAAGCGCAGGGACTGTGTTACTTTTCTATTTGTATTTCTACCACTTAGCACAATGCTCGGCGCACAGTAAGCGTTTAATAATTGCTTTGTCTGTTCATTCATTCAAAGTGGGATCCGGGTGACCAGTGGACCTCTTGGCCTAGTTCTTTACCCGTTAGCTCCTTCTCTATGGGACAAAGATACAAGGAAGATACTCTTCCTCCCGTCACTTCCTCCCCTTCCATCTAAGCTGGTCTGAGAGCAAGTCTCCCCTCTCTTTGAGCTTCTGAGGAAACATCAGCCAGCTGCCATAGGTGAAGATTATGATGATGCTACTGCCAGACTTGTTTCCAGTGGCAGGGATGGCTTTACAAGGTGCCAACCAAAAGTGGCCGGAGCTGGAGATGGGCTGGCCTTGGAACTAAACTCTCACCCAGAGTTTTTGTGTCATGGCTCCTTGGGCAATCTGATGAAGCTCATGGATCCTGTCTCAGAATTATTGTTAAAACACATAAAATAAGATACAGAGAATTATACAGGATCTTGGCCTCCTCCATTATTCTGTGATCTCCTTAGGAGCAGGGACTTTTACCTTTCTTTGTATTCCTAGGAACTTAAAAAGCTTGCTGACTGACTGCCTTATAAAGGAAACCATGTATATTGAAATATAGTTATCAACATATTTAAAAAACCAAATTCACAGACTCCAGGTTAAGAAACTTTGCTTCAGACAGTCAATTGGATTAGAAAAGAAAAAAGAAAAGACCATCCTGCCCCTACCCCTCAACTTCTGGTCTGTTGCATTCTGATTTCCACCTTTGGAACTGAAAGCATTTCTGCCTCTGGGCTTCTTTTTAGAATCCAAGTTCTGCTGTTGGTGGGAGGGGTCTTTAAGCCCCAACACCTTTCAGGAGCTTGGCTGGATTTTGTGATGAGTAAGTAAGTGCTAAAAGTGGGGAAAATATCCCCCTAATCACCACTTGTCCTGGTCAGGCTTCTATAGGAAGAAAGCATCTCTTGGTACAAAGCCAGGTACAGGCCTTGACCCTGTGACCTTGGCCTAGGTTATTAGTGGTATCTCTAATCAGATGAAACGGCCACAGACAAGTTCCTGGATAGCCACCATAGACCTTGGCAGCCATGGAAACCTGATGAATTGGCCTGAGGACTTCTTCGAGAGACAGACTTTTTCGTAGAAGGACAAATCATAATCTGTGTCTTGTCTTGTTCCAACATTCATTCTCGGGTCGAGTCATGTCAAGAGCCACAGCTGGATTGCTGTAACATCTCCGCCTGACCTTGACCCAGGCGGTCTTGTGACCAGGGAGCATTGGAGTTAGCTCACACCAGTTAAATATTCAGTATGAGCATTTACACCTTGGAAGTTGGCAGATTATGTATTGTTTTATTGATTGTCTAGACTTAAGGAAGTGATGGGGGAAAATGTTAATGCTATAGATTGGTGCATGCTGTATACATTCCACCCCTCTCCCCATCCTCCAGCATACTCCTGCCCCAACTAAGGAGAGCAGCCCTCTTAAACTATGGCACCCAGAGCTGAACATGATGCTTCAGATGGAGTTTGACCATGGCAGATGCAGAAGGAGGGAAGGGCAGAGAATAAGCATTTATTAAGTGCTTGCTGTGTGCTAAGAGCTTTACAAATATTATCTCACAACAACCCCAGGAAGGTATGTGTTGTTGTTATCTTCATTTTATAGTTGAGGAAATGGAAGCAAACTAAGGTCAAGTGACTCATCCAGGGTCACACAGCCAGTAAGTATCTGAGGCCAGATTTGAACTCATGAAGATGAGTCTTCCTGACTCCAGGCCCAGTGTTCTATCCACTGCACCACCTAGTTGCCCTTGCTTGTAAATACTACTTTGTAAAAAATGGAACTGGGGTCTTAAACATTGGTATCATAATGGGGGCTCAAGCTTTAGAGAAGAGATATCACAACCCCTCAGGGGTACACCTAGAATCCTGAGGGGGAGATGTAGTCAACCCCCCTCTGAAGGAGTGAGAATGGAGCCATTAGTACATATACTTCAGAATTATACAGTTTGTGACTTCCTGAGAAAAGTCACCTATCACTTCTCTTTTTTTAAATGTTTATTTATTTTTAGTTTTCAACATTCACTTCCATATATCTTAAATTTTCTCTGCCTCTCTCCCCTCCTCCCTCCCCAAGATGGCCTGCAATCCGATATAGACTCTACACATACATTCCTATCAAACATATTTTCACATTAGTCATGTTGTATAGAAGAATTAGAATGAATGGGAGGAACCATGAGAAAGAAAAACATGAAGCATAACAAAACAAAACAAAAAAAGAAAATAGTCTGCTTCAATCTGCATTCAGACTCCATATTTCTTTCTCTGGTTGTGGATGGCATTTTCCATCACAAGTCTTGGAATTGTTTTAGGTCCTTGCATTGCTGAGAAAAGCTAAGTCTATCAAAATCAGTCATCGCACACTGTGGCTGTTTCTGTGTACAATGATCTCCTGGTTCTGCTCACTTCACTTTGCATCAGTTCATATAAGTCTTTCCAGGTTTTTCTAAAGTCCACCTACTCATCATTTCTTATAGCACAATAGTATTCCATTACATTCATGTACTACAACTTGTTCAGCCATTTCTCAGTTGATGGGAATCCCCTCAATTTCCAGTTCTTGGGCACAACAAAAAGAGCTGCTATAAATATTTTTGTACATGTGGGTCTTTTTCCCATTTTTGTGATGTCTTTGGGATACAGCCTTAGAAGTGGTATTGCTGGATCAAAGGGTAGGCACATTTTTGTAGCCCTTTGGGCATAGTTACAAATTGCTCTCCAGAATGGTCGGATCAGTTCGCAACTCCACCAACAGGGAATTAGTGTTCCAATTTTCCCACATCTTCTCCAAGATTTATCATTCTCCTGTTTTGTCATGTTAGTCAATCTGATAGGTGCAGTGTGGTACCTCAGAGTTGTTTTGATTTGCATTTCTCTAATCGATAGTGATTTAGAGCATTTTTTCGTATGACTATAGATAGCTTTAGTGTTTTCCTCCAAAAACTGCCTGTTCATATCCTTTGACCATTGATCAATTGGAAATGGCTTGTATTCTTGTAAATTTGACTCAGTTCTCTATATATTTGAGAAATGAGACCTTGATTAGAGATATTAGTTGTAAAAATTCTTTCCCAGTTTTCTGCCTCCCTCCTAATCTTGGTTACGTTGGCTTTGTTTGTGCAAAAACTTTTCAATTTAATGTAATCAAAATTATCCATTTTGCATTTCATAATGTTCTCTATCTCTTGTTTGCTCATAAATTCCTCCATTCTCCTGACAGATAAACTATCCTTGCTCCCCTAATTTGTTTATAGTATCCACTTTTATATCTAAATCGTGTACCCATACCCATCACTTCTCTTGAGAATGTTGATACATGAATGTTTCAGCAATCTGGCTAGCAGCTGCTGTGGGGGTGTAAAGCCAACAACAACCAGCTCACAGAATGCTGCAAGCCCAGGTCCTTTTCATCTGCTTTACTAAGGAAAGCAACGTTAAGGGGTTAACAATCTTACTTTAATCCAGCATATAAATATCATTTACTGAGTTCAGGGGAAAAAAACCAGCACCCTGAATTACAGGCCAAACACAATTCGTAGTTATCAACATCTGAGTGTTCAGCCAGGGAGCTCACAATGGCTGGCCCAGAGTCACGTGCCACTCCTGCTGTGGCTCAGAGCTCCAAGAGAGAATGCTAACCTCTGTGCTTATATATCCTGTTCAGGGCCCCAAGGGCCCCCACCTCACCCAGGCTGGGCGTGGAAAAGTTCCCCACCCCCAATATCACATCAGATACAAATCAATGACTCTCAATTGTCTCAGTGCTGAGGAATACAAAAACATCCCACTTTATCTGCCCCATTCAAACAAAGGCCCCAATCATTAAAGCTCAACAACAAAAAGTCCCACCTTAATTACTATTACAATGGAAAAGATCTAGGGGGAACATAAGGACTTGGGGGATAGAAGTGGATAGCTTGAGGTTAGTTTCAGTTCAGTAGATGACACCCCCAGGCTCTCTTCCAGGCTGGGTGGCTCTTAAACCAGAAGGAAGCACCTACACACTGGGTACCAAGGAGGAAGTCTTATCCTTATCTTGGAAATGGTTTTTTAAGTCTGTTTCTCCCAGCCTAGAAGTGTAGAGGCTACTCACAAGCCCCTGTCCTACTCCCATTATGAATGAAAGTTTTCCAACCTGGAATGGCTTGTCACTTTTTAGGCAGCCCAATGCCCTCCCCATACCAACCTCTTTTAAGAGGCTCACTACATCAGTACTGAACTCAGTGCAGACACCTGGTCATATTAGCCCACTGCAGCTCAGAACTCCTGAGCTCAAGAGATCCACCAACCTTGATGTCACTGGTGTCAGGGATTACAGGAGGGTGTCATCATGCTCAGTGCTAGGGGTTCTTATAAATAAGTTCCCAAGGTATTATAGAAAGATACTGCATTTAAATTAGGGAGGGACCTGAATTCAAATTCTGGTTTTGTTACCCATATAACCTTAGACAAGGTATCCTTCCTTTCTGGGCTTCACCTTCCTCTTCTTTAAAACGAAAGAGTTGGTTTTGATGATCTCTAAGGTTCCTCCCAGATCTAAATTCAATGATTTATTTTATTTTTATTTTTAGTGCCATCTCTTTCTACTTTTCCCCATCAACCATCTCCCTGGGTCCCCCACTGCCCAGTCACTAGAGCAGCCTAGGACTATGCCTGCTCCCCTCATTCTCTATCCCTCAGGGATGAGTGGGTACATGGGGAAGACTTTATGCCTTGGCCTGGAGATGTGCAGTGGCTGCCAAAGTGGGATCCCCTCCAGCATGGATCTGTGAAGCTACCGGAAGCAGAGATCCAGCCCTCAGCCAGCCAGGATGCCCGTGGGGAGAGTGCCGGTCTCCTCTGGCTGGGGCCGAAGGAGGACAGCCCAGTTGGCCAGGGCTCTGAGCCCAGCTAGGAGAGCCTCCAAGCAAGAAAGGAGCTTCTCATTTTTTGGCTCCAGCCACTCCCAGACTCTGAGGATTGGGGGAGGCAGTGCAGTAGCTGGGGAGGATGCAGATGGAGCGAGGGAGCAAGGAGCCAACCGCGGGGAGAGAGACAGAGCTGGGAAAGGTTGGTGATCTGAATGAACTCTACTCATTAGAAGTGCATTATTCATCAGCGGCTTCTGCTGCTTGCCATCTGTTCCTGCCCAGGCAGCTACACAGGAGCCTCCTGGCAAATGGCGGTGGCAGCGGGACCAGGCAGCCCCAGCCAGAATCTCAGAGCCCAGGCTGTCTAGGAGGGGGAGGTAGACAGGGTAGGTCCCCAGGGATACCAGAGCCATGCCTGGCCTTCCAAGGAGCAGCACCAGGGGAGAACAAGATGGAAGGCAGTCAGCAGGCTAAGAGGCCCCGGCCCTGGATCTCTGGGCTAAACAGGTCACTGTAGATGGGGAGCCTTCAGCCAAAATTCCTGAATCCCCATTAGCTACTAAAGTGCTGCCAGAATACAGTGAAAAGCATGTCTGATTTGAATCAGAGAACCTGAGTTCGAATCCCAGTACCACTACTTATTATTCATTGATTCATGCAATAAAGATTTATTAAGCACCTACTATGTGTCAGGCACACTTATTCTCTCTGGGCTTCAGTTTGATCATCTGTTAAATGGGGAGAGGGGGGTGTATTTTTGTTGAGTTGTTTTTCAGTTGTGTCTGACTCTTCGTGACCCCATATGTGGTTTTCTTGGCAGAGGTACTGGAACGGATTGCCACTTCCTTCTCTAGCTCATTTTACAGATAAGGAAACTGAGGCAAACAGCATTAAGTGACTTGCCCAGGGTCACACAGCTAGTAAGTGTCTGATTTGTACTCATGAAGATGAGTCTTCCTGACTCCAGGCCCAGCAGGCTATCCATCATCCTATGATCATTTGGACCTAAGCAGGAGACCTGAAGGCCAAGAAGGTTTAGTAAACATGACAAAGTCTCACTCTATAAAAAGCCAAATTGCAGTTAAGAACACAAAATCAAAATGAGTTCCTAGCTTGTGCTCCCCGGCCCACCCCTCCCCTGTGAATGGTGGCAAGGGAAGGCCAAGCACACTGAGTTAGCAGGGGCAGCCCTTCCCTTCAGGCTGCTCTAGTGACTGGAAGCTGGGCAGAATCAAGGAGCCAATGGGTGGGGGGTGGAGGTTGGGGGTGGGGTACAAGGGAGTGGTTCCTAGCTGGTGCTAAAAATAGAAAATATTAAATTTTAGAGCTGGAAGTAGACCCTCTATTCCCATCCCTTCATTTTACAGATGAGGAAACTGAGGCCCCAAGAAGTGATGTCACTTAGCCAAGGTCAGACAGCTAGTAAATAGTATCTTTGCCTGAGGTTTACTTCATGTCCGGTGCTCTTTTGACCACATCACACTATAAAAAACAGCGATATTCTCAGTGGTTAGAGCATAACTTCCAGGAGGGCAAGTACCCAGTGTAGCTATATTTTGCAGGGTACACAGAGGGCAGAGCTAGAAGCAATGATGGAAGGTGCCAAGAGGCAAATCTTGGCTGGATGGAAGTACCTGATCGCTGTTGGCCTTCTTCCAACAAAGACTTGATGGTACCTTGGGTTGGAGTAGGAGAAATTCTTGTAGTTTGTCATGGATTAGACTCAATGGCCCCTGAGGAGCCTTCCAACCTTTAAGTTCTAAGAGGAGGGAGGAGGGAGGGAGAGGGAGGAAGGAAGAATGAAGAAGGAGGGGGAGGGAGGGGGGGGAGAAAGAATGAGGGACAAAGGAGGAAGAAGGAAGAAAAAAGAGGGAAGAGGGAGGAGGAAGGGGAGGGAGGAAGGAAGAGGGAAGGGGAGGGAGGAGAGGGAGGAGGAAAGAGGGAGGAAGGAGGAGGACGGAAGAGGAAGGGGGAAGGGGAGGGAGGAGGGAGGAGGGAGGAAGGAGGAGAAAAGAGGGAGGAGGAGGGAGGAGGGAAAAAAGAGAAGGGCTTCTTCTGGTCCTCTGAGGGTAAATGAGTGCGAATAGCTTTGGACTACAGGAACAGGTAGGAGGAAGGCTGTTGAAGAAACTGAAATTTTAGTGGTTTTTATGTAGACCAATAAAAAATGAGCTCAAGCAGACTTGCAGAGGAGCCTCTGATCTGATCAGTAGTCAGGGGATAAATGGATGAATAAAAAACATTTATTAATCACTTTACTTAAACTAGCCATTGTGCTAAGGGCTAGGGATACAGAAATAAAAAGCAAGATGGTCCCTGCCTTCGATGAGATTACATCCTAATAGAGGAAGGCAGCCCATATAGGCAGGTGGTGGCTAGAGGGGAATGTTTTGATCCGGGAAATCAAAGGGATGGTGAATGAAGCCATGGGGTAATTGACTAACTGGTCCTTTCCAGGAATGGCAGTGTTAGTTTGATCAGTGTTCCCAGAACTAGAAGTGGAAAGCAGAGAATTGGGAGGAGAGGGATAGAATGAATGGGGTCTAGGAATAGCAACATGGGTCCCAGTTGGGCTGGATATGGAGAACTCTCATTAATCTGGAGTCCTAGAATGGGAGATGGAGCACCAGGTAAGAGGTGGGGCTGGAGGTGAGGACTGAAGAGGCGCAGTATGGAATAACTGACTGGAAGCCACCTGAGTTAAGTTAATGCCAGAAAGAGGCAGCTGGTGGTACACTGGATAGATCAATGAGCCTGGACCCAGGAAGACCTGAGTTCAAGTCTGACCTCAGATACTTACTAGCGATGTGACCTTGAGCCTAATCTCTACTTGCCTCAGCTTCCTTATCTATAAAATGTGGATGATAATAGCACCTACCTCCCAGGGTTATTGTGAGGATCCAGTGAGATAATATTTATAAAGTGCCTGGCACGTAGTATATAAAAGCTATCACTTGTCACTCCCTGATTCATTCTGACACGGCAGAAGAATGATCTACCAACTAGGAAGATTGGAACAGAACCAAAAGATGAGAAAGGAGATGGCAAAAGCGAAAGGCGAAATCTCCTCAATGAGTTTAAGTCAGTAGGTTGGAATGAACTGGGAGAACTGACAGGTGTGATTGATGAGCCCCCGTCAGTGAGCTCTGAAAAAATGGTGATGAATGGAGGCTGGGGTTTTACAAGAAAGACACATTTTCCCAATTTGCAAAGAAAAAGAAAAGGGAAGAGAATAGCATCTTCCAACCATAGGCTGGTGAACTTCAATTCAAATTTAGAAACATTGTTAAAGAGATGGTTTGTGAGTATTTAGAAAGCGAAGCAGCAATCACCAAGAGCTGGGGTCACAGAATTCTATTGTTCCTTCCCTAACCTCCAACATTACTCAAGGACAAATTAGTTCCTTTTTTATTTTAGACCTCTTCCTTGTGGAAGCAGCCGGGAATGGTGAATAGAACACTGGACCTGGAGTCAAGATAACCTGGAGGGGAATCATCCTTCAGATGCTTACTATTTGTGGGACTGCAGACAAGTCAAGTCATCTCTCAACCTCCGTTTTCTCATCTGTAAAATGGGGTAATAATAGCACCTTGCTTCCAGAGTTCTTGTGAGGATCTAATGATACAATATTTGTACGCAAATCTTGAAGTGCTGGATAAATGCGAGCTGGTGTTATTACTGTGCTCATGGAAACTGGCTTCCCCTTGAAGACATTGCACCCCAGTGTCTCCCCAGTAGAATACAAGATCCTCGAAGGAAGGAATTGTTTTTGTTTTTGTCTTTGCGTCCCCAGTCCCGGTGCAGTGTGTGGCACAAACATAACTGGCACTTAATAAATGCTTATTAAATGGTTGGATAGATGGATGGAATGAATGAATGAAGGCACTAGGAAAACTAGAGACTGAGCCAGCTTACCCCAGCTCTTTTCAACCTAGGACACATGGAGTCGTCTTCCCTAAATCATCTACTTACTAGGAAATAGCGTGGTACAGGCAAAAGAATACTGAATCTGGACCCACACTTTTGTGACACAGGTTCAGATCCTCCTGACTCTGCCACTTCCTAACCATGTGACTTTCGCTAAATCACTTATCTGTACTCTTCAAGGTTACTAACGATGAATGAATGAAAAGCATTTATTAACCACTTATCATGTGTAAACCACTATGCATACAAACAGGAAAGTAATCCAGTTCCTGCTCTCCAAGGGCTCACCGGTTCTAACCTCCTCATTGCTCCATTCAATGGCTTTTTCTCCATCCTTCTCCTTCCTGACCTCTCTGCAGTTTTTGACCCTGTCAACTGCTCTCTCCTCCTGGATACTCACCTCTTAATCAGTCAATCAAACAGGCATTTGTTAATTGCTCATTGTGTCCTAGATACTGCCCACCTGCCAGACATCAATCACTTCCTAGGATCTTTCAATTTAGAGCCGGAAGAGATCCTTAGATCTACCCCCTCGATGACTTACCCAAGGTCACACAAGTACTTAGTGGCATAGTCATGGCTTAGGATCGCATATTAGTTCTAGCTTACCCCCATCATCCCTTCTCATTCCCTTCAGGGAATGGTGGGAGGCTCTTTTCAGACCGTGTACTAGGTACTCTGGTCCCTGCTGCACAAATCAAGCTAGAATGTGGAGGCCTCCTCATCTCTGGTCCAGCCCTTCCTCTCCCTCTCTGGCCTTCCCTGGTCCAGTTCCCCCTCCCCCTAGTTGCCTCTTCTTCTCTGCCCCTACACTCCTGGGTCTACCTCGAGTCACATTCCCAGTCTCCGGCAACAGCTGGCTGAGCTTAATTAAAGCCCTGGGTGCACAGTTCCACCTGGCAAAGAATTAACAACGATTATAAAATAGCAAACATTAGAGAAGGAGGTGTGACGGTGCTAGAGTGGCCTGGCCTTTGCTATTTAGGCATTCCTCCCATTCCACCCCATTCCTTGCACCTGGCAGGGCTTGGCAGCACTGGTCCCTGCGGTCTTTGTGCCCACACATCTGACCCCCTGGCTGTTGCCCCTGGCCTCAGACCCTGATGATGGGGAGAACAGAGTGGTGACATGCCCCTGTTGTTATCTCCAGGGCCTGGGAGAGGGAATAAAAAAGCAGGACCCTGGCCTACCTGCTCTGGCACGACTGAGGCAGGTCCTCCAGAATGGTGACGCCTTCATTTTACAGAAGAAAAATCCCAGGCCCATGGAGGTTAAGAGACACATCTAAAGTCAGGCAGACGGTAAGTCGCCATATTAGGGTTAGACTAGGTTGCCAGAGGAGAAGAGGAAGAATATGAAGGAGAAGCAGGCTTTTTATGCACCTCCCTGAGGATGCTACAGTCAGGGCAGACCAGATCAAGTTACAGAAGCAGAGGTCAACAAAGCCAGAAGGGATCTGAGAGAATAGGTATTTATGAGGATAAGAAGGACCCAAGGCTAGACTGGTGAAGTTCAAGGAGAGAGATGTTAAGCTAGTCAACAAACATTCATTAAGCACCTACTATGTGCCAGGCACTGTGCTAAGCACTGAGGATACAAAGAAAGGCAAAAGACTGACCCTGCCCTCAAGGAGCTCTCGATCCAATGAGGCTGAAGTGAGAGGGAAGCAGGATACAGAGCTTTAGACTTGGAGTCAAAGACCTGCATTTGTAGGTGTGGCTTCCCCATCTATTTACTGGTAGTATCCTTTCCTTTCTCTGGACCACATTCACTTCCTCTGCAAAATGAGGAGATTAAACGGGAAGACGCCTAAACTCCTTCCAGCTAGGTCTCATAGGAGATCGAGTTTGAAACTGGCTTCTGATACTCACCAGCTGTATGGCCCAGGCCAAGTCACTCTCTCACCCTCAGTTTACTCACCTGTAAAATGAGGATAATAATGGCCCCTGCTTTACAGGGTCGCTGTGTGGCTCAAATGAGATAATATATGAAAGGTGCTTGGCAAATTGTAAAGGGCCACATCAGTGCTAGCTTTCTGAGTTCTAGCTCTTCCTTGGAGTCTTCCTTCCAGTGTGTGGCAGAGCTGGGAAGGGACCTCGGGAAGATGGCAGATATGGTTCAGGATGATGTTGCAGGATATGGTTGGGCTAAATTAGCAGAGCTGAGATGAGGGGAGCAAGTTGCAGAAGAGATTACCTGACCCGGAATGGTCCAGACCAAAGTTACTAAGTACTCAGTCTCTTACACAGCTCAAGCGGTGTTTGTAACTACGGTTACATGTGTAACAACAGTTCTCTTTTGGTCTATCTCCTGGAAGACTATTTGGGGCTGGTGTCAGGTCCCCTCCCTGGTAGCTTTTCTAGATACGGCAGGAATCATGGACCCTAATCCCTTCTTTTGACAGATGAGAAAACTGAGGCCCAGAAAGGTGAAGAGATTTGTCCCAAATCACAGGAGGACAAGACAACAACCAGTCCTGTTCATCTGGGCCTCAGACTAAGGTTGTGGATCAGTGAGCCTTCTTGGAGGAAGGGCGGTCACAGAAGCTCAGAAGCTCAGAGTTGGATGGTGCCTTAGCTAGCGTTCAAAAAGCCTAAGCCAGGTGTTCTCAATGTGAGGTCTAGGGACCCTGGGGATCCCCAAGACCCTTTCAGGAGGTCCAGGAAGCCAACGCTATTTTTATAGTTTATATATATTTATTTTTCATATTTTATTTATATATAAATATATTTAAATTTATTTATATATAATGTATATTATGTTATAATTTACATATTTATATTTTACATTTATATATAATATAATTTATGTATTATTTTTATAATAATACTAAGATGCTTTCATTTCAAATACAATAAATATCAATCAATATAGCCCACCTAAACAAAAGCCCTTTTTTGGGAGAGGTCCTCAATAATTTTTAAGAGTATAAATGTGGTCCTGAGACCACAAAATTTGAGAACAGCTGTTCTAATCCAGCCTTGAAGAGAAATTCCTTCTACAGCAACCCTGACAAAATGTCGTCTCTCCTCTGCCTGATGAGCTCCAGTGATGGGAAAGCCACTCCCTCCCGAGGCACCCATTCCATATTTTTCTTGCTCTCATTGTGAGGAAGTTTGTCTTTATATTGAGCTGAAATCTGCCATTTTGGAATTACACCCATTACTCTTAGTTCAAACCCCTCTCCCCCCTGGGGCCAACCAGCCCAAGACTCATTCTTCTTCTGAAAGACAGCCAGCCCTTCAAGTATTTGAAGACAGGAATGGTGGATCTCCTAAAGATTTCCTCTAGGCCAAATAAACAGCCTCAGTTCTTTCAAGCAATCTTCAAATGGCATTGAATATAAGACACTGATAATGGTGGTAATCACAGAACTGGAAAAGGTTTTAAAGAGCCCTCTGCTCTACTGCCCTCTGCCCCCACCACATTTTATAGAGGCTCAGAGAAGAGAAAGAACTATGGTGTCTGTGACAGAATTCTGCTTTGAACACAGGTCTCTAGGGTCTCTACCCAGAGCTCTTGGACTCACTCAGGACCCAGGTTCAACCCCACTTTTACATTTCTCTGTGACAGACCCTTAACTGAATCTGTTTCTTTGTCTATGTCACTGGAGAAAATAACACCTGTAATCCCCTGCCTTATAGGGTCATCTAATGGCTACAAAATGCTTTGCAAGCTCTTACGGTGTTGTCTAAATGTCATTTTTTATTATTGTCACTAGCTCTGTGCCAAATCCCTTTCCTTTCAAATGACTTCTTCACGTTTGTGACCCTTTATGGTTTATAATGCCTCAATTTCCTCTTAACAACTACATGAGGTACCTAATGCAAGTATTACTCTCATTTTACAAATGGAGACTCTGAGAGAGAAGAGACTTGTAGCAAGGTACCTCAATGAATTAGCGGCAAAGCCACAACTTAAAACCAGGTCTTGTGGTTCAAAATCCAGTGTTATTTCTGATACACAGCATTTCCTTCCATTGGGCTGTCATGTTGGAATAAGAATCAATCCATCAACCAACAAATATCTCAAGGCTGTGAAAGATAAAGAAAAGTAAAAGATATATAGTCCCTGCCTTCAAGGAGCTTGCAGTCTAATTGGGTACTCAAGACATACAACAAACAATTAGAAAGCAAATCAGTGCCACCCAGAGCATCCCTGACTACAAAGACAATTGGAACTCAGGGGAAGGAGAGACCAAAGCAGGTTTCCTAGAAGAGGGGGCTCTGGAGCTGGGACTTGAGAAATGAGAATCAACTATAGAGTCATCACAGAGGAGACATGAGGACTTGGAAGGGAAAAGTTGTTCCATGAACCTGTTCCCAAGAACTCCAGCAGTAACTTAAAGCTGGTGGTCCTGCCTCTTAAGTCTCATGAAAAGTCTGAATGTGGTACTTGTCCCCAGGAATAACCAACATCTTCCTAGCTCTATAAAATAATTTTTGGTAGTTTGATTGGTATGGCACTGAATAAATAAATTAACTTAGGTAGAAGTGTCTTTTTATTATATTGGCTCAACCTATGCATGAGCAATTAACATTTTTCCCAGTTGTTTAGATCTGACTTTATTTGTGTGAAAAGTGTTTTGTAATTGTGTTCCTATAGTTCCTGGGTTTGTATTGGCAGGTAGACACCCAAGTATTTTATATCATCTACAGTTATTTCAAATGAAATTTCTCTTTCTATCTCTTGCTTCTGGACTTTGTAATATGTAGAAACGCTGGTGATGTATGTGCATTTATTTTATATTCTGCAACTATTTTATATCCTGCCTACTCATTTGGTGAGTAGGCAAGCTTTCAGCAGGAGAAGGGTGCCGAGAAAATGAGTCTAAATTAGGAGTCAAGCATATAAGTCAAAAGCCCAGGCCAGTCCATATCAAGATTTCTTGGGAACTTTGAAATCTGAAGATTGAAACACATGGTGCTTTAGACTAGGAAGTCAACACTGAATCAGAAAGCATGACACAGGAAAGAGTGCAAGGTGTTTGCCTCTTTGGCTAAGTCGACCTGTTCTCCATTGTTTTGGACTTTGATGAACACTGCAGTATGGTTGAATTGAATTTGGAATTTGAGGACCTGGGTTCGCATTTTGGCTCAAAGCCTAACAACCTGTGTGACTTTGGACAAATCGCTTCCCCAAATGGGCACAGATAGCCGAGTGAGCAAGGTTTGTGGCTTGGCTGGCTTTGCTGATGGAAGCCTAGATGAGCCACCCGGGTTGAGTAGGACATGTCCAGATCCCACTTGAAGGATTGTGGGATTCAGCATTGAAAGCAATCTTAGACATTGCCTAATCCAACCTCCTAATTTTACCAATGGAGAAACTGAAACCCAGAGAAGGAGAGTGACTTGCCCAAAGCCATACAGATGGTATGTACAATATAGAGGGTCTTAGTACAGTTTTAATAGCCTAAAAATAGTTTAAATAATAGCTTTAATGATTTATTATGCACAATACCTTACTATTAAGTTACTTTTACTTCAATAATAATATAAATAATAGCTTTTAAAGCTATTAAAACCTTTTAAAACGCTCTGAGAATTTTGGGACACCCTGTACAGACAGTAGCAGGACAGAGATCTTAACCCAGGGCCTCTGATTCCAAATACAGAATCTTGGCTGACCTTGCATTTCTGAGGGCACCCAAAAAATAGAAACAAGATTATTTGTGCAACATTTAGTGCTTCTTAGAAATAAGGATGGACCCACCAGGAAGACTTCTTTCTGGATCTGTGGTGGATGAGAGGAAGAAAGGGGGGCATAAGGGTTAGAGGGAAGATCAGGATGTGAGAATAGGGCCAAATCAGAGAAGAGAACTCAGAAAGAATTGAGTATAGGTATTTGGGTGGGGTGTTTTTTTTGTTTCTGAAGTATTTTCTTCTTTGCCAATTACACATAAAAATAATTTTTAACATTTTTTGAGTTCTAAAGTCTTTCCCCTTCTTTCCTCTCCCCCCTCATTGAGAAGGCAAGCAATTTGATAAAGGGTATACATATGCAGTCATGCAAAGTATCTGTCCATATTAGTCATGTTGTGAAAGAAAACACAGACAAAAACAAAACAAAACAAGAAAAGTGAAGAAAGTGGTTTTTTTTAAAAAAGTATGCTTCACTCTGCAATCAGACTCCACCAGTTCTTTCTCTGGAGATGGATAGCATTTTTTAAAATCAGAAGTACTTTGGAATTTTCTTGGATCATTGTATTGCTTAAGATAACTAAATCATTCAGAGATGTTCATCATACAGTAATGCTGTTTCTATGTATACTGTTTTCTTGGTTCTGCTCACTTCACTTTGCATCAGTTCATACAAGCCTTCCCATGTTTTTTTTAAAAATATCCTACTCATCATTTCTTATAGCACAATAGTATTCCATCGCAATCATATACCACAACTTATTCAACCATCCCCCAATAGATGGGCATGCTGTCAGTTTGCAGTTCTTTGCTACCATAAAAAGAGCTGCTGTAAATATTTTTGCTCACCTAGGTCCTTTTCCTTTTTTATAAATCTCTATGGGATGCAGACTTAATAGTGATATTGCTAGATCAGAGAATATGCAGTTTTATAGCCCTCTGAGCATAGTTCCAAATTGTTCTCCAGAATGGTTAGATCAGTTCGCAATTCCACCAAGAGTACATTAGTGTCATGATTTTCCCACATCCCCTCCAACATTTGTCATTTCTCTTTTCTGTCAAATTAGCTAGTCTTGTAGGTGTGAGGTGGCACTTCAGAGCTGTCTTAATTTTTATTTCTCTAATCAATAGTGGTTTAGAGCATTTTTTATATGACTATAGAGAGCTTTGATTTCTTTGCCTGAAAACTGCCTTTTCACATCCTTTGACCATCTATCAATTGGGGAATGACTAATATTCTTATAAATTTGACTCTGTTCTCTCTATTTGAGAAATGAGGCTTTTATCAGAGAAAGCTGCTATAAAATTTTCCCCAGTTTTCTGCTTTCTTTCTAATCTTGGCTTCATTGATTTTGTTTGTGTCAAACCTTTTTAATTGAATTGAATCAAAATTATCCATTTTACATCCCATAGTGCTCTCTATCTCTGTTTGGTCATAAATTCTGTCCTTATCCATAAATCTGACAGGCAAGCTATTCCATATTCCCCTAATTTGCTTATGGTATCACCCTTTAAGTCTAAATTATGTACCTGTTTTGACCTTATCTTGATATATGACATGAAATGTTGATGTAGACCTAGTTTCTGCCAAACTGTTTTCTAGTTTTGCCCGCAGTTTTTGTCAGATAGTGAGTTCTTGTTACCAAATCTTGAATCTTTGGGTTTATCAAATACTAGATTACTATGGTCATTTACTACTGTGTATTGTGTATCTAATCTATTCCACTAATCTACCACTCTATTTTTTAGCTAGTACCAGAATTTTTTTAATGATTTGAGATCTGGTACTGCTAGGTCACCTTCCTTCACATTTTTAAAATTGATTCTCTTGATATTCTTGACCTTTTGTTCTTCCAGATGAATTTCATTACCTTTTTCTAGCTCTATAAAATCATCTTTGGTAGTTTGGTTGGTATGGCCCTGAATAAGTAAATTAACTTAGGTAAAATTGTCTTTTTATTATATTGGCTCAACCTATTCATGAACAATTAATATTTTTTTCCAATTGTTTAGATCTGACTCTGTGTGAAAAGTGTTTTGTAATGGTGTTCCTATAGTTCCTGAGTTTGTATCGGCAGGTAGACACCCAAGTATTTTATATTGTCTCCAGTTATTTCAAATGAAATTTCTCTTTCTATCTCTTGCTGCTGGACTTTGTTGGTAATATGTAGAAATGCTGGTAATCTATGTGCATTTATTTTATATCCTCAACTTTGCTAAAGTTGTTAATTATTTCAAGCAGTTTTTTTAGTTGATTCTCTAGGATTCTCCAAGTATACCATCATCTCATCTGCAAAGAGCAATAGCTTTGTTTCCTCATGGCCTATTCTAATTTTTTCAATTTCTTTTTCTTCTCTTATTGCTCTAGCTAGCATTTCTAGCACAGTATTGAATAGTAGTGGAGAATATATTCCCTCCCACCCCACCCATGGAACTAAAGTATTTATTTACTATTTTATTTTTCCCCAACTTGACTAGCGCACAGTGGGAAGCCAACATAGGCACTTCTATCTCCATCCAATTACCACTCTATCTTCTCCCTCTTACGGTCCAGGGAAGACATGATGGCCCCATCTGAAGGCAGAGAGACTGTCCAATGGGAGGCAGGACAGTGTCCTAGATAGAACACTGAACTTGTTATTAGAAGACTGAGGATGTTTAGACTAGAGAAGAGAAAACTTAAGAGGAACATCATGTGTTGTCTTCAAGTATTTGATGGGCGGTTACAGTAAAATCACAGAATAGGAAAGTTAGTTGGGCCCTCAGTGGCCATCTAATACAACCTATACACATGATAATGTACCTGACAAGTGGTTTTCCACTTCATACTCCAGTGTGAAGACCTCCAAGGAGGAGGAACCCACCACCCCTCCAGGCAGCCCATTCCATTTGAGGACAGCTTTAATTGTCGGGAAGTTTTATTTTTTCCTTCTTCTTGACTGTTTAATATAAAACCTCCTCTTTGCAATTTCTACCCTTTGCTTCTGGTTTGTCCTTTGGGGCCAGACAGAACACATGTAATCCTTTTACACGTGTAAATCCTAAGACTTAAATATAGCTATCATGTCTTCAAATACTTGAAAACAGCTATTATGTCCACAAACATTTATTAAACACTTACTATGTGTCAGACACTGAGCTAAACCTTGGGAATACAAATAGAAACAGAAAGACAGTCCCTGCTCTCAGGAAGCTTATATTCTAGTGAGGCAAGGCAACACATAAGGGAAGCAGAAAAGGGGAAAGGGGAGAGGAAGAAGGGGGCATGGCAGAGAAAACTGAGAGTCAGGAGTGGAGCCTGGGGAGCAATGAAGATGTGGCTGGTCTGAGGGCTTCCTTTAAAATGGAAGTTCTGTCAGGAACCAGCCATTCAGGGTGGAGAATACTTCTAAGGTGAGATAGGGATGGAGTGAAACTCCAAGGAGAGAAGGTTTCTGGAGCGTGGTGATTGTTGTTTGTCCTTCATTTTTGAAGAGAAACACAGGGTGATGTCTTGACGTGTGTGGATTGGATTTAAGTGAGGCAGAGCCATGCAGTCATCAGCCTCACTCTCTCTTCTGGAGTCAAAAAAGTCCAGTGACAAGACAAAAGTCAGGATGACTGGCAACGGCCCGGGAAGCAGTGGACGAGGGAATGCAGTGGATGATCTTGGCCTCTTCAATGCCTGACCAAGCTCTAAGCACCTGCTTCAGTCACCTTCATGGCCACTGGAACAAATCATCCTCATCTACCCATTCCCCTTGAGGGTGGGAGGGACGTCTTCACATGCTTGGGGTAAACAACCCCCAAATCACTGACAGATCTATGGCCTATTAACTTGGTTTAGCCCAACTGCCAAGATGGTTTACTCGGGTATGGCTGCTGTGCATGCTACAGTTTTTGGAGCCACAGGTGAGAGTTGGGTGGCTCAGCAAACCCTCATGCCTCTGGTCCTCCTGAACACCCCATACACCCTTGTGGCATGGTAGAGAAAGACTAGAGAATCAGGGGTAGAGCCTGTACAAGAATGTCCTCTCTGCCTCTCCTCCTCTCCAGGCCAAACATGTCCAATTCCTTCAATGGATCCTCACATGGCATGGATATAACCATCCTTGCTACCCTCCACTGGAACCTCTCCAGATTTTCAATGCTTCTCCAACTGTGGTGCCCAGAAGTGAACACAATATTCAGATGAGGTCTGATGAGGTCAGAAAACATTCAAGCCATTTTCTCCCTATTACTGGAAGTTCTTCGTCTCTTAGTACAGTCTAAGATACCATCAGCTTTTTTGGCTGACACAGCATATTGTTGACTCATGTTAAGCTTGCAGACCACTAGAAATGCCAGCTCTTTTTCAGATAGGCTACTACCATATTATACTTGTGAAATTCATTTTTTCAACCCAAGTGTATGACTTTAGGTTTATCCCTACCGAATTTCACCTTAATCCAATGTGCTAACCGGTCAAGATCTTTTTGGGTCCTGATTACCATCCAGTGTATTAGTTCTCAATAAACACTAAGTGCCTACTATGTGCCAGGCATTGTGCTAAACACAATGAGCAAATTCTCTCTGGCAAATGCTAAATAGCCCAGGGCCAAGCATAGATCCATGGGTGCTACTCCACTGGAGACTTTCTGCCATGTTGACATTGAAATTTATTCTCAATAATAAATTAGTGCCTTAATCTTTTTAGTCTGGCCTTATAATGAATTCAGAATCCATCAAATTGTATTAACATAAAGTACACATCTTTCAAATTCTCCCACAAGAATAGTATGATTTTTTTTTTATCAAAATCTTTGCTAAAACCTAGGTCAACTATACCCAAAGCATTCCCTTCATCTAATAGTTTAGTAATCCTATCCAAAAAAGGAAATAAGCCTAGTCTGGCACTATCTGTTCTTGATAAAGCGAGGCTGGCTGGCTCTTGGTAATCCCTGCTTTCCTTTCTAGATGTTCACTGACCATCCCTTTAATGATCCAATCTGGGATTTTCCCAGGAATCGAAGCCAAGTTCATTGGAAAAAGGATTTGAGTTCTGCTTGGCTCCAGAGGACAGAACTCAGAACAACGGGTAGAAGGTTTAAAGAAGATTTTGGCTCAATATCAGGAGGAATTTCTTGGCAGTGAAAGGTATCCAGAGATGAAATGGGCATCCTCAGGAAGGAAGGAAGGAAGGAAGGAAGGAGGGAGGGAGGTCCCATCAGAGGAGGTCTTCAAGTAGAGGCTGGATGACCGCTCGTTCGGGAGGTCTTGAGGGAATTCCTGCATGGATACAGCTTTGCCTACAGAATCTCTGAGGTAATTTCCAGCCTTAAGGTTCTTTGGGTTTGGGTCTCTGCTCTGATGCTTACTAATTACTATCAGGCAAGTCACTCTCTGAGCCTCAGTTGTCGGAACTTTAAGAATGAATAATAATAATAGCTAACATTTATGTGATATGTTCAGGTTTGCAAAGCATTTTCCAAATACTCTCTCATTTTAGCCTCACAACTAACCTGGGAGGAAGGTGCTGTTCTTATCCGCATTTCACAGATGAGGAAACGGAGGCAAACAGAGGTTGAGGGACTTTTCCAGGCCACACAGGAAGTGACATGGACATTTAATTTATTTGTGCCTCTTTGCTCTCTTTCCTTGGAAGGAAAAGCAATGTGTTGCTTGTTGCCAGGTTTTTTGTTTACTTTTCAGATTTGTGCTTTAAGGTTTAATAATAAAAACAGAGGTTTGGGGGGGCAGGGGAAGGACCTGGTTTCTGGTCCCAGCTCTGTCTCTTAACGAGTTGTATGATTTCAAGGGGGGCACTCAGTAAAATGAAGGAACTGGATTCAATGTTCTCTAAGGTCCCTTCCAACTCTCTGGTTATTTCCACCTTTGGGTAAAGTCCCTGAAACCGAATAGTGACCAGTAAGCAGGTCAGGAGGCTTGGCTCAGCTCAGAGCTCCAGCTCCTCAGAGACTTGCTCCTGGCATCAGGGGTGGGTGAATTCTGTTGGGTGGTGCTTAGTGCTTCTTCCATCTGTCTGCCTGTCTGCCTCTCCCTCCTCGGTGCCCTCCCTTCTTTCTTCTTTCTAACATTATTTTTCTCTCTTCTTTCTCTCTTTCTTCCCTCTCTGCAACAACAAAGCAAACAATGAGTGTCAGTCACCTCTTCTCCCCCCATCCCCAGGCTCTCTCTCCGAGACACTGACACCAAGAACTGTTTATTAATTTGCCTCTCTCCATCTCTTTTTCTGTCTTTGCCTCTTATCTCTATTTCTATCTCTCTGTTCTCCCTCTCTTTCCCCTCCTTTTTCCTCTCTCTCTCTCTCTCTCTCTCTCTCTCTCTCTCTCTCTCTCTCTCTCTCCCCTCTCCCCCTCTCCCCCTCCCTCCTCTTCCTCTCCCTCCTTTTTCTTCCTCTCCCTTCTCTCTTTCCCTCTCTCTCCCCCTTCCTCTCTCCCTCCCCCCCTCCTTCCCTCTCTCTCCCTCTCCCTTTTCCCTCTCCTTTCCCTCTCCCTGCTCATCTTTCTCTCTATGTCTCTCTCCCCCTCCCTTTCTCTTTTCCTCCTCTCTTTTTCTCCCTTTCCACCCCCACCCACTCCCACCCTCCCTCTCTCCCACCCACCCGTCTTTCTCTTTTGAAAGGCAGGAGAAATGGAAGTCAAGATCTTCTCTTGGCGATAATTATTGAAAAGTTCAGTGCAGAGACAGGCAGTGATACTGCAAGGAAGAGTGAAGGGAGAGAGAATATTAAAATGCATGTGCACAGCTTGGCTTTGCAGCAGATGTTGGCATAATTAGAGAGGAAAAAATTATGAAATTAATTTGTGGTTCAATGTAAATTTCAGCAATGGGGGGAAACTCGGCTCCAATCACCTCATGTGCACAGATAGGCAGGCCCACGCGCGCACACACGCACAAGCACACACCAGCTGCCAGAGAAGTGGTAATTGTCAGAAAGTATCCAGGGGGAAAGAGACTAGCATGAAAAGAGGGAGGGAAAGGGAAGGGATGCAGAATCCCCCTTCTTAAAGATACAGGTGCTCAGGCGAGCTGCAAGGAGACAAATGACCCATTGCCAGAGGTGCAAGGCTTGGGGATTCTAAGCTGGCTGGGAGGATAGGCGGGGAAGGAACTTTGGACAGCTCCCTCAGACTGCTCAGCAGACTGGGCACAAAGACAGTGGGAAATACCCAAGGTTCCGCAGTGTGGCCCCTAAGCATTCCTAAGGCCCACCTGAGGCGGCAGGTACTTAGATCTTGGGATTCAGAACTGGAAGAGTCCTTAGAGACCATATGGTCCACGGCTTCTTAATCCTTTCTATGACATGGACCCTTTGGTGAAACCTACGGATGCCTGCTCAGAATCATATTTTTAAATAATTGAAGGAAATGCTAAATTTCAGTTAGAGGTAAGTGAACATAAAGGCATAATTTTTTCCCCAAGTTCATAGCCCCCACTGAAATCTGTCCATGGATCCCAAGACTCCTGATCTAGTCCAACCTTTCATTTTACAGAGGAAGAAACTGCCCACCCAAAGACAGCTGGGTAGTGAGCAGCCAAATTAGTATTCCAACCTAGGTTTTCTCCAAATTCAATGTTCTTCCTGCTACCCTACCCAGGTTTAGCCACCCTCTCTCTGTTCTTCCTTACCATAGATACGAACTTCTTCTCTTTTCTTTTCTCTTATTCCATACTCCCTTCTTTTTCCTTTCCTTTCCTTCTGTCTTTTCAGCCTGTGCTGTTTGTTCCCCTCCCTCCCTCCCATATTGTCCCAGGGGTTAAAGAGATTGCTGGGGCCCATCAATCGATCAATTGACAAGTATTTACTGAGCATCTGCTGTATGCCCAGTCCTGAGCTAGGCCCTGTGAGGGATAGAGATGGCCTGCCACCAGGGAGCTTACAATCTCATCATGAGAGAGACAAGGTTTATGAATCTGTGATCTCATGGATTTGGGAGTTCCTGCCCATGACACTGATTTTGACTCATCCATGCCTGCCCATGCTGACTTCCCATAAATGTGACCCATGGAGTCCTCCAAGGTGCTGGAGGCCTTCCTCATCTTCTCCTGACATCATTAGCATACCAGTAAACCACTCTGGCGATCCATCTGTCATCTCTCACTCTCACCACGTGACCAAGTCAAGTCAACAAACATTCACTAAGCTCCTACTAGGTGCTGGGCACTGTACTTAGTGCTGTAAATACAAAGAAAAGAGAAAAAACCCAGTCCCTGTTCTCAAGGAGTTCAGTCTGCTGTTGGAGATAACATGCAAACAACTATGTATAGACAAGAAATGTACAGGATAAATTGGAAATAATCAATAGAGGAAACACTGTCATTAAGGGAGATGGAGAAAGGCTTCTTGGAGGAGGTGGGGTTTTAGCTGGCTTTGAAGGAGGCTAGGGAAGCCAGGAGGCAGGGATGAGGAGGGAGAGAATTTTAGGCATGGAAGAGACCCAATTAAAATGCCCAGCAGTGGAACATCATGTACAAGGAGGAACAAGGATTCAATGCCATTGGATCACAGAGTACATGGAAGGGATGATAAGCAGCCTGGAAAGAGAGGAGAGAAACAGATTGCAAAGCACTTTAAAAGCCAAACAGAGGTTTTCATATTGGATCCTAGAAGTAATTGGGAGCCACTAGAGTATATCTGATAAGGGTGTGATATGGTCAGATCTGCACTCAAGGAAGATGACTTTGACAGCTGGGTAGAGAATGGACTAGGGTGGGGAGAGACCTGAGACAGGGAGACTAACCAGTAGGCTATTACAATAGCTCAAACATACTCTGTACCAGGAATCTGGAGGGTAGTGGCAATGTCAGAGGAAAGAAGGGGCCAGATAAAGAGTTGTAACAAAGGTAGAAACAATGGGACTTGGTAACAGATTGGATATGGTGGGATAAGAATGAGAAGCCAAGGGTGATACCTAAGTTGTGATCCTGGGTGAATGGAGATTGTTAGTTAGAATTTGGAGGGGAAAGATAATGAGTTCAAATCTGGACATAGTGCGTTTAAGATGACTATAAGATATCTAGTTCAGTGTGCAATAGGCAATTGGAGATGCAAGACTGGCAATTAGGAGAGAGGTTAGGGCTGGACAAGTAGATCTGAGAAACATAGAGCATAGAGCCAATGAATCACCAAACAAAATGGTAAAGAGAGAAAGAGATGAGAGTCTAGGACAGAGTCCTGGGGGACACCTATGGTTAACAGGCATAACCTGGATGCAGGTCCAACTTTGTGTCATCTGGAAATTTGAATGCCATCTATGCCCTTAACTAAGGCATCAATAGAAAACAAAATAAAACAAAAAAGCATTAAGCAAGAGAGTGCCAAACACAGAACCCACTGGAGACCTATTGTCATACTGATGTTCACCGTTAGTGACTTCACTTCAAGGGAAGTCATGAAACCAGTTGCAAACTCATCTAGTTATACGATTATCTAGTTCACCTCTTCCACAAGAATAATATGAGAGACTTTATCAATTCTTTCTTAAAATTGAGGTCAATTGTATCTACAGCATGCCCCTCACCTACTTGGTCAGTAACTCTATCAAAAAAGGGATGTAGTGACTCTGGCATGACTTGTGGAGGCCATGCTTGCTCTTGGTAAAGATTGCTTCCTTTTCCTAGCATTTCTTTCACGATCTCTTCTAGGATTTTCTTAAGTCAAGCTCAGTGGCCTATAATGTACAACTCCTGTTCTCTTCCATTCTTTGAAATTTGGGATGTGTGCCCTTCCCTAGTTTTGTAGTACTGCTGCTGTTCTCCACAATCTTTTAGATATCACTCATATCGGCCGGTTCCTTCAGGATATGAAGATGTAGTTTATCGGGACCAGATGACTTGAATTGTCAAGGATAGTTGAGTGTTCTCTTAGTATCCCCTTTGTTAGCTTGGCTTGCTGTTGTGGTTGAGTTGTTTCAGTCATGTCTGACTCTTTGTGACTCTATTTAGGGTTGTCTTGGCAGAGATACTGGAATGGTTTGCCATTTCCCTCTCCAGCTCATTTTACAGATGAGGAAACTGAGGCAAACAGGATTAAGTGACTTGCCAAGGGTCACACTGCTAATAAGTGTCTGAAGCTGGATTTGAACTCAGATCCTCCTGACTCCAGGGACCAGTACTCTATCCACTGTGCCACCTAGCTGCCCACACTTATTTATCTATATTCTCCCTCTTGGGCATTTCTGTGTTATCCTTTCCATTGCGTTATCACCCCAAGCATCGATCTCATCCCTTCTTTAAGCCTTCTCTTTCTCCTAAAATGGTTTCAAATCCCCTTTTTTGTTATTCCTAGCCTTCCTTACCACCTTCAGCTCATCCACAGCTTTCACATTCTTGACACTATTTGTGTAGGATTGTGGTACACTCATATTCACCCTCTTATCTGCCCTTGCTTCTACTTCAGCATATCTTTTAATAATCTGTTTGGTGAGTTTCCTGAGCATCCATCGACATTGGGTTCTTCAGACAACTTCCATATTTCCTCCTTGTTGGAAATGTTTCCATTGGTGCTTTCAGAATGTCATTCTTCAGTGTTTCCTGCCCCCTCAAGGCATGACTTTCCTGGGTGAATTTTAGTCCAGAACTTTCTAAGTATCCTTTCCTTGAATCTTCTAAGACCAGATCTCCCAAAATTTAGGGTGCACGTCAGATTAGGCTTAGAATTTCTCTCCTTTATCTTAAACTCTAGGAATCACTTCTCTTCAAGGTTCTTCTCAATTCCACCCCAGCAGTCAGTTCTTCTTTATTAGGGAGAATCAAATCTAGAACAGAATTTCTTTTGGTTGGCTCTTCCACATTTTGAAGGAGGAAATTATCATTAAGTCAAGTCAAGGAGTTATTCGCCCTTGTACTTTTGACGGAGAAAGAGAGCTCCAGCAGATATCTAGATAGCTGAAGTCTCCAGTAGATATCTGGATGACTGAGGTCTCCATCACAACTATATCATGACTCTCTGCCAGGCTCATGACCTGTTTCCCAAACTATTCCCTAATGCAGCCCCTCTTTTTGTCCAGGTGGTCTGTAGTTTACCCTAAATGACATCTTTCACCATTGATCTGAAATCAAATGCTCCCCACCTTTTCCCCCTGTATGGTTCCTGGATTTTGTCAAATATGCCTTTGTAATATACAGTGCTACCCTACCCACCCCTCTTTTTTCATCCTATTTTTAATAGCATGTAGCCATTCAGAGCTATATTCTAGTTATGGATTTGATCCCACCAAGTTTCAGTGATTCCATTGCAGTGACATTTGCATAAATAAGAATAATAGTTAATATTTATATAGTGCTATAAGGATTGCAAAGTGCTTTACCTATATGATCTCATTTGTCCCTCACAGGAACCCTGAGGAGCAGGTGCTATTATTACCCCCATCTAATGAATGAGAAAACTGAGGTTGAGAAATGTTAAGTGACTTGCCCAGGGTCACACAAGCTAGTAAGTACATCTAAGGCAGGATTTAAATTCAGATCTTGACTCCAAGTCCAACCATTGTGCCGTTGACCTGCTTTCCATCCTTGAGTTAGGAATTTAAGACAAATCAGGCTAGTCTTACTTTGTACAGTGGGGAGTTAACTTGGTAAACTTATGCCCCATCCCCATCACCCAAGAAATGGTCAGAATAAAAATCTAAATGGATTTAAAGAGGATTTAGATCACGTCATCAATTGACAGGCCTAGAACCATGATACTAGATAACTAGATATAACTAGATAACTAGAGCTTAGAGATTCTCTTGTTCAAATACCTTATTTTATAGAGAAGGGAAGTAAAGACCAGAGATATGAAGTGACTCAACCAAGATCACACAGGCTGTAAGAAGCAGGGTCAGAATTCAAACCCAGGTCCCTCAACTCCAAATCCACCACAGCACAGCGGATCATTAAGGAAAGCTGGTGGTTTAGGAGGGGAATATCCTTAACTTCTGATTATTCCAGAAGCTGCCCTTTCTACCTTTCCTCAAATTTTCTCCATCAGAGCAGGGATCCAGAGCTGGACAAACCTTGGACTGGACCCTGGAAGGAGAATTCTTCTATTTCAGTGACAGTATTTGTTCCTCATCTGTCAAATGGAGATGATATCACCTGAATGGAGATGGCACCAGGTGGCACAATAGATAGGCTTGAAGTCAAGAAGACTTGAGTTCAAATCCTGCCTCAGACATGTACTAGTTGCATGACCCTGGGCAACCTCTGTGTGCCTCAGTTTCTCTATCTGTAAGATGAGGATAACAATAGTACCTACCTCAAAGGGCTGCTGTGAGTATCGAATGAGGTGATGAATGCAAAATGCTTTGGAAATCTTAAAGCAAGTCCCATATAAATATTAGCTCTTGTATTATCATTAATGTACCACAGAGGTATTACGATGCTTCTGGGAGATAACATGTTATTTGTGGCTATGAGCAGATAGGCCAGAATTTGGAGGTGCCTTTCAGAGACCATGCAGGTGTTCTGACACTCTTCCATTAATGACGCTCAGAACATCTTGGACGCAAAGACAGTTGACCAGTTGGACAGGATAACTCATGTCAGTTCTTTCCCCCAGATAGATAGACAATATGAACCAGGGAGAGTTACAACAGACTGTCCCTAGGGGCTGAGGGCTAGAAGGCAGATCTGGGCCGCCTGTCGGTTTCCAGACCTCATTGTGAAGAAACAATCTTAGCCCCTTGGAGCTATGGCACGGTCCTTCACTATCCTGATTGACCTGCTTTGAACCTGCTTTAATGGATCAAGGGCCTTCTTAAATTATGAGTCCCAAGAACTGAGCACAATACACCAGATGTGGTGTGGTCAGGGTAAAGGACAGACAGCAGGATTATGCCCTTCTGAATACTATGCCTCTCAATGCAGTTTATGATTACATTTATCTCATTTGTTTTTTGACTGCCATGTTACACTATTGACTCATATTGAAACTGAAGTCCACTACAACCTTCAGATCTTTTTCAAACAAACAGTTGTCTAATCATAGCTTCACTATTTTTTTCCTCATAAAGTTGATTATTTGAACCCACTTGTAGGGTTTTACATTTATGTCTATTAAATTTCAGTTTATTAGCTAGCGGCATTGTTCTAGCCTGTCAAGATGTCTTTGTATCTTGATTCTGCCCCCCCAGCTCTAAATGGATGATCCTATCAATCAATCAATGTTTATTAAGTACCCACCATGTGCCTAGGGCTGCTAGGTGTCTAAGTAGATAGAGTGCCAGGCCTGGAGTCGGAAAGACTCGTCTTCCTGAGTTCAAATCTGGCCTCAAACACTTACTAGCTGTGTGACCCTGGGCAAGTCATTTGACCCTGTTTGCCTCAGTTTCCTCATTTGTAAAATGAGCTGGAGAAAGAAATGACAAACCACTCCAGTATCTTTACCAAGAAAACCCCAGATAGGGTCATGAAGAGTTGGGCATGACTGAGACCACTGAATAACAACAACATTCTAGGTTTTGTGCCAAGCACTGAGGATACAAAAGGAAGCAAAAGACAGGCCCTGCTGTCAAGGAACTCCCAATCCAATGAAGCATTTTGCTGGCTACACTCTTCTAGTCTTGCCCTAAGCAAATCTGAAAGCGTCCTGTCCCTGGTTTTATCCAAGCATTGATGGAGACATTTAAGATGGAGACCTCACATCTTGCAAATGGAGTTCAAGGGCCCAATACAATCCATCAAACCTCTATACAAAAGACTGGAATTATATGACACAAGAGAAGGGGATATGAATTTATATTGTACCGACTTTGTGCCCAGAACTGTGTTGTGTTTTCTTACAAATGTTGGTTTCATCTGATCCTCATAACAACCCTGTGAGGTAGAGGCTGTTATCATTCCCATTTTACAATTGAGGAAACTGAGGCAAACAGAGGTCAAGTGACTTGCCCAGGGTCACACAGCTAGTATGTGAGAATGGATTTGAACCCCGATCTTCCTGACTCCAGGCCCAGAGCTCTATCCACTGCCTTAACTGACTCATGATGTATACATAGCACATACACAACAATCAGACAATTGTTTGGTCTACACCATCCAACAATCAATGTATGAACTGCTAAGTTTTCTCTGGGCCTAGGCTTCTTTAACCTCATCCTTCCTCCAAATGCTGGGATCCTGGTGTTTTGGTACCCTCATCAAAGAGAAGAGGGATGGATAGTGCTGTCAGTGGACATAGAATTGGGAACCAGAGGACTTGAGTTTGAATCCTGTCCCTGCCCAACTACCCATGTGAACGTGGTTCTACTTGCTACCTGTGAGATCTTGGGCAAGGCACCTGGTCTGTCTAGTCCTCAGTTTCTTCATCTGTAAAATGAGGAGGTTGGAGTAGATGAACTAGAAGGATTCCTTCCAATTCCAAATCTAAGCCACTTTATCACTGGGGGCTTGAGTGTCTATTGCCACACTGTTAATGGGAGTCAGAACAGGGATTCGAACCCCAGTGCTCTTTCCAGTAAACCATTCTGCCTCTCCCCTCTCCCTTCAGATGATCCAAATCTCATTAGGGCCATGAGCTGAACTCACTGAGGTTGGTGGAAAGACGACAATAGGGATTTGACATGACCCTGCTTCTCTGTCGGCTCACATCTCAAAGAGGAGTTGAGTGACAAGGCCATCAGAATGACGACTGTCAGGGTCGCTGTCCCTTCTCTCGGGAGTCAAGAGAGGACCACAGCTCTCTCTCTCTTTCCATTTCCATGATCAAATCCTTATTTTCCATGGCTGATGACAGCAAATTAATCCACCACCATCTGAGAATATGCTGTGAGTGGGGGGCGGCTGCATTAACCTATTCAAACTATCTTATACCCAAGAACACATGTGTACACATTCAGTGGCTAGTGGAAGGTTGAGAAGAGTTAGGGCCATAGAGAGGCCATGGAATGAGGGGAACTAAGTGGTCCCTGAGAAAATTAAACCCCCACACTGTCCCTCTCATCCAAATGATTCTCTAACCAGACACATAATTGATCGGCATGTCCCCTCAGACTTCTCACTACAGACTCTGCCTTGTCTCCTTAGACTAGCTCCTTGGAGGTAGGACCTGAAATTGGTAAGACCAAAGATTACAAAGCAAGAAAAAAGAGTCTTGAGTGATAAGAGGGTCCACTCCATAAAGTATCATAGAATGTTAGAGTTAGGAGGGACCTTCCTCTTGTTGTTCGATTGCTCTTCAGTCCTGTCCAACTCTTCGCAGCCCCATTTGGATTTTCTTGGCAGAGATACTGGTAGTGATTTGCCATTTCCTTCTCCAGCTCATTTTACAGATAAGGAAACTGAGGCCAACAGGGTTAAGGGACTTGCCCAGAGTCACACAGCTAGTCAGTGTCTGAGGCCAGATTTGAACTCAGGAAGATGCATCTTCCTCACTCTAGGCCTGACACTTTCTATCTTTTGAGCCACCTACCTGATCCTAGGGACCTTAGAGGCCGTCTAGTCCAGTGACTTCATTTTTCATATGAAGAAAGGTTAAAGAGATGAAGTGACTGACCCAAAAGTCATACAGGTAGTAAGTAAGAACGACTTGGGGATGGAGGTTGTTGAGTGAATAGTTGGGGGTGTTAGAATGTTCCACCTTCAACGAGGGGCTTGATATGAGAAGAATAGACAATCCGATTCAAAGAAGGGAAATAAACCAATATTCTGTGGACATTCCATATTCCCCTGGCTTCTGTCACCCCAGGTTGTTTCAGCACCAGAAACAGGGTTTGAATCTAAATCCTTGACTCCAGATCCAGTGCTTTTTCTGCTATGCTATACTATACCCTAGCTCAGGGCTGTCCAACCTTAGGTTTTTATTGAAACAATAGACAATACATTTTGATTTGCCATTTTAGTGAGAGCTCTGCAGTAGCTCAGCTTCGTTTACTAAAGCATTTATGTAAATTTCTGTGCTTGTAGTCTGGCCACATAAATCGAACTGGGGTTGCATGCAGCCCATGGGCCTCATTTTGGACAGCCCTGCCCTAGTTGATGGGTTAGGATGAGGCTCTGAATAGATCTGTGGTCACACTTGGATAGGAATAATGTTAGAGAGCACAAGTCCGGAGACTCCCATTCAAGTGAGAAACTTGAGCCTGAGAGAACAGTCACACTGTCACCTTCTTGTCCAGACTGAGGATCCATGATTCTTTCTCTTACCTTTTTCCCTATCTGACTCTTTGGGCAGACACCTATGTTCAGCTGCTGTTTTAGCAAGAAGCATCATGTCTAGATCCGTCCTGGAACTGGGTGTCACTTGCCAATCTCGTAGTTGCTAGTACCTTGCATGGGTCTTGTTATACACAAAGTGAGGGACCATGCAGGGATTTCTAGGGCCTCAGGAAGGTTTTCTTACTCCCCACCTCCCAACCCAATGCCTCACCCAACGTGCTGGCTTATGTCTGAAATCCCTTTGACAGAAGACAGACATAGCCTTTTATTCCACAAAGATGAAGCTTACACTTGTCCTGGCCCCCATCTTCCTGGTTTGGGCTCTGCCTCTGGAGAGGATGCCTAAGGCTTTGGGACTCTCTTCTTGGAGGCCTCAGCTACCCAATGATAAGACCCAAGGGGGAAGATTCCCATCTACCCCAAGGCAAACAGACAGCCACACTAGAGAGGAGGGAGGCCACCTTTGTGCTGTCCCAACTCTCTGGTGCTGAAATAGGACAACCTGGAATGGCAGAGGCCAGGGAAAGAGAATATTGGGGAGGGAGAGCGGGGTCTCTGGGTCATGACAAAGGGGCTAATTTGAATCAGATCATCTACTCTTCCCCTCAAGTCTCTCATATCAAAGAGAGAAGACTTCAACATCCCCAACCTTGCACACAATATTCCCCCAATTCATTCCTTCCCCAGGGAACAGGAGAACAAGCTTCTGAAATCAGGGTTCCCAGCTCATTAACAGGCACTGAACATAGGTCAGATAGGGGAAAAAGGAAAAATCTGAGTTGATTTCTTTGTTTCATTCCCATTAAGATGGGAATGGGCTTCAACAAAGCTGGAAGGATTAGTGTGCCTGGGTCTGTGTGTGTGTGTGTGTGTGTGTGTGTGCATGTGTGTGTTTGTATTTGTGGGTCAGTGTGTGATTGTATATGTGTGCCCATCTGTCAGTGTGTGTGAATGTGATTCACATGTACATGCTAGTGTACACATGTCTATGCAGATGTATATGTTCCTGTGTGTGTGTTTGTGAGTGTGTGTGTGTGTGTGTTGGGGAGGGGGGGTATTTCCAGCAGCCCCTCCCTCATGGTTCCACTTCCCAGCTCATTAAGGTTCTCCCATTATTCTGACATTTGTGCGCGTCACGTACCGGGAAGAAGTAATTTACTTAGAAGAAATTAAAAGTTCATTTTAATTGAGCGCACACTGCAGTATGCAAATGAGGAGCGCATTATGTACACTGATGCAGAGACAAAGGCTGTAATCAGCGGTTAACCCCCTGTGCGCTGGCCCCCTCCTTGGCTGCCGCCTCAGCCCTGAGAGCCCAAAAGGGATTGCAGACCATAGTAGAGATGGCTTCCACTGTGTGAAGAGGGGCAGGGGGCATTGTCAGCAATGGCCCAAAACTCCTCTCCCCTGAGATCATCCCTGGGGGGCAGTGCCCATCATCTCTCCCCTCCCCTACCATGCAGCCTGAGTCTTGCTCCCAGCTGCCCCAGGAATGTGAGCCAAGGATTTCAAAGCCTGACAGCAGCCAGATGTGCCTGAACCCAACCCCTGGAAAAAAAGCACACACAGGGCCCAGGGAGCCAAGTCCCAGGAGGCCCATGCATCTCAGACTTCTATTCCAAAGGAAGCAGGAGCAGCCAGATACCACAGGATGAGAAGCTTTGGGTGAGGTCCTGCATTTTGCCAGAGCTCCATGTACCCAGGCTGAATATTTTCTCCAGTGGTGTGTGGTGGGTCTGAGCACATTTTAGAGGAACAAGGAAGGTCAGGAGACAGAAGCAGCAGTTCCCTGGGTCAGCAGCATCTCCAAAGGTGTTAAACCACAAACTCCATAGCCAAAAGTGAGATCTTGTTGAAGAAGCCCATGCAGGAAGAACTGTAATAGCCACATGCCCTCACCCTAGCCAAGGACTTTACATGACTCTCCTCTAAGCTTTAGAATAGGGACTGGTTTGCTCTGCTTCTCAGGAACCTTGGAACCACTGGACTTGATGTCTGCTATATGTAAGATCCATCACTTTTCATCTGAGGCATCCTTTGAACTTCAGCTCCTCTTCTGTCCCATGCCACCAGGTCATCCTACAAAAAAAAGAGGCAACAGCATTGACCATCACAAAGCTAGGGACATAGGCCTAATCTGAACCCAGATCCTTTTCATCCCTCCTCCACCATGTCAGGATGCCATTGTGGATTCTATGTGCAGGATCAGCTGTGTTCAGGAATGTGTTCAACTGCAGAGAAAGAACACTCAAATGTGACAGTCCCTCAAAGCCTTAACTAGGAACTTTTTACATCACAAACCAAGCCCAGGGCAAGTGGTATGAATTTAGTATTGGGAGGTAGGGGGTGAGAAAGGCCACACCCTATAGGAAAAGGCAGAAACCCTAGGACCCAGGCAATAGATCTCCATTAGGGAAATGGCCCTGTTCTATGGGGGAAGGAAGAAGGGATGGGGGAAGCAAGATGGAATAGGGGAAGGGTGGTCCTAGCATGATGGAGGACCAAAAGTACTGTCATCCCCCTCTAAAGTTGGTGCCCTACCCTAGTTATGGCTCTGCTTACCCCCAAGCCTTGGCCCAGTAGTGCTTGAATGTTCCAACACGCATGGCTTCTGCATTTTCCACCCTGCCCCTTTGGTCTCCATCAGTAGGAGAGCCAGCTTGTGAGATTAGGCTCATAAGCTGTTAGAATGGTTAGAAAACATATAATTTACAGCTAGAAGGAACCTTAGAAGTCATCTAGTCCAACCTCCTCCTTGTATAAAGAAAAACAAACTGGAGTCTCGAAAAAATGGCACTTGGTCAAGATGATGCAGTAATAAAGCCAGGATGTGACTCCAGGTCCTCTGACTCCCAGTCAGATGCTCTTTCTGCCACACTAAAAAGCATCCACTTCAATCCCTTTCATATCCATCAACAAGCTTCTTAAAAGAAGAGAAGGTCTCTATGAGGCTGAGACAAGGAGCAAGTGCAGTCCAGGCATGGAAGCAGCCAATGCCAAGCATGGAGAGAAGAGACAGAGAACACTGAGGTCCAGAGCACAGAAATGGCCCAATAACACATGACTAGCGCTAGCTAGTGACAGTCACAATTCCAATCGTGGTCTCCCTGACTTCTCCCTGAACCAACATATGTGAATCTCAGATAATTCAGCCATATTTTCAGGGCTCTCTCTACCCCAACATGGGAAGTGAATGGGGTGAGATGGAGTGAGGTTACCTGCTTCCTAGACTGATGTCCCTCCCCTCTTACAGCTGCCAGCAGGAGTGGAGAGCAAGGCTTTGTAGGGTGAAAGGAGTGGGGACATATTTTTCTGTGGGGTCCACATTCTCTCTCCCAGAGAGGATCCCTACAAATGTCCCTAATGACAGGGAGATTGGGGGGTGGGGAAGGTTCATGACCCTCAGGCTTGGCATCAGCGTCCATCCTTGTCCTCCTCTACAGGGGACCTCTTGAAAGGACTTCTCTCTGTCATTCCCTCTTTCCCACAACCTGCCCTATTTACTGTTCCAGGTGACCCTATGCATAGAGCTCAGAGGGACCCTGGAGAACATATACTCCAACTCCTTCATTTGACAGAGGAAGGAAGGAAGTGAAGATCAGGAACAGATCTGACTTGCCCCAGTTCATTAAGCTATTAAGTACCAGTCAGGATTCAAACCCAGTTTCTCTTATTTCAAATCTAGTCTACAGTACTTTCCACTGTTTACAATGCTGCCTTTTCCCCCCAGTCTTCCTAACCCCATTTACACCTGAACATGGGATCGGGACTTCAAGGTGGGTTGTCCTGGGTGCCGGAGTTGGTCTTAAGTTTGTGTGCGTGTGTGTGTGTGTGTGTGTGTGTGTGTGTGTGTGTGTGTGTGTGTTTACTACCTGTCAGACCTGGGATTTTTTAATGACCGTGAAAATGAAACTAGTTCGCAGATGTGAGATGACAGCCAGCTGCAGGAGACAGACAAATTACCTCCAAACCCGGTTCATGACGCCCACAGATTCCAAACAAAGGGAGTCATCTCAGCTCACTTGGATGAGCAGGAGACAGCGGGGAGCCCGGCAGCAAGCTGTTCAGAGCCCTCCCCAGGAGCAGCAACGCAGCCGGCCTGGGAACCAGGGGAGGGCCACAAAGCCACCACCCGCACCGTGGATCTCCGACAACCCAGAATTCCAGCCCAGACTCAGTCAACCTCTTTGTGACATAGAGGACCACCCCCAACACACCTTCACATCTGGCCAGAAGTTTAGACTTATAAGAACACAGGATTTCTGGCTGGAAGGGACCTCAAAGCCCAGCGACCTCATTTTCAGATGAGGAAAGTCAGACCCAGGAAAATGAAGATACTTAGTTTGGCCAAGGACTCTAGGAAGTGGCAAAGTCGAATTTTGAACTCCTGTCCTCTAACTCCATATCCAGTGCTTTTAGCAGTCAGTCAGCCAGGATTTATTAAGCACCAGCTATGTCCCAGGCACTGTGCTAGGCATTGGAGATACCAAGAAAGGCAAAGCCAATCCCTGACCTCAAGGAGCTCCCAGTCTCATGGGGAGACAACATGCAGACAGCTACGAGCAGACAAGATGTAGACAGCTTTGTACTGCACCACTTTAAGGGGCATGTTCTAATTTTACTTTCCCAACAACCTCTGAGGTTGATGCAAAAGCATTATCATTTCCATCATATAGATTAGGTAACAGAGACATAGAAACCCGTCTGAAACCTTAGTTGTGACCAGAGGGTTGGCAGCATGGAAAAGGGGAGAGCATGCTGAATTTAGAGACAGAAGAACTGAATTCAAATTCTGCCTCAGCTCCTCATTACCTGAGTGACCCTGAGCTAATCATGTGCCCATTCTGTTCCATGCCACAGTTTCATCAGCAAAATGAGGGGGCTGGACAGGATAACCTCTCAGGTCATTTCCAACTGTAGATCTCTGATCTTATGACACAGGGTTCTGATGGTCCGAAGGTCCCTGGTCCAATGAGTATCCTTAGTCTTAGATTCTTTTGTAAGGCAAACTCTTTGGTCTATGGTGAAAAGAATATCTTATGACTTGCTGGTACAAAAGAAAACCTTTGTAGTGGTCCTCCACCTACTACTGGCATTTTTATTATCTCATTACAGAAGGAAGGAAGACAAAGGAAGAGGCAAAGAGGGTTTGGGGCCAGGCTAAGGACTTCAGGCTGGAGGTGGGGAAAAGAAATGAGGAAAAAGAAGGAGCCACAGCAGCACAATGCCAGGCATGGACTTCCCTAAGCTTTCCCTGGCCTTGTCTCCCACCATTGCCTCTCCATGGTCTGAGTCCAGACCTGGCACACAGTGAGACCCAATCATAGTGATTCCAAGTGGAGCCTTCTAGAATGACAGCAGCATCACTGTCTCTGTGCCTAGTGCTTTCAGGGTCTGGTGAGGACTTTCCACAGCAGTCTCTCAAAGTCTACAGGCTCTTTGACTTTCCCTGGTCTCTGTTCCTATGATGCCTGGAAACCCCTTTGAACACTCAGCGCAGCCACCCTTGCCTTTTGGCACAACTGTGGACCCATCAGAAGTCATTCCATAACTACCAGTGGTCTATGGACTGTATTTTAAGACCATATTGATCTAAGGAAGAGAGGCAGACGATAGCTCCATTAATCAAAAAATAAAAGACACATCCAGTCTCATCCCATCTTAACCCATTTAAATCAATCCAGCATTTATTAAACATCTCTTGTGAGTCACTGAGCACCTCTGAGCCAGCCACTGTAAGAGGTACCATATTTAGATAAGACAGTCCCTCTACAATAACAAATACAATAATAGGGTATGTAAATACCCCAAGAGGCAAAGTGGGAGGATTTAATTTCCTTCACCAACACAGACTGCAAACCATCTGTGGCTTAGTAGATAAATTCTAAGAAGTTACATGATTGGTCATAGAGCTGGTGTCAGAAGTGGGATTTGAACCCAGGTCTTCCTCACTCAAAGGCCAGCATGCCATCCATGATGTCAGATACCCTGTATAACTTTTGGACGCTAGTATAATATAATACATGAGAAATTCCTAACAGAGGTACAAATGAATTACTATGTGAGATGTCAGTAGAGAGAGGCATAGGACACCGGGAGCAAAGACACGGAGGCGGGAAAATGTAAGACAAGTATGGAAGATGATGAGTTGTCCATTTTGACTGAATCAGAGAGCAGGAGGATAGTAATATGAGAAAAGACTGAGAAGGTAGACTGCTACCAAATTAGAGAGGATTTTGAATGTCAAGCTAAGATTTGAAATTTACTCATAGGTAATGAAGACAGTAGAATCATGAATTTGGAATTGGAAGGGAGGCCATCAAGTCCAACCCTCCACCTCATTTTTCAGATGACGAAACTAGAGGCACAGAAAAGCTAAGTGATTTTTCCAAGGCCATGTCTGGGACAGGATCTGAACCAATCTAGGTCAAACAGAAAAATCGCAGGGCAGAGCAGGGGTAAGTGATTAGTAGAGGGAAGCAAACAGCAGACCATGGTGGGATCAGCAGCAGAAGAGACATCAGGTTGTAAGAAGATGTGGATGATGTGAATGAAGGGTTCAAGTCTAAGGGCTCCTAGCAAGGAAATCCGTGGTATGCGTGTGAGGTTGGCACCTTCTCATAAGTTAGAGTCTTGGAGCATTTCCTGGTATACTGAGAAGTCAGGGGACTTGTCCAGGGTCACACAGCCAGTGTTAGAGATGAGACTCGAACACAATTCTTCCTGACTTCAAGGCTAGCTCTCACTATTTTTTTTTAAAAAGGCTTTCCAAAAACAAATGGGAGCTTATATGATCTTAGGAAACATGGCAACAGCCATAGGAAAAGAAGCCAGAAGACCTAATTTCAAATCCTGATTCTGCCATGAATTCCCTATGTGACTACTCATCTCAATTCCCTTTTCAATCAAGTGAGGAAGTTGAAGGCTTGGGTTCAACTCCAGGATTTAGTGCTTACTAGTTGTGTTAGTTTGAGCAAATCACTCTGTCTCACCAGGCCTGTTTCCTCATCTGTGATGGGGGGGGGGGGGGGGCGCTTTGAACTAGAGGATTACCGAGGTAAGAGCTGTCACTAGCAATTGTTGAGCCTGGGGCAAAGGGCGTGAAACACATCCTCAATTCAGCTGGAGTGTAAGGTGGCTAGAAACATTGCATCTTCTCCAGGCAGTTGTGAGGTCATAGGAGCAGAGTAAAGTATGACGGGACAGGAAGGAACTCGCCTAGGGTGCGTCCACCAGGTAAGGGAAGGGAATCACCTGGCAATTCCCAATTTTAACTTAATATTCTGTCTAACTGGGTCTATGCTACAGAAAGGCTACAAATGCTATGAGTGTCCTCTATGTTTTGGCACCCTGGAGCAAAGCTCTGCTCACCCTGCCCTAGTTACAGCTCTAAGGTTTCTTCCAGCAATCATAGTCTGTGTTGAAAGGGCAATTCAATTCTAAAATCCTGTGATTCTATTTGGCCTGATCTCTGGGGCTGTTTCATCCTCTGGGCCTTTTTATGGTTCCTGTGTGATATAGGTCAGTTCTTTTAGGTCCAGGTGCTCAAAGTGGAAATGAAAAATGAGAGGTTGGGGAGCACAAGGGCAGGATAGCAGCAGCAGCTCCTGGGGGACACATCCCCATAGACTTGGTCACCATCAGAATGAAGCACTATGCCTTCAAAGAGCATTTGTGGGCTGTCACCTTATCCTAGAAGGAAGAGCTCTAGGATCTCCGAGTCCAGGCAAATTCTCAGCCTCTAACGCTTCATGCTTAGAACCCCTTTTCTGCTAATCACTCACTGAAGCCTTTAGAGCTGGGCACTGACCACACCACTGAGTCAGCCTGCTTTTCCACATGCTTCATGAGGCCCTATTTTCCCTGTCTCTGGGCTCCTGGTGGCCTCTCCCACATCCTTTCCTGGGGTCTTTTAGAATAATGACATAAAATAAAAATTAATGCAACCGGTCACTAATTAATTGACTTATTTACTGTATGCACGCACACATGGACATGTGTGTTTTGGTCTTGACCTGTATAGTAAACTCCCATTGTGGAAACTCTCTTCCCTAATACAGATCATCAACTTCCCTGCAATTTATAATTTTAGAGGTGCCTAGATCACTGAGGCGTTAAGTGATTTGTCCAGGATCACAGAGGCAGGATATGTTAGAGGCAAGAATAGAACCCAGTTCTTCGTGACTCCAAGGTTGCCTCTCTATCCATCATGTCATGCTGCCTTGGTTAATTCACTTATATATATATACCTTCATAAGTTCAGAATCTAAAGCTGGACAAAAACTCAGCTTTCAACCAGTCCAAACCCCTCAGTTTTACAGATGCGGAAAATGAGGCCCAGGATGAGAAAGCTGTATGGCTATATAAGATCTCAGTAAAACATTTTCAACTTAAAACACTTTAAAAGAGTCTTGGTTCCATTAGCACTGACACTCCCTGGCCAGGCTATAAACCTTCCAGGCCATAGTAGATAACCTTCAATTTCTGGGATTAAAACCAAATGGTCCCAACCTGCTAGTGATGAACCACATATCCATATTTAGCTAGACTGGTCCTCAGATGACCAATAGACCATCTGTTACTGATGGATTCTCAAACTTTTTCTAGCTTCCAACTCCACCCTTATCACTTCTATCACTCACTATAACTAAGGTGGATTGATTGGGGCTTTGCCCCAGGGTACCAAAATGTCGAGGGCAAAAGATCGTTTTTTCTCTACTGGAATAGCCTTTAAGACCCCAGAGCCACCTCCATGCCCATGATCAATCAATCAATAAGCACAATGGAGTATTTGAAGTCTGAGGAAATAAGTTCAAACCCTACCTGTATCAGTATGTGACCTTAGACAAATAAATTAACCTCTCAGGAAAACATCAGTTTCCTTCTATGTCAAATGAGGCGATAGGATCATATGGCCTCCAGCACTAGCCTTTATGATCTTAAATATGTGTCAGACGCTGTGGGGGCACCCAAAGACTTTAGTGGAAGCTGCTTAATTCTTAGAGCAAAAGCGATATCAGGAGCACCCTGCCCACCCAGCATGATGCTGTTTCTCTAAGAAAGAGGCCGTTTCCATTTCTCCTCTTCCCTCTACTCAGTGCCCCCTTCCCAGCTTTCCACCTAGGCTGTGTACATCTTGTATGTACATCGTGGTCTGCATGTTGTCTCCCCCATTCGAACGTGAGTTCCCCGAGGGCAAGGACTGTTTTTGCCTTTCTTTGCACCCCCAGAGATTGGCACAGAGTCTGATAAATGGTAAGTTCTTAATAAATGCTTGTTGACTGACTGACGTGCATCATTCTAATTTACTGTCTCTCCCAGGAAATGTACTCACCATAAACCCAAAGAATAGCTTTGTAGAAGTCACAGGCTCATCGATTTAGAACTGCAAGGGCAGTTATCTGGGCTAATCCCTTGTTTTACACAGGAGGAAATGCTGGGGTCTCTTCAAGCTCTGGCTTTCTATTTTCTAGGGTATTATCAGACCTGAAAACCTCATATTTTGACAAAATCTCGCAAAGAGCTCATTACCTCCTTTTCCACCCATCACCAACTCTGTCCCCATCAGTCCTCCCAGGAGGCAAAATTGATCCTGAGTCACGCTATTGTCTAGAGAATCCAAGGGAGGCAGTCAGGGTGGGGGCTAGGACTGTGTGGGGGTGGGGGAAGGGCAGACGGACCATCACAGACAGAGCCTTGGGGGGCCAAACAAAGAGAATTTGGGAATCGGGCCCTTCCCCCACCTCTCTATCAATGAAAATCCTACCCTCTCTTCAAAGCACAGCTTAGACACCACCTCCTCTATGAAGTCTTCTCTGATTCCCTCAGATGAAAGCGATCCTTCTGTACTCCAAATTATCATGCCACTCACATGGCTCTGATTCAAACGGGATCTGCGATTTCATCAGGTGGGTAACTCACACAGCAAGTTCAATGCGTGGGAACTCTGTCCAATAGTGTGGAAGGAGTTGTAAGAAGTGGCTTCAAGTCCATAGCGGTTAAGGTATGCACCTCAGCTGGAACCAGGTTTTCCTGAATCCAGGCTTATCACTCTTCCACAATTCAATGCTGCCTCTTTGCCAGGCATAAGACTACATAGATCTGGGGCTAGAAGGAACCTTAAAGACTGGCTCCAACCCCCTCATTTTACAGATGAAGAAATTGGGATTGAGAGAGGTTTAAATGACTTGCCCAAAGTCACACAAGTATTTAGATAGATAGACCAATTGACCAACAGATAGACAGACAGATTAGATAGATAAATAGATTAGATAGACAGACAAATAGACAGATGCATATTTATATATTTATAATATATCTGTATATTATATATATGATATGTATATATAATGCTGCCTTGTGTGGGTACATATCTTATCTCTCCCAATAGGCCACATATGTCCTGAAGACAAGAACTGGCCCCCTTGCATCTTTCAAGTCCCCCACCGTGCCTAGGACAGACTCCTGAATGGAGCAGTCGCTGAACAAATATTTGTGGAAGGAAAGATGGAATGAATGTGACATCAGAGGGCCCCTAGAACCCAGCGTATGGTCTCTCTAGGTGTCCCAGACTGGTGCTGGCCTTGTCCCCTTCCAGCTCACACCCATGGAAACTTGATTTGGGTCACAGATATCACAGTAGTCAATGTCTGGGAGAATCTAAACTAACTGTTGCCTCCTTTAGCACTGGCTTCCAGCTAGCCTCCCTCATCCCCTCACTGTCCAGGATCATGCGTGGTTCCAGACCAAGGCCAGGGCTTGGAAGCTGGCTAACATCAGGGGATACTACTCAATGGCCAGCTGGGAAGAGGCGCCATTCCCCGCGCCATTCCCCGTGCCATGCTGAGCTCCCAACCCGTAGCTCCAGATGGCAGGCCCGAAAGAGTTAAGTCCTCTGTGATCAACAGCAAGAAGCGAGTGGTAAACAATTTTTCTCTCCCTCTGCTAAATTAATATGCAAATTCCTAAGCCCCCCTCCACTCTCTTCCCCTGCCTTGAAATTAGCGAGGTAGAATGCTTGGGCTAATTATGCATTCAAACGAGCAGGCTTCGTTAATGTAGCACTAAGAGGATGCTGAAAATGATTGTGAGGAGATGAAATTGAAATTCGAGCGTGGCACTCCTGGTGCATCTGGAACTGCTCTTGCATGGCCCAGCAGATGTAACCCGACAGTGACCGCCAAGCCTCGAGCCGGCTCCGTGGGTGGAGCTAATGTGGCTGCACAGCACCCAGGACCCTGCTGGAGCCCTGGCCTGGCTGGAGCCTTCCACTCCTCCCCTCTGCCCCCTACACCCCAACCACAGATCCCTTTTCCCATTAAAGAATGGGAGACAGGCTGCCAGTAATGGGCCATCCACATGAGGAGACCTTGGCCAGGCTCCCAACCACCCCTTGAAAGTGGGAGACCCCACTTGCTGCTGCTTCTGCTGTGTAAAGTCTCAAAGGTTTTCATGGGGAGTAGCCACCATTCATTAGCTCTTGGGTGGGGTAGGTGGGGTAGTGGTGATAATAAGCCATACAGTGGCTGCCTAGATGCCACAGGTGATGATGAACCAGTCACCACGGGAAGAAAGAAATCCTAGAAAGCAAGCATAAGAAAGTTCAGAGAACCAAAGACAGGAAATCCATATCGGCACCTTAGCCTTCTCTTTCCAAATAATCCAATTTCCCTTGACATAAAGGACCAAGTCATGAAATTGCAGGATTTTGGAGCTGTAAGTAATATTAGAGATTACTTAGTCAAATCTCCTTTTACAGAGGAGGAAACCTAGCCCCAAAGGAAGGGGAGTGGCTCGGGCTCCCTTCTTTCTTTATTCACTTGTGTTCCTCCTGAAATTACCTTGGATTTACTTTGAATACAGATTTTGTAGTTGGAGGCATGGTGGAATGGACAAAGAGCTGGCTTTGCAGCCAGCAAGATGTGGGTTTTACCCTTTGGCCCAGATTGGTTGTGTGACCCTGGGCAAGTCACAGCCTCTTAGAACCCCCAGGCTGCTAAGTTGCAGAATAAATTCTTTTCTGAGGGAGCTTCTTATACCAACAAAATCCACAGATTCAATCCAAAAAAAAGTATTTTTATTTTTTGATATTTACTGCTTTCCCACCTCTACACTCCCACTTACTCCCTTAACCTAGTAGAATAAAACATCTTTGAGAGAAGGAACTCTTTTCCTTTGGTTTTTAGCTTTGTATACCTAGGGGCAACCAGACAGTGCCATAGTGCACAGAGCACTGGGTCTGAATTCAGGAAGACTCATCTTTGTGAGTTCAAGTCTGGCCTCAGACACTAACTGTATAACCCTAGGCAAGTCACTTAATCCTGTTTGCCTCAGTTTCCTCATCTGTAAATGAGCTGAAGAAGGAAATGGCAAACCACTCCAGTATCTTTGACAAAAAGTCACAAAAAGTCAGACATGACTGAGCAACAACAGCTAGGACCTACTATCACCCCTGGGACATAGTAGGTATTTAATGAATTTGAACCGAGGTGCCCACTATCACACAGAAATCAACGTTGCGCAAAGCCAAGATATGAGCCCAGCTATTTGGACATTCAAATTCAATGCTCTTTCTACTACTCCATGCCAAAACACCTTCGTCTGACATTCAGAGCCATCTATAATGTGGCCCCAACTTACATCTCCAGCCTCATCTGCTTCTCTAAATGAATCCTCTACTCTGGACGTCCTTCATGGACCCTGCAGATGCCTAACTCATTCCTGCCCCGGTGCCTTTGCTTATAGCATTCCCTCTACCAGATGTGCCCTCCCACTTCCTCTTCTTGATCTAATTCCTACTCATCCTTCAAGACTTACTTCCTCCATGGTTTTCCCTTGACATCTCAAGCCCACAGAAAACCTCTTTCTTCTTTGAATTCATGCAACCTCTAACATCTGGGCCTTCAACAGCCTTGGAGCACTTAGAGATCCAAGACACCAAGGTCATACACTGCATCCTGGCCGATGCCAGCCCTCTTGACTTTTGTCCTGCCGCTAGACTTCAATGACTCTTTCCGTCCAAATCAAGACATCACCTGTGGTGTAATCGGTCCTGTTTGAAATGAAGGATGGGCAACAACAGTACCTGGGCTTCTCTTTTGACACCGCGGGTACCTGACTTTTGACATCTACTATATCGCTAAATAATTCCCCATGTATGTAGCTCATCTCCTCCACTCAGTTTCAGACTTCATGAGGGCAGGGGATGGTGTCACACACTTTTGCTTTCCCTGTGATATGGGGCTGAGCACTAAGTAGGTACTCACCACACATTTACTAAACGAATGGTTGGCATACAGATCCCTTGGGCAGCCCCTGCCTTGCTTGAAACTTGGATTTTGCTATTGCAAGGGGACAGGGTGGCTTGCTGAAATGTTTGCTGAAGGCCCTGTTCTAGGAGTTAAAGGGAAGTTCCAAGGAAAAGATTAGGAGAGGGAACATTGTCCTAGCATAGCCGTCTAGTGAAGAACACTGGATTTGGAGTCAGAATCCGGGTTTCAATCTTGGCTCAGCTTCCTATCTGATCTTGAGTAAACCCTCTTGGCCTCACTTTCCGCATTTGTAAAATGAGATTAGACCATATGGCCTCTATGATTCCTTCCAGCTCTAAATATGTTTCCCACTGGGGCCAACTGATACAGCTTCCTGGGTCTGAGCCACCCAGCAAAGTCAAGACCACTGATAAAGGGTCAAGGAGGCAGGGAGGGGGCCCTACTCCAAGCAGAGGGCTTAATACCATTGCCATCTGTTTCCTCTCTCTTTTTCCAATTTCACCCTTCCAATGCCTGCCACCCAGGACGACCCAAACCAATTCATAAAGATTCACCGAGTGCCCTCTATGTGCCCAGTCCCGTACTCCTGACCAGGAGAGGCAAGAGGTCTTTCCCAGTTCCCTCTATCCCCCTACTTGTGGCAACTTCCATTTATATTGTATGGGTCTTGTATGTATATAAGTTACTGAATGTTATCTCCCTTATTAGAATGTGAACTCTTTAAAATTAGGGATAATATTTTTGTCTTCCTTTGTTCCCCTCAATACTTAGCACAGTGCTTGATGTAGTTATGCTTAAATAAATGCTTATTGACTGACTAATTTTGCCCAGAAATAGGGGCAGGGCTAAAGTCTGGGGAAAATTCCTTGAGCCACAGAATTCCACGTTCATGGGTTTCCATTGCTCAGAGCCTTGCCCCAAGTGCCTCTGGGTCAGTAAGAGGCTCCTCCTCATTCCATTCACAGAGAGGACCAAAGGGGTGAGATAGTCAGTATATAGCCAAGGCTTTGCTTTCCAGGCCCTGCTGCAAATCCTGCCTAATGCAACCTACTTCCATGCTATGGTCTCCGTAAAATGATGGGAAAGATGCCATTCCCCTCCCCTCACCACTCCACCCTCCAAAGCTGAGACTTGAGCAGCCACATGGGACAAAACAAGGGTTTGATGCCCCTTTTTAAAAATGAGTGACCTTTTTAGTACCTGAAAATCTTACTCTCCATAGAACAGATGTGTTTACTGAAGTCACAGGTATTCTAGCGAAGGCTCCAAGGCCTCAGTTTCCAAACCTGCTTCACAAGTCTCTGCTGCCATTACATTTCAGATGATAATCTGAGCCAAGAGGAACTGAGTGATATCTCAGGTGGGCAAATCATGGAACAGCATGTCAGAACTGAGAAGGACCTTAGAGCATAAAGTCAGCCGGCTTAGGAAGGGCCCTTAGAACACAGAATGTCAGATCTGGAAAGGACCTTAGGACACATAATGTCAGCTCTAGAAGGGCCCTTAGAACACAGAATGTCAGCTCTAGAAGGGCCCTTAGAACACAGAGTATCAGCTCTAGAAGGGACCTTGGAGCATAAAATGTCAGTGCTAGAAGGGCCTTTAGAGCACAGAATGTAATCTCTAGAAGGATCCTTGGAGCATAGAAAGTTAGCCAGCTTAGGAAGGGCCCTTAGAACACAGGCTGTCAGTTCTAGAAGGATCTTTGGAGCATAGAATATCAGTGTTGGAAGGGTCCTTAGAACACAGAATGTCAGATCTAGAAAGGTTCTTAGAACACAGAATATCAGATCTAGAAGCAATCTTAGAACACAGAATGTCAGCTCTAGAAGGATCCTTAGAGCACTGAATGTCAGCCCAGGAAGAGACCTTAGAAGACAGAGTGCCAAGATGTAGAAAGAACTTATACAACATCGAAGCTATGAGAGAGCCTAAAGCATAGAATGTCAGAGATGGAATGGATCAAAGAACATAGAATGAAATATAGAGTATTAGAGGTGAAAAGGACCTGAAGAGATCATCTACAAAGTCTGCCCTTCTCCTTTTACAGATGAAGAATCTGTGGCCCAGGTTTCATATAGTTAAAAGGGCACAGGATTAGGAGACGAGAGAAATAGCTTCCACCCTTGAATCTGCCACTAACTGGCAAAGCCCCTTCTCTGGGCTTCATTTTGTCCTCTATATAATGAGGAATTTCGATTAGGTGATCTCTAAGGTCCTTTCGAGCTCTGAAGTTATGGGATTCTTCATTCTGGGTGAGTGACTTGACCAAAGACATTCAAATAGTGGCAAATCTGAGACTAGACCCCAACTCCTATCTATCCCAGGGCCCCTCTTCTATTACACCACATGGTGGGAAGGCAGGAGGCAGAGGGAGCAGTGTGGGGAATGGGTGCCCATGATGGACATGAGGATATTTAGGGGCCATCAAGGCATTTCTGCCTCTGGTTTGGGGGAGGGGACTAGCATCATTTTCTTCCCTTTTATCAAGCTTGAATGTGTTGGACTCTGGTTTATCCTGGCAGCTGTGTGTGAATGCAGAGCTCTGGGCCCCAGGCAAGGGCTGCGCTGAGCCCCGGCTGGCCCTGACCGTGGCAGTGATGGCTGGAGGGCAGAAGGAGGCCTTCTGGAATTCCCAGGGTGTGGGGGTGGGGCAGGCCTGAACTGCTGCAGCCAGCTGTACATACACCTCCCTGGTGGTTCTTGTAAGTCAGTCATCAGATCCACTTCCTTTCTCAAGAAAAAGAAAACATGGGTATTTCAAGGAACTTAGAGCCCTTTTCACACCAGATTCTCTTGCATAGTAATATGACCAGCTGTTTCCCATGTCCAGTGAGACCAGAGCAAGATGGAATGGACTTAAGCTACATACTGCCTGAGGAACCAAAGCAGGAGACTCTGATAGTCTGGGCTAGAATTGAAGAAGCTGCTCAAGAGTTCACTTTGTTAAAAAATGGGAGGAAAATGGATGGAGATAGCTTTCACAACTGTGGCTAGGAGAAGAATCCTTAACAAAACAGGAGATAGAGTAAATGAAAATGACAAAAGATGACATAGATCATTTAGATTACCTGTACAGTGTACAAAACTGGAAAGTTTTTACACGAATGAAGTCAGTGCAGCTAAGATAAGAAGGGAACCTCCCCTGGGGGGAAAATTCTTTGCATCAAATGTATCTGCTAAGAATCTGATAGCCCAGATAATATAATTACCACAAACATATAAGTCTGAGAGCTATTACTCAGTGCACAAACCATCTAGCAGTTCTCAAAAGACTAGCAAACTATTAGCAATAATATGAATGATTGTCCCAAATCCCTGATAATCAGTCATTCAAACAACTGAGGTTTCACCTTGCCCCTAGCAAATTGCTAAAGATTACATTAGCTCCTTGAAGGGGGGCGGGGCGGGGCGGGGGGGGGGGGGCGGGGTGTGACTTTTGCCTCTTTTTGTATCCTAAGTGCTTAGCACAGTGCCGGCACATAGTAGGTGCTTAATAAATGTTTATTTAGGACTGACTGTAAATAGTCGATGTTGGAAGAGTTACAGGAAGACAGAACACTAATGCAGCACCTGGCACACTTAATAAATGCTTGTTGTTGGCTGACTAATACAGGTCCTGCCCTACTACCTCCAAATCTGCTGCCTACACTTTATCACAATCCTCATCTCCTCCCTGCCTTCCCTCCACAACCTTGGACTCTGCCCCTGGGAACGCAGGAAAGGTGCTTGTGGCCTTATCTGGGCTAGAACCGGTCCTCCAAACCACCTCCTATCACCTCCACACCAAACCCTACCTTCCTTATTTCCAGTTTCATGTTCCCCTTTATGTGTTGAATTCCCCCATTAAACTGTAAGCTCTTTGAGGGCAGAGACTGTCTTTCTTGCTTGTATTTGTATTCCCAGGCCTGGCACATAGTAAACACTTAATGCATTCTCATTCTCTCTCTGTGTCTCTGTCTCTCTCTGTGTGTCTCTCTGAGTCTCTCTGTGTGTCTCTCTCTCTCTTCTATCATCTATCTATTATCTATCTCTTTGTATCTATCTGCCTGTCTATCCTATTATCTATCTATATCTATCTTACTATCATCTATCTACCTATTACCTATCTATATCTATATCTATCTATCTATTATCTATCTATATCTATCATCTATCTATTTATATCTATCTATCATCTATCTACCTATTACCTATCTCTATCTCTATCTATCTATCTATTATCTATCTATCTACCCTTTGTGAAACTATGAAGTGGTCTAACTTCATAAAGTAAATTGTAAAGTAACTTGTAATAATGCTAAAAACAATGACAATACGCTTCAGCACAGAGATGCCACTGCTAGTTCCCTTCCAGTCATCCCTCAATTGAAGGTAAGCTCCTTGAAGGCGAGGCCTGTCTCTTTCAGCGGTCTCAGTGACTTTATAAGGTCACTTCTGGCCCAGGGGTTGTTCTCTACACACAGAAATCAAGTCTCCCTCCGCAGAACACAGTGTAAGCCAAGGATTGAAACTTCAGCAATTTTCTCTGCTAGGACTCCAGGAATTGAGGGAGGAAGATGAGGGCCTAAAGCATCCAGGCCCCAGGAGACTAAGGTTATCCCTGACAACCCAGAACTATCGAGAGAGAGGAAAGCCTGTAATAAAGAATCTACCTTGTTACTCATCATAGCACTCTGCCCCCAGAACCAGGAGTAAGATGAGAGATAGATGCATGATATAGTAGAATTAGGAGGCTTTTAGATTTCCGATTCTGGATTCTGGCTTCCACTCTGTCACTACTAATTATATTTCTGTGGGCTTAGGCAAGTTACTTTTGACTCCTTAGGCCTCATCTTCTGTAAAATGATGGGGTCAGACCTCTATGGTCCTTTCCACTCCTACACTTCATGGTTCTATCATTGTAAGTTATTCATTAAGTGATTCAATCGATAATCCATCATTGAGGGCCAAGGGTGAACCCAGGAGTAGGCACAGTGCCTGCCCTTCAGGAGTTTATGATCTAGTTATTTCCCAGACATGGGCCTCAGTTTCCCCATCTGTGAAATGGGAGGCTGGGGGAAAAAAATCACCTTTTAGGTCCCCTCCAGCTCTAAATTCTTCAACCTTGTAACTTCAACTCCATTCTAGAACAACTGTTCCAGTGCCCATTTCAAAGAAAAGGAAACTAAGAACAGAGAAGGATCTAAGTCACATGGAAAGGCCAGGCAGGGGCAGAGGCCAGGAACAAGACCTCTAGCTTGATTCAGCAGGTTATAATGGACATTTCTTCTATGCCCCTGGCTACCGAGCTTAAGATGTATCACAAGACTTCACAAGATCTCAAAGCACTCTGGGAACCATTCTGAATCAGGGTGTGAGGGCTCTTCGGCCACTCACGCCTGGCTCTCCCCCCTGCACACTGATTCTCATACCAGCTGAGAACAAGAAAGGAAGACAAATCACTCCACTCCTCCCACCACCTGCCCTCCTAGCAGCCCACCCAGCCAACCCCCACCCCTTCCCTTCAGCTGGGAAGGAGAAGGGTCCAGCTTTCCAAAACGAGAGGGGTCAAGAGGTCAAGTGGGAGCAAACAAACCCCAAAGCCTACCAGCCGGTGACATAGACGGATGGATTATGTTAAATATTCATCAGACAGGAGGAATTTACTGGAATGGCCCATAAAGATGTAATGTGTAATTTGAAGCATTCTCCTAGCACCTAGGGCATGGAGTTGTCAGCTGAAGGCATGGAAGGCAGCAGAAGGAAGATGGATCGCCTGCAAGAAACGGGAGATCTAGAAGCCACCAACATCGTTACTGATCAATACGGATCCACACACTTTGAGCGGCTCGATAGTCGGTAATAAATAGAAGAAATAAGTAGACAGGCAGATTAATTAGCCCCTGCATGGAGAGCTCTAGCTTTGAGAGGGGCAATGGGCAGCCAAGGATGATGGCATGAAGGGTGAACTGATGGAATAGGGAGGTCACTAGGGAAAGGAATGAGTGAGTCCAAGCAAGGGTTCAAAAAGAGATCTGGGGGAAAGGCATAGGGGGTCCATCCTGCTGAGGTCAAATAGATACAGTGTCAAACTGGCCAGAACAAAGAGTAGGGGTCCAGGAAAGAGTGACCGTCACAGCCACAGGTTGTTCTTGTCCAATACTCAGGAACAATTAATGACATGCTTACTAACCTATTCCTCCACACCCACAAGAAACAGCATGTCATTGTGGAAAGAGCCTTGGACTTACAGTCAAGGGACCTGGGTTCAGATCCCAGCTCTGCCATTTACTATCTGTGTGACTTTGGACGAGTCAACTCAAGGTCCTTGTGCCTCAGCTTCCTCACCTGGAAAATGAAGGGGTGGATTTAGATTCTCTTTTAGCTCCCTTCCCCCTCTAAATTTTATGATTCTATGCAAGTGGCCAAAGGGACAGATACACCTGGCAGATTCCCCAAAGAGAGACAGAGACCCAGTCCCGGTGGTTGGGGGTGGGGGTGGGGGTGTATGAGAAGCCATTCCAAATCTTTCCCGAGCCAGCCTTCTTTCTGAGTGGGTTGCTTTTTTTCCCTCTCCCTGCCGCAGTGTTTAGATACACAGCTCCCCGAATTTCAGGGTTCCATGGGTTCTCCCCCCACCCCCACCCTCACCCCCGCCTCCGTCTCTGCCGCGATGTGTTTTTGTCTCTCTGACTATGATGCATGGCGGTGCTAATTCGCCGTGTGCTGCCATTAATTCTAGCGCAGCTGCTGCTCGCTCCCTCAAGGCATTTCGCTAATACTCGGCTTCAGAGCTGCTCGGCAAATTAACACCATTTGTTCTGCAGAACATGTTTTATTTCTACACTACATGCATAGCTTATTATTCTGAGAGCAATGCGGGGAGAGAGCGGCTGGGGCCCAGGGAGCTGGCTCTCAGGCTGGGGAATGGAGGGGCGGCGCTGCAAATGCCACCCCATTCATTATTCGGTCCCCAGCCTTGTTCAGCCCCAGTCTGAGTCCAAGCTGAAGGAGGACACAGAATGATGGATCCATCCAGGTGCTTCACGTTTCTCTTCACACTGTCTGCCAAGTTCTTTAGACCATGAGCCTAAGAGGCTCATATCTAGTCACTAGCCATCTCCCCGGGATTGGTCATAGTTCCGAGGTTGGCTGGGCACACGAGTTTCTGGCCCTTATTCCCTCTCCCCTGGACTATCACAATAGCCTCCCAAACGATGCTCCTCCCTCCATCCTCATCCCTCTCCAATCCACCCCACACACAGATGCCAAATTGAAATTCTAAAAACACATATCTGACCACGTCACCCTCATTTCCCCCTCAAAAACCATCAGTGGCTCCCCCTTGCTTAGTACTTAAAATCCTCCCTATTCTGGCTCCCAATTACCTTTCTCATCTTATTTTCTATTACTCCCCTTCATGCACTTGCTGTTCTAATCAATCTGGCCTGCCAACTTTTCCCCTGCAGGACATCCCATGACCTACCTCTGTGCTTTGCAGAAATGGTCCCCAAAGTCTGGCATACTCTATCTTCATCTCCACCTCAGAGCATCCCCCGCCCCCAGCTTCCTTCTAAACATGGCTCAAGGGCCATATACATAAGTTCTTTCTGCTTTTTCCCATGTCTCTCTTTTCAATGGCTTTGGATTGCCTCAGTACACCTTGAACTTAGTTACCTATAAACATATTGCATCTCCGGCGTAGAATGCTCATTCCTCGAGGAGAGCAATTGGCTTGTTCTTGTTGTTTCTTCGATATCTAGTACAGTTCCTTGCCCATAGTAAGCTTTTAATAGATGTTAGTTGGATTGAATTGAATTGACCAGCGGAACAGGTTGCCAGGCAGATGCCAAGACATTGCCAGTTAGTATTATTGTGAAGAGTTTCTGGGTCTGCTGGGGTTGGATTAGATTATCTCTGAAGTTCCTTCCAATTCTAAGTGTCCTGTGATTCTGAGGAGAGCTGTGTCTCATCCAGGAACCTCTTCCAGGCTGGAGGGTGGGGGTGAGGAGGGGAGTATTGGAAGAAGAACCCCCAAGGGCATGAGTGGGTCTGAATCTGAACAACTGGGAATATGGTGACTTCACTTAGGAGGTGGGAAAGGAGATTTCAAGAGAGTAGTGACAATATGAGGTGAAGAATTCACTCAAACCACTGGAAACCATAGTAACTCGATGAGTTTTGCTCAGGGGTTCCAACATAGGATCACTTTTCCTCCTCTAGGTTTTTGTTCAGAACCTTGGCCCTATGTACAACTTAAGACTATTCCCAACCAAAGAACATGTCAATGAGATATTTTCCATATTATTTTCTCCTATTATTCACTATCCATTCAGGCTTCCATTGTCCACTCTACCTCTTCTCTGTCATTCCACCCAGTCTTCCTTTTATGCTTCAGTTTTTACCTAACCTCCCCTCCATCTTGAATTTCCCATCTTACCTCCTCTCTATCCCCTACTATCCAGTCAACTTCTCCTCCATCCTCCATTGTCAATCCAACTCCTCCTCCATCTTCCACTGTCAATCCAACTTCTCCATCCTCCATTGTCAATCAAATTTCTCCTCCATCCTCCATTGTTAATCCAACTTCTCCTCCATCCGCCACTGTCAATCCAACTTCTCCTCCATCCGCCACTGTCAATCCAACTTCTCCTCCATCCTCCATTGTCAATCCAACTTCTCCTCAAACCTCCATTGTCAATCCAACTTCTCCTCAAACCTCCATTGTCAACCCAACTTCTCCTCCATCTTCCATTGTCAATCCAACTTCTCCTCCATCCTCCATTGTCAATCCAACTTCTTTTCCATCCTCCTCTTTAGTCCAGCTTCCCTTCTATTCCTCACTGACCAACAATCTCTTCTTCATTGTCCACCCAAACTTTCCTCCACATTCTCTTGTTTATCTGCCTTTATGTCAATCCCACCATTATCTGTCCCACCACTTTTAAGCTTCCACTGTACTTAAATTTCCCCCTCTCTCCTCCAGTGACTGTTCAATTTCTTCTCCTAACTCCAAGGTCCATTCAATATTCCCAACATCCTCCACCAGCCCATATGTACTCTTCTTCCATCCAACCAATCTCTCATTAAAGTTTAGGACCATTTCCAATATTTTCTAATATTCTTCTGCTCTGTAATAGGTGACATAGTCCTAAATTTTACCAAAAGAGACAAAGGTTAGATTTTTTAAAATCTTCTCTTCACAGTAAACCCAGGTAGAATCCAGAAAGGATGATTAAGGAAGACTGTGGCATCTTCTCTGGAGGATTTTAGAGACTGGAGAATGAACCCTAATGAAGCTGGGATGGTAGAGATATTGTTCAGTCTAAAGGAAGGGAAAATGAAACCGATGATTTCTCAAGGACTCTGCAGGCTCAAGGCTTGTCTGATGCTTAATCTTTTGGAATGCTCCTTTCTCCATGGTCACTATACTATGGGGGCTCTCCCTGGCCTCCTCTTTACTAATGGATGCCCTCAGACAATGCCCTCAGACTAAAGGAAGAGTGGAGGGGGGAGCAAAAGAGGAAGGTAGCTACAGATTGCATGGACTATCAGAATTCATTATGTTGGGTGAACAAAATGTTTCTTTAAAAATATAATCCGTAGCTTCTTAGGAAGCAGTTATTAAGTGAAGTTTCTCTTATATCTTGATTTTAACTAGGAATGTGGACCTAAAGAGCCAACATCCTTAACATCCTCCACTGTTCAAACTGTTGCCTGACCTTCCCTTTCTCTTTTTCTTTGTCCTTCCTCCATTTCATACTGTTTGCCCCCCGTCTTAAGTGAGAACAAGAGAAACAAATGATAAGCAGTTAAAAATATCCATTCCCCAGAAGGGATGTAGGGTGGTAGGGAAAAGGACACCATTCATCAGAGATACACTAAGGCTGTCTCTTCCTTCCTTTTTCCTTTCTTTTTCCTTCCTTTATTCCTTCCTTCCTTCCTTCCTTCCTTCCTTTCTTTCTTTCTTCCTTCCTTCCTTCCTCCCTCCCTACCTCTCTTCCCCCTTCCTTCTTCCTTTCTTCCTTCCATCCTTCTTTTTTCTTCCTCCATTCTTTCCTCCCTCCTTTCCTTCCTTCTCTCCCTCCTTCCCTCTTCCTTCCTTCCTTCCTTCCTTCCCCCTTTCTCTCCTTCCTCCCTTGTTTCCTTCCCTCCTTCCTTCCTTATTCCCCCTTCCTCCTTCCTTCCCTCTTTCCTTTCCTTCCTTCCCTTCTTTCCTTCCTCCCTCCCCTCCCATCCTTGCTTCTTCCTCCATCCTTCCTTTCTTTCTTCACCATTCTTCACTCCCTCCCTTTCTCCTTGCCTTTTTTCCTTTTTCCTTTTTTCCCTTTCTCCTTTCCTTTTTTCCCTCCCTTCCTTCCTTTCTTCCTTCTTTTCTTTTCATTTTTTCCACTTGTCCATTCACCCACCCATCCATCCATCCATCCATCCATCCAACAAAAAGCCAGTACTATGTGCCTAGCTCTATTCTGGGTCCCAAAGGGATCACGGAATCATAGACCCAGAGCTGGAATTGATTTTAGAGGCCACCCAATCCAATCCCCTCATTTTACTGACAATAAGATGCAGAAACATTTAAGAAATAGATCTTGCCTTTTCAGAGATCATAGCCTGGTTGGGAAGCTAAGAAATGAACCAGTGAAGAAATAACCTGCAATTTCAAGTAACCTGTGATAAAGACCAGATTGAATGGAACAAGCAGTCCTAACCTTCAGGTTTCACAGGACAGCTACAGCCATTGTCTTCAGCAGCAGCAGAGCCAAAGGTAGGGGGAGGGGGCTCCTTCACCAAGTTCTAGGGGCATTCAAGGGAAGTAGTAGTGATTTGCCATTTCTTGGGGAGAAGGCTGTGGTTCCTGATACCATTGTCCTGCCTCCTGGGGTGGTTGAGAAAATGAAAATGAGATGTTGCCTGGTGTTGGGACAGAAAGGAGTTAAGTCAGCCCCGAAGCAAGCATCCACAGTCTCCATAGAGCTGCACATCCCTGTTTGGCAGCAGCTTAGTGAGTGGAATTGTGGAATGAGCAAGAAAGACCCACCCAGACCAAGACAATCTCTAGTCACAAAGAGGAAGGCCATGGAATTCCCTTCCGTGAAGGTTCTCAAAAAAGGAATAGATTCTCTTCCATTGCTGTTAGTGCGCTGCCCCATGGCAGGATTCTGCAACCTGAGGTCTCCATGGTTGGTAAAGTCAAAGGAGCTAGTGCTAGCTTTGTTTTGCTATTGATTTACTGATCTGATCTGCAAGGCTGAGCTCAGGTAGATTCAAGTAGATTCCCCAGGCGTCCTCTGCCTCTGATTGATAAGAGTCATGGGCAAAACCAGCTTGGGAAACCCTGTGACTTCCTCTCAGAGACCTCTCAAAGGGAATAAAGGAGGCAGACTGGGTACAAATTCAATAAAATTAAATGATACAGTCCAATTCAAGAAAATGAATGGGTTTGTGGGATTCCAAAATGGAAGAGATGGTAGAGATCACCTATTCTTTGCTCCGGGTCACACAGGTAGTAAGCACTGAAGGTGGATTTTAAACCAGAACCTTTGAATTGGAGAAGAAAGAGCATTGACCTGAGAGCTAGACTTTAGTTCAAGCCCCAAATATGGTAGTGGCACTGACTAGCTGTATGACCTTGGCCAAGCAAGTCTTCTCTGGGCCACAATTTCCTCATATATGAAATCAGAGGGCTATAGACAATCTCTGGGGTCTTTTTCAGCTGTGTGAGTGGTTCTGACTTAATACCTGTGTGACCTTCAGAAAATCTGTAAAAATGAGAAGATGGAACTAGTTGGCCCCTGAGGTAACTTTGAGCCCTATATCTGAGCCATCCTGCACCCCTATGATTCCAAATCCAGTAATCTGTGTATTACAGGAAGTTGCCTCTGATTTGTCAAGTGGTTATTATGTGCTAGGCCCTATGCTAGGTACAGGTATGACAAGTTTCCCCTCCTGCATCCCACCCCCAACCAGCTACTTTCCCTCCCAACATAATCCATTTTTTAAAATACCCTTGCAGGTAAGGCAAGAAGCAACCAGCCTACACAAAACAATGAGAAGACAACTGAAGATGGCATTCTTTACTTCTTATTGAGTGTAGATTGTCATTCATCCTAAGCAAGTAAGCAAGTGGGTAAGTGGGTCAGTTGTCCCCTGCCCCTAAGTGAAGGGGTAATACTTGCAGGGCCTCAATCCAGCATGTTGGCACCAGTACCCTTGGAGGTGAATATACACTGTTCCCAGGCAACCTGGATGGATAAGAGAATGATTGGCTCTCAGAGGATTGGGGGTTACATATGGGAGCAGAATAGCAGAATCTGAGATTTAGGAGGGATGTCAAGGGCCTCTAATCCATCTCTTACATCACAAGAATCCTTTCTGCAGCATCCCCCCACCCCCCCAAAAAATAAATGGTGATCTAGCCTGCATTTGGAAACCTCCAGTAACAGGGAACTCACTACCTCCCAAGACAGGCCATTTTGGACAGCTCTCATCCTGAGGAATCTTTCTTTATAGCATCCTGAAATCTGCTTCTGTGAGGCTCCCCACTCACAGCTCCTTGTTTTGCTCCCTGGGGCCAGTCTACAAGACCTCCCCAGTCTGGCATTTCCAGCTACCTAACGGATGTCTAGAACTAGATGTCTCATAGAAGTCTTAAGCTCAACATGTCCAAACAACTCATTCCCCTCCCCCCAAAACCCTTCCCTCTTCTTGGTCTCCTTATTACTATTGAGGGCACCACCCTCCTCCTAGGCACATGGGCTGTAACCTGGATGTGGTCCTTAACTTCTAACTCTCTTACCCTCCCCTTCCCTCATACATGTCCAATCACTTGGCAAGTGCTATCATTTTGATCTCATGTTTTCATATGCGCCCCCCCCTTTACTCTTCACCTCATGTCTGAACTACTGCAATGACCATCTGGTTGTCTTCCTGCCTTGTCTTTCCCATCCCAGTCCATCCTCCACTAAGCTGTTAAATTGATCTTTGTAAAGCACAACCCTCACTAATAAACACCAGTGGCTCCCTATGACCTCCAGGATCAAATACAAAATCCTTTGCTTAGCTACCTTTCCAGCTTTCTAGTACCTTACTCCCCACATGCACTCTGTAATCTAGAGACACCGGCCTCCTTTCTGCTCCTTGAATGTGACACCCCTCCTCCCGACTCAGGGCATTTTCACTGGCTCTCCCCCATGCCTGGGACTCCCTCCTTCTTCATCCGGGCATCTTGGCTTCCTTAGGTTTCCATCTAGTCTCAGCTAAAGTCTCACCTTTTGCAGTAACCCTTTAATATTGATGCTTCTGAGACTATTTCCCCTTCATCCTGCTTATATCCTGTTTGTCCATAACTGTTTGCCCGTTGTCTTCATCCATTCTACTCTGAGCTCCTTGAGGGCAAAGGCTCCCTTTTTGTCTTTTTTTGGTATCTCCAATGCTTGGCATAGTGCCTGGCACACAGTAGGCACTTAATAAATGCTCATTGACTAAATAACAACTTTCAAACACTCAGAGACAGCTGCTATGTCTCCTCTATGCCTTCTCTTCTCCAGTTTAAGCATTGTCCAAGAAGGTTTTGTCCAACCCTCTTGCCATTCTGTTCACCCTCCCTTGCATGTACCCTAACTCCTTAATGTCCTTTCCAAACTATTGTGTCTGGACCTGAACATAATACCGCACATGGGATCTGGCCAGGGTGGAGAACATTTTGGAGAACACCTAGTTCTTCATTTCTCTTGTTTTCATCACTGTCTTTCACCATCAATTCATGTGGAGATTTTTTTCGATGCACGGAAAACCCAGATCGTTTGCACATGAACTGTTCTTGTACTTGGGAAGTTGATTTTCTGTGCCTATATGGAGGACTTCACACATACCCCTATTAAATTTCAGTAATATGTTGAGATAGATTTGGCTTCTGAATTGATCATTGAATGTGCCAGCTATCCCTCTTAGCTTTGTGTCATCAATAAATTTGATAAACATGCTATCAATGTCTTCATTCAAGATCCCGTTAAACACATTTTAAGCAAATTTCAATTAATGGACATAGTAAACTGAGGCAAAGGGGACAGTGCAGCCTCTCTGGACCTTAATTAATAAGGGTGTGGACTCTCTACCATAATACATAAGTCACGTCTACATAGCGTAAACACTAGAACACTCCACTATTTGGTCTACACAGAACAACAGCAAATTAAGTGACTGGCAAACCCTGTCCATCCTTCTGCTCTTCTAGCTACTGGAAAATCCAGTTGTGTTGGTTCCCCATGGGAAGTCAAGAAGGAAATATGGGCAGGAGAGCCGCACAGCCCATTGAAGAAAGCCCTGGCCCTTGAGTCGGAGGACCTGAGTTTTCATTCTTTGCCATCTATAACTTTGTGTGACATTGGGCAAGTTACTTCATCCCTCTAGGCGTTGGTTTTCTCAACTATAAAATGGAGGGATTGCATTATCTGGATCTTGAAATCTTGAGATCTGGCCAATATGTCAGAGGGCTGGTTCCTAGGAGATGCTCAATATGTGTCTGCTGAATAACTGATTGAAGAAAGCTTTGGTTCTGGAGTGAGGGGTTCTTGTTCTTGTTGCTCAGTTGTTTTCAGTCGTGTCTGACTTTTTGTGACCCCATTTTGGGATTTTCTTGGCAGAGATATTGGAGTGTTTTGCCATTTCCTTCTCCAGCTTATTTTACAGATGAGGAAACTGAGGCAAACAGGGTTAAATGACATGGACAGGGTCACACAGCTACTAAGTATCTGAGGCTGGATTTGAACTCAAGAAGATGAGTCTTCCTGACTCTAAGCCCAGCTCTCTGTGCACTATGGCGCCCCCCGCTGGGTTCCTGAATTCAAATCCTAGCTCTCCTTGCTACCTGTGTGTCCTTGAACAAGTTACTTAACTTCCCTGGATCTCAATTTCTTCATCTGTAAAATGGAGGGGTTAGAACGTGTGGCCTGTGTTGTCCTTAGGACTCATGGATGCTCTGGTCCAAGAGGTCTCTTCTTCAGGAATTGTGACCTGGAAAAAGCTGAGACCCAGAAGGGTCCAACACTGGACCCCCGCCCCCAGATCCAGCGTTCTTTCTACTACACACCACGCCTCAGGTCCAGAATTAATTACCTGGTGACCTTTCCCTTTGAGTGTCCTGGCCTAACGATTTTATCTTGTTTGAGACAGCCCCAGAGTCTCAGGTAGTTAAATTAAACTCGGGGGCGTGCGCACGTGTGTGTGTGTGTGTGTGTGTGTGTGTGTGTGTGTGTGTGTGTGAGAGAGAGAGAGAGAGAGAGAGAGAGAGAGAGAGAGGAGGGAAAGAAGGCAGGGAGAGAGACAGAGAGAGAGGGAGAAAGAGAAAAAGAGAGAGCGCACAAAGAGGAAAGAGGAGAGGAAGAGAGGAAAAAGAGGAGAGGAGTGGACAGAGAGAAAGAAGAGAGGAGGTAAAGGCAGAGGAGGAGAGAGGAGAAGGGAAGGGAAAGGGAAAGGAGAGGTGGGGAAGCAGAGGGAGAGGAGAAGAGGGGAGGAGAGAGAGAGGGAGAGGAGAAAAAGGAAGAGAGAAGAGGGGAAGGCAAGGAAGAGAGGAGGGGAAGGCAAAGGAAAGGAGGGTAGGAGAGGAGAAGGGATGGAAAGGGAGAGAAGAGGAGGGGAAGGGAGAGGAGGGGAGGGAGAGAGAGAGGAGAGGAGAGGAGAGGAGAGGAGAGGAGAGGAAAGGAGAGGAGAGGAGAGGAAGAAAGTCAGATTTTCTATTGCTGAAACTTCTTGTGCCAGGGTAGTGACAGATAAGGAGGGGGATAGGGTAGGAGGAATGGAGGGCAGTGGGTTCCTGGACTCTCCTGGCAGCTGGAACGAGGGAAAGGTAGGCTAAAGCAGGCCCAGGTCAAGGATAAGGCTTAGGAGCTAGGCAGCTCCTGGGGCTTTGTCAGAGTGCTGGGCACCTGGGCCTGGTTTCCATGGTTTAGAAAGCTGCAGAAGGCTTTCATGTCAAAAGGCAGAAAGACTCTATGAATATTTCATTAGGAAAGCAATGTGCTGTGCTGCGGGGAACATCTGGCTGGAGTCTCCAGGGACCTCTGGCTCAGTGCAGGAAGCAGGGACTGTGAAATGTGGAAAGAGAAGAGAAGATGAGGAGAGGAGGAGGAAGAGAGACAGACAGATAGACAGACAGACAAATAGAGACAGGGAGATAGGAGACAGACAGACAGAGAGAGAGACAGAGACAGGCAAAGACAGAGTGAGAGACAGAGACAGAGACAAATAGACAGATAGAAGAGAGAGAAAATAGACAGAGAAGAGACAGAGAGATAGAGAGAAGAGGGAAAGAAAAGAGAGAAACAGAGAGAGAGAACTGAGAGATGCTCATGGGGGAGGAAAGGAGAGGAGGGGGTAGATGTGAGCTCTGAAACCCAGAGGAGGGCACCAGCATAGGACCCCGCCCCCCACCTCCTGCTGCTTGGACCCAACACTGTTGCTCTCAATTCAACTGACTTAAATTCAATGAGCATCGACTAAGCGCCTGCTTGTTTGCCAGGCTCATTGACAAAACCAGAACTCACTATCTCTATGTGTTCTCAAGGAGCTGACAGACTGCCCACCCTGAGGAGGTATACCTTCTCTGACACCAGAACATTTGGGGCATCAGACTCTGAAGGACCAAATGGGATCAGAGGTATAAAGCCTTTGAAAACATAAAAGGACTCCAGGAAGGTTACTTATCATCACTGAGAGGTGATGGGGAGCAGTGGACCAGGAGCCCACCTTGGAGCCAGTAAGATCTGGGTTCAAGTCCTATCTCACACACTGGCTGTGTAACTTGGGGAAGGTACTTGACTTCTCAGTGCTCTAGGGCCTAATGCAGAGGTGGGGAACCTGTGGCCTCAAGGCCCCAGGTTTGAATTCAAAGGGCCACACTTGAGGACCTAGAGGGCCACGAGTGGCCTCAAAGCCACAGATTCCCCACCCCTGACCTAATGTCTAGGCGGCTCTCTAATTCATACATTGCAGGGAAGGTGCCAAGCCTAAGCCAAGGAAAGTCCCAACACCAAGGAAATCACAGCTCCTGTCTGTATCCCCCTCTCATGATTTCCCTGGGTAGGGCAGTCAGGAAGCACAGGCCCAGTGAAGGGCATGGGAGAGAGTGTGGGTGCAGTCCACAGATAAGACTACACCTCACAAGAGGACCCCAAGATCATGGCATAATAATAGTACATACCACTCTAGAGCTTTATGGTTTACACAACACTTTTCTCACAATACACACACACACACACACACACACACACACACACACACACACACACATGCACGCACAGCTAAGCAGCCTGGATTTGGCAAAAGATGACTGCATTGTTCTCTCTGTTTTCTAGATAAGGATAGACAGAGAAAAGAAAGATAAAAGATGCCCGTGGAGGAGGAAAAGAGAGGAGGGCGTCAGAGAGGCGATCTGCTTGGTCACACTGCTGATAAATGCTTATCTAGTGAGGAAGGAAGCAAGTGGGAGCCTGAACTCATCAGTCAATCAGTCTGTCAACTGGCATTTATTAAGCACCCACTATGTGCCAGGCAGTGTGCTAAGCATGGCAGGGACAAAGAAAGACAAAAGAAACCCTTCCTCATGAGGAGAGAAAGAAAGAAAGAAAGAAAGAAAGAAAGAAAGAAAGAAAGAAAGAAAGAAAGAAAGAAAGAAAGAAAGAAAGAAAGGAAGGAAGGAAGGAAGGAAGAAAGAAAGAAAAAGGAAGGAAGGAAGAAAGGAGGGAAGGAAGAAAAAAAGAAAAAAGAAAGAAAGGAAGAAAGGAAGGAAGGAAGGAAGGAAGGAAGGAAGGAAGGAAGGAAGGAAGGAAGGAAGGAAGGAAGGAGGGAAGGAAGGAAGAAATCAGCATGGCACACTGGAAAGAATGGTGGTTCTAGTCTCAGAGGAGTGAGCTTCAGATCCTAGCCCCATCACCAGGGCTGTGTGACCTTGAGCAAGGAACTGTTTAAAAACTTTATTTTTGCCTGAACTTACACAGTGGATAGAGGGCTAAACTTGGAATCAGGAAACCCTGTGTTCAAATCGGACCTCAGACATTTACTAGCTGGGTTACTCTGGGAAAATCACTTAACTTGTTTGCGTCAGTTTTCTTGGCTGTAAAAGGAGGACCACAACCTCACCTATCTCCCAGGGTTGTTGTCAGGATCAGATGAGCAAACATATCTAAAGCGCTTTGCCAACCTTAAAGAACTAAGGGAATGCTAGTTATTAGTACTGCCCCCCCCAAAAGGGTATTTGCATAAACATAGAACAGAAAAAGAAATTGTAGATTCACTAGATACAGCTGGCTTTTCATTTCCAGTCTACAATACAGCCACCTAGTAGCCTTCAAAGCTCTCCTGCTGCTTATTTTGGGCACTCTGGGCCTCAGTTTCTTCATCTGTAAAGTGAAGGGTTGGCCTCTAAGGTCGTTCCATCTCTCAAACTCGAATCCTTTGAAATGGACAGCCTAGCCCAGGCAGCAGGACAGCAGAAGGGAATGGGGAGGGTTGGCAGTTCACTTCCCAGCTGCTGTTTCTGGTTTCCCTCCTGTCCTTCTCCAGGTCCCCCAGTCTCTCCCAGGTTCCTTCTCTTTCTTTCTGCACTGCCCCCCACCACCCAGGTAGAGGATGAGGTAAGACTCAGGGCCCACTCTGGGACCCTGGGCCCACTTAGAGCCACTGGGCCCAGAAAGTGAGCAGGCAGGATCAGCTCTAGAGAAAAAGAAAGCAAAGCAAGAGTAATCTGTGGACCAAGGCGAGGCTGACAGCTGGCTCCCTAGAGGCAGCCTTACTCATCCTGGACCAGCAAAGTCAAGGGCACCCTTTGCTTCCCAACAGTGGACTTCTGCTAAGCTCTGGGTGGGCAGGGTGGCCAGGAAGCTCATAGTCAGGTATCTTAGCTCTTATAGGACAGGAGCAGTGGGGGTCTTGTGTGAGCCGCAGTTTTCATTAAATTTCAGGCTTCACGCTCCTTGTTGAGAGAGTACCAACCAACCCTCCAGTGTCTCCCTCCACCTCCCCGCCAGCCCCACTAAATGCTTCTAGGAGTTAGGGGTAGTTAGCAAATGGCCTCTACCTGGCCCAGAGAGCATGGCTGGGAAACCACATAGACCCAAATTTGACCACGTACCAAGGTTTACTCTCATCAACCTATCCTACCGGAGGCCTGACCAATGGGCACAACAACGCCATCCAGAGGGTTGTGCCTGCAGCTCAGCTCTTCCTATCAAGAATACCCCACTAGGTGCATAACGGGATGTGAAAACAGAAGGCGCAGAAAACCAGCTACTTCACAAAGCTATGTATGGAAAGAGATGAATATTGCCAAGTGGCCGGGAGGCAGGGGTGGACAACTGGGGGAGGCCAAAGATCAAGTTGCTACGTAAGATAGTGGATAGAGTGCTGGACCTGAGTTCAAATCACCTCAGTGAACACAGAGGAGAATGCTTAGCATGCGTTTCTCCTGCTAGATAGAGCCCAGCACAGGCTGCAAGCAAAGGATCCTGGGATTCAAGAGTGGAATCTGAAGTTGTTCAGTATTCCTGGAGCCAAGAAGGGAATTTGGAGAGGGCTTGAGATCACAAACATATGATGTCCATGTTCCTTCCATTCTGGAAGCTACCCTCCCCATCTTCCCAGGGCTTCCTTGTTCCATCCCATGAAGTCTTTTCATGTCTGCCATCTTGAATGAGAGCAGTAGGAGGCCATGGGGTATTGGAGGAGGATCCAGGAGACATCAGGGGTCAAATGTCTGATCAACACTTACCAGTTGTACGGCCTCAGGCAATTTACTTATATCCTATCTCTCGGCTTCTGTCTCTAAAATGAGGATGCTAACACTTGTAGCAGCATTCTCCCAAGGTTGTGTTAAGGATCAAATAACATAATACACATTTGGTGCTTTCAAACTTAAGGCATTAGATGCATTTTGGCTATTCTCATAGACCCCAGAGAACTATGCTCTGTTCCTATAGAAGAAATCCTCTGAAACCTGACATTCTTGCTGTGGCCTGGGTGTACACCATAGGGCTGCCTTATAGTTGGGTCACCTTGGAACAAAATATATATAAAAATACATACAAAATCATATATCTAGAGCCAGGAGGGACCTTATTGGTTGGATCAGTCCAACCTTCTCACTTCACAGATGAGATCTAAGATGATTCTGACATACATATAATTCCATTCTCGGTAGAAGAGTTATCATGAGTACCCAAGCTCCCCATCATGACTCAAATGGTGGGGGTTGGGGGGAAGGAAGAGTGGTCTCATTTGTGGCTCTCCTGGCCTCTAGCAAGTGCTGAAGGACCTTCTTGGAAAGCTGAGTTTTCCCCACTGGGACAAGATGGCCTTCCAAGGAGGTTGAGGTTTCTCGAGTAGCTTCTCAGCAAAGTTAATTTTATTTCAACCATTGTGATGACACTTCAGAGCTCTGGCAAGGACCCACACTGCCCATAGACCTGAAGATAGATTAAGTCTAACATTAGTGACACTCTCTGACATAGGCTCTCATTCCTGGCCCTGTCTTTTCTAGGCCAAATGAGCTCTGGAACCTTTGTTTGCTTGAGTGTGTTCTCAATGCCTGTCTCCCAGCTAGGTCCACTTTTTCCTTTTCTTCCCAGTCTTGTGGGTGGATGCTGGTCTTCTATCTCTCACTCACTACCTGAGGCCTCTTCAGTGGACCTTTGGGGGCTGTATAAGAAGTCAGTATCCCAGGGTCTCCCATTGCATCCTGGGCCATCTCCAGTTGTCCTGGTAATTATCAGGCCACTAGACCCAGATGGCTCTGGAGGAGAAAGTAGGGCTGGTGACCTTGCACAGCCCTCCCTCACTGAAATCAAAGTCAACTGCAAGTCATGTCATCATTTCCCTGATGTCACGGTCCTCTTCAAGAATGAAGGACAAACACTACCACCACCACCAGTATCCCAATTATCCACTATTTATTCTTGCCCAATAGCCTCTACGATCCTATCCATCTCTAAATCTATGATCCTACGATCCCTGGGATCCCTGTTCCATCTCTCCAGCTGGAAGCATGGCCACACCCCTGCTCCAAATTCTGCCTGCTGGTCTGGAAGAGCAGACCCTTGCTCCCCCCTGGCACAGCTACACACACAGGCCAAGCTCCTCCCCAAGCTCCCATCAGAGCCCAGGTCCCCACCCTGAAGCCTGTGAGCCGGGGCCTCTATTGATGCCTTTACCAGTTTCTGGCCCCAATCTGAAACGCAATCCATCTTCTCTAGAAAAGAGTTGACTATCCTCTGAAAGAAACAGGGGCAACGATAACTGGGAAAACCTCATTTCCAATCTGTCCTCGCATCCTCCCACAAGGAAGGGCACGCCAATGTCAGCCTGGTGAATTTTGTTTTCCATTAATTCCAGCAGCTTCTTGGTTTGTCCTTCATAATCTATCTTGACTATAGCCTAAGGACCTTTGTCAAAATACTGCCACTGCTAGCGGCAATGAGTCTACAGTATTTCTGAGCTGGGTCGAGGATTCTCTTTGGAGTAGAAGAGAAAGAAGTGCCTCCGTGTACCCCCAGCCCACCAGGAGAAGCCATCCACTCACCAATGGAGGGATGATGGCTGGACGCCTGGTCCCCAAGCCGAAGTCTGGACTGGTATCCATGGTAATACCAGTTTTTGGCCCCTGACAGTCCTCTTCTTTAGCCACAAAAAACATGTTATTGGGGGATACTCGCTGCTGCGGCAGATGAAAACCTGACTCCCCACCCTGTGGTCTCAGCCCCCATCTTGCCTACTGTACCACTTCCCACCTGCAGAACAGCCTCAGACCCAGAAGGATGCCCAGTTTGTTCTGACTGGGCAGGTGTCAGGGCGGGGGGGAGGAGTCCATCATCCTCAGAGCGAAAGAGGCGGCCTGCCAAATCAGAGACTCAGTCTCTTCTAAGCAGGGTAGTCCAAATCTCCTGTGCCCTCAGCAGCCTGGCTCCTGGGCACACCGATATTTGAGATTTGTTCCTTTGCCCGCAATCCTTGGCTGCGATCCCATCACTCTGCACATAGGGACCCCCAGTACAGAGCCAGGGCTGAGAGGAGGAGACATGGGGTGGGGGTGGGGGTGAAGGGAAGGAAAGGGAGCACCTCATGGGATCTGACTTCCCAGACCTTCCAGGTTCCTCTCAGACCCCTCCTCTCCCCACGCATACACTTCCCAGACTTGGCAACTTGTCCTTGGCAGGCAGAGGCAGTGGGAAGGAACAGACTGACATTCAAGGAAGGCTTTGCAGGAACTCCCCAAAGAGAAGAGAGAACAGACTTCAATGTCTGGGAAGTAGGGAAGGGGCTAAAGATGATAAACTAATGGGGAAAACAAGGAAGGACATCTGTTTAGCAGGGGTGATGCCCAAGAACTGATTCTTCTTAAGATGGGTGGGGCACCCGGCAGATGGAACTGAAGATGGTCGCCATGCTAGGGTCTGCAGAGCCAATTCATACGGTTGGTCTCGGGCTCCTGTCTCTGCTCAGCCCCCGCACCCCTCCCCCTACCTCTCGCCTTCTGCCTCTGCCTGGGCAGTGCCAGCTCCCCGAGCCTTGGCATATCCCAGTGGGAACGGATGGGGTCAGCACCCTACCACCTGGAGTACTCACACCTCTCAGCCAAGCCTGGCCCCAACCAAGAGGCCCTAACACCACGGGGCTGACTCCCGTGCCCGGAGCTAATGCCAGCCGATACAGAGTAAGCAATCACCCAGGAGGTCAGGAGGGCACCCCCAACACACGGACGGAGACATGGGCACAGTCGATCATGCTCATGGACCTCACCTCTCCCAGCCAATTTTCCAGTCCCATTCAGCCCTGGTGCTACTCTCACAGACCTCCCAGCCCCACGAGTTGGGTCCGCAATATGGAAGTGACAGTGGCCACCCAGCCACCCATTACCTGCATTGCGCGTGTCGCCACATCTCTCCCCGGCTTGCTTGTTCACTCTCCGGGTTCGCCTGCATGCTGCAGCCTTGTCCTCCATGGCACCTCTGCCAACTCAGACGCCGCCTGCTTCAGGAGGAGTTGCCAGCTATTTGTTGTGGGTTTTGTTTTGTTGGGTTTTTTTTTTGGCCCCATGCTGCCTGCTGGCACTCTGGCAGCAAGAGCCTTGTCGCTCCATCGATGGCATGTGTCCATTTCTCCTCCCTTCCCAAACCACCCTCCCTCACCTCTTCCTTCTCCTCTATGCCTCTGGAGTCCCCTGCAGTGCCAGCTCCGAGGGAAATTGGCAGGAACTAAACCGGAGAGATCCTCTCAGCAGCTGATTGTAGCCACGGGTTTTTTTTTTGGTTCTTTTTTTTTTTTTTGGTATTTAAAACACACACACACACACACACACACACACACACACACACTCCCCCCCCACCCCCCCACCCCCAACAAACAGGCAGTCCTTCTGTCAGGAACAGACCCTAGCCAAGTGAGCCAAGAAGAGGGGCATGCAGCACAGAGAGAGAGAGATGGGCTCCTTTGAGTGGGGTAGTAACTCTCTCCAGCACCAATGACTCCATTTCTTCCTCTCTCCCCATCTCTCTCCTTCTTACGCAAACCAATAGAAAAAAAAAAGAAACTCAAATTTATGTCACATTTCTGAGCTTCCTGATTGGTCACACCTTTTTTACTAGCCTGGTCCTTAAAAACTCCGTTCTACTTCCCCCCATCACCCCATTCCCATTTTAAGAGCCTGCTTCCCTACTACCCTCCTGATGGGCTATTGGGTTTAGTGGGCTCTCGGGCCCTTCTACATGTGGCCAACTCTGTCATTCAGACCCACACTCCAGCTCCATCCACCTGTCCACCCGCCAACATCCAGAGCCAGCTCCTTTCTCAAGGAAGAAAACCTCTGGGACAGTTTCTTGGCTGCCATCAGGAGCCATTCACAAGGGTGGAGATCAGAGTTCTGGGGTCATCAAAGTCAAGTTCTGGTGCTCACTTGGCTTTCACAACCTCCCTTCCAGGACTCCAAGGGCCATCTTCAGTCGTCCTGATCTATATCTCACCACTGGATCCAGATGGCTCCAGAGAAGAAAATGAGGCTGGTGACTTTACACAGCCCTCCCTCATGGAGATCCAATTCAATTGCATGTTGTGGCATCTCTTCTCTGATGTCACAGTCCTCTTCTGGAACAAAGGACAAACAACAACAACCCAGGACTCCACAGTGAGGTCATGGTATCAAAAATGCCCACTTCATACCAGCCTAGTGTGATTGATTCTTGCATCTCAAGGACAAGACCTTCCACTGTTCTCATAGCATCACTGATTTAGAGCTGAAAGACACCTTTGGGCAGGGGTGGGGATGCCACCTAATGTGATGCCTTCATTCTACATAGGAAGATGCCTCAAAAACCTGAAACGACTTGCCCCATGTCATACAAGTAATAATGGCAGGCTTTCCCTCAACACTCTTTCCGATATACCATACGATCTCTCAGTTTAGAGCTAGAAAGGACCTCAAGAAGTTTCGAATCCAATACCCTTATTTAACAGAAGAGGAAAAACTGCAGACACGATGTGATTTGCTCAAAAGACATGTAAGTAGTAAGGAGCAGAACTGGAATTTGAACCTTGAACTCTTGGATCCAAATCCAGTATTCTTTCCGCTGGTCCATACAATCTTTTTAGATCAATCCCTTCCTCTTTCCTCCCCATTCCTTTCCTTTCCCCTTCCTCTTCCCCCCCCCCCGCCCCCGCTCCACCACTTCTTTGCCTTGCATAGTTCCCTGTTAAAGGTTAACTTTCGGGTTCCAATTCTATTTCAGCAACACTCAACAGTATATGACTGTTAACAAGACTTTTTACCATTTAATCCGGAGGCTTCCGTTGACCATTATGGTATCTCCTTGGACCTCTTGAGAAGCCTATGGAGTCCTCCTCAGAACTGTGGTTTTAAATGCACAAAATAAAATCCATAGCAACAAAGGAAACCGATTCTATTGAAGTTCAGTTATCAAAATGTTTTTTAAAACAATTTCAGGCACCCTGGGGTTAAGAACCCCAGGACTAGGTGAACTCCTCTCTTCTACTTGTAACATTCCATGGGTCTACAGTAACTGACAGGTCACTGAGAGGAATTCTCTGCCTCTGGGTAGTACATCCTGACCTTACCATGTATTTTGCTTTGTATCACTCTCACTTTTTTATTCTGTATTAGAACTATCTATGTGTGTGTCATATCCCTCCCAGACTACATCCCAAAATGAATCCATCAACAAGAATGTACCAAGCACTTCAGTAGACGCTATGGAGACCAAGCCAAAAACCAAGCTTTCCCTGCTCTTGGCCCTCCAAGTTCCATCTAAACCTGTCTCCCCTCATTCCACTAGCCCTAGCACAGAACCGTGAACACACAATAAAAGCTCGATCATTGTTGGCTGAATTGAATTGACCTCTAGGAGCCCGCTTTTCAGGGGTTCAGTCCGCTCACCACCAATGGTTAGATTCGAAATACTTCCTCCCCATTGACCTCTAGATATTTTCCTCAATGGGGTGCTGGGCTCCAGGGTCTGCTGCAGCTCTAGAACCGAGGAATATGCTACGGTAGTAGTAGTAGCAGCAGCAGCAGTGGCAGCAAGAGCCGTAGTAGTGGTGGTGGTAATAGTGGTAGTGGTAGTAAACATTTATGTAGCAACCATTATATGCCAGGCCCTGTGCTAAGTATCCTATTTGATCCTTACAGTAACCCCGGGAGGGAGAGAGTAAAGTGTTTTGTTCTCCAATAAAGCAGACACATTGAGTGTTGTTATACACAACAAAATTATATCTTGCAATAATCTACAACATTACATCATAGGTATACATTTAGTAAGCACCTACTATGTACCAGGCACTGTCCTAAGTGTTGGAGATACAAAGAAAGGCAAAAGACAGTCCCTGCCCTCCAGGAGCTCCCAGTCCAGTGGGAGAGACAACATGTAAATGATTCTGTACAAACAAGCTATAGACGGGATAAATAGGAAATAATCAATAGAAATTAGGCATTGACATTAAGGGGAACTGGGAAAGGCTTTCCGTAGAAGGTAGGATTTTAGCTGGGATATGAAGGAAGCCAGGGAAGTCAGTAAGTGGAGATGAGGAGGGAAAGCATTCCAGGCATGGGGGACAGACAGGGAAAATGCCTGGAGTCAGGAATTGGAGTGTCTTGTTCAAGAAACAGTGAGGAGCCCAGAGTAACTTAATGCCAGATCCCAGAGCTTTTCTCTCCCCTCCTTTCATTTTCTGTTAGGCCTTTCCTGGTCCCTCTGGGTATCAACACCTTCTCCCTCTTGAAATCGTTTGGTCTTTTTCGATATTCTTTGTATGTCCTGCCTGTGTACCTCTTGTATCACACCCACGGGCAGAATGTAGTCATCCTGAGGGCAGTGACCATGGCTATTTTTGTCTTTTTATCCCCACCTTCTAACATAGCTCCTGAATGGAGTTGAATGATTGAATTTGTTCTTGTTTGTAGGGGTAGAGTTGGCCCCCTCGGAAGCCTAGGATGGAATGTGTTGGATAGGCAACGTCTTTTAGCCCGGTGCACAGGGATGGAGGGGGAAGATTAGCCAGAATGATAAAGGAAAGAAGTCTTTGAGAGTTCTATTCTATAGCTCAGACAGCAATTCTACCCAGTGAAACACACACACACACATGCACGCACACATGAACACACATGCACAAACACACACACTTATGAGCGGAAACCTTGGCCATATTGAAGGTAAGGAGGAGGGAATTAAAAGTTCCTGTAAAATGAAGGGATTAAAGTACATGGTCCATGAGGTCCCCTAAGCTCTCTACCCAAGCTCTTGCCAAGAGCATCTTGCAGCTGGGAGCAGTCCAAAAGAATCTCCAGCGTCTCTAAGAAGTGTTCCTTTTATATATTTTTCCTCCAAAAACTGGATCTCCTTATCTCACCCAAGCTTCAAGTACAGGGGCCACTCAGATCAGTCGAGAGTTTCGGACCTGGACTAGGCTTCCCCCCTTTCACCATGACAACATGGGAGTCCACCACTTTAATGCTGAATTCAATGCTGACAATCCAGCCCATCAGTTTAGTCCAGGGCAGCTCAGCATTCCAAAGTTCAGGAAATCTACCAGTCTCAGCCTCCCCAGTAGCAGGGATTACTGGGTGAAAATACTTTTTTTTGTATAGAGGCAGCAGTCAAATAACATCTATTAAGTGCCTACTATATGCCAGGCACCATGCTATGTGCTAATTCCCAACACCAGTGAATGATCAGCAATACCTTCATTACTCAGCCAACAACTGACACTGGCTGACTAAAGGGGAGAGACCACAGGTTTTCAAAGGGACTCCAAACATCAGTGGGCATTTGTGCCTCCAGCTTTGGGGAACCCTGAGAGAACTGATGTACACTCCGCTCTCAATTATCCAGAGCTTGTTCGTTAGTTTACCTTCCAGGTCCTTGGCTTCCCCTCTTTACCTTTTGCCCTGTTGATTGTAATGCTTTTTGTTCCAACACTTAAGTACTTCCCCCGGTATGAGCTTAGCGCTAGCCTAGTTGTGATGGAGGCAGGAATGGTCTGGTAAATGTTTAACAATCAGCCCTCTGGGGAAAGAGATGTATTAGGACACAAAAGTTTTATCTACATTGTTAAAATTTTCTCCAACACTTTCTTAAGTCTAGACAATCAACAAAATGATAGACTTGATTTGTACCTTTGCTGATTTCTCAAGTATAAATGCTCACCATGAAAATTTAACAAGGTTCTGGTTAGCTCCTGAACACCACTGAATGGCATTCACTGAGAAACATAAGACTTTCACAGAATTTACAATCCAGATGAAGAAACTTGTGTGCCCAGTTTCTCCATCTCCATATGAAGAGGTTGGAAAAGAGGATTTTTAAGGTTCCTTCTAGATCTGACAATCTTTCTCCCAAGGTCTCTTCTAGGTTGCACAATCTTGGTTCTAAGGTCTCTTTCAGCTCTAATAATCCCTGCTTTGACATCCTGGACAGGTCTAATATTCTGTGTTCTAAGGTCCATTCCAGCTCTGCAATTCTCCATTCTAAGGTCCTTCCCAATTCTTGACATTGTGTGTTCTCAGGTCCCCTCCAGCTCTGACATTTCATGTTCTAAGGTCCCTCTTCCTACTCTGATTCTGCTAGCTGTTACCTAATAGTCTCCAAGAGACACTTCTTTCTCTCCTCTCCATTTCTCTTCTCAGTCTTTCTCTCCTCTCCATTTCTCTCCTCTCCAATTCTATTCCTCATATGAGGGACTTCAGCATCTATTGATATGCCATGAAACACCTTAACTTCCTCACCTAACTCATTTCTCATGACCTCTTCCTCCCCACCTTAACTATACACAGAGACGGTCATACTTTTGCTCTTAACTCACAAGTGTTTCACATCCGTATTTATGAACTCTGATATTCCTTTATCCGATCATAATCTTTTATCATTCCTTTATCCCTGTCTAATAACCCATAACCCTATTTTTAACCCTCCTGGTGACCTCTCATCCCTCCATCCCTCAGCCCTGCATGGATTACACCCTCCTGCTTTCCCTATCTTGACCTCTTGGTAAAACAGCTCAACTTTACACTCTCCTTTTCTATTGAGTCCCTTGTCCCCCTATCCTATTGCCAATCTTGCCCTTCCAAGACCCAGCTTTGGATCACTCCCAAGATCTGCTGCTCCTAATTCCAAGATGCTGAATGAAGCTGGAGAAAATTGCAAAACCTTGCTGATCAGATCTCCTACAAATATATGTTATATAATCTCAACTGTGCCCTCGCTGTGGCACGGCAATCCTTTCACACCTTTCTAATTGATTCACTCTCCCACTCACTGCAGCATCTTTTCCAAATCTCTTCCTCTCCCCTCAAACCTCCCATGACTCCCCTTCCTCTCATTTTCTTGGAGAACCTTTCTCATACTTACTGAAAAAATAAAGGCCATTTGACAAGAGCTCTCTCGTCTTCCCTCATCCTCATCTGCCATCACTCTGGTGCCTTTCCCCACTATCTCCTTCTTCATCCCTGATCACAGGAAGAGATAGTCTTTCTTGCCAAGGCAAACTCTTCTACATGCACAAGGGATCCCATCTCATCCCATCTTCTCCAGCACATTGACCCATCCATCATCTCTACTCTCTTACTAATCTTCACTTTCTCCCCTTCTAAGCTATTTTTCTATTGCCTACTGTATTGGTAATTAGGGTGGGACTTTTTTTTTTTTTACTGTTTTCCCTTTTGGAGCACTGAGGTAATCAAATGCCTTTGACGAGTCTGGCCTTTATTTCTTTGATTAAATCAGAGTCTTTGATGACCTGCTTACTTCAAGGGAAAGCCTAGTTTACATAGGTTTGAGTGGCATTGGTTGTGACACCCTTTGACACTGAACAGGGTATATAAACTCAGAAGTTAGTATTTTGTTTGGGGCTCTCACTCACTGGAAAAGTGTCATGTGATTTGACCAGACAAGACTTTGGGTAGCCGCTGGAGCTCCTGGGCTTTGAAAACCCAGATGTTGGTGTCTCTCTCTCTGGTAACTCTGTAATTCTTTGGTCAGACAGCTAGAGGCCTATCTGTTGATAACTATGTTTTGCTCTGTTTATATCATCTCTGTTTATAATTTTTGTTTGTATTTGCTCTGAAGTTCAGAGTACTGGCTTTCCCCCCTGAACTAAGTGAATGGTATATGTATGTTTGATTAAAATGAGATTGTTAACCCCTTAAAGTTGCATTCCTTAGAAAAGCAGAACAAAAGAACCTGTGCTGGCAGCCTTTCTGTGTGCTGGTGGTATTGGTCTTACACCCCCACAGCAGCTGCTAGCAACATTGTTGTTACACCTACAAAGAAGCCCATGTCTCCTCTGTCCTCAAAAAACCCTCAGTTGATCAGTCTATCCCCACTAGCTATCATCCTATATGTCTCCTCCCCTTTGTGGCTAAACTTCTCAAGAGAGCCATCTACAATCAAGGCTTCCATTTCCTTTCTTCTCTATCTCTTCTTAACTCTCTACAAGTTGGCTTCTGACCTCATCATTCAACTGAAACTGTTCTCCCCAAAGTTACTGATGACTCTTAATTGTCAAATCTAACGGCCTTTTCTTAATCTCTTTCTGGACCTCTCTGAAATCTAACTCCCTTCTCTCTAGGTTTTCATGACGCTGCTCTTTCCCTGTTCTCCTCCTCACTTGTCTGACTGCTCCATCTCTTTTGCTTGATCTTCATCCAGATACCACCTGTTAAAGGTGCTAAAAAGTATCCCCCCCCCCCAAGGCTCTGTCCTAGGCCCTTTTTTCACCTCCCTCTATACTATTTTGCTTGGCCATCTCATCAGCTCCCATGGATTCAATGATCATCTCTATGCAGATGATTCCCAGATCTAATCCTTAACTCTCTCCCAGTCTCCAATCTGACATCTTCAACTGCCTATTGGACATCTCTTAAACTCGACATCTCCAAAACTCAACTCATTATCTTTCTCCTCAAACTCTCTCCTCTTCCTAATTTCCCTATTATTGGTGAGGGTCCCATCATTTTCTGAGTCACCCAGGCTCACAATCTGTCATCCTCAATGCCTTACTCTCACCCCTCTCATTTAATATATTGTCAAGTCCTGCCAATTCTACTTTCAAAACATTTTCATGAGCATCTCTCCCTGCCTTCTCTCCTCTGACACTGACCCCACATTGGTATAAGTCCTCATTGCCTCATGCCTGGACTATTGTGATAGCCTACTGGTGGTCACCCTATCTCAAGTTTCTTCCTTACTCCATTACATACTCTCAAATGTCAGTGATATCCCTAAAGTACAGATCTGACCATGTCTCTCTCTCTCTCCTTCCCTCTCTCTCTCTCTCTCTCTCTCTCTCACACACACACACACACATATTCGATAAACTCCAGTGGCTCCCAACAATCTCCAGGATCAAATACAAAATCCTCTTTGGCTTTTAAAACCCTTCATAACCTGGCTCCCTTCTACTTCTCCAGGTTTCTGTCCTCTTACTCAAGTCCACATACTCTTCAATCCCATAACAAAGCACAACTCTTTGCCGTTCCTTAAATGAGGATCTGCAGACGACATGCATTTTTACCAGCTGTTCCCCATGCCTGGAATTCCCTTGATCTTCATCGATATTTCCAGGCTTCCCTAGCTGCCTTAACGACCCACCCCTAACCCTGCCTTTTGCAAGAAGTCCCCCTTAAAGCTAATGATTTCCCTCTGTAATTATCTTCAATTTCTCCTGTCTATCCCTGTTGCTTCCTCCATTAGATTGGGAACTCCTTTAGGACAGTGACTCTTTGTGGTTCTCTGTATTCTTAGCACTTAGCACAAACATAGTTAGCATTTAATAAATGCTTGTTGTCTTGAGTTAACTTTATATCTTGTGCCCTACAACCCCTTTCCCCTGAAACAATCTATATTCTAAGGTCTCTCCCATCTGGAACATTCTACATTCTAAGGTCCCTCCCAGGTCAGACATTCTATGTTCTAAGACATACACATGGACAGAGAGCTAGTTAACTAACAATGCAAGGCAGTATGTAATAAATGCCAGAGGAATAAGACATAGTTAGGGCTGTGATTCCTTCCTTGATTTTGCTACCAAGTAAACCCAGGGAACAGAAAAGGGGTCTTCAGGAGCAAAGAAGGACCAGTAAATACTTCCCTAAATCTCTCCTTTTCCTCCTGGCCTTCTCGGTGTCTCCTCTCTACCCCTCCCCTCCCCACCTCATTCCCAGCCTCCACTTAGGACTTCACCTGTCATCCCTGATAGATCGTCAGAGTCAAGGGACACCCAGCTGGGGTCACTTCCCTGCTGCCTTGGGGGAATGTACATCTCATCTATCACCTTGGGGCGGCAGACAGGGTCAGCTGGAGGCAGCTCCCTGGAGCCAGCCCACTGACACATACCTTCAGAAGCCACTAGCTGGGAATGTTAAGTACCTCCCTGCTCCCCCTCCCCCTTCTCCACCCCTCCTGAGATGGGGGAGGGGAGAAGAAAGATTGAGGGGGAAAGAGGAATCCCATCTCTGCTGCTAGGAATGGGCAAAGCCACCGTTTGCCTGGCCCAAACCCTAGGTCTTAGGAGTCTTAGACAGTGCCTGGAGCATTTACAATGTTCCAGGCACTGTCTTCCCACCCTAGGGTTCTATCCTCCCAGACTGAATAATGTCCCACTGAGGGCTACCTTCTTCCTTTACTAGGGTACCTTTACTGCTTTCTGGTGTGATTGGCTCCTTGGGGTCTCCCAGAGGCCTAGAGGGAAGGAGTCAAAGAAGGGGAGGGGGTAGAGCAAGGAGTGCACGAGTTAATGGAAACTGTTCCTCCATCCATCCATCCGTATCTGCACCAAACAGCTGTGCTTGGCTGTGTAAATATATGGACAGTGTGTGTGAAAAGCAGTGGAAGGGACACTGAGAAGACAAGTCCCATGGGTTGTAAGGAAGGCTCAAGTCCCCAGTAGACAGAATTTCAAACTGTGTCTTGGTCAGAAGTCTGTTATAGCAGAGAGTAGACTGGATTTGGAAAGAACTGGCTTTGAACCTTGGCTTTGTTATGTACTACATGCTTGACCTCAGACAAATAGCTTCTCCTCTCTGATCCTCAGTTTCCTCATTTGTAAAATGTGGCTGTTGGGCTTGAAGATCCCTTTCAGCTCTAAATCTATGATCCTTTGACCCTTGCCCTTCACTCTAGTCTAGACTGCCATCAATTTGCTCCGTGACTTTGAAGAAATCACTTTCGCTTTCTTTGGATTCTCTTTGGACTAGATCAGTGGTTCTCCTGGGGGGTCTCCAAGACCCTTGTGGGGGGTCCAAGATGCCAAAACTATTTTTCATAATACCACTGATGTGTCTATTGGGATTTATTCTATTAGAAATAAAAATATCGGTGTTATTTGTCAGAGGAGTGGCCGTGAGGGATGATGAGACATTTCATCCCTCTGTGCAAGGGACCAATTTCTGGATTGTTGGAGCTGGCAGGGCTTCAGGTCATCTGTTGCAACCCCTTCATTTTATAGATGAGAAAACAGACCAGGAGAGGTCAAGTCACTAACCCCAAAGCCCTACAATTAGTGACAGTGCTGGCACCTGAAGCCAGTTGTCCGGGTGGGAGTCTTGGTGCCTTTTCTAGCACATTATGCTTTCACTGTATTGTAAAGCAAATAGAGCAATGGAGTCAGGAAGACCTGAGTTTGAATCCAGATCCAGACACTTACTAGCTGTGTGACCCTGGGCAAGTCACCTCACCACTCTCTGCCTCAGTTTCCTCAACTATAAAGTGGGGATAATAATAGCACCTACCTCCCAGGGTCGTTGTGAGGATCAGATGAGGTCATATTTTTAAGTGCTTTGTAAACCTTAAATGCTACATAATACTAGTTATTTCGTAAGCCTTAAAGTGCTATGGCATACATTATTATATACCGTGTGTGTGTGTGTGCGCGCGCGCGCGCGCACGCGCGTGTATAAGTATACTGAATGTCTCACTTTGTTAAGGACCCCTGCTAACATCCTGGTGAGAACATTTTCAGTCCCTTTCGTAGGGTCTAGGTCATTTGGTTATCTAAAATGATGCTGACTACCCTTTTTGTTGTAGCCAAGATAGGTCAAGGTAGGTCAAGGAATAAATAAATTGTGGTACTTGAACATAATGAATTATTTCTGTACTGTAAGAAACAATCATGATGAAGAATCCAGAGAAGCATCAGAAAATGTATATGAACAGATGCAGAACGAAGGAGGCGGATTCAGGAAAACAACCTATACAGTAACTGTAATATGATTCACACATGACATGATATCATCTCATATAACATGTTATGGCATGACAATATAACGATACAATACCACACAAGATAATAGAATTAAAAATGACATCATATCGCATGATGCAACATGACTTAATGATACAATGTAACTTACACTGTAGTATAATTATATATAATTAATATAGGACACGACATCACACCTTATTTTATTTATTATATATGACATGATATGACTTAACATAATATGATATACCATATACTCTAATGTAAGTAATAGATGACATGACATAATGTATCATCACATAATATGACATGGTGACAATATAATACGGTATAATAATATATGATCTAATATAATTAATACATGATATGACTTAATATAACACCATGCAATATAATAAGATATAATACAACATAACATAATATGCCTATACATAATATACGTAATACGATACAACACAACATGATAGGATGTAACTCTATATATGAAAAGAATAACAAGCAAGCCACCCCTGAAGCTGATACTATGTAATTGTGATGTCCAAGCCTGGCCCTGAAGAGGAAAGGAGCCAGCTGATCTCTCCTTCTTTGCAAAGGTGGGGAACACTCCATGTAGGGTCAGACTCGGGTGACATGTTGGTCCGTTTTGTTGTTGTTTTCTTTCCCCAGTGTTTTAAAGTTGACAAAGGGCTTTCTAAATAGGAGCTCATTTGATCCTCCCCACTGCCCTGAAGGTTAAGTGTATGATGCCCATTTTACAGAGGAACAAACTGATGTTGAGCAAGCTTTCAGATAGTTGCCCGGGTTCACAGAATGAGTGTCTCACTGGATTTGAATTTGGGTCTTCTTGAGCTTAATCCAGTGCGCACACAGAAGGGGCTTAATAAATGCTTGTTGACTTCATTTCCTGACTCTAAGTCTGGCCCTGAAGAGAAATCCTGAGTGCCAGTTGCCAAAGATGTCACGAAGCTGGCCCTTTCTAGCTTTACCTCGCACAGAAAACCCACCTTCAGCCAAAGTGCTGTAGTTACGTATCATACACACACACACACACACACACACACACACACACACACACATCATCACCACCACCACCAAGGCTGACCATCCCCCATCATAGCTGTTCCTTTCTGCATTTCCCTCTGCCTCTTTCTCGTCCTTTTTGCTCCAGCTTAGGTGTCCCCTCCTCCAGAAAGCCAATCACGTTCTCTCCAGAAGACAGAGATCTCTCTTTTGTCAGAATCTGTAGCATATTTGGGGGGGGGGTGAGCCTGTGATTCTTTGATTTTCTATAGGAGGAAGCTGAGATGGACAACTTGGCTATGACTCTTAACCTCGAGAGTCACCTTAACCCCAATAGGTTAAGTAACTTGGTCACGTTTGCACAGCTAGTATGCATCAGAGGTACCACTCGAACCCAGATCTTCCTGATTCCAGGATCAGGAAGGAAAAAAAAATTTATTAAGCACCTACTATGTGCCAGGCACTGTGCTAAGCACTTTCCAGCTTTTAACTCATTTATTCCCCTCAAAGCAATTCTGTGAGCTATGTGCTATGTAATCCTCATTTTTCAGTGAAGGACACTGATGCAGGTATTAAGTGACTTGCCCAGGGTCACACAGATAGGGAGTGTTTGAGGCTGGATTTGAATTCAGGTCTTCCTGAAGCCAGGTCCAGTGTTTTATCAGCTGCATTACCTAGCTGCCTGATCAAGGATGAGACTTTTTAATCCTTTACAATACATTCCTTCTCCAAACTGACTCTAAGGCTTTTTTTTATAAAGAATCATAGAACGTTAAAAGTGGAGAAAATCTAACCCAACCCTCTATCATTTCACAGGTGAGGAAACTGAGACCCCAAGAGATGAACAAGGCCACCCATTTAATGTCAGGCTTGAAATTTGAAGGGAATTCTTCCAAAAATGGGTTTTAAAATCCAACCTCCCTGGGAAGGAAGGTAACTTCTGATACGGGGGTCAAAGCCCCACGTCCAACACTTCTAACTCTACGGAACCCTCAGCAATTCATCGCAAGTATTTGAACCTCAGTTTCCTCATCTATAAAATGGGGCTGATAATGTTTCTACTCCCTGCCTCATAGGGTTGTGAGGAAAAGGCACTATCTCCCCCCAAAATCATTACATAATTGTGAATTATTATCATATTTTTATTTATTTCATTAACTCTTTCCCCATTACACTTTACAATTTCTTTTAACATTCGTCTTTTAAAATTTTGAGCTCCAATTTCTCCCCCGCCCTTTCCCTACCCATTGAGAAGGCAAGCTACAGGATATCAATAACGCATGAGAAGTCACTGAAAACAATATTTCCAGGTTAGCTTTGTTGCAAAACACAAACACACACAAATGTAAGAAAAATAGTGAAAGATTGAGAAGAGTATGCTTCGCTCTTCACTCCGATGAACTGTAATCTAGTCTCCATAACCCCTGGGTCAGGGACTCATGACAATGAGGGAACCCCCCCCCCCCGGATGCTTTGGGGATTTTTCAATTCTTTGGTCAAAACCTCCCCCATACAACATAATGCTTGGATTATAGGGGAATCGGGACAGGGATAGAGACTGGATCTGGGATTACATTTGGTATATGAAACTTCCAGGTAAGGAAACTCCTTTTCCCAATGTAGTTGTACCTTCCAGGGTTGGGAACCTGTGGCCTCGAGACCACATGTGGCCTTCTAGGTCCTCAAGTGCAGCCCTTTGACAGAATTCAATCTTGCCAGAACAAATCCCCTTAACAAAAGGAGGAGCAGCTAGTCTCTTTGTAGTCTCAGACTCTAAGACTAACAATGGGACATGGATTCTAGACTAAGTGACTCACCTAGAGTCATGCAGTTAGTCTGTACCAGAGGCAAGATTTGAACCCAAGTCTCCTGGCTTTGAGGCCAGCTCTCTCTCAGCGCATCTCCTAAGACCACAAATTTCCAGCTGGAAGGGACCTCAAAGGACATCTGATCCAATGAGGAAACTCAGACAGAAATAGGGGAGATGGTTTGCCAGTAAGTAAGTGCCAGAAGTTGTGAATTTGCAGTTGGATTTGAACCCTGGTCCTGTGGCTTTAACTCTTGGTGCTCCTTCCACCAATGAGCATAAAATAAATGCTCCTGGAATGAATCAGTGAAAGAGCGAATGAACAAACAAATGAAGCAATTTAATACATTAGATTGCAAGCTCCTTGAAGACAGGGACTGTATTTTGCCTTTTTTTTTTTTTTTTTTTGTTTCTCCAGTGCTTGGCACAGTCCCAGGCTTAATAAATATTCATTGACTGCCTCGCTGATGCATGTGGGCCTCATTTGGCTGTTAGCTCAGGCTTGCACTGCAGGTCTTCCAGGGGCCAGTCAGGAAAGGGTTAGCTACTACCTTGGGTGGGAAGCGGGTGTGAGGCAGACAGGAATCTAAAGCCCAAATCCAAGGCTGCAGGATGGCCCCTTTCAGGCTAGACCCAATCAATTAATCAGGTTTCTCCTGACTCCTGCCATATGGCTGGCCCCACCAGCTCGCATTTAATTTACTCCGGACCCGGGCTGCCGAGGCCGAGGCTCCAATTCATCCTGATTCAATCAGTCCTTGTTGCCCAAGCCGAAGAGGCTGCCAGGGAGTGCCCCCCCCAGATGCTGGCCTGATCTGTTCTGAGGGGCTGATGGGAGGATTAGAGCAAGGTCAGGTCAGGTCAGGCTGAGCCTGGCAGACAGCAGAGTGAAGATGAGGGAGGGCGATTGTCAGCTTGGGGTGGGTGGACAAGATAGACTGATCGTTTAGACCAGAGGCCCTTAAGAGAAACACTGGGCGTGAGCTGGCCCCAAGAGAAAAGCTGACCCCAGAGAACTAGCGTGGCACAGCAGAGTTCCCTAGCTTGATATAATAGAGGTGGAGGCACTGAGCTGGGGACCCACTGAGGCAGACTTGGCCAACTGAGATAAAAAGTGGGCAGCAGGGATTGGCATGGGGCCAGGTTAGCCCTGACTGTTGAAGATGGAGGAAGTCATTTGGCACACCTTGGAAAGCTGGGGTGGGGTACCAAAGGGGGCTAAAACTGTGAGTTTTGAGGGAATACAACAATCTGTCTGAACCAGAAACATTGCAAGTCTTGGCAGGACAACTCAGACCACATGTAGGTGGGGGACAGAGGGGAGAACCATGAGAAATTAGGTAAGATAGGTAGATAGCACCTAGATTATAGAGGGGCTTAAATGCCGGGCTAAGGAGTATGGACTTCATCCTCTGGGGCAGAGAGAACACTAGGTCAGAGGACCTGGGTTCAAATCCTGACTTGACTGCTTACTATTCATAATGACTTTGGGCAAATCCCTTCAGCACTTTGGACCACTTTGAGAGTGCTTCCAGCTCTGTGACTCAGATATCCTTTAAGTAATAGGGAAACCACAGAAAATTTTTTGACAGTATTTATGTTAGCATTTATGTAGGCCCCACTGTATGTGTATGTTTTACTGTGCTGCGCACTTTGCAAATAATATCTCATCTGCTACTCCCAATAACCCTGTGAGGTGGGTGCTATTACGCTCTCCATTTTACAGGTGAAGAAACTGAGGCAGATAGTGGTTCAGTGACTTGCCCAGGGTCACACAGTTAATAAGCATCTATGGCCGGATTTGAAATCAAATCTTCCTGACTCCAGGCCCAGTATTTTATCTATGGCACTACCCAGCTGCCCCATGGTCAGGGTTTGAACCTGGTTCCTCTGACTCCTTTCTGCTCCTCCCTCACACCCGCACCCCCACACCCTTCATGCCCTTGCAGTATACTTTTCTGAGGATGTTAGCATAATCCAGGCAAGAAGCAGTCAGTGTCTAGACTGGCATGCCAGCTGCCGTGGGAATGAAGAAGAGGTAGATATGGGAAACCAATGAAGGAGTAATTGACCAGTCCCCTTAGAGCTGGATTTAGCCAATCCAAGCCACACAGAATGAGCAACCAGCAGGAACAGCCACATGGGCAAATTAGCTTTTTAAGACAAATTCATTTGATGGAGGGGGGGAGGCTGAGGAGGGAGGGAGACCTTGGACCTTGGGAGAGAAGGTCCCCATAGGTGGACATTCTAGGAGGGAGCAGGGCAGGAGCAGGAAAGGGGCAAATGGTCACTAGGGGAAGGAAGTGGTGCCTTCTGGGAGTTTGCCAATTTGGCTCATTTTTCTTGCTGATGTGAGAGCCAGGTGGAGTTGTGGAGAGCCAGCAGGCTGGAAGCCAGGGAGACCTGGGTTTGAGTCCTACCTCTGACACATACTGACCTCATGAATGACACATACCACCCTGGGCAAGACATTAAATGCTCTAGGATAATGGTGTCCTAATGGCCACTAAACCTAAGGGCTGCCCATTGACTTAGAAAACCACATATTAACATTACCTATGTTCTATTGTATTTTTGTTTATTCTGTTAAATATTTCCCAATGGCATTTTAGTCCGGTTCAGGCCACACTCTGGCCTTTTGGGGCCTCACACAAGCTCTAGGTAACTATATTGTAGTTTGCAGAAAAGGTGCCAACCTGAACCGAGAGATGGTGTTTTCTCTCATGGAGTCCCATGTACCAACAAAGTCACATGCCAGATCCTCTCCAGATCCCTTCTTGATGACTAGGTGCTAAGCTCAGTTGCTTCTACCAATACCTACTAAATTTTAGCTAAAGCCCCAGTCATCCCCTTCCCACTTTTGGTTCTGGAAATGAGTAACCAACTAGGTTGGAAGGACAGAGACAGAATCAGAGAAAGAGACAGAGACAGAAAGAGACAGAAACAGAGACAGAAAGATAGACAAGAGAGACGGACACAGAAAAAGATAGACCAAAGCAACAGAGAGACAGAGACAGAGGGAGACAGACTTACAGAGACAGAGTTAGAGGAAAAGAGAGATACAGAAAGAGAAAGAAACAGAGACAGAGAGCCAGAAAGAGACAGACCAAAACAACAGAGAGACAGAGACAGAGTCAGAGAAGGAGAGACAGAAACAGACAGAGAGATAGGCAAGTGAGACAGACACAAACAGATATAGAACAAAACAACGGAGATAGACAAATAGAGTGACACAGACAGGGTCAGAAAAAGAGATACAGAGACAGACAGAGAGACAGACAAGAGAGAGAGAGAGACTTACAGAGACAGAGAATCAGAGAAAGAGATAGAGACAGAAACAAAAAGACAGACAAGAGAATTAGAGAGAAAGACTGACAGAGACAGACAGACAGAGATGGAGACAAAAAACAAAAAGACAGACAGATGAGAGAGAGAGAGAGAGAGAGTTGGACCAACAGAGACAGAGTAGGAGAAAGAGATAGAGATAGACAGAAAAAGAGACAGAAGCAAAAAGACAAGAGAGAGTCAGAGAAAGAGACAGAGACAGGGAGAGAGACAAATACAGACACAGACAAGGGGAGAGAAGCAAGTTTGGGTAATTAAGGAACTCATCCCCTTCTCCATCCAACTTATCCCCTTTAGTCCATCTAGCTGCTCTGGGCCTCAGTCCTTCATCTGTAAAATGGGAGGTTTTTACTAGGTGACCTCTGAGGTCCCTTCTAGCTACTTTGAGTCTGAGATCCCAGAAGCCTAAAGATATCTGTCTGCCCCTTGTCCTACCACCTCCCGCCACATGGACTAATGGGCTCAGAAGAGGGTAATGCAGGCCTCAGGGGCTCAGGCTAGACAAAGGCCACATACTCTACATCCCCTCACACAAAGACCCCTCCTCACTCACTCTAGCTCCATCTCATCCTTTAATGGACACGGAGGCAATTACCAAATTGCCACTTTCAGATCGTGTGGCCTGGCCTTGTCCGGACCGGCTCCAGGAGAGCTCACCACAGGCCCGCTCGATCTGAACATCCCCATTCCAGACAGTGGCCCCTCGACTCTCCCAGCCTCCGCCAGCCAACCACTAAGTTGCTAATGGCAGCTGGCGCTTCCACCGTGTCTTAAGCTACCACTGGCCCCTCCTCCCCAGCCCCACATAAAACAGTGCTGTTTATGACACAGGAGTAATTACTCTAAAAAAAATAAATACGGATGTTACTGTGAGTAAAGGCTAATGTAATAAAAGCTTTTAGTTCAATCTATAATTAATCAGCAAGCAGCTTAATGTAGGGAGAAGAGAATGGTTGTCTGCTCTGGACCAAGTGTTAAATGGTGTCCCCATTTAAGCTGGGGCGGAGGCAGAGGGGAGACAAGACTTTGTAAAGTCAGGTAATGGGCAAATGCATGACTTGGTGTTTCTCTAGGATGGGGTTTAAGGTGCCCTGTCGTTGGGCCTTTCTTCATCTAAATGATAACAACAGGCTCTACTACTCTTGAGTAGTGATAGAGAAGGTGGGACCCGACATTCCACAGAGCCTTCTCTTTCTGAGGTCATAAAGGAAAAAGCTGATTGTCCTTCAAAGCCAAATATTTTTGGTTTTGTTGTCAGAGTTTTGAGGCCTTGAATGAAAGGCAAGGAGCCTGGGGAAGATAAGGAGGAGGAAGGAAAAGACATGGTTAGACTGCCTCCTGCCTCCTGGTCCAGACTTGGAAATCCTTTCATGTACAGTACTGGGCTTTTAGCCTCTCAATACTTTCCAAGGGACAGGAAACAGAACAACGCAGGATGGTGTTTGTTCCCCTTGAACACTCATAGGGAAGGCTGGGCCTGACACTCCACCAGGAATAGGGTCATGTAATCTGGCTTCATTTTACAGATGAGGAAGCAGAGACCCAGAGATGTTCGATGACTGGCCTGTCATCACATGGGTAGTTAACGGTAGACCTGGAATTTGAACCCAATTTCTCTAACTACAGATCCTTTGACATCACTATCCCATGCTGTCTCTACTGAGGCTTATTTCAAGAAATCATGCTTCTTGATGAGGCAGGAGACAAAGAACTGGGCACCTGAGTGATTGGGCATCTAGGTCACTGAGGACACAGGCCACTGAACAAATGGGCACCCAAGCCACTAGCTGATTGGTCACCTAGGTCCTGCACAAATAGGCACCCAAACCACTAGCCAATTGGGCATCTAGGCCACTGAACAACTGGGCACCCAAGCCACTAGCCAACTGGGCATCTAGGCCACTGGGCAACTAAGCAACTGGGCTACTGAGTGACCGGACACCTAGACCAGTAAGCAACTGGACAACTGGGCCACTGGGCAACCAGGCACCTGTGTACCACCCTTTTTCTGAACTTAATGTTGGGGGAGCTACCATGACTTTCTACCTACCTGCAGACTTGGCTGGCCAGTGCCAGGGGCTCCCAAATATATGCCATGCTAGATGGGACCCCAGGGCCATATCATTAAAGAAATCCTTGACTCATAGAGTGTTAGAGTGACCTTAAAGGTGATATTGTCTGATCCTTTAATTCCACAGGTAAGGAAATCCAGGCAGGCTTCAAAGAGTGACAGACATCAGAAGATTAAAGGCAAGTCCCTGCTTCCCTAGATGGAGTAAATATCAGGCTCACCTTTGGCAAACTTCTACCGAAAGCCCTGGCAGGTTCAGCTCCATCCCAGACTCTCAGTTTTCTAAGTCTTGATCTGGTAACTTAGAGGCAATCTTAAAGACAACCCTATCCATTTAGAAAGCAGGGAACTGAGACCCAGAGAAGGGAAGCCACTTTCCTCTACTTACCCAAAGATGATAAAAGGCTGGACCTGGATTCAGATCTCCTGACTCCAATTCAGGATGCAGATTATAGAGCCAAGGCACCTCCCTCACCCCCTCACTACTAAGATTCCCAACATTTCTCCCTCCAGAACTCTACCTGGCAAGGCCCAGGAGTTTTCTCATGTTCTATATCTAGTATCCTTAAACTATATTTTGAACTCAGTTCTTTTCCCTAACACTTTGAGGTCTCACCATTTCTTCTTTCCTGCCCTCCCTTCCTTTAGAATTAAAGAGAAAAAACTGAGTTTAAATATGTTTATTTATACATATATACAGGAAACATAGATACTTATGTATAATATGTAATTATGTAGATAATATATATAATATATAATTGTATAGATATGTAATGTAATTATGTAGATATTACATATAACTATGTAGATATTGTTTATACATAAAGTCACAAATTATACACATACATGATATACAATCTAGCAACAAAGAGAGTAACCCCCAAAACCATTACAGGGTCCTTAGCAAGGACTTTGAACTCCACGGCTCTCACTTTTCTGTCCTGTCCTGTCCAGCTAACTGACTTAGTCAATGTCTGCGCACATGTGGTTTCCTAATAGAATGCCAAGCCCTCATCAGCTGAGAGGGTGAATGTGTCTGGAGACCACGTGGGCTGGTATTCTAGCAGACACCTTGCACAGGCTCCTCAGTAGAGGCAGAAGAAAAGTAAGAACAGAACAGTATGGTGGGTCGTGCCAGTGGGAATTCTGAAAGTATGATCACTAGCAATTAGTCACCCAGTATAGGTTGTTAGAGGAATGGACCAAGGAATACATTTATAGACCCAAGATAATTCTAGAAAATAGCTGCTCTAAGATGTTTGGGAGAGCATCTAGACCAACAGATGCTGTTGGCCACTAGGTCACTTGTTGACCTGTTTAATTCATAATAATAGTGACTCCTGAAGGTTTGATGGTACAGGAAAGAAGAATGAATTAGAAGCCAGAAAAATCTAGGTTTGAATCCCAACTCTGCCTCTGATCCTGATCCAATTACTTAACTTCTCTGTTTCCTTATCTAAGGTAGGGATAATAATACCTGTGCTATCTAGTTCACAGAGCTATGCTGAGGATTAAATGAGATAATGGATATAAAAGGCTTTGTCGACCATAAAGCGCTCTGCAAATGTCAGCTACAAAAAGGATAGCTGACATTTACGTGATGCTTTAAGGTTTGCAAAAGCACTTTATACACGTTATAATTTTTGATTCCTACAATATACCTTGTGTCGTCATCATCATCATCGTCATCATCATCACCATTATTATTCCCCTTTTACAAGTGAGGAAATTGAGGTTTAGAGATGCTAAATGACTTGTTTGGTGATGAGTGACAACTAGAAAGTGTATGAGACAGGATTTGAACTCAAGTCTCCTGATTCTACAATTATACTACCTGATTATTATTATTATGTAACCAAGGTCCCACTCATCTCTGGGACATTCAGTAATATATTTGGTATATTTTGGGGAATCCTAATCATGCGACTACTGATTCAACTCTCTTTCTAGTACATATTTTCTATTCACACACCATGCATGATACACAAATTACATGGCAAAGTATTTAATTAAGACCAAATAGCAAAGTAACTTATAAAGGAAAATATAGAACAGAATCATTCTCAAGACACAAAATGGGTGCAGCTTCCTACAGTACTGGTAGGAAAACGACCATTTTCTAGGAGGATGGATAAGAAGTCAGGAAGACTTGGGTTCAGGAAGTCTTAGAGACAAGAAGGTCTGGGTTCAAACCCCACCTTTATTTACTCTGTGATATTTACTATGTGAGTAATTCTGGCTAAGTCATTCAGCCTCCCTGTGGTTTCCTCATGTGTGAAAAGAAGGGGTTGGATTAGCTGGCCCCTTCTACTCTAGATCAATGATTCTGTGATCCCCTAAATGCAAATGATTACATGGTATCATCTTTGTAGCTACCCAATTATTTTCTAGGTTTACATCATACAGACAGATTACCCAGTCTTTCAACTATTTGGTATAGGATGACTCTCCACTAGTCTGCTAATCTAAACATGAAGAATTCTCTTTCTCTTCTTTTCTTTCTTCCTTTCTTCTTCCCTCCTTTTCTTCCTCCCACCCTCTGTTCCTTCATTCCTACCTGCTTTCTTTCCCCCCTCTTTCCCTTTCTTCCTCCTTTCCTTCCTTCCTTTTCTTTCTTCTTTCTTTCCTTCCTTCTTTTCTTACTGCCTTTTCCCTCCCTTGCTTCTTCTACCCCTTCCGTTCTTCCCTCCCTCTCTTTCCTCCTTCTTTCCTCCCTTCTGCTCTGCTTCCCTTTCTTCTTTCCTCCCTACTCTCTTTCTTTCTTTCATTCTTTCTTCCAATTTCTTTTCTTTTATGACTGACCCAGTCATTCAAGATGTATTTACTAAGTGATTACTATGTGCCAAGCACTGTGCTAAGTTCTGGTGGAACAAATAAAGGCAAAAATCAGTCCCTGCCCTCATGGATTTCATGTTCTAATTAAGGAAACAACAAACAACTATGTACCTACACATACGCATATATGGACTTAATCTCAGAGAGAAGGCATTAGCAGTGCTGGAATTAGAAAGTAAAGGCCTCTTTCAGAATGCGGGATTTCATCTGAGTCTTGAAGGAAGACAGGAGATAGAGGTGGAAGTGGAGGAGCATCCTGCACATGGGGGGCAACTAGTCTAAAGGTGCAGTGTTGAGAAGTCCAGTGTGAGGAGAGGAGCAAGGTGTACTTGGTTGCAGTCATGTAAGCATGACTCTGGGGACGGGAAGCCTCATGAGAGGGACATGATGGCAACTGGGGCATCTGGAGGTGCAACTGCAGGGCTGGATGAGAAAAGGAGAAGAGAAACGGGCAGCATGGGGCCCATAGAAGGCTACCATATGGAGCAAGTGCATTTGTTAAATGTTGATGCCCTAGAGAAAACCCTCAGTTGCCTCATATTAGTTGTGGCTCTACTGAACCCCCTGAGATATTTACGGGTCCAGAGATACCATGGGTACTGACACTCAAAACTTTCCTGGGGGACTTCCAACTCACTCCTGCCTAACCCAGTGGTCCCCTTCATTCAGCCCACAGACTTATCCCCTATGTAGGCTATAGAAATATATTACACAAATGTCTTCCTCGAGCAAATGAAATGTAATTGTCACTTGGGATCCACTGTCTTGGTTAGCCAGACACTGACACTCACAGTCCTAATAGGAATGATGGCATTAGTGGCAAATATGGCGCCTTCAATCCTCACTGTTGCTGGTGCATTGAGTGCTATAATACAAGTGACAAGCACCCAGGAAGAGCTGGTTGGGTAAGAGTTGAGTTCTTCAGAGACACTCTAAGAGGAAAGGCTCGGTCTACTACTGGTCTAGTTTGGGCCTGACCTCATTCAGTGGGATCTGAGTGATGTGAATCAGTGCCTCTTTTGGTGTTCGTCACCTACACTTGACAATGGTCTTAGGGCCATTCAGTGATGACTTTGATAGTTCCCACCCACTGCCTTTGCCCATTGCTGTTGCCTCGATTTCCCTCACCAACCATATCAACTCTAAGTAACTTCAGGACCATCCTTAATATCTATACATTGCTGGTTCTACCCTTGCCATTTTGTCTTGTACCAGTCCCTTGGTCCATTGGGAAAGTCTAATGTGGTCCGTGTTCTCCATAAGCCTTGAGCCTTCAGTTAAAGCTCCCTGGAAGAGGCTTCTCAACCTTAACACAAAGGCAGAGGCCCTTTTCTCTTCCTCTCAAAGCAGGGATTCTTGACTTTTTGTGTGTCTTGGATTCCTTTGGCAGCCTGGGGAAGGTTACAAAGCCTTCTAAGAAGGATATTTTTTAATGTATAAAATAATAGAGTTACAAAAGAGATCAGTTAGATTGAAATGAAGTTATCCGAATAGTTTTTGAAAACAAGTTCATAGCCTCCATGTTAATCACTCCAATAGAGGATAGCAAAGGATATTTTCGCCCCACCAAGGCGGCTGTCCAAATGAGTACACAAATACAAGGTTAAAAGCTGGCAGCCTCAGGTACCCTAAGGCTCCACTGTCCTTTGGTTTTCTACAGATGTCCCATCCCACTCTTGCATCACCTACGTGGCACATTACAGGATCACACAGACTTAGGACTAGCAGGGGTCTTTGAAGTCATCCGCTCCGGTGCCCTCCTTTTGCTTATGATGAAAATGAGGTGCAGAGAGGTTAAATCAGTCAACAACAACAACAACTATGTGCCAGGTGTTATGCTAAGTACTGCAGATAGGAAGAAAAGGAAAAGACAATTCTTACTCTCAAAGAGCTCACAGTTTAATGGGGGAGATGACATACAAACCACTATGTGCAAACAAGACATAAATAGGAGGTATTAGAGATCATTGGAAAGGCTTCTTGCAGAAGGCAGGACTTTAGCTGAGACATTACGGAAAACAGGGAATTGGGGAAAGGGAGAGGAGGAGGGAGAGAGTTCCAGGCATGGGGAATAGCCAGTGAAAATGGTTAGAGTTGGGGATGGAGTGTTATATGTGAAAAACAGCCAGGAAGTCATTGTCACTGGGTCACAGAGTATGGGTGGAAGAGGATATGGTACAAGAAGAGTGGAAAGGTAAGAAGGGTCCAGGTTATGGAGACTTTATAAGGCAGAGGATTTTCTATTTCATCCTAGAACTATAGGGAGCCAGTGAAGTTGATTGAATGGGGGAGGATGAGGGACAATATAATCTTATTTCTTTAGGAAGATCAATTTGACAACTGAGTGGAAGGTGGACTGAAATGGGGAGAGACTTGAGGCAAGAAGATCAACCAACAGGTTATTGTGATTGTTGTTCACCCTTCATTGTCAAAGAGGATCAATGACATCATGGGTGATATGTTAATTTGTTCAGGAATTGGATGTAAGTAAAGCAGAGTTGCATAAAATCATCAGCCTTACTCTCTTCCAGAGTCATCAAAATCCAGTGGCAAGACAAAAGTCAAGACAGCTAGCCATGGCCTGGGATACAGTGGATGACCTTGGTGTCTTCAATATCTAACCTTGCTCTAAGCACTCCACAGCACCTGCTTCAGTCACTTTCATGGCCATTAGAACAAACTGTTCTCATCCACCTATTCTGCCAAAGAAGTCAACATGCTTGGGGTAGACATCCCCCTAACTCACTGACAGGATTGAGGCTTGTCAGTTACCCTCAACCCAGTTTAGCCCATCTGTCAAGACTGTTTTACTGAGGTGTGCATGTTCCAGCTTCTTGGAGCCACAGATGAGAGCTGGGTGACAGGTGAACACTAAGGTGGATGAGCAGCCCTGGAAAGGGCTCAGCAGCCCTCACACCAGAGGCACTAATCCTCCCTGAACACTCCATACACCCCAGCTATTGTAATGGTACATATGTAGATGAGATGAGATGAGAGCCTGCACCAGGGTAGTTAGTGTCAAAAGAGAGAAGAGGGCATATACAAGAGATGTTTTGAAGGTGGAATTGAGAGGACTTGGCAATAGATTGGATATGGGGAGTGGTACCTAGGTTGAGAACCTTGGTGACTGAAGGAATGCTAGAAAGAGTGGAAGATTTGGAAGGAAAGATAATGAGACCAGTTTTAGAAGTGTTGAGCTTAAGATGTCAGCAAGACTGCTAGTGGAGTGATGGAAAGAGAGCTGTGTTGGAAGTCAGGAAGACTCATCTTCCTGAGTTCAAATCTGGCCTCAGATACTTACTAAATGTGTGACCCTAATCAAGTCACTTAACCCTGTTTGCCTCAGTTTCCTCATCTGTAAAATGATCTGGAGAAGGAAATGGCAAACCACTCTAGTATCTTTGCCAAGAAAACCCCAAATGGGGTCATGACTGAAACAACTCAACAATTCAAGATGTCCAATAGATGGGTAGAGATGCAAAACTGGACATTAGGAGAGAGGTTAAGGTTGTCCAAATAGATCTAAGAATCATCTGCACAGACAAAATCATGAGGTCACCAAGAGAAATAGAATAGAGGGAGAAGAAGAGTCAGGAAAGTGCCTTAGGAGAACCCCTACAGTTAGTACATGTGACCTGGATAACAATCTAGCAAAGTGGACTGAGAAGGAAAGCAGATAGACAGAAGAACCAAGAGGAAGTAGTGTTGCTAAAACCTGGAGAGGAGAGAGCATCAAGGAAACTGAATGATGCAGAGGGTCAAAAGCCAAAGAGTGGCGGAGATGGATGAAGACTGAGGAAAGGCCATTAGATTTGACAATTAAGAGATCATTGGTAACTTTGCAGAGAGTAGTTTCAGTTGAAGTCAGAAGCTAGGCTACAGAAGTGACTTGCCCAAGGTCATATACAGTAGCAAAGATGGGATTTGGACTCAGATTCTCTAACTCTAAATCCAGTCCTCTTTCTACTGTGCCTAACCAGGTCTCCTGTGGCACCTGTCCTGATGTTTTCCTTAGCCTTCAATATTAAGTCCTTTAGAGCTATATTTTGTCCTTGTTGGCACTAGGTTATTGATTGCTTGGGGAAATGGTCTTCCCTTCAGTAGACCTTTTACATCATCCTCATTTTAGCCTTTCCTCACCATGAGGGTGTTTATCAACTTCTGCAGTGGGGAGTTTGGTGATTAATTTTCAACTACCTTCCTCAACATTGATCTCTTTGGGAATCTCTGAATGCCTCACAGTTTAAGGAAGTCACATAGTACTGGGACCAACTCATCTGATTTCCAGGATAATTTGTGTAATACTTACAACCCACACACACCCCCACACCCACACACATACGCCCAACATGGTGTATCATATCAACAGAAGCATCGTCTTTGCATTCAACTGGTATCCTCAGAATGTACAGGCTTCGGCGAGGATCTATCCCTACCACTAAGCACCTGTTGTCCAATATTTGAGTAAACATGGTGGCTATTCACCCTGGAACACAAGCAGGTAATGCCACTTCCACACAGGGATGCTTTAACACACAAGGGCACAATGTTTGCTCGAATCAACTTGGCCTCGCCTGGCAATAAAGCTTGCACTGGGTAACGGCTGTCAAATTGCAGATGTGACCTTGAGGAGAAAAAATATTCCTCAGTGGGCATTAGTAGTACTAATACAGCTGCCTTACTTTGATCCAACATCCTTCATAACCAGTACATAGATACCCAGACAAAATTCACAAACACTCATAGATGGCTCACAACTATTCATGAAAATCCATAAATATTTTTAATATCTTATTGAATCCCCACAAATTTAACCCTGGTCCCACTCAACTCCAGAACCCCTTGATAACTTGGGTTCAGTGAAGGGGGTTCAGGATAGTCCCAAGTATGTGAAAATAAGCTTCTATTGCATTTCATGGTCTCTAGTCACACGTCATGCAGGAGCCACAAATAAAATAACAAAATATTTAATTAAGGTTATAGCAAGGCAACACATAAGAAAATAAATGGGCAATAAAGTCATCCTCAACAGATCAACCCGTCCTCTCTGCCTTCCTTCTTTTCCTTCTCCCAGACCACAATATGGGTGCAACCTCACCTAGACTCCTGTAAGATAAGGAAGTAACCAACTTCTGGAGAAACTCACACAGTCAGTGGAAAAATTGAAGTTTCAGTTCTGTGCCCCCTTGGGTAAAGGAATTTGCATTGGCTCTAACTCTAGGCTGCCTGCTGTTTGAAGTTACTTTTCTGGTTTACCTTTATCCAGTTTCCAGACCTCAAATGTAACATGCAACATCAGCATCTCCTGCTCACCCAACCACATTCCATGTCATCAGGGGGCGCCATTATTTTCGGCATGACCTCTGTGGCCAAAACAAATGCTATACTATTGCATTTGCCCCCAGCAAAGGTTGCCACCACCCCCATAATTCTTTCCTTCTTCATCCAAGCCCCTGCCTCCTGATGCAATCATTGAATGCAGGAACAGGTCTCATAGGAATCTGATGCCCTGGAGTTTGAACCGATGAATGGAATTTCCCTTGCTTCAACCATTATGGGCAATGAGGTGGGACAGAAATAAGCCTTTATGGGCAATCAGGTCAGAAGGGAGTGACAGTCCAAAGTGCCCCATTACAATTATATAGTGCATTAAAGATCACAAAGCCTGGAAAAGAGAAGGCTTAGGGGGAACATGATAATTGTCTTTAGTGTCTGAAGGACGATCATTTGGAAGAATTATTAGAATTGTTCTGCTTGGTCTCAAAGGATAGATCTAGGAGAAATGGGCCAAAGTTGCACAGAGCGAGGTTTTAGCTTGGTGTAAGGAAAACATTCCTAAAAATTAGAGTATCCAGAAGTAGAGGGGGCTGCTTTGGGAGGTAATGGGCTCTTCCTCACTGGGGCAAGAGGGGGGGGGCAGGGCGGGGCAGAGGGAGAGGAGGAAAGAGGGGGCAAAAAGCAAATGGGAAAATGAAGACTAGATGGTTACTTATTAGGGAAGCTTTAGAGAATGTTTATGTACACGTATAGTGCTTAGCACAGTGCTTGGTGCATAGTAGGCCTTTAACGAATCGTTATTTATTGATTGGCTCTGAATTCTGGAATTCTGCAATCCTACAAACTACAATTCCTTGCAACAAGTCTATGATACAGGAGGTGCAAGTACTCTTACTACCCCTCTATTTTACAAATGATCTCAGACTTTATCCCACATCTGTACTCGTTAGATTCTAATTTACACTATGTTTGTCTGAAGGTGAATAACTTGACCAGGGTCACCCAGGTATATTGACTTTTGGAGCCAGGATTCAAACCCAGATCTCCTGACTCAAAAGTTCCCCACTCCTTCTACCACCCCATTGAAGTTATAGAAAAGACTGTAGGGATGTAACTGTAGCACTTGCTGGAAAACAGACCAAAACAGACTTCGGAAGAAAAAAACAAACCTATATAGAGTTGGGCAATGACTCAAAAGTCAACTGAGAAGGACATAAAAGTAAAACCAGATTTGTTCGGGTGATTGGGGTCTGGAGATTTTGTATCCACACATCAGACATCTTACAAAACTGAGAAATGACTAGGTTTGGGGCTGTGGTTTTTTGTTTTTGTTTTTGGAGATTGAGATGACATTTGCTATCTTTGTCTCAAAAGTCACTTATTCTACACTTATTGAGCCAATAGGGCACATGGTATTCTGATGAGTCTTCCTGATTCCAAGCCCAATGCCCTATCTGCTATACCACCTAACTGCCCCAAATTGGATCCTATATTAACCACAATTCCCATCCTGCTAATATGTGCTGAATCAGGGGAAACCATCTAGACACTGCTGTCAAGATTTTTGGTCCTATGATATATAAATCCCAGACAAATTCCAGACCGCCATAGTTCCAGACCAGCCTAACATAATTCTGAGATGACATGGATATGCTAACTTTGAAGTTTTACCAATAACTTTGAGACGATTTGGAATGTTAATGAACCAACCCCAATGTAGCACAGAGAGGAATTGGTATACTTCCCCCCAAAACCTTATAAGAATTAAACCTCAAACTCTCTAACCCCCTTGCCCTTTCCCTTCTCCACTGGATCCATGCTGCCCAGTGCTCCCAAATCGAATCCACTGTTATGTGAATGATACTCTCTGCCTCTCCCTCTCCCCATCTTCTTCCTCACACTGCCTTCCTTCACCATCCCATTTCTCCATCCCCAAGTCGTCATATGCCTCTGTACCCTTTTCACTATTTGTCTTTGTATCCTCTGTGGTTATTAAAATGTGATTGCCTCACCATTTCCCACTGCCAATCATGGTCTTACCCAGCTAGTACCCAAAGAACCAAGTATGCCTGGCCCCATTTTATAATTTCATAAATTAATGACCCAATTTTATAATTTCATAAATTAATGACCAATTCACACATCCATCCTTTATTTGAAGACCCATAGTGAGGGGAAATTCACCAGTCCATAAACACATTTTAAGTGCCTACTATGCAGCAGACACTGTGCCAAGGATCCAAATAAGAAAAAAAGAAAGACAGTCTCTGCCCTCAAGGAGCTTACAGTCTAACGGGGGAAGACAGTACATAAAAGTATGCAAGTGAAAATGGGGGGGGGGAGTGTTGTGGAAGTAGCCAGAGAGAGGCATGGTGGAGAAATCAAAGAAGTCCCCAAAGATTACAGCTAGTTGGGAAATGAATTGACGTCTGTCCTGACTCCCTTCCTCAAATGGAGGTGTTGGAATTTGTGGCTCTGCCCTCTACTCATTACTTCCTGAGAACTCCATTCCATTTCTGGGTAGTTCAAATTTTTATTCTTTCCAAGAAGCTTAAATTTCCTCTTTGCCACATCCAGCCATTGTTCCTAGATCTTCCCTCTGAGGGAGACCTGGCCATGTTTGTCTAAGCAAGGAAGGATCCAGTAGATATGGAGATATCGGAGAGTAGAGATGAGGGGTATAATTAAGGGGGCAAGCTGATGAAGATAGAAGGAATGGGATCAAAGGTACAAGTAGAAAGGTGTCTTTGTTGAGGAGATGAGCAGAGGAAATCAGATCCTTCTTTCATGTGATAGACCTTCAAGTACATAAATACAACAATCCCATCAATCTCTTCATCGGGCTAACTATGCCCATTTCCTCTGAATGCTCCTTATAAGGCATGAGCTCTGTAAGCCCTTCACTCTCCTGATTGTCTTCCTCTTCATGCTCTCCAGCAACATGCCTCCTAAAATGGGGGACCCAAAACTGACAACAGTGCTCCAGATGTTGTCTGACCACGGCAAAAATAAAGCAGGACCATCACCCTCCTGGAGCTGGACATTATAAGAGAAGTCCTGCTTCTCTAAATAGTCATCAAGTGTTCAGCACAGTGCCTGGTACATAATAGATGCTATATAAGTACATATTCCCCACCCTTCCCTCTTAATGCTGTCTCATCAGTTTTCTTAGCCACCATATCATACTGTTGACACATTGAGCTTGTTATCCAATAAACCACGCCCCACCTACCATTTTCCAGGTGAACTATCTAGCTATAACTCACTCAGCTTGTTCTTATAAAGTGGGGTTTTTTTTAACCACGCTGTCATCCTTTGTACTTACCCCCTTTAAATTTCATCTCCTCAACAAAGCCACCTTTCTACTTGTACCTTTGATCCCATTCCTTCTATCTTCATCAGCTTGCCCCCTTAATTACACCCCTCATCTCTACTCTCCGATATCTCCATGTCTACTGGCTACTTTCTTGCTTAGACAAACATGGCCAGGTGTCCCTCATCCTCTAAAGACCTTCACTTGACCTTGCCATCCAGGCAAGTTGTCATCCCATATCCTTCTTCCCATTCAGAGCCAAATACCTAGGAGGTTGTGTTTGTCCTTCATTTTTGAAGAGCACCATGACATCAGGGAAATGATGACATGACTTGCAGTTGATTTTGATTTGATTGAGGGAGGGCTGTGCAAGGTCACCAGCCTCACTTTCTCCTCCAGAGCCATCTGGGTCCAGTGGCCTGATATTCACCAGGATGACTGGAGATGGCCCAGGATGCAATGGGAGACCCTGACCCTTTTAGGCTCAGGCAAAACTGTTTTGAAGAGTATCTCTTTACCTCCACTTCCTTTCCCCCAACTCTTTTGGTTGCCTATATTCCAATCTGTCTTCCAACCTCATTACTCAACTGAAACTGCTCTTTCCACGGTTACCAATGATCTCCTCAAATCACTGGCCTCTTCTCAGAATTCAGAATAGGCATAAACAACATAACTTGTCCATACTCTATACACAGACCTATGGGTCCTCAACCTTCTTAAGCTGTCTGCAGCATTTGACATACTTGATAACCTGTGTTCATTGATACTTTCCTTCCTGGGTTTTCATGACACTGCTCTCTCCTGGTTTTACACTTGTCTGGCCACTCCTCAGTCTATTTTGATGGATCATCATTTACGTCACACCTCCAACTATGGTGTCCCCTAAGATTCTGGTCTGGGCTCCCTTTTCTCTTTCTATACCCTCTCTTGGTGATCTTGACAGCTCCCATGGGTTCAGTTATTATCACTATACAGATGATTCCCAGATTTATACATTCAGTTTTACTCTCTCTCCTGAACTCTAGTTCCCCTGTACCTAGAATAGTGTCTGGCACATAGTAGGTGCTATGTAGATGCTTATTCTCTTCCTTCCTCCATTTTTTGTTGTTGTTTGTCCTTTGTTTTTGAAGAAGACCAAAGGCATCACAGATGATGTCTTGATTTGTGTGTGAATTGAATTTAAGTGAGGCATACATGAATGAATGAATTTGATATGATTTGGCCCAATATTCCAATCTGTCTGGATCTTTTTAGATTCTGGCTTTGTCATCCAGGGTATTAGCTTTTCCTCCCAGCACTGCATCATCAACAAATCTGACATGCATGCCATCAACACCTTCATCTAAGTTGTTATTAAAAATATTTAAAAAGCCTAGATCCTTGGGGCACTCCTTTGGAGACCTCTTTCCAAGCTGACATTGCATCACTAATGATTATTCTTTTAATTTAACCATTCAATCAGGCTCAAATCCCCTTACCCTCTAGTCTTCATTCCCCCATCTTTCCCCAAGAATAGCACCCATTTTTATAAAATGCTTTGCTAAAATATAGGTATCCTATATCTTTGGCATTCTCTTGGATTACTAGTTTAGTGACCTTGCTCTGACATTTTTTGTCTACATTCCTTATAAACACGCCTTTCTTTGCATTCCTTGAGGAAGCAATGTGATATGGTAGGAAAAGAACTGAATTTGGGGTTGGAAGACCTGGATTTGAATCCCAGCTCTGTCATGTGACTTGGACAAGTCATCTCTTTCTGGGCATCAGTTTCCTTGTCTGTAAAATTCTACTGGGTGGATTTGTGGAGGACAACAAGGACACTGACAAGCAAATACGAGATACGTACAAAATAAGAACGGCGTAATTTCAGGGTACCTTGGAGAGTTCCCTGGGGGCAATAAGAGGGTAAGTGACAATTATCCCTCTGAACTGGCAAAGGGAATTTCCTCTTTCTAGCCTTCAAACTAAATGTAACCCCTTCTTCTGTAATCTTAGCCTTGCCACAATAACATGCTGACATAGAACCAGAGAGATGGAAAGAGCCAGGTACCTTTTCTTCTAAACACATCACAGACTCTCTTCTCCCTGAGCTTCTGGTTACCATCTGAATGTTGGCCCCATCCCTGTCTTCTGGGTCCCAGGATGACCCAGCCAAATGGACTGTCCTCCTAGAGGGGAGACGAGGTCCCACCTCAAGCAGAGAGACTGTTGTGGACTGCTAAGGATGGGCAGGAATAAGGGGGAGGAATGCCTAGGACACAGACAAGGAAGCCACTGAAGTCAAGATATTTTATCCCATGAAGATAATCCAGAAAGCAGCCCGGTATAGTGAGAAGTGTATAGAATTAAAAATCGAAAAACTTGGGCTCCGTGCCCAGCTCTGCCTTGGGTAAGTCACTTCCCTCTGGGTTTTGGTTTCTTCCTCCATAAGATGAGAAGGTTATAACCTTTTTTGTACCATGGACTCTTTTAACAATCTAGTGAAACTTTTGGATGCCTTCTCAAAATCATGCTTTGTTTGCTTTCTATCTCTTGGCTCCTGGCATTCCCTCTGGCTGTCTTCTATGCCTGGAATGCTCTCCCTCCTCCCCTCGGACTCCTGATTTCTTTGGCTTTCTTTGAGTCCCAACTAAAATCCCACCTTCTACAGGAAGCCTTCCCTAACCCCTCTCAATTCCAATGCCTTCCCTCTGTTGATCATCTAACCCAAATATATTTATTTATCCCAAATATTTATCCCAAATGTCTTATTTATCCCAAATATAGCTTGCTTTGTGTATATGTGTTTGTACTTTGTCTCTCCCAATTAGATTGTAAGCTCCTTGATAGACATGGATGGTCTTTTGCTTCTTTTTGCATCCCTATCCCTTAGCACAGTGCCTGGCACATAGTAGGCACTTAAAAATGTTTATTGATTTTTAAATTCATAATCAAAATTAGAGTTAGAGTTAGTGAAAATAAAGATGTATTCCTTTCCCATTCTATTTTATGAACCTCCTGAAGTCTAGCCACAGACCCCTTGGCGGCGGAGGGTGGGGTCCACAAACCCAAGGTTAAGAACTTCTGGATTAGATTATCTCTATGACCTCTAACAGTCTATGATTCTATTTACTGTTGTTCCCAATGAGTTAAAGAATGATTTGGGAGAAAGTTCCCAGTCTTTCCTTTCTCCAGGTCCCATAACTAGGATGGAGAAACCAAGGTCTTATGCAAAGGTGTTCAAATATGCAAAGAGCATATGTATGTTTCTATTAGGTAGAAACTGAGTTTAGGATCCAATTGGCAAGAATAATTAGCCAAAATAGGAAGCATCCAGATGACTCATCCTCCCCCTGGTGGCCATACCTTAAGTAAACTCCTCCCCACTTCCTGTGTTCCCTCCCCCAGGGGTGGCCTCCCCAGAAGCAGCCACTCAGTGCCCCACTCCCAGGGGGCCAGTGTCCCAGGGTCTCTGTCTCCCCCATGAGGCAGTGTCCCAGGGGCTCTCCTTTTATGTCTGAGGTCTAAGGTCTTTCCTTGAGGTTCTTGTCCTACCCCTCCCCCACCCCGTTCCCACCCCACCCCTGCCACCCGCTCCCAACTGCTTGCCCCAGAAATATTTTGTAGTACTTGCCCTGGGTGCTGGAATGACTGATTAGGTCCCTGTTCCACTCAGGCCTGGGAGGATTTCTAGAAACTCCTCCCTGTGGCTCTAAAAGGAATGTCAGCTAGACCTGGATATCTGGGCTGCTCCAAGGCTGAGGGGTGTCCATAGTGCCTGGGGTAAGGGGAAGGTTTGTACTGCTCTTAACTCCTAACTATTTCTGAAGTTTCCGAGGAGTAACTCTGTGTGGAGACTTGGACCAGAACAAGGGTCCCTTTGTGGTGGTAGGGGGTGAGGGAGGATTTGAGCAGGAGGGTGTGAGGTGTGCACTCTTCTCAGAGGCTGCAGAAGGTGCATATCCAACAGGTGTGGTCTGGTCAGGCCCCAGAGGAACCAGGAAAGAGGAAGGAAGACTTGGGTGGGGAGGGAGGGATGGGGAACTAGAGGGGGTGGGGGGAGTTTCCCAGCCTCACATCTGCTGTGCATACAGCCAGCTGTCTCATCAGCCTACAAGCCCTGGGCCCCGGAAATGTGATCTGAGCCTTTAACAAGCCAGTGACACTGACCTCCCCCTCCTCAAACCCCCACCCCAGGCCATGCACCCTGCCTGACATATGGCTCCTACATGAAGCCTACCATCCTTCTGTCTCACCAAGGTCCCCAGAGTTTTCAGGGAAAGAGGGACAGTAAGAATCCCTTCCCTCCCATCCTACCTACATTGCATGAGGGCCGGGGTTTGGTAGGGAGTAGCGTTAAGATCAGAGAACTCTGAATAGACTTGATGTTTGCCACCTCTCAAGAAAGGGGTTTGAGTCCAGGACTGGGTTGGGAAATGGGGCACCCTACCCAACAACTCAGAGGAAATGGATAATACCTAAGCTTTGATTGGGGCAAACACATTCTGGGCTTCTGAGTCACATTTTCAGATGGGGTCTTTAGTCCTGGAAGGAAGCAGTGTAATAATGGAAAGTGCTTAGACTGGAAATCAGGAGACCCAGGTTTTAGTCCTGGTTCTGTTACTCATTTGCTGTGTGACCCTGGACACTTAGCTACTCTGGACCAAGTTTTCTCATCTTTGTGGGTATGTCCCATCTGCTTCACAGGAGCAGCATGACTCAAATAACATAATGTGTATGAAAGAGCTTTGAAAAGTAGAAGGCACCCTCTAGATTTTAGATAGTCCTCAGCCACTTAGCCTGGAAGCTCCCAAATGGACAGATCTTTGGAATAGAGGAGACCACGGTATGGGGATCACTTCTTCTTCTGGGTCATATGGCTTCCTTAAGGCTTCTAGCTCATCCTGGTGACTGACATGGCTCCCTTGGCAAGGCCTTCAGTACAGAAGAGCCTAGTCACCTAGAGAGTAGGAGTGGTACATTAGCTGGCTGGCCCATATTTAGAGCTGCTTTCTTCAAACCAAGCCAAGAAGGACATGGGCTTCCTTCTTGGTTTTCATTCTGATGCTGGCCAGCTTTAGGCCTTTCCATCTTCTTTCTGGTTCTGATCTATTCATATGCTTCTCCTTGACTCCTCTGGTAACCTCAGTTTCCTAGACTAAGGAGACTTCTAGCCTTCTAGAAGCCTCTAGCTTCTAGCTTTATGTTCCAAATCCTATGTCCTAAGGCCTTTTTTAGCTCTAATGTTATGTTCTTAGATTCCGCCCAGTTAAAGGCTCCTTTCAGCTTTAATATTGTGTGTTCTAAGGTATTTCCCAGCACCAATATCCTATGTCTGGAGGATCATGAAATTAAGAGCCGGAATGGATCTTAAAAATCATCTAGTCATCAAACCTCTCATTTACAGATGAGGAAACTGAAGCCCAGAGGGATAAATGACGTAGGGCTTCCAAGCTCCGACCTACTTTCTAGGGTGCCTTTTCTCCCTGAGAGGTTGTATTCTAAGGGCCATTCTGGGGTTGACATTATATAGTTCTGTGTTTCTAACCTTCCATTTTGCTCTGACCCTGCTTACTTTCTCTCCCTTTCCTTCCTCTCATTTTTTTCCACCTCTTTAGTCTAACTACCAAACAGGCAGCATGGCACTAGACTTGGGGTCAAGAGAAACCTGGCTTCAAATTATGGCTCTGACATGTATTGTTGTTTATCTTTCCTCAAAAAAGAGGACCAGTGACATCATAAGTGATGTCTTGATTTGCACATGAATTGGACTTAATCAAGGAAGAGCTGTCCAAGGTCATCCAACTTCACTCTCTCTAAGGCATCGAAGTCCAGTGGCCAGACAAAAGTCAAGCCTGCTGGTGATGGCCCTGGATGCAGTGGATGACCTTGGCATCTTCAATGCCTGACCATGCTCTAAGCTCTCTATAATACCTGCTTCGGCTGCCTTCATGTCCATCAGAACAAATCATTCTCATCCACCCATTCTGCTGGGGAAGCCTTCGCATGCTTGGGGTAGACATCTCCCTAACTCACTGAGGCATTGGAGGCTTGTCAGTTACCCTCCCTGTGGTTTAGCCCATCTGCCAAGATGGTTTTACTGGAATGTGGCCACATTCCACAAATGAGATTTTTTAACCTGGAGAAGAGAAGATTTAGAGGGGGCATGAAGTGCCCTCAGGTATTTGAAAGACTCATATAGTGAAGAAGAATTGAGTTTATTCAGCTAGACCTGAGGGCAGAACTCAGAGGCCACAAGTAGGAGGTAAAGAGTCTCATTTCAGCATGATCTAAGGAAAAAATCCTAGCAACTGGAGCTATCCAAGAGGGGGATGGGCTGCTTCGGGAGGGAGTGGGTTCCCCGTCCCTGGAGGTCTTGAAGTGAAGGCTGGATGGCCACTTGTTGGGAATTTTGGAAATGGGATTCTTATGTTGGTATAGATTGGGCCAGATGAACTCCATGGTCTCTATCTTAGAAAAAAAAATTGAACAAAACCATAAATGAGCTTCCTAAGAAAAAATTCCCAGGACCAGATGGATTTATAAGTAAATTCTATTAAACATCTACAGACCAATTAGTTCTAATACTATATAAGGTATTTGAAAATAAACAGATAAACAAGGAGTCCTACCAAAATCCTTTTATGACACAAATATGGTTTTGATTCCTAATCCAGGGAGAACAAAAACAGAGAGAAAACTATAGACAAATTTCCCTAATGAATATTGATGTAAAAAATTTGAATAAGATACTAGCAAGGACATTATAGTAATATATCACAAAGATCATACACTATGACTAGGTGGGATTTATGCCAGCTGATTTATGTTAGAAATGCAGGGCCAGTTTATTATTAGGAATTAGCCCAGGGAAATACAGAAATACCTCACCTCTTCAGCACAGCACCAGACACAAGGGTCCCCTGTGGGCCTCAGGGCAACATCAGTTCAGCACCAGGTAAACAGCCAGGGCCTAGAGCCCCTGGCACAAGAAGCATAAGAAAGTGCTCCTTCCACCCCAGGAGCAGAGCTTAAATTTAAAAGAAAGGAAAAAGGCCAAAAAAGATTAGCAAAAACCAAAAACAACAACAAAAAAGCATCTGACCATAGAAAGTTATTATGGTGATAGGGAAGATCAAGTCACAAACTCAGAAGAGGACAACAATGTCAAAACACCTATGAGCAAAACCCCAGAGAAAAATGGGAAGTGGTCTCAAGCCCAGAAAGAAATCATGGAAGAGCTTAAAAAGGAACTTTAAATTGCATAAGAGAGGTAGAAGAAGAATTGGAAAAAGAAATGAGAGTGATGTAAAAGAAGTATGAAAAAAGAGTCAACAACTTGGAAAAATGAAACAACTGTCTAAAAAGTATAATTGGCCAAATGGAAAAGGAAGTACTGAGGAAAACAACTTTTTAAAAGTTAGAATTGGGCAAGAGGAAGCTAATGACTCTATAAGACATCAAGAATCAATCAAACAAATTCACAAGAATAAAAAGAAAATAGAATAAAAGAATAATAGAAGAAAAGAATAAAAAATATTGAAGAAAATGTAAAATACCTCATTAGAAAAACAACTGACCTGGAAAACAGATCTAGGAGAGACAATGTCAGAGTCATTGGACTCTCTGAAAGCCATAATCAAAAGGAGGACCTGCATAGCATCTTTCAAGAAATCATCAAGGGAAACTGCCCTGATATCGTGGAACCAGAGGGCAAAATAGGCATTGAAAGACTCCACCAATCACAACACGAAAGAGATCCCAAAATAAAAACTCCAAGGAACATTATAGCCAAATTTCAGAACAATCAAGTCAAGGAAAAAATACTGCAAGTGGCCAGAATGAAATAATTCAAATATCAGGGAACCACAATCAGGATTACACAGGACTTAGCAGCTGCAACATTAAAGGATCAGAGGTCATGGAATATTATGTTCTGTGAGGCAAATGAGCTAGGACTACAACCAAGAATCACCTACCTGATGAAATTAAGCATAATACTCCAAGGAAAAAAATGGTCATTCAATGAAATAGAAAGATTTCAAGCTCTCATAAGGAGAAGATCAGAATTGAACAAAAAACATTGTCTCTAATATCAAGACCCAAGTGAAGCCTACAAAAGGAAAAGGCGGGCGGGGTGGGGGTGGGGAACATAAGAGATTCAATAGAGCTGAACTGTTTACATCCCTGCATGGAAAAATGATCCTTGTAATTCTTGAAAATTGTGCCACTAACAGTACAGCTAGAAGAAATATGCATAGACAAGAGGGTACAGGTATAAAAATGAATTTAAGGTGAATTTGAGGGAATGACATAAAAATAATTAAGAGAAAGCAGAGTACACTGGACGCAAACAGAATGGGGGAAATTATTTCACATGAAAAGGAGCAAAAAATCTATTACAGTGGAGGAAAATTGAGAGGGTTGGTGATGGGTATTGCTTGGACTTTGCTTTCATCAGTATTGTCTCAAAGAGGAATAATATACACAATTAGTTGAATATAGCAATCTATCTTACCTGACAGGAAAGTAGGAGGGAAGGAGGTTAAGGAAAGGTGGAGGCAGAGGTGGAGGGAACTGACAGAAGAGAGGGCAGACTGAGGGAGCTGGTAGACAGAAGCAAAACACTGGTGAGGAGGGGAAGGGTGAAAGGAGAGAGAGGACAAACAGAAGGAAAAATAAGATGGAGGGAAATACACAGTCAGTAATCATAATTGTGAATGTGAATAGGATAAACTGTCCCATAAAATGGAAATGGATAGCAGACTGGATCAAAAACCAGAATCCTACAGTATGTTATTTACAAGAAACACACTTGAAGCACAGAGAGAGAGAGACACCCACAGTAAAGATAAGGGGCTGGAGCAGAATCAATTATGCTTCAGCCAAAATAAAAAAAAAATCAGGGGTAGCAATCCTGATCTCAGACAAAGTAAAAGCAGAAATAGACCCAATTAAAAGAGATAAGAAAGGAAAGCATGTCTTGCTAAAAGGTCCCATAGACAATGAAGTAATATCAATACTAAACATATATGCATCTAGTGGTGTTAGCATCCAAATTATTAAAGAAGAAGTTAAATGAGTTACTGGTTAATAATCAAACAAAAGATAGAGAAAATTATGAAATGTAAAATAGATAATTTTGGTTATATTAAATTTGAAAGCCTTTGGACAAACAAAAGCAATGCAACCAAGATTAGAAGGAAAGCAGAAAGCTGGGAAATAATCTTTACAGCAAGTGTCTCCAATAAAGACCCCATTTCTCAAACATATAGAGAACTGAGTCAAATTTATGAGAATGTAAGTCATTCCCCAATTGATAAATGGTCGAAGGATATAAACAGGCAGTTTTCAGATGAAGAAATCAAAGCAATCTACAAACATATGAAGAACTGCTCTAAATCATTTTTGATCAGAAAAATGCAAATTAAAACAACTCTGAGGTACCATCTCACACTTATTAGATTGGCTAATATAACCAAAGAGGAAAAGGATAAATGTTAGAGAGGATGGAGGAAGATTGGGATACTAATGCATTGTTGATGGGAGCTATGAACTGATCCAGCTGTTCTGGAGAGCAATTTGGAACTCTGCCCAAAGGACAACCAAACTGTGCATACTCTTTGATCCAGCAATACCACTTCTAGGTCTTTATTCCAAAGAGATCATAAAAAGGGGGAAAGGACCTATATGTGCAAAAATATTTATAACAGCCTTTTTGTGGGGGCAAAATATTGGAAACTGAGGGGATGCTCATCAATTGGGGAATGACTGAACAAGCTGTGGTATGTGAATGTGATAGAATACTATTGTACAATAAGAAATGATGAACAGGCAGATTTCAGAAAAACCTGGAAAGACTTACATGAACTGATGCAAAGTGAAATGAGCAGATCAAGGAGAACATTGTATATAGTATGAGCAACATTATGTGATGATCAACTATGAATGACTCAGCTCTTCTCAGCAACACAATGATCCAAGACAAGTACAGAGGACTTGAGAAAGAAAATGCTATCCACATCTAGATAAAGAACTGATGGACTCTGAATGCAGATTGAAGCATATTTTTTTCACTTTATTCTTTTTGTGGTTTTTTTTTCCTTTTGACCTGTGTCTTCCTTCACAACTGTGACTAATATTGAAATATGTTTTACATGGTAGCACATGTATAACCTTTATCAAATTGTCTACTATTTTAGGAAGGGGGAAGGGGAAAGAGAAGGGAGGGAGAGAGAAAAATTTGGAACTCAAAATCTTGTAAAAATAAATGCTAAAAATTGTCTTCACATGTAATTGGGAAAAAAATAACTAAAGAGTATGCAATAGTTGAGAATCTACCTGCCAAGACACACATGCAGGAAATATATGAAAACAATTACAAAGCATCTTTCACATAAATACAGATATAAACAATTGGAGAAATAATAATTGCTCATAGATAGCCTGAGGCAATATAATAAAAATAATAATACTTCCTAAATTAATTTATTCAGTGCCATACACTATCAAATTACCAAAAAGTATTTTGTAGAGTTAGAAAAAATAATAACCAAGTTCATCTAATCTAGTCCATCTAAAAATGGAACAAAAAGTCAAGAATATCAAGGGAATCAAAAAAAGTAAAGTAGCCTAACAGTACCAGATCTCAAACTTACTATAAAGCCATAATCATAAAATAATCTGGTACTAGATAGAAGGTTGATAGATGCAATAGATTAGGTACACGATATACAGAAGGAAATGACCACAGCACCCTACTGCTCGATAAGCCCAAAGATCCAAGTTATGGGGCAAGAACTCACTATTCAACAAAAAACTTCTGGGAAAACTAGAAAGCAGTCTGGCAGAAACAAAGTGCAGATCAACACCTTACACCATATATCAAATAAGCTCAAAACAGGTACATGATTTGAACATGAAGGATAATATAAGCAAATTAGAGAAGCATGGAAAAAATTACCTGTCAGATTTATGGATAAAGAATTCATGACCAAACAAGAGATAAAGAGAATTTTAAGAGGTAAATGGATAATTTTAATTACATTATATTCAAAAGGTTTTGTACAAACAAAACCAATGCAGTCAAAATTAGAAGGAAAGTAGAAAATGGGGGGGGGGATTTTTTTACAGCAAGTTTCTTTGATAAAAGTTTCACTTCTCAAATATACAAGGAAAAGACAAATTTATGCAAATAAAATCCATTTGCCAATTAATAAATGGTCAAAAAATATGAACTGGCAGTTTTCAGAAGGAGAAATCAAAGCTATCAATAGTCATATAAAATGCTCTAAATCACTAAAAATTCAAATTACAATAACTCTAAGGGACCTCCTCATACCCATAAGATTGTTTAATATGATGAAACAGAAGAAAGAAATGCTGAAGGAGATGTGGAAAAATAGGTAAACTCATTTGCTATTATTGGAGCTGCCAAGACACACACACACACAACCATTCTGGAGAAAAATTTAAGACTTTTATTGCCCAGAAGACATTAAGGGAATGCACACCAATTGGCTGAAGAAGTTGTGGTATATGAATGTGATAGAACATTATCATGCTGTAAAAAATGGTGAAGGGGATGGTTTCAAAAAAACCCTGGGGAGACTTATATGTGCTGAGGCAAAGTAAGGTGAACAGGAAAGCGGACATATAGGTGGTGCAATGAATAGAGTGCTGGTTCCTGGAGTCAGGAAAGATGATGTCTTTTTCTTGAAAGATGATGTCTAGGCTCTTTTTTTGATCATGGCTTTCAGGTAGTCCAATAATTTTTAAATGATCTCCCCTGGATCTGTTCTCCAGGTCAGTGGTTTTTCCAATGAGATATTTCACATTGTCTTCCACTTTTTTCATTTCTTTGGTTCTGTTTTATAATTTCTTGATTTCTCATAAAGTCACTAGCTTCCACTTGCTCCAATCTAATTTTTAAGGTAGTATTTTCTTCAGTGGTCTTTTGGACCTCCTTTTCCATTTGGGTAATTCTGCCTTTCAAGGCATTCTTCTCCTCATTGGCTTTTTGGAGCTCTTTTGCCATTTTGGTTAGTCAATTTTTAAGGTGTTATTTTCTTCAGTATTTTTGGAGGGTCTACTTTAGCCAGTCATTGACTTGTTTTTCATGATTTTCTTGCATAACTCTCATTTCTCTTCCCAATTTTTCCTCTACTTCTCTTGCTTGATTTTCCAAATCCTTTTTGAGCTCCTCCATGGCCTGAGACCAATTCATATTTTTCTTGGAGGCTTTTGATGTAGGCTCTATGACTGTTGACTTCTTCTGGCTGTAAGTTTTGATCTTCTTTGTCACTAAAAAAAGACTCTATAGTCTGAATCTGAGTCTGAGTCCTTTTGCGCTGCCTGGTCATGTTCCCAGCCAACTACTTGACCCTTGAGCTTTTTGTCAGGGTATGACTGCTTGTAGAGTAGAAAGTACTTTGTCCCAAGCTTGAGGGGCTGCGCTGCTGTTTTCAGAGCTACTTCTACTGCACCGTCACTGAAAGCCCTGCCATGGCAGTGTTCCTCCTCCCCCAAAAACCCCCAACCAGGACCAGGACCCAGATCCAAGCAGGGCAAAGCAAGAGAACCTTGCCTCTGCGCCAGCAAAGAGCTCCCTGCACTCCTGCTCTGATCTGCCGTTTGATTCCTCCCACAGTGTGAGCCTGGGGCCAGAAGCAGCCTCTGCTGGAGCTCTGGGAGCAGCCACAGGGGCTTCCTGCTGCTGCCCCTGAGCCACCTCCACTGTCCCCAGAGCTGGGGCTGAACCACGCACTTCTCTCACCCAGATCCAGCAGTTTTCCCACTAACCTGCTCCATGGTCTTTGGTGTTTGTGGGTTGAGAAGTCTGGTAACTGCTACAGCTACAGCCCTAAGGCCTGCTCCAGCTGACTGCCGGTCTGGTCTGTCCTGGCACAGCCCATGCCGGGCTGCGCTCCGCTCCCAGAACCATGCAATAGACCCTTCCCAGTGACTATCCAGGCTGTCCTGGGCTGGAGACCTGCTTCCCTCTACTATTTTGTGGCTTCCACAGCTCTAGAATTTGTTCAGAGCCATTTGTTACAGTTGTTTGGAGGGATCTGGGGGAGAGCTTAAGCGAGTCCCTGCTTTCCAGGCACCATCTTGGCTCTGCCCCCTCTAAAAATCAATTGTAAAAAACTTGGTTACACTGATCAGTACAATGATCCACAACATTTCCAAAGGACTCATAATGAAAAATGCTATGCACCTCCACAGAGAAAACTGATGAACTCTAAGTGCAGATTGAAGCATACTTTTTCATTTTTGCTATTTTTCTTGTTTGTTTTTGCAACATGGCTTAAGTGGAAATATGTTTTGCATGACTTCATATGTATAGTGGGTATTGTATTTCTTGCTTTCCCGATGGAAGAGGGAGGGGGAAATGGGAAGGAGAGTATTTTGAATTGAATTTTTTTTAATTTAAAAAAAGAAAAAGACAATTTGGGCACAAGTTGACAAGTATTCCTGGAAGACAGAAAGTGAGAGCTTTTCAAAGACTTTAAATGTATTTACAAATTAAATGAGAACACTATGGGGGAAAAATTGAAAAAGAAATTAGAGTTATGGAAGAAAGAATTGAAAAGGCAATTGACAACTTGGTGCAAGAGGTACAAAACCTTACCGAAGCAACACATTGCCTTAAAATTGGAATAGACCAAATAGGAGATAATGACTCCATGAGACAACAAGGAATATTAAAACAGTCAAATTAAGAAGAAGAAGAAATGTATCTCATAGTACAGCCAACTGATCTACAAAACAAATCAATGAGAAAAAAAGTTTAAGAATCATTGCACTACCTGAAAGCCATGACTAAAATTAAAATAGCCTAACATCATATTTCAAGTAATTAACAGAAAACTGTCCAGATCTCTTAGAACCAGATGGCAAAGTGAAAGTAGAAAAGGAAAGAGAGAAAATTCCTTGGAACATTATAGCCCAAATCTAGAGCTTCCAGGTAAAAGAAAAAATTCTGTGAACAGGAAGAAAGAAAATGTTCAAGTACTAAGCAGTCACAGTCAGGATCAACCAAGATTTATGTGTAATCAGTACAAAGAAGCAAAGAGATTGGAATAAGATATTCTGAAAAGCAAAGGTTATTGGTTTACAGCCATGTATCATCCAGTATGGTTATAATAATACAAAGAAAATGTATCTAATGAAATAGAGGACTTCCAAGCATTCCTGTTGAAAAGCACATAGCTCAGTAAAAACTTTGAAATACAAACATAGGAGTCACGACAAGCATAGAAAAGTAAACATATGCAGGTAATCATGAGGGACTAAATAAAGATAAACAATTTAAATTCTCACATGGGGAGATAATACATATGACCCCTCAGAAGTCTATTATCATCAGAGTCAAAGAAGAAATCTAATTCTACAGAGGGCTTGGGTATGGTTCTATTGTGTTTTGGTTAACTTAAAAGAAGAATGGGAATGGAGAGGAAGAAGGATACCCTATGTGGGAAATGGGAGAGGAAGGATGGGGAGTATTATTTCCCACAATTGGGTTGTGAAAGTAGAAGTCTATATAAAGAAGGAGGAAGGGCTAGGGGAATGGATGACTTTTGACTCTTACTCTTATCTGAACTGGTCAAAGAAGGAAAGAACACACACACACACACACACACACACACACACACACACACACAGAGTTAGGTACAAAAATACATTTTATCCAATAGGAAAATAGAAGGAAAAGGGGGAGATGGAGTAGGTATGAGAGGGAAGTTGGGCTAAGGGATGAATCAGTCTTAAGTAAAACAGACTCCAAGAAGGGTGGGTCTTGAAGAGGAAGTTAAAACAAAGGATGAGAACTTGTTATGGCTTAGAGACAAGAATGGGAATAGTATACGTGGTGACCTATCTGGTTAGAGCAGAGTATTTGTTCCACAGAGTGTAGAGGACCTTGAATATTATCATCCATCAGAGGGTCTCATTATCTGGTCCCATGCATTGATAATATCTTCATTGGAGAACAGGAAGGGACACATGGGAGTCAAGTCAGTCTCCTCCTGCCCACTGCAAGACCCACATCCCTTCTACTAGCCATTACATTGACCTCACAATCCCATTGGGCTGAGGATGGGAGATCATTTAGTCAATCAGCAAATAGTTATTAAGAACTTACTATATATCAGACACTGTGCTAAGCCCTGGGAATACAAAAAAAAAGCAAAAAATGACCCTTTCCCTCAAGGGGCTCCCATTCTAATGAGGGAGATAACATGAAAATAACTAGGTACATTCATGATATAAACAATATCAATGGAAGGTAACTTCAGAGGGAAGGGTCCAGGTGGGATGGGGAGGGGGAACCTAGAAAAGCCTCCTGAAGAAGGCAGGATTTTAGTTGAATCTTAAAGGAGTTTGGAAAAGCCAGAGGCTGAAGAGGACAAGAAGAGTGTTCCAAGCAAAGGAGTGGCCACTTGGGAACCATACTAGAGAGAGATGGTAACGAAGCTGGAAGCTTGGGTTCAGAACTTAGGTTCTAAAAAGGACCAGGGGGCTAACCATTAAGCCAGCCTGCAATTTCACACGGCTATAAGTACTGCAAGGCAGCTGCAAGGCTCCACAGTGGCTTTTTCTCTTGGCAAAAACAAAAACAAAATCTATTTGGGGAGGAATAGGGCAACAAGTCAAAAAATGTAAAGCTGGATATTTGGGAACTGGATCGCTGTGATGTTGTCTAGAATGTGACAGACTCCCAGGACCAAGAATGACTCTGAAAGGTCACCATGTTCAGGTTCCTGCCTCCAAGCACTGCATAACCTAAGCTATCTTAAGCAGGCTTTGTGGGTCTCAGCTGGGAGGTTGTTTCAGAATTAATGTATGTGGGTCATAGGATCATAGATCTAGGATTGGAGAGACCTTAGAGGTCATCTAGCCCAAGACCTTCATTTTACAGATCAGTAAACTGGGGCCCCAGAAGTTCAGTGACTTTCCCAAGATCATATAGGAGCACTGGAATGAGTATCGGGAGCTGTGGGCTTTTAGTCTCACCTACCCCACTAAGTAGTTGTGTTATTATGGCTAAGTCATTTCTTTCCCCATGCCTCAGTATCCCTACATGTAAGATGATTTCTGAGGTTCTTTCCAGTTCTAATGAATGTGGCTCTTTGGAAAGCATTTTGTGTGATGGAGCCCTGGCTCCCTCCCCCCACCCAGCAAATATTGGTTCATCCTTGTCCCTCCTGCTTTCTCTGGCACTGGCCAGTGTGGGGGAGGGGAATGACAGATGGTGAGTGTGCAGGGATAACAGGAAGGGATGGCTGTTACAGACACAAAGGAGTCAAGTCAGGTTCTTCCTGCCCACTTCAGGACCCAGACCACTCTACTAACCATCACATTGAACCGTCTAGAGGATGTAGGGCTCCGTGAGCAGGCAACCTATGTTCTGAAAAATGGAAGGAGGGATACAGACATCTTCAGTGACAACTTTATTAGGTGGGTGCCATCGAGTTAGAAACATAAGATTTTGAATTAGGGGGGAGTTTGAAGATCATCAAATTCAACCTTCTCATTTTACAGATGAGGAAAATAAGGCACAATGAGGGGGACAGGACCTGTTCAAGAACCCCAATCTGAGGTTTGGAACCCCATTTCCTAATTCCCAGGCCAAGGCTCTTTCTGATACAACATGATGTCTCAGTCATTTTCTGGTCATGTGCTGGTTTCCAGGTAACCACTAGCAGGTTGATATTTGGCCTCTAAAGAGGAAAGGATGTATAATAGTTAAAGTGACAGTCAACTGTTCATATGATCTCCAGATCTGAGACAGAGCCACTGTGCCTCCTGACATATTGCCCTTCTCCTCACTGGGGCTCAGGACCTCTGCCCCATCCAATCAGTAAAAATACAATAAATAACATTTAGAAGCTGCCTGTGATGGTTCAGGGGGTGTCTAAAAGATAAAGGCCATAGTGTGGCCTGAGTCAGCTCAAAGGTTGGATAATCCTGTGCTTTATTCACCAGCATCAGGTTAGAGAACTCCACTTTGGGTTGTATGCAGAAACTTTTATCTAAATCATGAGAGTTGGAGCTAAAATGGCCTGGAGAGATCACCTAGTCTGGGAATGGGGCTCGAGGCCACAAGTTCCACACACACACACACACACCCACCAATAGTCCAATTCCCTCATTTAACCGATGAAGAAATTGAGGCCATGAAAAGGGTCATGGCTAACCTAAGGATGCAACTAGTGAACCAGAGAGCCAGCATTCAAACCCTGGTCTCCCTCTCCATATCTAGTGCCACTTCTACTCCTCTACTAACAGAGCCCCAGAAATAGTCATGGGACAGGAAGTGCTTCCTGTGAGGGTCTGGGTGTCCACAAATGGCCCAAGGTGGTTATGGCCCTCAGCATCTGCCCCATTGCTAACCCTTCTGAGCATGGGGTTAGGGGGGTAGGGAGAGAAAATTACAACTATGCACACAGCTCAGAGTTGTTTCATACCAGCTTGTAGAAATAATGAAACACGTCTGTAAGTTTGCATACACAAATAAGCAGGTATGGTGTCTGGAAGCTGCCCTTTCAATAACAACCAGAGTTTAAGTACTCGGCCAAGATCTATCCAGTTCCAGAATAGTCTCTCTGCAAAAGGGACCAGAAGAGTTGAATTCTAGCAGCTCTACTAGAAACCTGAAGGTCTTAGAAAAATATATGATATTCTACCCTGCGAAGAATCCCTAGGTCACAGGGTTTAGAGCTGGAAGCTGACTTTAGAAATCATCTATCCCAACCCTTTTATTTTTACACATAGGTAGGTAAATTGAAGCCCAGAATGACTTGTCTAAGGTCTTGTATGTGATTTTTAAAAATGTTCTAGATTCTGTTTATTTTTAAAATTAATGCTTTTTTCAATTACTGCACATTTAATTTTTCTTGCCTCCCACCTCACCCTACCCAAAACTGGGGGGAAAAAGAAAAAGAAATGTTTTGTTTTCTTTTATGTTTTTCTTTCTCATGGTTCCTCCCATTTGTTCTAATTCTTCTATACAACATGACTAATGTGAAAATATGTTTAATAGGAATGTATATGTAGAGCCTATATCGGATTGCATGCCATCTTGGGGAGGGAGGGGCGGGGAAGAGGGAGAAAATTTAAAACTTATAGAAGTAAATATTGAAAACTGAAAATAAATAAATTAAATATATTTTAAAAACTTATAGAAGTGAATGTTGAAAACTAAAAATAAATAAATTAACTTAAAAAAGAAAAACAAAACCCTTTTAAGAAATAAACATTGTCAAGTAAAATGAATTCTCACATAAGCCATGTCCAGAAAAATATATGTCTCATTCTGTACCCTGGGTCCATCAGCTTTCTGTATGGAGGTGAGTAGCAGGCATCCTTATCATTAGTTCTCTGGAACAATACTGGGTCATTGCATTGATCAGAGTTCTTAAGTTTTTCAAAGCCACTCATCTTTACTATATTGTTGTTTTGTTGTTATATTGTTACTGTCTTCATGGTTCTGCTCATTTCATTCTACATCAGTTCATACAAGTCTGCCCAGGTTTCTCTGAAACTGTCCCTTTTGTCATTTCTTATAGCAATCATGTAGTAAGGGACAGAGCCATAAGATCACAGATTTAGACCTGGAAGGGTCACAATAGGCCATCTAGTCCAATCCCTTCATTTTACAAATGATGACGCTGAAGCCCAGGGAGGTTGAGTGACTTGGCCAAAGTCATGCAGGAAGTAAGGATCAGAAGTTAAGTTGAATCCAAAGCCAGTGTTCTCTCTACTGTATCCTTCTGACTTCCTAATTTGGGGGTTTGAGTCCTGGCTCTGCTACTCAAATCCTGTGCTTTTCTCACTATACCAGGCTGTTTCCTGGTTATGAAAATGGGCCAGGCCAGGATGAGATCCTTCTGTGTCTTCTGAATTTCCCTCCCAGAAATAGAAACCTGCATGCAGGAAGAATGTCCTACTTTGGTCATACCCACAGGATAAGCCAACCAAATGACTAGTTAGTCCATTCCTATGGCTGGGCCTCAGTTTCTTTATCTTTAAAATGAGAGGGCTCAACTAAATGATCTCAAATTTCCCTTCCATTTCTAAATCTTGTGATACTATCAATAAGCAATTTACTCTCTCTGCCTGGAGACCTGGCATCCCGGGAATTTACTGGCCCAGATAAGGAGAAGTCGCCCATTTTGGCAGAAAAGTTGTACTAGCTAGAAACCCCATGAGGTAACCATAATTTCCCTTTGCAGATTCTAAGCAGTTGGTTAGGCATTCTCCCCACTGCAGCTCTACCAGACATCTGTGGCTCCAGCTGTGGGCTGAGACCACCGATGGCAGAAGGAATCCTTAGCCTTGGGAGCTGTCCCTATGCCAGGGACTGCCAGCTTCTTGGGCCACATGCTTTCACAGCTGAGCATCCCATCACCAATGAGCCAGGGCCCTCACCCAGCCAGGCCCCATGGGCCCCAAGCCGGATTCATTGGTGCTGATGCATGCAGTGCGTAGGTGGTGGAATGTTCCACCATCAATCCTCCAGACTCGGTTGGCCTCAGCTAACAGGGAACTGAAATCTCTGAGACTGTGCATTCGAGTTGGAGAAATGGAATCCAGGTAATGACCAGAGCAAGAGGGCCGTGGACTTGCTTGTCAAAATTGCCCAGTACCCTAGGCAGGCCCAAATTCCCACTTAAATCCCGTAGTGACTTTGGGCACAAAAGTGGCTCAGGACTCCCCACTAGCAACCTGAAGTAGAGATGTTTACTGTTCAGAATATATAAGGTAGAAATGAGACCTCAGCCCCTGACCCCCAACCTCCAACACCCCACCTACCTCCGATCTACATCCTCTGTTCTATCAAGGTCAAAATTGCAAGGAGGAAGTGCTTCTCTTCACTCAACCAATCAGAAAATATTTATGGGGTGCTAACTGTTTGGGAAACCCTGCAGCTGGGTATTGACTTGAAAACTAAGAATAAGCATAATAGCTGACACTCATGTAGCCCTTTAAGGTGTACCAAGTTCTTACCTATATTCGTTTGATTTTGAGCCTCACGATAATACTGTAAGGTAGGTGCTATAGGCCTTATAGCATTATAGATCTAGGTGCAGTCTTAACCTGCAGTCCATTAACTTATTTTTAAAATATTTTGATATTTCAATATAGTTGGTTTCCTTTGTTATCCTCTGTATTTTATTATATGCATTAAAAATATGATTCTAAAAAAGTTATGGCTTCACCAGACTGCCAGAGAGGTCCATGGTACAAACAAGCCTTTACTAAGCGTTTACTATGTGCCAGGACGTATTAAGCAATGGAAGGTTTGCACAGCAGCCACATCCTGGCAAAACCAACTTAGCAGACAGGCTGCATGAAGTTGAGGTCAAACCTGCTGGTGAGTTAGGGGGATGTCTACCCCAAGCATTCAAAGACTTTCCTTGGTGGAATGGGTGAATAAGTATAATTTGTTCCATGGCCATTAAGGTGACTAAAGCAGGTACTTACAGCTTGGTCAGACATAGAAGATGCCAAGGTTATCCATTGAATCCAAGCCATCACCAGTTGTCCTGATTTTTGTCTTAACGTTGGACTTTGATGACTCTGGGAGAGAGTGAGACTGAAGATTTTGTGCAACTCCGCCTTAAATTCATAGGCAAATCGAGATATCCCCCATCATCCACTATTTTACCCCAACATCATGATGTCATTGTTCCTCTTCAAAAATGAAAGATGAACAAGAACAGGAAGTAGGGCAATGCACACTTTCCCATTCAGTGGCCAAGAAGTCAAGGACAGACTCTGACTGTGCTGGAGGTACCAAGGCCCCATGTCTCCTCGAGTACTGATTGCAGTGGTTACCAGATGGGAGAGCCAGGCTGAATGGCAGGTCTCTGAAGCCACTCTTCCACATTTCTCTCCTCAGCCTCTACCTCTGGTTAGGACAGTAGGAAGTTAAACCAAAATCTAGAACCAGAGAAAGTTAGGCCTGGAAGAGATCACAGAATCATAAGATGTTAGAACTGGAGAGGGCCTCAGGGGCCATCAGGTCCAATCCAATCAATTTTAAACCTAAAGAAATTAAGCCCTAGAGAAGGGAAGTCATTTTCCAGAGAAGGCGAAACCAGTCCAGCGGGCACCAGACCCCAAGTCTCCTGACTCTCGTTCTGGGACTGAATTCCACCATGCTTAGTTGAATTGAAATCCGGGCAGAGCCGGAGAGATCCATCAATGTGTGAGGTAGCCAAAAGAGCATAGAATTCAGAGTTAAGAGGCGATAATAATTACAAGAACAATAATGACAGAAACCACTATCATTATTATTAATTATTATTATAAGCATTTATTATTACTTTAAGGTTTACAACATGTTTTACGAATAAAACCCAATTTTATCCTCACAACAACCCTGGGAGGTGGGTGCTATTATTATGATTCCCCATTTTACAGATAAGGAAACTGAGGCAGACAGAGGTTAAATGATTTGTCCAGGGTGACACAGCTGATAAGTCTGAAGCAAAATTTGAACTCAGGTCTGCCAGACTATATAGCTTCCAGCCCATCTACCAGCATTCTATCTGCTGTGCCACCTAGCTGCCTAGATCTGGATTCAAATCCTGATTCCATTATCTATTTGGACAAATGACTTCCGCTCTCTGGGCAATAATGATGTCCTCGATAAAATAAGCAGATTTGGCCAGATGACCTCTCAAGTTCCTTTCAATTCTCGTGATCTCGTGATCTCGTAATCTCATGATCTCATGATCTCGTGATCTCATGATCTCCTTCTCGAAAAGTGTTTAAGATGAAAGTCTAAATTAGACTCAAGAAGAATCTGGATGAAGTCATCCTATATGATCAGGGGTTCTTCAGGAAATGCTATTGAAACCCAATATCTGAGGCTGACATCCGGGAGGATACCCCTTAATGCCCTTGTCAAAGACAAAATCCTAGACTGGGAGATCTAACCCTGACGGGCAATCCTGAGACTGTTTATTCTCTCCTCACCATTGGGAAACAAATACCTTCACCCGTATCACTGTTGCCAACCAATATTTGTTGAGCATCAGCCTCTCCTGATCTATAGAGACAATAGATTCATAGGTCTTCAGGTACTGGTACAACTTAGAAAAGCACAGTCACTAAACTATTTGTGTCTTTTTTTAATCCAGTGATGTTATTCCTTGACACATTTGCTGAGGAGATTGAAGATAAGGAGAAAGGACCCATATGTACAAGAACATTTATAGCCAATTTTTTTTGTAGTAGCAAAGAACTGAAAACCAAGTAGGTTCCTGTCCACTAGGGAACAGCTGAAAGAATTGTGGAACATTAACGAAATGGAACGCGATTGCACCAAAAGAAACAATGAATATAGTGGGTTCAGAGAAAGATGGGAATTTACTTGTACCAACTAATGAGTAATGAATTTAGAAGGACCAGGCAGGGAAAAAGTACAAGATGACATGTCAAGTCAAGAATTTATTAAGCACTTAACAAGTGCCAGATATTGTGCTGAATGTTGGAAATACAAATTAAAGCAAAAAGAGACAGTGCCTGGCCTCATGGAGCTGACATTCTTATAGGGGAAGATAATACATAGAGGATGCTGCAAAGGGGGTAGGAGAGAGGGTATGCATGTAGAAAGTTCAGATAGTTAAGAGTGGAACACAGACAGCAGTGAAGACATGACTGGCCTGGACATTTTCCTTAGTAGTTCTGGAAGGAACTGACCAATCAGAGGAAGAACTTTCGAGATCAGAGTGAACTTCCAGGGTGATATGGTTGCAGTGGCAGAGTGAAGAAAATACAGTCAGAAGCAGGAAGCCAGAGAGGAGTGAAGGAATGAATTAGTGTGGTTGCCATGGGCACCATGATGACAAAAATAATATAAAGGAAAATGATGCTTTTAAAGACCTCAGAACTATGATCAAAGCAGTGAATGGTAGTAACTTTAGAAGACTGAGTCCAAGAGATTATTTAATTTGATCCTCACAATAACCCTGGGAAGTAGGTGATAGGATTAGCTCCATTTTACAGCTGAGAAAACCAAGGCAAGCAGAAGTTAAGTGATTTGCCCAAGATCACAGAGTTAGTAAGGTCCTGAGGCCAGATCTGATTTCCAGGTCTAATAGGAAAGGCAGTTTGTCAACAGAACAAGGGTTCCTGAAGGGACGACAGTAGAGTATGGAAGAGTGGGGATAGAGACATCTAAGGGATAGACTTTTTTGACCAAGAGATAATGGAGTCACCATGCCAAATCAGACATGCTCAGAAAAAGTCAGTTGTTGATTTCTTTTACTGGACCGTACGAATTTGTCGTAAGGGAAGACTTCTACTTACGAAAGAGGATTGGGAGTGCTAGGTTAGTGGGTAGTGATAGATAATGGGAAAAAAATCAATAAAAGACATTTTTCAAAAATACAGAGAAGAAAAAAAGTTCAGAAGGGGAAACAATCAAGTAGAACACCTTTGTCACCTGTTAAATTTAATATTTGCTTAAGAAAACTATAAATGGCGGGAGCTCACAGTTTCTAACATAAATCTCTTTCCTTTTGTATATGAATGATTGTGTTTGTTGATGAATGCTAAATCTACAATAAAAAAGAAAATTTTGAAAAAGAGAGAGGTGGGCATAAGAAGGAAGAGAAACTGTCAGAAGGACAATCTATGCCCTTTCATTGGCATAGGTGGGATATCCAGACCAGCCTTCAAACCTGCGTCATCTGTTCCCTTCTTCTAGTCTATAAATGGCTCTGAACATGGAACTGTAAACTACTTTCCTCAGCAAAACAAAAGAAATCGGGCTATTGACAGTGCAGTCAATTAAGGCAAGATTTCCTAAGTGACAGGATAGATTTGGAAAAATCTGGAGGAGTAAGTTATGTCTTTATTTTCACTAACTTCTTACTGAAATTTAGCGATTCCTGTAATTATTTTTAAATGCTCTGAATGGGGGGTCAGGGGCTTTTCCAGATTCCAAAGAAGTCCAGGACATAGAAAAAGGTTAAGAACACCTGATTAGCAGGACAGAGAGCAGACAGGACCAGAATGACCATAGACTATAACCCAATTGAGATGGGTTCAATCTTAAAGCACTATATAATTGTGAGTTTCAAGAAACTTCCAGAGGATAGAGCTGATGTGGCTGAGGTCAAGGAGCCAGGAACTGGGCTGACCTAGCTGAGAGAGATTACCTTTAACATGTTTCATCCATATTTAAGCAGCTTGACCTCTAGACTCCACCAATCTGCAACTGATCCAGTGTCAGACAGAACCAGCTTCCAACCTACTCACCATTCCAGAAATAAAGCCCCTCCTGGAAGCTCCCAGGGGAGTTCATCTCCTCCATATCCGTCCGGAGTGAGTGATGGGACAGAGCTGACCTGGCTGAGTGTAAGTACCTAATCCAAGCCTGACCCCAAGAGGATGCCTACTCCTGCCTTGACTACCAGGCAGGACCAGGGACTGGATACGGACCCTTGCACATCCTGCCATGTGCAGAAGATCTCTCCACCACCCTCTCTTTTCTCCCTCTTTCTCACTGTCTTTGTTACAGTGGACAGTGTAACAATCTACAATCCCGGTGACCCCATTCTGAATGCCTGTGAGCCTGAGTCCTAGGCTATCTGGTCCAGACCAGCACTCACTGTCCCCTCATTCCTGACCACATCAATCTATCCCTCAGATGTCCCTGTCCATACTCTTCCATGCTCTATCATTGTGCCCTCTGGAACCTTCACTCTGTTAACAAACTGCCCTTCCTATTAGAGCTGAAAATCAAATCAGGTCTCAGGTCCTTACTAACTGTGGGATCTTGGACAAATCACTTAACTTCTGCTTGCCTCAGTTTCCTCAGCTGTAAAATGGAGATAATCCTATCACCTACTTCACAGGGTTATTGTGAGGATCAAATAAAATAATGTTTGTAAAGCACTTACCACAGAGCCTGGCCCAGAATAAGTACTATATAAATGATACATATATATATACATATATATAAAGGATTGTTATTGTTATTAATTTTTATTATCATGGCATATAAGCTTCATCTATTTTTACTCACTGATATTTCCTCTTAATACAGATGATTTTCACCTGGGGTCCACAGACCCCACAATGCAGGAGTCGATGGATAAATTTGGGGGGGCGGTTTATGAACTTGAATAGAGAAACATTTGCATCTTAATTTTAATTAACCTCTAATTGAAATCTAGCATTTCCTGCAATTAGTCAGTCAACCAATAAGATTAAGTGCCCATTATATGGCAAACACAGTTATTCTGAGAAGAGGCCCATAGGCTTCAGAGATGACCACAGGGGTCTGACGAGCAAAATGCTCTGATAGAATGCAAGCTCCTTATGGGCAGGAACTGCTTTGCCTTGTCTTTGTAGCATGATGCCAGGTACGTGGTAAGTGCTCAGTAAATATTCATTGAATTTGAGTGAGCTGAATTGAACTGAACTGTCAGGATGTGCCAAGGTGGGTACCGATCAACTCATACCAACAGTTCCTTCAGGGGTCCCAGAAGCTGAGTCGGCAGCTGCTATCTGTGTTATCTCAGAGGGAGTCTGTGTGTACACACCTCCTTGTCCTCTGTATTTGAAGACAATTCACTGTGCTGACAGTGTTGTAATCTCTGGCAGCCCATGGGGCTGGGCAGACATGTGGCGGGCGGCCCTGGGGGCACTGAACACACATACACACACACACACACACACACACACACACACACACACCAGCTCTGCTCAGCAGCTGGGGTTCTTATTGGCAAAGTCTAGTGCCATAAGGGACTAGCCTCCTGAGCCACATGACAGGAGTGAGGAACAAAAAAAGTCATCTTGTCCCTGACGGCCTGCTCTTCCTGACACTCGGGTCTCTGTGGCAGGAGCCAAGCAACGCAGCCAACAGCAAGGGAAGCATTAGTGTTTCCATGGGGCGGCAGGCTTTCAGCCCAGGTGGGTACTGCTGGACCTTCTCCAGGCACTGAGTGGCAGAGACTGGCAAACACCACAGGTGGCCAGCCTGCGTCCAATCAAACCTTCAACCAGCCAGTCAACAACAAGCATTGATGGAGCATCCATTCCAATATGCCAGCGAGTCACTGTGCTAGCTGCTATGGGGGAAATGGAAAGAAGGAGGAGTAAATCATGGCTCCTGACCTCACGGAGCTTTCTACAGACCAACTGGGAGGTATCTACGTAACTCTACAATGGAAATATCTCTATCTCCATGGAGATGCACATATGTCTGTATATATATACACATATATGTAACCCTATATGTGCATAAGTATATACATGTTTTACATGGCTATATATATACATAGGTTCATATGTGTAAGTGTATGTGTATACAGATAGATACGGTAGATAGATAGATAGATAGATAGATAGATAGATAGATAGACAGAAACGAGGTGGCACAGTGGATAGAGCACTGGCCCTGGGAGTCAGGAGTACTGAGTTCAAATCTGGCCTCAAATACTTACTAGCTGTGAGACAGTAAGTCACTTAACCCTGTTTGCCTCAGTTGCCTCATCTGTAAAATGAGTTAGAGAAGGAAATGGCAAACCTCCCCAGTATCTTTGCCAAGAGAATCCCAAATGGGGTCATGGAGAATCAGACATGACTAAATTGACCCAACAACCTACAAATATACATATATATAAACACATATGCATACAAATATGTTATATAGACACATGTGTGTATATGTGTGTGTGTATATGCACACACACACATATCTATCTATCTATCCTCCAGAATTCTCCATCTCTTGGTGAGAAGCTTTGCCCCAGCCCACCAGATGCTTCTGACCTGGGGCTGAGTCCCTGGGCCCAATAACCATTTCATGAGGACCTCCAGTCACACTCACTCCACTCTTCACTCTCCTGACTTCTCCAACCTCACCAAAGCCTTGTCCTCTTCTTTTCTAGCTCCCCTTCATGTGTTTTCTTCCTCCTTTAGAATGTAAGCCACTTGAGAGCAAGGTTTGTCTTGTTTGCTTGTATTTGCCTTCTTAGCACCTAGCCCAGTGTGTTGCACACAATAAGCATTTAATAGATCATCTATCTTTACATCCATCCATCTATCTAGCCATCATCTTTCTCTCTGTCTCTAGCCATCTATCACTCTATCTATCTCTATTCATCAACCTAATTAAACTCAGCTTTCATGGCAGATTATTCCAAGTGCCCAATAATAACACAGATAATAACTGATATAAGCAAGGAAATAGCCCTTTGGGCTGAGGCCTATCTTAAGATCATAGACTTAAAGCTGGAAAAGACCTTTGAGTTCAGCTACTCTGATCCCCTCATTTTACAGATGAAGGGTCTTGCCCAAATGATGCGCCTAACAAGAGACAGAATTGGGATTTGAACCAGGTCCTCTGACTGCAAATCACTGGGTGACCAGGTGGGCTTCACAAAGGAAGGGGGACTGGAACTGAGAAAATAAAGAAAAAGTAGGATTTGAGAGGGAGATAGGGCAAGTCTTCCAAGCAGGGAAAATAGCGTTGGCAGCTAGTGACGCAGTGAGTAGAGCACCAGCCCTGGAGTCAGGAGGACCTGAGTTCAAATCCAGCCTCAGACACTTGACATACTTACTAGCTGTGTGACCTTGGGCAAGTCACTTAACCCCAATTGTCCTGCCTTCCCCCCTCCGAAAAAAAAAGACCTGGGCCCTCATATAGGACTTTGTTTATGTTTATCTAATGTACTTCTCCTATAGTATTGTATATTTTAATGAAAATATTGTACTGAGATATTTTATTTAATTTATATCATCAAAATTTTTCCCAATATCTCCCTGTCCTCTTCCCCTCCCTATATATTATTGTGTATTATAGTTATCTGTGTTTGTGTCATACTTATAATAGTCTGTAAGGCTGTGAGGGCAGGGACTACATTTTATTTAGATTTGGTCTTTCCCCTGTGTCTGAGTGTTCTGTATTTAGTAGGTGCTGTTTGTATGCTTACTAAATGAATGAAAGAAGCTCTAAGTGAATAGTATCACAAGAGTCAGGTTCCTCATGAGGTTTGGACTCCATAGTTGTTGGGAGAACACCTTGTAAACATTAAAATACTACATAAATGTAAGTTGTTGTTACAGTAATTACGATAGCATCCTCCTTTCCGTAGAGACTAAAGAAGCCACCCCAGTTATGGGTCTTGGCATAAAGTGATGCCAAGATCAGTCAGGAAGAGTAGCTGTTCTGTACCATTAGCTGGTAGCTGCTTTCAGCGCTACCATGACTTCCCTCATCCCCCAAGCTGAACATGGTGCCTTGGAAGGCATAGCTTTGGAAGCCCTGGGTTCAAATCCTCACTCTGCTACTAGCTACCTAGGTGACCTTGGGCAAATCACTTACCTTTTCAGGGTCTTATTGTCCTTATCTGGAAAATGAAGAGGTTGGAATAGATGGCTTTTAAGATCCCTCTAAGCTCTTCTAAATGGATGATCCTTTGAGCATATCCTGGCCCTGATGGAGCTCTGCCTGTCCAAGCCCAGCCGGGACATATACATGACATTGATTTTGCCCCCCTTGGAATCATCTATACCGACCGAGGCGCCGCAGAACTGCATTTTAGAGTGAGATGCTGGTGCCCTTCTTCCTAGATCGAAGAGATAGGAGAGTTAGGAGGAAGAGTTCCAAGGACTCCATCAGTGTGTGTCACTGGTGTCTTTGGGAAGCACACTCCCAGGGCATCCAGGGAAGGGACTTGGAGGCACTTCAGGAAGGAGCCCTTATATTCCTGGGGCTTTCCCCCTCACTCTTTCCTCCCAATTCAATCTCTTCATGGCTACCTATGTCCTTGAGTCAGAAGGATGTGGTTAAATTGGCCTCTTGGTTCTAGGGTCAGCTGCACATCCACCCCTCCTTCATGCTAAAGGGCTGAGGCATCTCTGAGCCTGACCATCCAACCAGTGGGATTCTCTTTGCTGCTGTTCTCCGGCTAGAGCAGCAGGGGGCACCAAAGAACAGAGTGGCTGGAACCCACTTCGGACAGACTCATTTAGAGCTGAAAGAGATGGTAGAGGTCACCTAGCAGACTGCTTCATTGCACAGATGAGAAAAAACGAGGTCCAGAGAGAAAAATAACTCACCCGACTAGTTAATTGGACAACAAGGAATGGAACCTCGGTCCCCTGTTACCCATTCTAGGATTCCTTCCACCACAGGCACACCCCAAGATTTGAACTTGGGTCTTCTTACTCCAAATCTTCATATTAGTGTTAGCATTAGAGGAAAGGACACTATAATGTTAATAATTGATATTTATATAATGATTTAATACCTGTAAAGTGAATTATTTCACTTGAACCTCACAACAACCCTGTGAAGAAATTGGGGCTCAGAGAGGCTGTGCCTTGCCCAAGGCAATAAAGTTAGTAAATGACAGGAATTGAAACCAGACTTTCCTGATGCCATGTTCAGCATTCTGTCCACACTAAGTGAGCAATAGGTGGGCACCTATTTGCCAGCACTGTGCTAGATGCCAGAGATATGAAGACAAAAATGAACTGGCCCCTTCCCTCAGGGAACTTATATTCTACTGGATGGTGGGTGAAGTGTTGCTATGAGAACTAGGGAAGGTATCTGATACGGTGGGGGGCAGACTGGAGAGGATGACAGCTCTTATTACTTCACTTTTATGAAACCTAGTAGGTGCTTAATAAATGCTGAGCAATTGATTTGGGGCACTTTGCAAGATTAACCTCAAAAAGAACTCAGTTTGCTTTAAACATAAGAATGCCACTGAGCAAACAGTGGGTGCTTAATAAATACTGTTGAATGAATGAATGAACATGGGTGGATGGATAGAAAAACAGATGGTCAGGTGGATGGATAGATAAATGAATAAATGGGTGGATGGATGGATGGATGGGTGGATGGGTGGGTGGATGGGTGGATAGATGGGTATGCTTTGGAAAGGGGAAAAGTAAATCTCAGTATTTATTTAAAGTCATGAAGATGTTATTATTTTGGGCTTAGGTCATATGGCAGCTTTTTTATTCTGGACATCCTTTGGTGTTTGGTATCATTTTTTAAAATCAGACCATTGTACAAAACGCTTTGAACTCAGTTTGGTATTTCACATGAAAACAGATGAGTGGGAGGAGAAATAGTAGAACCATACAACCCAATAGAAAGATAAATAAAAACAATTTAGTAAAGATCAGAGCCAAAACAGTGTCTGGCTCTGGGGCCCCATAGGCTAGATTGTGGGTTGGGGGATGGGTAGATCAAGCTATGAATGGGGAAGGTGGTGAGAGAAGAGAACAAGATTCAGGTTAAAGGCAAAAGATCCCTTCTAGCTCAGAATCAATGATCAGAGATGTGCCCACCACGTTTTAAATATCAAGGCATCTTATGTCTAGCTGGGATCTTGGAGTAGAGCATGCCTTTTGCTCTCCTAGTGCTCTCTGGTGGGTAGGAGATGTCAAAACATTTTCTTACTTAGATCTGGAAGGAATTGTAGAGAATAGAATGTCAAAGCTGGAAGGAACCTTAGAACATTGATTGTCAGTGCTGGAAGGGACCTTAGGAAATAGCATGTCAGTGCTGAGAGAGATCATAGAATATAAAAGGTCAGGGGCGGGAGGGACCTAAAAACCAAAGTCAGACATGAGGGATTATTTAGTCCAGTTGAAATTTTCAGATGGGTACTCTGAGAGGACAGAGGGTAATTTCCCCAAAGTCACAGGTAAAGCCTGGAGGATTTAAATGAGTCATCCATAGATTCACAGGTAGTTTGTAGCTGAGCCTCCTTACTACAAAGAGGACTTGAGGATACAATCGACCCCATGTACAATTATTCAATACAGCTGACCATTAAGGAAGCCTACTTATTACATTCTGTCAGGCTGCCTGTGATGTGCTGAGTTCTCATAAGGGGCTGAGAGGCAGCCAGTGGTGTGTTCACAAAGACCACAGTGAGGCTTAGGCACCAAGGCATCTGTACAGAAAAGAAGGCTTTCTGCAAATTGGCAGAGAAATAGGGCTGATGACCAGTGGACTTCAGGCAGATGGAATAGTTTGCTGTACTGAGAAATCGCAAACCTACTACTATCTCAATACAAATAATTATACCCAAATAGGTTCCTTGGTAAACAGTGAGCTCCCCATCACTGGACCTCCTAAAGCAGAGACTAGATGACCGTGATCAGGGATGTTGCAAAGGGAGTTTCTCCAGCACAAGTTAGAAAAAAACACCCTCTGAGATTCTTTCCAGCTCTGAGGATCTGAAAGTCTATGTGTAATCCTGGTTTCCTTAGCTCCCCACCTGGAGAGTGTTGCTATAGAGATGCCAGACTCCAGAAATAGAGAATAGACTTTGTCCCCAAGTTCACTATTTTGTTGATGTCTTTGAACTCAGCTTTGAAAAGCTTTGGAGGTTTGGGGGGAGAGGAAACCTCCATTTTGTGCCAAGCAGATAGAAGTGCCAATGGCAGGGTCAAGCCACATCTGATTTCTAGATGCCCGCTCCCTTGCCTCCCTTTTTCCAGGTCCCTTGTGGGATGCAGCAGGACAGTGGCTCTTCAGACACTTGCTATTATCTTCACTCTATTTCCTGCTTGATTAGAGGAAGAAGAAATTTAAAAAGAGAAGCCAAAGTGACAAGTGTATAGTTATGGTATTTACCTTCTGACAGGATTCTACATACCCTTGCATTGTCATATATGCCCTATGTCTGATCATAAACAAAGAAAACTCAGCAGTGGCCCTCAAATCCCTATCTGGTGTAATTAATGCTGGCTAGGGCAGAAATTTGAGAAGTCATATTTAGAGAGATAGGAGACACATTTCTGCTTGTCTCAGCCTAAGAGTCGGGGACTGGACAAGGAATTGAGGGGAGGGGAAGAGTGGACATTGATCTCATATGGGAGTCCCACAAGCAAGAGAGATTTACTAATGTCACCCCCCTAGGTGATCACAAATTTCCAATAAACCTTAGTTTCCTCATCTATAAAATGAAAGTGTTGGATTAGATGACCCCTGGAGGTTCCTTCCAGCTCTATAGATCTATGATTCTGTAATTTTTTCCCTCCCTTTCATAGCCAAACCCCTAGAGAAAGCCAGTTTTGCTTCCACTTCCTCTCCAACTCACTTCTCATTCCCTTGCAATCTGGCTTCCTATCTGGTCAGTCAAGTGAAACTGCTTTCTCCAAAGTTACCAATAATCTCTTAATTGCTAAATCCAATGGTCTTTTTCAGTCCTCATCCTCTTTGACCTCTCCCCAGCTTTTGACACTGTTGACTAGGCCCTTCTCCTGAATACTCTCCCCACTCCAGGATTTTGAGATATTGCTTTCTCCCAGATCTCTTACATGACTGACCAATTCTTCTCAGTCTACTTTGCAGGACAGTCAGCCATTTTCTGTCCCCCGAGTGCTGGTGTGCCCTGTTGAATGCAGCTATCAGAGGGGCTACCTGACTCTGATCCCATGGTTGAAGCAAGTTTAAACCAGTTGGAGCTAGTCTTGTGGTTTCTCTAGAAACACCTCTTTGTGGCACTTGGAATCCACTCTTCTGACCAGATGTTACCACTTCCTGAGCCTCCCCACTTTTTCTACGGACTTTTAGCTATTCTGCAAAACAACTTATGTAACAGCTTCAAGAAGCTCTGCCTTCCATGAGACTCCTTCCTTGTTGAAGTGTATTTAAACCTTGCCCTCTTCTGCCCCTCTTGGGCACTCCAGTACTTCAATGCTGCATGATGTCCCAAACTCTTGCCTCAATTAAAGACCCTTGTTGTTAGTACTTTGGTGGAACACTTTATTTCAGGTTGATAGTCTCAACATTCTGAAATGGTCTGTCTTCCCTTTTCCTTCTACACCATTTTTCTTGATGATTTCAGCTATTATCTCTATGTAGATAAATACCAGACCTATATATCTAGCCCTGATTTTTTTCTCTTGAATTCCAGTCCTGTATCACTGACTACTTGTTGAATGTCCCCTAGAAATTCAAACTCAACATGTCCAAAACAGAACTCATCTTCTCTCCTAAAACCACTTTACCTCCATATTTCCTATTTCTATCCAGGGTACTACTATCCTTTTAGTCACTCAAGTTAACAACCTCAGCACCATCCTTGACTCTTCTGTCTCCTTCATCCCACCATATTCAATCTGTAGATTTAACCTCTATAACATCTCTTACATCTCAGCCTTCTTTCCATTCCCTGGTTATCACCCTAGTTCAGATCCCCATTACCTCTTGCCTACTACAGCTTCCTAATTGAATTCCATTTCTAGTCTCTCCCCTTTCCAATCTACCCTTCACCAGCTGCTAAAATCATCTTCCTAAAACATATCTGGCCATGTCGCTGCCCTGCTTAAGGACCTCTAACGGCTCCCTACTGCCAGGAAAACTCTTCAGTGTGGCAAGTAAAGCTCTTGATAACTGGGCTCCAGACTACCTTTCCTGGATCCTTCCACATGGCTCCCCATCACAGACTATGTCTCAGCCAAACTGGTCTATTTATTTTTTCCTGAATTCAATGTTTCATCTCCATGCCTAGAAAGGACTTCTTCTTCACCTTTGCCTGAGAATCTCTAGCTTCCTTCAGGGCTCCACTTATAGCCTCCTCTAGGAAGTCTTTCCTGATCATGCTAGATCTTTCTGGCTTCTCACTCTTCATATTATCATGTTAATATTTATCTATTAACATGCTATATCCCCAGGGGGGCGGGGAGTAAACTCCTTGAGGCATAGATGGGCTTGTTGTTGTCGATGGTGGTAGTGGTAGTTTGTCTTTGTATCCTCAGTACCTATCTGGTGCCTGGCAAGCATGGTAGACACTTAACTGAATTGAAATGAAACCTACCAGATGATTTGCAAAGATGAACTCTTCCCTGCCCCACCTCCAACCCACCCAGGTTCTCTAGTTCCTTCTACCACCAACTGGAGGTAGGTGCCTTTCCTTCTTCTTGCCCTGAGTGCAAAAACTCCTAGTTAAAACCCTGCTCTTTGGAAACTCTCAATGGGTGCCCATTGTTTAGCAGGGCAAACCCCAAACTTCTTTGTCTGGCTTTGAAGGCCCCCCAGAGTCTGGTCAGTAGAGCGACACTGCTCTCTCCAAGGTTTCCAACCTACTTTTCCAGCTTGATTCCACGTTCCTCCCCTTCACACACTCTGCATTTAAGCCAAACTGGATTACTTGCTGTTTTTGAATCCTGTCCTGACCTCTCTTGCTTCTGAACATTACCTCCAACTATTCTTCATACCTGGAATATATTCCTTCTTCATCACCACCTGCTGAAATCCTTCTTTTCCTTCAAGGCTCAGCTCAAGGGCCTCCTTCTCCAGGAAGCCCTCCTTAACTATCCCCAGCTAAACATAATCTCTCCCTCCACATATTTGTTTAAGAACAAAACATGGACAACATTCTGTAGCACTTTGTTTGGACAAAAGATTCTTAACCTAGGGCCTGAGAACTTTTAAAAAATATTTTTATGTTCATATTTCAATATAATGAATTTCCTTTGTATCCCCATGTATTAATTTTATATATTTAAAAACATGATTCCAAGAAGGGATCCCATTGGCTTCGAGGTTCTACCCAAGGGTTTTCAAGACAAAAAAAAAAGGTTAAAAGCCCCTGGTTCAGACCTTTCCTTTGCCCCTACTTTCTTATCCCTTGTCTCATACTTATTTATGTATGCATCTTATCTTGCCTCAAGGCCACATGTCTCTAGGTCCTCAAGTGTGGCCTTTTGATTAAATCCAAACTAGTCAAAGGGCCACACTTGAGGACCTAGAGGGCCACATGTGGCTTTGAGGCCACAAGTTCCCCACTCCGATCTAGATTTTGTCACCCTGGAACATGTTTGCACCATGCTGGGCCCTGTCTCCCATTGCCAAATTCTTTCCAGGGGCCTCCATTTTGGTGACAGGACCAGGTTGACCATATTTCATTCTCCTCCCAGCTGTGTTTCTGATTCTTTGGACTTTGCCACCATGCTCCTAAGTAGCTTTGTTGTTGTTCAGTTGCGTCCAACTCTTAGTGACCTCATTTGGGCTTTTCCTGACAAAGATACTAGATATTTCCTTGTCGAGCTCATTTTACATATGGGGAAACTGGGGCAAATAGGGCTAAGTGACTTGCCCAGGGTCCCACAGCTAGTGTCTGAGGGCAAGTGTCTGAGGGCAAGGTCTGATTTGAATTCAGGTCTTCCTGACTCCAGGCCTGGTGCTCTATCTATCCCCTGCACCACCTAGCTGCCTTCCTGAGTAGGTGCCTTCACTCTACACCCCTCCTCCCCTTCAGCTCCCTTTTATTTACTATCTTTCCCTTCTAGAATATAAGCTTCTTGAGGGCAGGGCCTTTCTTTTTGCTTGTCTTTGTATTCCCAACACTTAGCACAGTGCCTGGCACATAGAAAGGCTTCATAAAGTCTTGCTGCCTTGCCTTCTATTAAATTGTAAACTCCTAGTGGGCAAAGAGTGAATAGGCTTTTATATTTGCATTGCCAGCACCACTGCCTTGTCTGTAAAAATATTTACTTGTTTGTTGGAGGGAACATCTCTCCAAATGGCCCATGCTTTCTTTATCTGCAATCTCTTTAATTGCTGCCTTCATCCTAGGTAATCGGTGGGTTTTTCCACTTGGTCTCACCTCTAGATTGGATACTCCGTAAGGACGCGCCTGAATCCATTCCAGGCCCTCTACACTCTTACTTTAGATGCAATATCTCAAATCCTGTCAGCATTCAGTCAGTGCTGGACAGTGTCAAGGCTGACATCTCTGGCAGGCTTTCTCTTCTATTCCTCTTCTTTTCCTCTCTGCTGCCGTTCACTTCCCTCATTTCTATGACTAGGACAGGTAATGTACTTTCAGCTCTAAGGGGGCAAGGGCAAGGGGGTGCTTCTGGCTGGAATTTGGCCTTGATTGTTAGGGGAGGGAGAGCCCTTCAAAGAAAAAAATGATAATGAAATCCTAGAACTATATAGCATGTTAGAACTAGAAGAGATCATCTGGTCATTTGACAAATTAGGAAACTGAGACCCAGAGAGAGACAATAAGAGGGAGGGGTGGTGGAGAGCTGTGACAGAGCGGGCGGGAGGAGGCTGGGACAAGGACAAGGCAGTCTGTGCAGAAAGAATGGCACTGTGCCGATTTTGCTCAGTGAAGGGAGCAGAGCCACAGGGGGGAGAGGAGGAGAGGGTAGGGGGGGCAGGATTGTTCAGCTGTCGTTTTGATTAAATCCAGATGCCCCCTTACTACACAAGGCAAATGTGCTCTAGGGAACATTTAAATTAAAAACACAAGAAACAGAGAAGTGTTCCTGGCAAAATGGAATTGTAGGGAGCCAGAGATGCAACAGCAGGTCCCGGGGAAGGCGGCTCCTCAGCAGATGGAGCTGGCTTGGTAGGGTGGGTGGACGGGGGAGGGCGACAGGGTCCCCAGTGGACAGAGAACTACGGCCACCTGGTGAGTTTCATTGCTCTTCCCTTCCTCCCCAAATCACCCCTTCTGGGAATCTAAGCCCCAGCCCTCACCCCATCTCTCATTGTGTGTGTACATACACCTGTTCCAAGCCCCACTGCTTCAGATGCCCAGATACGGGAAGACAGAGCTTCAGGGAAGGTTGATTGCAAGCCCCCAAGGCTCTAAATTAATAACCAATGTACGAACATGGGGAAAGGACTTCACCTTGGGCAGTGCCCACTCCAGGCCTGGTTACCTCCTGCATTCTTGTCTTGTCTTGAATGGCAAAGCTTTGGGTAAAACCAAAAGAAGTAGGGGACATTCGCTGCAGCTGTCTTGTCTGGAAGTGGGCTGTGTCACACACTGGGTCTGGAGCCAGAGGACCTTGGTCCATGAGGTTATGTATGGGATCACAGACCTGGAGCTGGAAGTTAATTAATGGCTGTTCAGAAGTATGCCAACAGGAGAATGTCCAACAGCTGGCTCCCCCCACCCAAATGCTACACAACACACTTTTCAACTCAACACACATTGTTAGCATTTTCCCTATCACTTTCTCAAGTCTATACAATCAACAAAACAATAAATCTAGCACTGACTTGTAGTGCTGGCCGACTTCTGAGGTGTAAATGCTTACACCTAAAATTTAACAATCAGCTCCCAAGATCCAGACTGAGCTGGCTCCAGCTGATAGATTATTCAGTCTAATCCTGGTCATTTTACAGAAAAGGAGACTGAGGCCCTGAGAGGTTAAAGCAACTTGCTGCCAATCATACCTGATAGCCAACAGGGTCCTAAACTCAGCTGTCACTTATGACCTATATCACTTTTGGTCATTTCACTTCCCTGAGACTCTGATTTCTCATCTTTAAATTTCCTTCAAGGGCCAATTTCCTATAATTCTAGCAGTTTAGCCATTGTCTCTAACTGCTCTGTCTCCTGCCGGTCAGTGCCTTTGCAGTTGCCTGTGTGCTTTGTGCACAGCACCTCCCACCCCTCTCTGAATGACTCTGAATGCCTTCTGCCCAGGCACTATATTGTGATATCGGTATTTTGTTGTTGTTGTTGTTCGGTAGTTTCAATCATGTCTGACTCTTCGTGACCCCATTTGGGGTTTTCTTGGCAAAGACACTGGAGTGGTTTGCCATTTCCTTCTCCAGCTCATTTTACAGATGAGGAAACTGAGGCAAACAGGGGCAAGTGACTTGACCAGGGTAACATAGCTAGTAAGTCTCTGAGGTCACATTTGAACTCAGGTCTTTCTGACTCCAGGCCTGGCACTCTATCCACTGTGCTACCTAGCCACCCTAACTACCAAAGAGATCCATGATACCAAAAAGGTTAAGAATCTCTGGATAAGATGACATCTAAGGTCCCTTCTGGTTCCCTGTTTATGATCTTGACCTGGTGTGCTCCTGTAACAGACACACTGGGTTACCTTATCAGAAATGAGTTGCTCCTTTCTTAGACACAGCTAAGTGGCACAGTGGGTATAATCTGAGCCTGGAGTCAGGAAGACCCAAGTTCAAATCCAGCTTTAGCCACTCAGTAGCTGTGTCTCCCTCGGTTGTCACTTAATCGCTGCCTTCCTCAGTTTGCTCATCCATAAAATGCAGATAATAATAGCACCTAACTCCCAGGGTTGCTGTAAGGATAAAAACGAGATATTTGCAAATTACTTGGCACATAGTAGGCACTTAATAAATGCTTGCTTCCTTCACTACCTCACAAATAAAATAACTATAAAGTGCTTAACTTTTTATCTACGAGGATAGGATTGGTCAAGGGAAGGGAGGAGAGAGAATTCTGAAAAATAATGAGGAGGAAGAATGGTAGCCTGGAAGGCCTGCTGCTAAGAAATTACCACCATTCTAGCAGACAGAGAAAGCTCTCCCTAATCTGGTCCCACCCTAACAAGCCTTCCCAGCATGCCCACTCTACTTGTCTCTTTGCTGTCTACCAAATCTGCCCCCCTTCCTCCCTGGCCCCTAGCTTCCCTTCAAGAATGCCCCAACCGTGACCACCCTTCCCCCAATCAACTGTATTGCAATATTACTGGTTTCTTTTTTCTATTCCTGTGTATTCTATACTATGCATTTAAAAAAACAATTCTGAGAAGGTCCATGAGCTTCACCAAGCTGTCGCCTAAGGGGTTCAGGACACAAAAATGTTTAAGAATCCATGATCCAGATGTTCCTTTTTAGGACTAAATCATATACATTATTCTATGACTTTGGTCCCAATACTGACTCTAGAACTTGTCTCGGGCAATCGTCTTCCCTCCATGGGCCTCAGTTTCCCCAAGGGTTGCAATAGATGAGTGGTTCTCAAACCTTTCCACAGTGGTAGAACCCTCCAGCTAAAACAAAACTTTGGCAATACCTTTGAAATAAAATCCTCCAAAATGATGATTTTTAATGCCTAATGTTTCATGAAAACAGCAAAAATAACAACAAACTTGTGTTTCATGGTTCCCTGCAGTGCTGTTTGAGAAAACCAGACAAAACGATCCCCAAGGTCCATCCCAGCTCTCCACCCTATGGTGTTAGGGGGAGTTTCACATCTTCCATGATGCTTATCATGACCTTTCATGGTAATCTCTTTTTTCTGGACTCTGTGGGCTTTGCTGGTTACTGCCTCACTACAGAATCCTGGAATGACTGTATATAAAATGTTTGTCCAGTTCCATAGGACTGGAAATGTTCTCAGAAGTCCTCTACTCCAAATCCTTCATTTGACATAGGAGAAACAGGCTCAGAGGCGCTGAAAAGATTGTGGTTCACATAAAGGAAGTGGAAGAGCTTAAGCCCAGGTTTTCTTAATTCCAAATTCAGTGTTCTTTCTACTAGACTATACTACACTGTGGTATGCTACACTATGCCGTGCTGTGCTGTTCTGTGTTGTTCATATCATTTTATTCTTTTCTCCCCAACTGGACTATTGTTGAAAGCAGGAGCTAGATCTAATGCTTCCTTGTATCTCTATACAGGGCAAGGCCATAGAAAAAGCATTTAATAAATATCTATTAACTAAGAGGGCAGCTAGGTGGAGCAGTGGATAGAGCGCTAGTCTTAGGATCAGGAAGACTCATCTTCATGAATTCAAATCTAGCCTCAGACACGTACTACTCTGTGTAACCATGAGCAAGTCACTTAACCCTGTTTGCCTCAGTTTCCTCATCTGTCAAATGAGCTGGAGAAGGACATGGTAAAACACTGCCCTATCTCTGCCAAGAAAACCCCAAATGGGGTCATGAAGAGTCAGACATGACTAAATAACAATACCAATGGATTCAGAATGATCAAGGAGGCTATGTTATCTCCTTTTCTCTATCACAGGATTCAGAGCTGCAGAGGACCTTAGAGATTATCCAATACCCACATTTATACAAAGGAGGAAACTTGGGTCAGATGAAGAGGTATGAGGTACCTTGTCAGAGCAAGGGTGGGATTCAAGTCCAGGTCATTCATTTAGAACTGGAAGGGACCTTAGAGATCAACATTTTCATTTTACAGAAGAAGAAACAGGTCAGAGAAGGGCAAAGATTTGTCCAAGTTCGTAGAATCTACAAGTGGCAGATCTGGAATTTGAACCCAGGTTCTGGAATTTGAATTCCAAATCCTAGAAGTCTTGGACAGCTTCTTCCTGTTGGATAGTAGGGAAATGGCCCAAATGACACTTCATTCCAGGTCTAGGATCAGCTCTTAAACCAAGCAATTTGATCAATCAGTCAGGAGGCCTGGGGAGCTCTTAAGACATCAGTTGCATAAAGCCCCACAAGCCTACTGGTCGATAAGAAGAACAATAACCATCGTCTTTTGAAACACTGACACTGACTCCACTGTGGCCAACAACAGAGATAGAGAGGAAAGTTTCTGAGCACATTCTTCCTCCCCATGACAAGTCTCTCATCAGTGCCTATATTAGGACTCTGAAAGCCATTGAGCTCAGGCTCATTAATATGCAGCAACAAGCAGTGCGGAAGAGGAATTCCAAGGTTTGGCATCTCCCACTGACACCAGTGACTTTTGATTGAAATGTTATGTCTCCCAGCTGACAAATGCATTATTGCCAATCCACGCTATTGTTCCCCTCTGGTGCCTCCAAGCTAATTTTGCCTTTTGTGCTGCACACGTGTGGGGGTGGAGGGTGAGGTAGGCTGTGTTTGTGCATGGGTGTGCAAGCATGTGTGCATAAGGGCTGGATTAAATGGCATGTGTTTGAGCTACGGGTAAATCAGTGAGTGGGGAAGATGTTTCTAGAACCCTTGCTGCTATGGGCCCACAGGCCTGAAATAAAAACTTCAGGCAACTTTGTTTTGCTACGTTAAGAGACCTATGTTTCAACATATGGCAGAGTTTGTAGGATCATAGGTTATGAAGATAGATGGAACCTAAAGAGATCTAGTCAGCCCCTCTGCCTTTGGACCAGTGAGACATTATTCCCATTTCACAGGTGAGGAATCTCAGGGCCAGAAGGGTTGTGATATATCGTGCCCAAGATCACACATATATATAACTAAGCCTTTGAATCACTAAATTGAATGTACTGCTCCACCCACAGGGAGTTAATGCCTTCTTGTCAAAAGGAGAAACCACCCAAGAATCACCAGTTACTCCCTATGACTCTGCCATAAACGCCATGTTCTGGACAAATGGGCCTCCTTGGTGGTCCCTGATCACAGCATTCTGTTTCCTGCCTCCATGATTTTGTAAAAGCTCTCCTCAACCCAGGCAGGTTCTACTTCCTTACCCTGTGGTTGAGCTGGTGAATGTTCTCTGGGGGGAAAAAAGTATTCATGACACACTTTTAAATTTAATCTTCATTGTTATCATTTTCACCATCACTTTCCAAAGTCTATACAGTCAACAAAATAATAAATCAAGCTCTTATTTGTAGAATTTGCTGATTTCCAAGGTATAAATGCTCATGCTGAAAATCAGCTCTGCTTAGCCGGTATGAGCTGGCTCCAGCATCATCCCCCCTCCATCTCTTGGAAGCCTTAGCTCCTTTCCGGGCTCAGCTGAAATGCCACCTCCTACAAAAGGCTCTTTCTGATCCCTCTGGCTAAATATTGTTTGTGCCTACTTATCTGCACACATTTTGTTGCTCTCCAATAGAATGTAAACTCTTTGAGGGTGAGGACTATTTTTGTTTTTGTAGATACCCAGGGCTAGAAATGGAAAGGCAGCAGCATAGTAGAACCCTAGTCTGAGAAAAGGGGCATCTGTGTGGCACAGTGTATAGCACACTGGGCCTGGAGTCAGCCCTGGGTAAGTCATGTAACCCTGTTTGCCTCAGTTTCTTCATCTGTAAAATGAGCTGGAGAGGGAGATGGCAAACCAGTCCAGGATCTCTGCCAAGAAAGCCCCAAATGGGGTCACAAAGGGTTGCACACAATTGAACAACAAGACTAAGAAAGGGGAGCCCCCAGTTAAAGTCCCAGATCTGACATTAACTAACTTGACCTTGGGCAGACTGTTTAACTTCTATAGGCTTCGGTTTCCTTAGGTATAAAATGAGAGGGTTGGAATCATCAGTCCCCAAGGTCCTGTCTATCTCTCAGGTTATCTGAAAAGATTTTTTTTTTCTTTTCCTATTTCTGGGTAAGAGAGGGAAATGTCTTTCTATGGATCCCTTGACTCTACGCTTTCCTTGGCTCAGGGATATGGCAAAGGTGTCACAGCTATCCCTGTCACTACACCTTGGAGAGCTCTCCCGCTAGGAGGGCTGACAGCTATAACCCATGTGTGCCAAGGCTTCATGCCCAGGCTCAGAGTATCTCAGAGGGCTTCAGAGGTTGCTTCTGCCAACAAGCACCATCTGGCTCATTCAAATAGAGGGAGAGACTGAGGTGGAGAGCAGCCCTGAGCCATGCAACAGACAGGACCCAGGCCACCCGGCATCCCCGCCCACAGCACTGGCTAGGAGCTGTTGCTGTCTACTGAAGCCAAGCCGGTGAAGCCAAGCGGGCGACAATTTGGCATGAGAAATGGGAAGGCGTCAATCCTCAGGAGGCGCAGATGGCGGTGCTAAGGCAGAGCGCATGGGCTCTGCGGGCAAGGCGGAGGGAGTAGGGATGGCGGAGAAAGGAGAATGGAGGAAGAGAAGGAGCAGGAGGAGGAGGAGGAAGAGGAGGAGGAGGAGGAGACGTAGGAGAAAGAAGGAGGGGAGGCAGGCTTTTCCATCGTCTGTAATATTTGGAAACAAATCAAATTTCCAGCTGCGAGGAAAGGCGTCCGTAGCCACAGGTAGTTGACAAAGTAGCAATGCTTGGCATCCCAACTGGCGCTGGGGGAGGAGGAGGGGCAGGAAGCCCACCCTCTGGCAGCTGCTTTGCAAAGCTGGCAGATGCGCCCCGACGACGTGCCATGTGTGTGGAAGCAGAGCCGGAGTCTCGAAAGCAGGGGCCCGTGCCAAGTCGGAGCTCATCTGCTGGGAGACATGTTCTGGTACTCAAACAATTTCGCCCTATTAGGCTTGCCTCTCCCTGCTCAGTAGAGGAAGGTGTTCCCAAACAGGAGGCTGGGGGAACCCGCTGCTGTTGCCTTGAGGTGGGGGGGAGGGGGGCCGCCCAACTGGGACACCTCGCGCAATTAGCACCCAGCTCCCCCACCACTCCTGTTTCCTCTCTCCTCCGAGGGGTTTGCTATTTGTTTGTTTACACCTTCTGGGAAGGGAAGTTTGCTTGTACCACCTTTTCCCCCATATCTGCTGCACTGCCAGCCCTGGGGAATCATGCTGCCTGCTTCTCCTTGGCTATACTGCAGCATCAGGCCCCTAGAATAACAACTTTGTCTTTAAAACCAGGTCAAAGATTCTGAGACCTGACATGCCGGTGCTGCCCTGGTACACTGCCTTGGTTCAGGAGAAGGAACCTTGAGTTTGTAGCCGCAGAATCTCATGGTTGGGGAGAGCAGAGATCTCCGAAACCATGTCATCCAACACACTGGAAATCCCTCAACAGCATCACCAACAAGTGGTGATGAGATCTCCGCCCGAAGAGCTCGAGTGAGAGGGAACCCACTCCCTCCTGAGGCAACCTCCCCCCCTTTTGGACAGCTCTGATGGTTGGAAATTTTCCACTCATAGAACAAAATTCAAGGGAATTTGATTCAATTTCCTGCTATGCCCTTTATTACTACGCCTTGCATCGACAAGTAACCTTAGCTCTCTAGCCCTTGGCTACCCCCTCTGTAAAACAAGATGACCTTTAATGACCCTTCTAACTCCAGATGCAAGGATCCTACTCCTCCATTTCCATCGTGTGTTCTATCTTACCATAAGGGAGATTGATCAGGGGAGTTGATAGCCTAGAGGATGGTAACTCTTTGTCTGGGACTTTTGAAAGCACCTCTCCTGATAGAGGATGGACATGTCCGTTGCACCTTGTGAAAGGACAAAGACAACTTTCGATGAGGTCTCAAGGACTAAAGCTGCCCCAAGAAGAATTGGCTGGTTTGGAGTTGCCCCCTTCGTACCTGCTATGATCTTAGTTTCTCTGAGAGTGGATGCCCACTAGATATTTGGTTGACTAGGACTCTTGTGGTGACTTTCATCAGAGAAGCCACCATAGGTTCTGGCCTATAAAGAGAGCTGGCAGACCACTCCTGGACCTTGTTCCTTGTGTCTTTCTTCCTAAGTATTGCAAGTGTTGGGTTAAGGAGGGGCGTCCTGAAGAAGGACAAGGGAACACCATGTGTTTGCCTAAGATGCAAATGAGAGGAGTCTGTTCACAATGTTAGTCCCAAACCCTTGACTCTCAGTTAAAGAAGGAAGGATTTCCTAGGCATCCTGGTCTGAGATCATAGCCTTCTACCCAGAGAAGTCAGTGCCAGATTGGGAAGTTGACTCGGGGATAGCTTTCAGGTCAAGAATCTGAGGAGCTGACCTAGAGAAAAGAGAGAAATTCCTGAGCACTGTGACTCTTAGAGAAAGAAGGGAGTTATGCCTGTGGCTAGAGTAGGAAAGGGACTAAAGGCATGATACAGGATAGCAAGAGAACAGGAGGTTGCCATCTATCCCACCCCCCAACCTCCACCCCATTACAGTGAAATCATTCAAACAATCCAAGCTTGGCTGTCCAGCAGCCCCAAAGTGTGTGTGCCTTCTGGAGGGAACTCACACCACAGGGAAGCACCATAAACTCTAAAGAGAATTGTATAGGACCTTGTGGGAGGGTGTTTTCCTTACAGTTTCATGATCTTGGCTTATTGCTAACCCCAAGTTTAGTTCCCTTCTCAGGAGAGCTTATGAACTATAATAAGTGTTTTATGTATTTTCTGCATCTGCATGGGCTCCTGGGAGTCCTTTATATCTTCTGCATTTCTGGTAGAGTGAAATAAAGGCTGTCCTATATCTGATAAGCACCAGTTATCATGAGTGCTTAAATAGTACCTAGGGGCCTTGCTACCCACACTTGTGGAAACCCAGACACTATATTTGGAGATTTCCTAGAGGAAAGCTGTGTGGACTATATGAGCAAAAGAGAGATACTGATCTTTTAGGGTCAGCTCCTGAAATCTGATCTAATCCATGAAAGTCTAGAATTTAGGGGAAGCTTGGTCATGGATTGCATTATTATTAGTCCTCCTAGATGTCCCTTCATGACTACTGTCATAGAGCTTGAATTCGTGTTTACTTCTCTTTGCTATTTCCTTCTCTCTCACTCTGCTAGGTCATCCACCTTTATTTTGTAACCTCCTCCGTGGAGTTGGGAACTGTGGACTAATTAGTTTTGATGACACCCATCACTTAAGTGACAGTTGTCAGTGTGTTTCATGATGTCCTCCACCCTAGTCCTTAACATCATAGAAGAGATTCCAAAAGGACTAGCTTATTAGTGATAGGAAAGACTTTTCAGCCTTAAACCAGGAGACCTTTCAGCTCAGAACCACAGGATTCTGTCACCCCAAACCCAGGCCACAGGATCATAGATTTAGAGAAGATAGGGACCTTAGTAGCCATCAAGTCCAACCTTCTTATTTTACAGGTGAGTAAACTGAGTCTGTACTGAAGTTGAAGCCTTTCCATAAACAATATGGAATAAGAACTCCCTCTGGGAACTATTTCTCAAAGACCCCCTTCCAGCTCTGCTTATCCACTACTTAACATTCATCTTAAATGGGCAAATATAAGAATATAAGGATGTTTCAGGAGTGGTGGTGATCTAGCAGTATCTTATTCCTGATTCCCTTAACTGGCAGGATCACAGATTTAGTTATAGGTCACCCTAAAAATCATCTAGTCCAACCCTGTCCCATTTTTCAGATGAGGAAACTGAAGCCCAGAAAAGAATAGTAAGCAACATAGTCAGGATTTGAACCCAGACCTCCGACTCCAAATCCAGAATTTTTTCCAATGCGTTATGTTGCCTCTTTGTTAATCCTTTCTTTCTGCCTTAAATTATTACATGTGTGTTCATCTTTTTGCTGTTATGCCACCCCTCCCCCCTCCCCAGTAGAATGTTAGCTCCTGAAAGGTAGGGATTGCTTTTCATTATTTTTTGTTTCCTCTTTGCCTATCACTGTCCTTTGCACATAGAAGGGGCTTAACAAATGTATTTCGGATTGGATTGCTTGGTCAGTAGACTTGCCATCTTTCAAGTCCCACTTCCTTGATTTGCCTTTTCCCCTTCATCCCTCCCCCAGCTATCACCCAAGACATCTTAAAACATCAGACATTTATTAAATACCTACTCTGTGCAGAACTCTTATTACCTCATTTCTATTAAAAGAGCCTCCTAACCATCCTTCTTGTTTTCATTCACTCTACAGATCATTTGCAGTATCTTTCAGGTATCTTATAAATCATATCCTCTACACCCCTAATTTAAGAGATCAGTTTGTTCAAGGTCATATAGCTTGTTAATGGCACAGTGGGAACTTGAACTTGTGTCTTCTGGCTCTAAGTCTCTGGACTTAGTTCTCTCCACTGTCTTGTATCTATTGCCAGACCAGTGTTCCTAAGTATTAATTTCATCCCAATCCTTCTTCTCTAAAGTGGCTCCCTATGGATTACCTACAGGATTAGCCTTCTCATCTATAAAATGAGGAGTTTGGACTCAATAACCTCTAATGTTCTTCCAGTGCTAAGTCTGTGATCCTTGACCTGGTGTCCAAGACTTTTCATCCTATTACTGTTCAATACATAACCCAGACAGTTAGCTCCTGAGATCTCGCCTAGTCACTTTGGTTCACTTACTGCCCCTGTGGAGCACAGCAGGTTCATTCCTAACTCCTTACCTATGTTCATGGTAGTCTTTTCCTTAAAATTCAGTTAACTTCAACTCAACAAACTTATTATGCAGGTACTAATAAGCAGTTCCTAGTATACAGTAAGCGTTTACGACACCATACTAAATGCTAGTGATACCAAAATGAAAGAAGACATAGCCCCTGCCCCCAAGGAACTCATAATCTAGAAGTGCAGATAGAACAAGTCCAGAAATCAGTATAATACAAGATAGAATGTGCTAAATGCAAAGGAGAGATCTAGACACAATACTATGAGAAATTTGAGAAGAAAGAGTGGGAGGTTCAGAGGCTTCATAGACAAAGTGGCACCAGAGTTAGGCCTTGAAGGAAAGGAGGGATTTTTAATGATCAGAAACTCAAGGTGGGGAATCCATCATGGTTCCGGGAATGGAATGAATAAAGATACAGAGGAAGGAGAATGAGAAGGTATATGGGGTAGGGTGAAGGAGGAGGGGAGGCAGTAAATATTCCACATTGGCTTGAACTCAAAGTATGTGGAGGACTGCGGTACAAGATACGGTACACTCCCAAGGTAGGTTGGAGCCTAGACTGTGATGGGCCTTGAATGCCAGGCAAGGTTAGAATCAGACATATGCATTGTGGGAGCCTGGAGCTAGGGATACCGCATAGGAGGCTATTAAATTTGTCCAAGTAAGAACTCACAGGGCCTGAACTGGAGTGTGCAATGGCAGCAGGAAGGATGGAGAGAATAGAAAAGCTACTGCAGGGTTAGGATGGGCAGGACTTAGCTGACTGAAAATAGCAGAGCAGGGAGAAGAGAGAGTTGTTGCCAAGGTTCCCTCTTTTCTGTTCTTTTTGTTCTGTGTTCAGTCACGTCTGACTCTTGGTGACCCCATTTGGGGTTTTCTTGGCAAAGATACTGGAGTGGTTCGCCACTTTAGACCTAACAAATTCTAACTGTTGGGAAGTCTTCCCTATTTGAGCACAAACCGGGCTCTTTTTTTTTTTTTCTGAACTACTGCAATTATATTTGGTCACTATGGAGGGATATACCGAACAGCTAGAATGAGAATTTCTTAGGGTCCAGCAGCAATGTGGAAGGATCATTGGATGCAGAAAAGGAGAACATCTTAGAGCTCTAGACCTGGGGAAATTGGGGTCCAGAGAAGGGGAAGGGACTTGCCCAATGTTGCAGAAGGAGTAAGAATCTGGGTCAGGATTCAAATTCATGTCTTTTGATTCCAAATCAAGCACTGTTTTCACTCCTCCAGGTACCCACATCATGATGTGTCTAAGCACCAGACAGTGTATCTCTTAACTGTTCTTCTCTCATTGTCTTATATTTAGAACAACTGACATTTATATTGAGTGTTAAGGTGCATACCCATCTATTATCTCACGGGATCCATTGCAATAATAACTGGTATCAAGATCCTTATTTTAAATAAGGAAACTGGGGGTTAGAGAGATTGGGTGATTTGGCCGTTACCTATAAGTCCAGCCCTCCCTCCCTCTCTTATCCCCGCAGTGAGACTATAAGCTTCCTGAAGGCAGGCATGCCTTTGCTTTCTCTTGTTTACTCCACAGCCCCAAGCTCAGGGTCAGAGACAAAGAAGACAGCAATTGACCAAATATTGGGCCAGGAAGTCAATTCCATGGAGGCCTCTGATATCCAGAGTCTTATTAAGATGCTTCCTACTGGATGGAGGTGGGCACTGTGGCCATGGGGACTGCTGATTTCACAGATTTTCCAAGCAGCAGCCACCACTGATGTAGCTGCTGTTACTGCTATGACTGTGGCTAGCTGGGAGCATTGACTGAGGCCCCACCATCTGACAGCTGGTCCTGCCAAAATCTAGCAGGGGATAGGAGGCAGGGGGATGGGGAAGGCAGGTGTGATGCGTAGGAGAGGAGAGGAGGAAGAGGAGGAGAGTATGATCCCAATGACATTTTGCTTCCATTTCCTTCTCCCTGACGGATAAATCGAGTTGATGTGAGCAGGGTTGGGGTCCAGGTCTACCCTCCAAAGTTGGGATGAGAGGGAAGAGCAGAAGCGAATCTGTGAGCACCTTTGGGGAAGCCAGTGGGGGGAGGGGAGCCTACAGAGGCTGTTAGCAATTCAAATAGATTGCAGTTGAAAGGTAAAGCGTTCACAGTTTGCTGGAGTTCCCTTTGTGAGCAAACTGCTGGCAGCTAGATCTGGGTTTTGCTTTAATCTAGTGAAAAGGTGTGACCCAGACGCCCCCGGCAGTTTGGGCTCATTAAGCTGGAGGTGTGAAACGAAATGAGAAGGAAAGGATGACATAATTCCAACCCAGTTCACTGCCAGCTCCCCAGACTGTCCTTGTCAATGCTGACTGCTGAAGAGATGGAGGCTTTGAAAGGCCACTAGCTGGAAACAGGAGTGGAGGTGGGGGTTGGCAGGTCAGATACTCCTCAGGGCCCAAATCACTTCTTGGTGGAAATTTAGTCTTCTAGGCGCATTTGTTCTGTTCTTCTTCCAGGAATGAGGCTGGAATGTGTGACTCAGACACAGCTAGATGTTTTCTGGGACTGGATGGTGAGAAAAGAGACCCACCTTTAGTCCTCAGGGCTGGGGATTCAGGAGCACAGTCAGTCAACAAGCAGATATTAAGAAACACTTACTAAGTGTCAGGCACTGTGTGCTAAGTTCAGGGAATGTGAAGAAAAGGCAAAAACATGGTCCTTGTCCTCAGGTCCTTGTCTCATTCTAATGGGAGAAGACAACATGTCTATGTGTGGGGGAGGGGGGTATGTCCACATCATGTGATAAACAAGATAGGACTAAACACTTTCTCCAATCCCCTTGATCTCTCAGACCTCTCCAAAACAGAAATTATACACCAAAGATAAAGAAACTTGAACTATTTTTATAGTTGAGGGCATCTAGAATCCGAAAGAAGGTTTAAAAACCAACCAACTCATGAAATGACATCTACGCTGAGTTCACTCAGCATCCTCTCTATCAGCATGGAGGCAGTATGGGCCAACCCACATGGGGCTCACAACAAAACCCAACCCTATACCTTAGCCTCCTCTCCCCTCTTTCCAGTGCCATGGAGATCGGACCTCCAGGCTGTGGAAGCTCCACCACGGTTTTGATCTGTCAAAGATTTCTGCAGGAGAGCCAGGAATAGAGGGAAAGGGATAGGAATTGGGTCTGGGCTGGAGATAAAGCTCAACACAACATCGCATCCTCGTCCTCCTAGAGCCTCAGAGCGCCAAACTACAAAAACCAACCTTGTAGTACTAGCAAGGCAGCTCTCTGAATGACTGGTGCTGGGCGCAAGAATTGAGGAATAGAGGGAGAAGACTGAAGGAAAGTACTCAGTATCCACCTGGGTCCAGTTTTGTATACCTAAACGTGTTGCAGAGACTTTGGAGCCACTGGTAAGGTGAATTGTCCAGTGGGAGGAAGCTGAGATGCCTTGGGTTTCAGCCTCCATGAGCTGAATCAGAGGGGAGGATGTCTCAGTCAAAAAGTGAACAATAGGGGAAAATAAAGGGGAAAAGACAAATTTTGTCAAAGATCTCTGGAGGAAGAGCAGATAAACAGGGAAAACGTTAACAGCAGAAAGAAATATGGCCTCCAGATCTAGTAAATGTTTTCAGGCATGTAAGAGATGGGGGGAAGGGTTTTGTTTCCAGAGCTGAAGGTGTCCTTCCCCCCTCCCCCACCCCAGCTTTAGCAGAAAACAGGCCTCAGGTCAGTTGGGTGAAAGGTCAGAGGCCTGTACTCATGACTAAATGAGCCATTTGAGGAGGGCATGATGCAGGCAGTCAGGGGGTTGTATCTGGCCAACGAAGAGCCTGGTGGGAGATTCAAGGTGAGGGTCTATAAAAGGACTGACGTCCATCTGAGTCCTTTGTACTTTCTCCTGTACTCTGTTCAGGGAAAGTACCCATTTATTCAGGGGTAATAAATGTAAATTATAATTAAAATGTTCCTGGCTTCTCAATGGGTCTTGTTTGTTCCTAGACAATGTTTCTAACAAGGCATCTATGAGTAAACGCTGCAAAACAAAGGAAAATGATCTAGCACTTTGAGACAGAAGACCCTGTGGAATTTGGGAACATGGAACTACCTCAGAGATCTAAACACATTGTTTCTGTGTGGTTTAAAAGAAAAAATGAGAATTATGAGAGCAGAATTTATGACCTGCACAGCAAAAATAATAAACAGAATAAAACATCCGGAATCTGGAATTGCAAGCCTCACCAAAGAAACAAAAGAAAGAACAATAGATTGGGAATGCAAATACACAGAAGTGAAGGACAATCTAGAAGAAGAGAAGCAAAAACCAATAACATTAAAAGAAAATATGCTCACTATGCAAGTAAAACATACCGATCTTGAAGACAGAAGGCATAGAGATAACTTAAAGATCATAGGTTTCCCAGAAAAACAACCACGATACAGGAAATAATACAAGTGAATGAATAACCATGTACATTTATGGTATGTACAGTTTCAGTCTCAGAGAAGATGAGGGAAGAAAAGAGGGAGGACTGGGAAATGCCTTCTGAACAAGGTAGAATTTGAACTGAAACTTAAAAGAAGCCAGGGAAGCCAGGAAGCAGAGATTAGAGGGAGAGCATTCCAAGTATGGGGGGGGGGGGGGACAGCCGGGGAAAGTACCTGGAGTTGTGAAGTGGAATATGGTGAGTGAGGAGCAGCAAACAGGATGGGGTAGGTGAATGATACAGTGTATAGTGGGGATTAAGAGGGTGTAAGAAGACTGGAAAGGTAGGAAGAGGCCCTAGGGAGCCATTGGAGTTGATTGAGTGGGGTGACATGACCAGATCTGCTCTTCAAAAAAAATCTCTTTGGACTAGGCTTAGAATGTTAGAGCCAGAGAGAGTCTTAGAGATAACAGAGTTGCCAGGGATCCCTTTAACAGGCTTATCTTTTCTTTCTTTCTTTCTTTCTTTCTTTCTTTCTTTCTTTCTTTCTTTCTTCTTTCTTTCTTTCTTTCTTTCTTTTCTTTCTTTCTTTTTCTTCTCTTCTTTCCTTCCTTTCTTTTTCTCTCCCTTCCTTCCTTTCTTCCCTTCCTTCCTTTTTTTTTCCTTTCTTTCATCTTTCTCTTGTTGCTCTCTCTTTCTTTGTAAAGAAGCCACAGTATTAAGTTTTGCATTAAAACACAATGTGCTCAGATGATTTTGTTTTTAGTGTTGTTTGGGGGTCTTTTTTTGGACTCGTCAGAATCATGTTTTTAAATGCATAAAATAGAATTCATAATATTATAAAGGAAATCATTATTATTGAAATACAGTTACCAAAATATTTTTAAAACAAATTTCTGAACTCCAGGTTAAGAGCTCCTGTTTCCCCCTCTTAAAGATGAAGAGACTTGAGACCTCAAGAGAGGAGGTGACTCCCTAGGGTCAAGATAAGCACATCTTTTGAGTCCAAGGCCAAGGCTTTCTCCACTTTACCAGTCTACAGCCAAGGATGAAATTGCCTTTTTTGTGGCAGGTGGGGGCTCCTAACAACTCACTTTAATGAGGCTTTTTTAGAGCTTCCTTCAGAGCCCCTCCAATTGCCAAGATCCTACGGTAGTTATCACCTCCTCATTTTTGCTCTGATTGATTCTCATTAATTAAGAGCTCTCCTTGGGGGAGTGGGTCTGGCTGGGACTCATAGAGATCAATGATGCTGGATCAGAGGTGAGAGAGCTGTCACTTTTGTCAGCCAAGGGCACATCTTTGATGTCCCTGTTCTCCACATTATGTCCCACCTGACTTCCTCAGTATTTGGGTGCACTCTCCAGGGTGAAAGAGATGGAGGGGAAGTTCTCCTCTGAGGCAGCAGAACTTTGGTGGAGTGAGCCCTAGACAGAAAATCAGAAGACCGGAGTTAAAATACTGCCTGGACACTTGCTAATGTCTTTCTAAACCTCCATTTGTTGTTGGTGGTGGTAGGTTTTTTTTTAATCAAGGAAATTGCTCAGTCAACAACAAAGTGCATTTATTAAGTATTCACTAAGTGCAGATTTGTGGTAAAGAATGTTTAATTTGTAAATCTTGAAATATATAGAAAGAGGTGCCATTACTGTATCATGAGGGGATCATTCCACAATCAGATTATTCGCCAAAATCCTACTCCACTTATGAACACTTCTGCTGTTTTTGTAAAACCCTATTTATTTGTAAAACCCTCATTACCTCACGCCTGGACTTCACTTTATCCTGTAGCTCCCTATTATCTCCGATATCAAATATAACATCCTCTACTTGGCTTTTAAAGCCAGCTAGTTTAAAGCCTCCTAACTTTCCAGTCTTCTTAAACTCCCTGCATTCTCTGCGATACAGTGACATTGATTGGCTTCTTCTCCAACTCAGACTAGGTGTTTTTTCACTAGCCGTCCCCCATGCCTGGGATTCTCTCCCTCATCATCTCAGTATCCTAGCTTCTTTCGAGTCTCAGCTAAAATCCAACCTTCTTAATGTTAATGCCTGCCCTTTGAGATTATCTCCAGTTTATTCTGTCTAGATCTTATTTTTCCATACCTGTTTCCATGCTGTCTTCCCTGTCCCCCCACCTTGGACTGTGAGTTCCTTGAGTGTAGGGATTGTCTTTCTTTGAATCCCCAGCAGTTAGCATAGTGTCTGGCATGTAGTAGGCCCCGGCCTTGACTTAAAACTAGAGGTGCAAGAACTGGCTGTGGTGTTCCTAGGGACAGATTATTGTATTCTGGGACATAGTCCTTTCATGATCTCCTCCTTCCCTGACTTCTTCACTAGACTAAATCCAAGGGGAGGAAAGAGTGCCCTTCCCATTTGCTCCAAAGTTTTGGGGTCATCTCTGATGGGGAAAGCTTTAGGAGAGCCAAGGCAACTAAAGCTATGTGCAACTATTGTCTTAAACTAACAAATATGGGGTACATAAAGGATCCTGGATGACACGCTTCTTTCAACTTGTTTTTCACACCATGCGTTTATGTAAAACATGGCTGATGTGGGGGGACTGATTTCATTTCCCAGAATGTCTGGACCCAAAGAGTCATCACTCATTGGGAGAACTTCCTAGGACTCCCTTTCCCTTGAAACTGTGTGCCTTTGTTACTGAAGGGATTGAGTCATGAAGAGATGATGAGACTTTCGGGAAAAGAGGAGAAGCTGGTGGCCATCTAAGACTGCCATGATGGAATTTCAGAACTCAAGAGTCCTCCAATATTCTTGAAATCCCATGGAGCAAAGAAGTTTGAGGTACTGAGAGGGGAGCATACATCTGCCCCAAAGGTTTCCATGTGCCTTATTTAATTCAGAGAGACAGAAACAGAGCGAAAGAGACAAAGAAGCAGATAGGGACAGAGGACTTGTTCTGTTTCAGAGATGTGAGTCTTAGAGAGGCTGGTCGGAACTGGGGATAAGGTTGCACTTATCTGGGAATGGATTTAGCTGTGTTTTTCTATTACTTGGCTTTGTTCTTCTGGTCCAATTAAATATTTTACTATTTCAGTGTATAAACTTACCCAGTCAGTCGAGTGCAAGCTGAATTTATTTATTCACATATTTCTTTTATTGCTAGTTTAATGGATTGAAACATTTCATTTTGACACATCAGTGATTTCCCAACATCTTTCAAAGTACTTTCCTATTTTAAAAAAGTCGAGCGAAATCAACTCAGTAGCGAATGCTTCATACAGTACTTGTTTTTTTCTCCATTTTTGTTGTTTACTGCTAATAATGATAATGATACTGCTACTAATCTTCCTGATTTGGAACCAACATTGTCCGTCATATTTGACTTGAATTTTGTTGTCCTTTTGTGTTTCTTCATTTACCATCATCATAGCCATGGAGTATAAATATTCTTTTGGTTCTTCTTTACTCTGTATCAGTTCATACAAATCTTCCATGTTTCTTTAAATTCTTCACATTCATTGTTTCTTAAAATGCAGAAAAAATTCCATTACATTTACATCCACAATTTACTCAGCTATTCTTCATTTGTTAAGCAAACAATTTGTTTCTAGCTCTTTGTTATTTATTACAAAGCGTCGATATGAATATTTTAGTATGTGCAAAACTATTTTTTCTGTTATTAATTTCCTTGGAGCATATGCCCAGTAGTCGGATTACTGGATTAAAAAGGTATGAACAATTCAGTAACTTTTGTCATATAATTCTGAATTCTTTTCCAGAATGGTTGGACTAAGACAATTCCAAAGGGCTCATGATGAAAAATGCTGTCCACCTCCAGAGAAAGAACTGATGGAGTCTGAATGTAGATTGAAGCGCACTTTTTAAAACTTAAAAAAAATTTTTTCTTGTTTGTTTTTGGTTGGTGTTTTATTTTACAACATAACCAATGTGGAAATATGTTTTGCATGACTGCACATGTATCACCTATATTAAATTACTTGCCTTTTCAATGATGGGGAAAGGGAAGGGAAGGGAGGAGGAGGAAGAGGATTTAGAACTCATTTCAGAAAACAAATGTTAAAAATTGTTTTTATGTGTAATTGGAGGAAAACAAAATGGTTGGACTAATTCTTGGATTGCTTTATGGTCAGTGAATGAACATGTCTGTCTTCCCACAGCCCCATTAACAGCAGATTTTTGCATCTTTTATTATCTTTTCCAATTTGATGGGTGTGAGGTGATGCCTTAGAGTTGCTTTAATTTGCATTTCTCTAATTATTAGTGATTTGGGGCACTCTTTCAAAAAGTGCCTGACAGTTATTGGGGTCCTTGCCAGGATTAAAAGGTTTTGCTGAAATGGGCCCTTTTGTTTGCCATACGGAAGGGAAGGCTTCCTGGCTTACAAGGAGAGGCAGAAACAACAAGGGGAAGTGTACCAACTACCCCAGGACCAAACCTCCAAAGTAGGACAGCCTGCTTACCTTTTTTGCTGGGGTCAGGGTTAACCTTTGATGCCTAACTTGGGAAGGATGTCATTAGGCCATAGTAGGAAATAGGTTGTGATGGTCTTACAAGGGGCTGTTCTCAGGATCTAGCATGCCGCTCATAGCACTACACACCTAGAGTTGAAAAGGACTTCATAGGCTACCTAATCCAACCTCTCCTTTTACAAATAAGGAAACTGAGGCCCAAGGAGCCTGAGTGGCTTTCTTAAGGCCACTCAGGTAAGTGAGAAGCAGAAGCAGGATTTAAACCCAGGTCCTTGGATGCCAGAGACATTGCTCCCTCTCATGTCCCATTCTTCCACTCCTAGACAAAGCTCTCATGGCAATTCCTGGATCTATCTTCATCCCATGATTCAAGGCAGCTCAGGTAGCAAAAGCAGCTCCAAGGTCAAGGGCAGTTTAGATACTTGGTAGGGAGGAGTGTGGGCCTGTTCAGATGGGGGATGCTGGTGTCTCACCTCTGAGATCACAGGTTAGGGGGCAGCAGTCAGCCTGGAAACTAAAAGTCTGTAGCATAAAACCTTTTAGCCATAGGTGATCCAGATATTGCGAAATTAGGCACACATTTCAGAAAAGGGACAGAGGCAGAAGGAAGGAAGACCAGAGACTAAGAAGGAAGGGCGTGTGTGTGTGTGTGTGTGTGTGTGTGTGTGTGTGTGTGTGTGTGACTAGGACTTGGACACCATAGAAGAAAGACTAGAATACAACAGACCCTAACTATGGTTTACATTTCTCTTTTAGAAAACGGTTCATGTCCTTTGACTGCCTGTTAGCCTTATTCCTTATTGATTTAGGATTTCACATACTTATTGGCGACGTTTGATAGAGAGATATTTTGCCTAACTTACGCCCTTTCTTCTAATTTATGATTTTAAAATAAAGGCTTATCAAATCTTATATAAGCAAAATTATCTTTTTTGGCCTTTTACAGGGGGGTTCTTCTACTTGATGCCTGGTTATGAGTTTTTTTCCTATGCAAAGTTATAAAAGAAATAATATCCCATTGTCCTTTATTTTTTCATGGTGTACATACACATATGTACCATATGCATGAATATATACACACACACGTACAAAATATATGTGTATTGTATGTGCATAGGTGCATATATAGACACATATCTACACATATGTATACATACATGTACATATGTATGTGTGTGTATATACTTAAGATGACCTATATACTTGGAATTTATTGTGCTGTATCATGTAAGATGCTGATCTAAATCTATTTTCCACCCAATAGTAGAGCTAAATTCAAATGACCTTTAGAAATTTCCAGGTAACTGAATGGGGGCTTGAAGCTAAATTATAGTCATTTGCAATACTCCCACAGTATACCTAAACCAATTTGAATCTACAGTTGAGAAATGTGTTTGATTTGTGAGAACTCATCTGGCATATTGATGGAGTTTGGGTCAAACCAAGACTTTTTGCAGACTATGGAGGGCTCCCCCCACCCCTGCCCAAGGTTTAGGTTATCATTTGGCAGTTGTTTATTCAGCATAATGCCAGCTACAAAATTAAGTGCCAAAAAGTTTAATCTAGGCAGGAAATGGGCAAGAAGGTGGAAAGGCAGAATTATATGAAAAGAAAACAGTCTAACACTCAGAAGGCCTGTGTTGGAGTCCCGGATCTGTCTTTTACTGAGCAAGTGACTTCTGGAATGTCTCTCTGAGCTCCATTTTCCTTATCTTAAAAAAGGGGAGTAAGAATACTTGCCTTACCTACCTCAAAGAGGTATTATAAGGAAAGCACTTTTCAAACCCCAAAGGTTACAGAAACATGAATTTAAAAAGGAAATGTCAGAAAACTGTCCCATGTTCTACATGGCCTCACCAAGTATCACCAGTCCACTGCCTTTTATGTTGCAACTATGTGACCTGGGACCAATCTCATGAACATGAAGTAGAAATTTGGGGCTGAGGGTAAAAAATAACGATGACTTGGAGATGGAAGAGATAGAAGCAAGGTTGTCGTGACCAGTTTTTCTGCTTTTCTTACCTAAGTTTCCTGGATTGTTGGGATGGTTGAAGGAGACTGCAACAAAATTATTACTGAACTTTCACAAGATCTGCATGACTGTGTAGAATGGTGGATAAAAAGCCATTCTCAGAGCTGGGAAGATCTAGCTTCAAGCATAGCCTCAGACACATATAGGTTGTGTGACCTGGGAAAGTTATTTAACTAACTTCTCAGGGCTCTAAATAACTCTCTAAGATTACAAATTACAAAACAATTGCCAGTCTCCAGAAGCTCCTTCCACAGATGAAAGAAAGGTCTGACCAAAACAAACAAATCAATCAGCAAACCTTTAGTAAGCACCTACTGCGTGCTAGGTACTGGGGATACAAAGAGAAACATGAAGCAAGTCTTGCCTTCAGAGAATTTATGATCCAGCTAGGAGACAACACGTACATATATAGGTATATATGGAATATACGTAAAATGGGTACAAGGTTATTTAGGGAGGGTAGGAACTAGCAGCTCGGGGGAAGAGGGTCAGAAAAAGCTTCATGACCAACTAGGACCGGTAATGAAGCATGCTGCTCACCTCCTGATCGAGTATGGATGGACTCAGAGAGCAGATTGAGACATATTTTTAGACATGGCCAATGAGGAAATTTTTTTTTTTTTTGCTTGACTCTGCATCCATCTTATAAAGGTTTTGTGTTTCTTTCTTTTTCACGTGGGGAGATGGAAGGGGAACAGAAGGTAGATGTTTGTTCATTGAAAACATTAAAACAAATTTTAAAAAGAAAAATTTCATGTAGAAGGTGGTTTTTGAGTTAAGCTTTAAAGAAACTTGGGGTTTAAAGAAGGGGAATTTGAGAAGGAAGGCATAGGAAATACTCAGTGCACAGGCACAGAGAGAGGGAAGATGGATCACCATTTATGAGGAACAGAAATATGACCAACTTAGCTGGATTCTGATGTGTCTGAATGGAGTGGTATACAATAAGCCTGGAAAGATAAGTTAGTCCAGTGGTGGGAAACCTGGGCCGTGTCCCACTAGGTACTCAAGTGTGGCCCTTTGACTTTGGATTCAGTCAAAGGGCTGCACTTGCAGACCTAGAGGGCCACACATGAAGGCTGCACTTGAGGACTTACAGGGCCACATGTGAAGGGCTGCACTCAAGGACCTAGAGGGTCACATGTGGCCTCAAACTGTAGGTTCCCCACCCCGAGTTAGTAAAAAAAAAAAAACCTTTCCAGTACCAAGTGGAAACCTTGATTTCCAAGTAGAACAGAACTCTGAAAGTGTGGCATCTTAGGACATAAATACAAGTTTTGCAAAGGTCCCCCTAGGGCCACTGATCCCCAGATATGCTCTCCCTGAACCCTCAAGCTCTGCAGAGGCTTCAAGCTATGGCTCTGGTAGCAGCTAGTGTTGCCAACTGATCAATATTTCCCAGTCCAAATTTTTTTTATTATAAAGGCCGGTTACTTTTCTTTTTTTAATAAATAATATATTTTTAATTTTTTCCCACTTAATAGTATTTTATTTTTCCAATTACATGTAAAGATAGTTTTCAACATTCATTTTTTAAGATTTTGAGTTCAAATTTTTTTCTCCTTCCTCTTCCCCCTCTTCAAGACAGCAAGCAATATGATATAGGTTATACATGCACAATCATATTAAAAGCTAGTTACTTATAGTTCTGGTTGGGTTAAATAAGTTTCCTATGGTTACATAGCTAATATGTTTCAAAGGAATGATTTTGACCCAGCTCTCTGTCCGCTAGGTCATGTTGCCTTTCCATAACAATGAGGATTTGGAAAATATCATGAAGAGTCACCATAAGTTAGGGTGAGATCTCTCAAAATGTGTACCCAACCCCACAACAGAAAAAGCTATCAAAAAGAAAGGCTAAGTCTAATGGGCATTGACTTGCAAGATGGACCCCTCTCCCACCTCCTTCCTAGGACACGGCAGGCCTCAGAGCTGAAGGATCCTGTGGTAGCAGAACTGGTGAAGTTTTTGCTGGACCTAGGAGGAAGAGTCCCTGATCTTTCTGAAAGAGCACAGCAGTACCTTGGTTGATGATTACAGTTGAGTTGAAGCTGGAGGTGGTGGAGACCACAGTTGGCCAGTGAGAAGCAAGCTCAGCCTAGTGATGAAACAACCTAATCAGCACCAACATTACCTGGTACAAGGTCAAAAGACCTTGATGCCCTGCAGTACTGGAGGTAGGAGTTGCCTTAGTCACATTTATTCCTTACATCTGTGTCTCACCACCATTGAACTCTAAGTTTCTTCCCACGGAAGTTGTGTGTATTTGTTGGAAAGCATATCCCAGGTTTATGGGGACAATGTTTTATAGCTACTCCTCTTCCTATGCCAGATTAGTACATGCCATGACTTTGAGCTAACTGCCAACTGGCTAAGTGGTTAAGAGGAAACTCACTGGGAGGAGCTCCCAAGCTATAGGAGTGTAGACCCACATAGATGGTCATAGCTGCCACAGATAACCTCTAGGGATCCAACTCTTAAATACAAGTGAGGAGAATAGCCCAGGGGTGGTACATGCAGATGGATGAATTGATACACGGATCCTGGTTGAGAATTTTGACTTCAAGTTTTAAAATACATCAATACTTTACACATACAACAGCAACAAGTTTTACCCACAGTGAAAGAATTTTTTTATACCATCCTTGAAAGAAATCAAGCAAACAAATCCTACATCTGTGTGTACGCATATAAATTATAACACATAACATGTGACTATGAATAACATACATGATATATAGATATGACATAGTTCTAATGCCTTCCCTTATTTACTTTCTATTTAAATAGGTTGTTCATATACGTTTGCTTATCTCTCCCATTAGATGATAAGTTCCTTGAGGGCAGTGACCGTCTTTTGACTCCTTTTGTATCCCTAGCACTTAGCACAGAGCCTGGCACATGGTAAATGTTTAATAAATGTTTATTGAATGATTAATATATACACATATGTATCTAAGTATATGAATATGTAAGCACATATAGGTATAATCAATGCCTATACACACATAAATATATACTTAGATATATATATGCATACGTGTGTAAACACACTCATGTACACATACATATTAAAAACGACTTGGAGAGGTCTAATTCTGGGGTTATCCAAAGGACCTGATTTTTGTCCTCCTATGTATATTGTATGTATGTATATACACATAGCATATAGTATTGATATATATCAATATATCTGTCTAATTGGCTGTCCATCCATCCATCCATCCATCCCTCTCCTGGTAGTTCCTGGAGAAGGGCATGGGTCTCACTGGAAGCTTAGGAAATAGAATGGAAATGACCCTGGATATGGAATCAGAGACCTGGGTTCAAATTGTCACGTGTTGCTTGTATGACTTTGGGCACGTCGCCCAGACTGCTGGGGCCTCAGTTTCCTCATATGTAAAATGGGTGTTGGTCGTTTGTCCCTGGTGCTTGGGGACTAAGATGATATCGGATTGGGTCAATGTCCAGTGCGTCTGGCTGAACTGCCCGGGCTCCGGCTTCTTGGAGCCCCAGGTGAGCGCTGGGCGGACACCAAAGGTACCTCCTGAGCACGCCACAGACTCCTGTGAAATGGGCAGACCAGGGGCCCCTCCATCTACTTCTAGGTCTCCTCTCCCACCCGGAACCTCAGTTTCCCCTTATGTAAAGTAGGGGGCTGGGCTTCCTCCTCCTCATTCCCCCCGCCTCCCGTCCCGGGTCCTTAGGCTCCGCCCCCGGCTAAGGGCAGGAGGGGATGTTTCCGCCGCGGAACCTCGGGAGCGGGCGCTAGGGGAGCGGGGGACGTGTTTGCGCGCGCACTCGCCCTCGCCCAGGTGAGGGACCCACCGGGCCTTCCCCGCCCGCTTTAGCTCCGGTCTCCGACCGGCCGGAGCGTGACGTCAGCGCCGGCTGCGTGGCCCCTCCCTCGGCGGCCGGACGTAACGTGCTTCTCTTTTCGGCGGCGGCGGCGGCGGGGGAGGCAGGTGAGGCGCGTCTGCGCAGCCGCGGGCTGGGGCGTCCGGGGACAGGAAGAGGGCTTGGGAGCGGTGGGGGCCCGCGCCGCAGGGGCGCTTCCTGTTCCGCCTGGCCGCCCGTGGGGTCGAGGGGAGGTGGTGTTCCGTCTTTATGACCTGACCGTTCTTGAGCGTATGGCGTAGTGTCCTACCCTCGGACCTGGGTTTGAATCCTGCCCTTGTTGCGAACTAGCCGTGTGACCTTGAGCCCATCACCTCGCTTTTCTGGGCCTCAGTTACCTCATCCGTAAGATGTGCCGGCCTCACTGGGGGAGCCCCGAGATCCCTTCTCACCCCGATACCTTGTTAGGCTTTCCCTCCTGGCGGCCTCCTACCTTTCCATCAGAGGACCTCCGAGTCCGCCTATCCAGCCCTCACCTCTCTTCATGCCCTCTTCTCCGGCTGTCCTACCCGTGGACCGGCGGCTCCAACTCAGTTTGTGCAAAAGAGAAATCGACAGCTTTCCTCCCCAAGCCCGCCCCCTCCCGAAAATCTCCATATTTCTAACGATGGCGCCATCACCCTCCCAGACCCTCAGTTTCGCATTCTTGGGGCCATCCAGCCTAGAGCTGGGGTTCTTAACCTGGGGTCCCTAGACCGGTTGTTCTAGAGGGGCTCTGAGCTTGGATAAGAAAAGAAAAACACTTGAATAAATGAATGAATGAAGCATTTATTAAGCGCCTACTGTATGCAAAACACTGCGTTAACCCTGGGTGGGTACCAATAGAACAGTAAGACTGCCCTGCTCTCCCGGAGCTCACCATCACGTGCAATGTTTCAACCCCAAGTCAGATGGAGAGGTCCCATTGTCAGAGCAGGTGTTAAACGCCTCTTCTCCCATGTGCTGCAGATTGTGCAATTAGTTGACACCGTCGAGGACATTAGTGGCAGGAGTTTTCCTCTCTCACTCTTAAGCAGCTGCAGCCGTATCACCCGCAGGAGCAGTATCCCGGATGCTTTATTTTTGTCTAACCTTTGTTTTCTTGCATAATTCTGCGTGTTTATGCATTAAAAACATTGTTCTGACAAGTCCATGGGCCTCGCTAGACAGTCATATAGGCCCATGAGACAAGGAAGGTGAAGCCCCCTTCCCCCCCCCCCCCCCCCCAGCCCTCTGCTTAGTTACTTACCTCATCCAATCTGTTACCAAGAGTTTTCCATTGGAGGGAAAACAGACCTTGGCTCGTCTCTCAGCCTCCCTTTGAGGCCTTGGGCAAGTCACTTAAGCTGAGACTCAGTTTCCTTATCTGTAGAATGAAGGGGTTGGCCTAGATGCCCTCAAGGGTCCACGATCCGGCTAAACCATTGTCCTCTACATCCACCACATCTCCCGTCTTTTCTCTCTGTGCGGGAGGTTATGACCCCGGTTCAGTCCTGCGTCACATCTCCCTGACATTACTGCAAAATCCTGTAATTAGACTCCTGGCTTCTGGACCCTCACCTTTCCAATGCACTCTTGAAATTATGAAAGCGGCCTTTCTAAGGTATGACTGACCACGCTGTCCCTTAGCTTAAGATCTTTCTGCGGCTCCCCACTGCCTTCTTTCTCTAGGATAAAATACAACTCTTAGGCCGTTTAAAGCGCTTCATTATCCATTTCCAGGCCACTTTTCAAGGCCCATTGCACTTTATTCTGCTTCAGACAAACTACCTCCTAACCAAACTGGCCTGCTTCCTCTCCCACTTTTGACGGGCTTTCTACCGTGCTTGGAAATGTCCTCCTTCCTCCCTTCAGCCTCTTAGAATCCCTCATTTCCCTTGTGGCTCATCTCATGGTGCCAGCTCCTGCAAGAAGGAAACCTTTTCTGACCCCCACTAGCTCTTAGTTCTGTCCCTCAAACAACCACACATTTATATATATATATATGTACATACGTATATATGTCTGTACATATGTGTATATGTGTGTGTGTGTGTGTTTACATGTCGGTATGTAAACACCCTCCCTCCACCCCCCAACACTTCTACTCCCCTCCCAGCTCCCCAGTAGAATCTGAGGGCCTTGAGACAAGAACTCTTATAGTTTTGTCTTTATAGCTTCAGTGCCTGGTGCAGGATATTTACGCATAGAAAGTATTTAATAAATGTTTGTTGTATTGATTTGCAGCTTTTGATATCATCGAGTCCAGTCTCTTCGTTTTATAGAAAAAGAAACTTAGGTCTGGTGATTTGCAAAAGGGCTTTCAGGTGGTGAGTGGCCAAACCAGGACCAGACTCTGAGTCAGCTGATTCTTTTCTGTCTAGTATTCTTTCTTTCCATTGCCCCGTGCTGTCCTCACATTTGAGCTCTTTTTTTTTTTTTTGCAGGAGGCAGTGGGGTTAAGTGACTTGCCCAGGGTCACACAGCTACTAAGTGTCAAATGTCTGAGCTCACATTTGAACTCCGGTCCTTCTGACTCTAGAGCCGGGGCTCTATCTACTGCACTGCCTGGCTGCCCCTTGAGCTGTCTTATTCTTAAGGAGCTCCATTATTTCCCTCAAAATTCTATCCCATTTTTTATCTCATCGCAAAGTTTTTCCTGATGTCTAAGTTAAATATTTCTTATCATAATTTAGGGCTATTTCTTCCAAGTTACACCCTCTCTTGAGACAGAAGAGCCGGTAAACGCCTACCTTAATTAAGCCTTCACTTGGAACTTTAGAGATGGAACAGACTGAATCCAAGCTACTAATTTCCAGTATCCTTGTGGGTCAGCTCCAAGCGGTCAGAAGCCAAATCCTATCTAAGGTTCGACTCATTTGCTGGGTACAGAAACGGACTTGGCTCTGACAAGTGACATAACCGGTCACAAGGCTGGGTGTCTTGAAGTGGGTAGAGAGTCAGAAGTAAAAAAGAGCTTAGTTCCAGTCCAGCCTCAGACACTTAACTAGCTGTGTGACTCTAGGCAAGTCATTTGATCTCGGTCTGCCTTGGTTTCCTTAACTGTAGATTGGAGATGATAACAGGATCTGCCTCAGAATTGTTGTGAGGATCAAATGAGATAATATTTGTAAAGTGCTTAGCGCATAGTAGGTGCTATATAAATATGAGCTATAATTATGATTATTATTCCTACTACCACTAGGAGCAATGTCAGTATCTAAGCCTTGGTCTTCTGCCTACAAATACACTGGTATTTACACTGTACCACTGTGGACTTCTTTTCTTTTCTCTTTTTCTAGGTTAGATAGCCCATAACTCCCGTAGAGTAGTGAAAAGAGCATTAGTTCTGAAGTCAGAGGGGGGCCTGGGTTTGTATCCTCCCACCTCTGGAATTTCTTACCTGCACGATTTTGGAGAATACCTCAACTTCCCTGTCCTTAGTCTCTTTATCTATGAAATGAAGGGATTGGACTAGATCAGGGGTCAGGAACCTTTGGCCTCCAGGCCACAGATGACCCTCTAGGTCCTCAAGTGTGGCCCTTTGACCGAATACAAATGTGCAGCCTTGAGGCTGCAGGTTCCCCACCCCTGGACTAGATAGTTTCTGAAGTCTCTTTCAGGCCTCGATCTGTAATTCTTTGCACTCAGGGCCCCATAATTTCAGACTGCTTCTCTGGAACCTCTCCATCACTCAACATTTAATTTATATTTCAGGAACTTTATAAATATGTTCTATCGTGTGGGCCATATTTCACAGTTTCTCTCAAGAGCAGAGTGGAGGAGACTGAAAGAATATAGATTTTTGAGCTCAGAGGGAGCATAGGGGCCACCTAGTTCAACCCTCTCATCTCACAAGTCAGGAAACTGAGGGCCAAAAAAGTCATCTGCCCCCATAGTCCAACGGGAAGCAAGTGGCCATGACAGGATCAGTGAATTGGTGCATTAAGTTGGTGCGCCTGAATTAAGCCAAGCACAAACTCTCTGGTCAATAGAAACAACTTCCTTAATGAGGAGCTATTTAGCAATGACTGGGCTTCAAATGTGTTTTTCTTCTTGGTTTCTTGATTTGAATGTAGTGGCCATAAGTGCTGCGTAAATGTCTGCTACTTAAAAATAGAGTTTTAAGAACCACTCCTTCCCCGTATCAGCACATATCAAACCGATAATAATATCTGGCTGCTGAAGAAACATCACAGATCAGTCTCATTCTTGCACCATCACTTTGTAAACAAGATGTAACTGAGGGGAACATTCTTGAGGTCCATTTTAAGTATGTATTTGGTTGAAGGTTGGGCGTGGTATCAAGCAAATCAGGTGTCTCCATTCAATTAGAAACCATCCCTGTTTTGTTTGAAGGGTGGTATTATTAGAAATAATGTGTATTTGTCTATCTTCATTGGCATATTCATGATCTCTAATTTAGTTCACTTCTGTTGAGTCTTCCTGAGATGGATAGCTGGCACCTTGAGCAAAGGGTATCAGAAATAAGACATCCTCAAGAGAGACTTTGAAGGCTCACTTTCAGGTGCTGCTGCCTCCATCAAGCCTTCCCTGATTTCCCCAGATGCTGGTGCCCTGCCCCCTTCCCTTGTACTCTGCTCATCTGAGTAAAATTTTTATCCCTTGAGTAGAACATAAGCTCCTTGAGGGCAGGGACTGTTTTGTTGTTGTCTCTGTATTACCAGTGTCTAACATACATGGCTAGCACCTAGTTAGTAAGCATTTAATAAATGTTTGTTGAATCAGTTGTCCCTGAGGAAATTTGAAAAAAAAATTGGTTTAAGCTAAGATGGGGTAGAATTTAACATAAGGAGGGGATTTCTTGTTTTAACTTTCCTAAGACTTTTACTTAAGTAGGTTATCTATATCTAGAAATACTCGGGAAGATGATAGACAGTCACCTGACCTTGTTGGTTTAGGTATTAACTGAGAAACATCATAACAGTAGTTTGAGGACTGGACTTTGAGTCAGGAAGAGCTGTGATTAAATCTCTCCTCACAAATGTGTTAGTTGTATGACCTGAGATGTCAGCCTCGGTTTCTTCCCATTTAAAATGGGCATAATACAATATCTTCCTCCCAGGGTTGTTCCTGTGATCAAATGAGGTAACATATGATGTACCTTTCTAACTGTAAAGTGCCATATGAATGTAAGCTGTTATTATTTATTTCCCTGAGACCATCTGGGGATTCCTTCTAGTTCTGTGTCAGGGGAAATGAATGAGGTTTCTACTCTCAGGGACCTCAGAGGCTCATTTGAAGAGGTAGTTGGTTCATCCAGGACAAGGAGAGATGATAAAGTTAACCATATAATTTGCTGTCCTTCACATGTGAAGATGATGTTACCGAGCACCTACTCTCCTGCCCAATTCCTTTACTGACCAAATGTTCACATTTGTTAGAACAACTGTTCCAGCAACGGGACTCACACCCTTGAAGTGAGAAAAACGAACTGCGCACATAGGGCTTCAAACTGTCATCAAAGATGACAGTTTGAAGTTAATTCTTTGATGTGTCTGTGATCTCGCTGATGCTGGTGCTCCCTCCAACAGTGCAGATTACAACACATCCTCGCCTTCTCATCACGTCCATCTCTGCCCCTTGTTCTCCTGTAAATCCTCCCCAGGGAGTCCATCAACATGCTCTGGGAACACAGGCTGTCCTTTGGCTATCCTTTGCTCTCTCTACGTGACAAGCTCACCTTCTTTTATGGTGTAAATCTCTCTGATGATAGCTTTTTTATTCTTCCATGCAATTCTTAGTCAATAATATGTTGCAGCCCATTAAAGCCCACTGTACACTAGTCCATTGCCCCTTGGATGACTCCCAATTTAAATTCTTTGGAGAGCATGATATTCCATGATCCTTAGCCATAGAGCATACCCAGAAGAATATTGATATTGAAAGATGAGCCTTTGTTTCAGGGAGAAGATCAGAATCATTAACACATTGTAAAATTTCCTAAAGCCAATCTTACCTGCTCTCTTGCTTTTTACTTTTGAGCCCAGTTCATTAACCATTTACAGTGGCTATCCAATATATGTGTTCTAATGGATCGGCTCTATGGGTTGTCTATCTAATACTGTATCAAGGTCTAACAGGCAGTCATCATCCACTTGGTTTTTATTGTGTGAATAGTTAAGCCTTTTTTTTTTTGGCAATTATGCACCCCAGTTAGAAAGCTCTATTGTTGTGGGGCTTGGGGTAATCAGTACAATGTCATGTATAAATGGGAGCATTTCTAACAATTAGTTGATTGTAAAGATGTGATTTGCTGTAGAATACTATTGTGAAGCTTGCCTGCTCACTTGTGATATCATGCCTTCATCAAAGATTCCCTCCATATGTGTGTAAATTATTCTCATAAAGATTTTATAAAGATGGGAAAGTAGTTATATGAGTTGGTATTTACTGGCATTTTCTCAGTTGCCTTTTTGGATAGTAATAAGGACTGGTTTTTTTTCCTAAGAAATTTGGTATCCTACCCTCATAGATATCCTGAGGATTGAACTCTCAAATCCTGAAAATTGTGTCGCTTTCTCCATAGATTTCCTCTGTGTATACTTAGTCTGGTCCACCTGCCCTTTCTGCCTTTGTTTTCTTTAGTTTCATTTCTGCTTCCTCATGTAACACATCTGGGACTGTGATCTTAGAGCCCAAATGTGATATTCCTTGGCTTCTCTCCAGTTTCATGCTTAAATGCCCTCAGATTGATGACTTAGTTGGGTATCTTGCCAAGTTTTCTTTAAATTTTTTTTTCTTCACTGCTTGCTGTTTTATAAAATTATATTGCTCATAATCTTCCACCGTCTTCTTCCCTAAGATCTTACAAATGAGTTTATAATAGAAACTGATGTTTCTCTTGGCTGCCGTACCTCTCTACCTAACAAGCTCAGGTATTTGTTGGCCAAGGCATTTACTAGGTACTTTTGGTTTTCACATTGTGGCAATTGAGCTAAACTTCCTTAGGAAATAGGATGATTCCATGTACACAATACTTTTTCATTCCACATATTTCAATATCAGTAGCTTATTTAAATAGGTCAGATTAAAGTTGCCTTAATTGTAGTCCATATTGTATCATTTTTATTCTTTTTTTTGTGTTGATTTTCATCAAATAAATATTTATTAAGTGCCTACTATGTACCAGCCACTGTGCTAAGTGCTGGGGATACAAATTTGAAAAAAAGAATGGCAGTCCCTGCCCTCAAGGAACTTATAGTCTTATGGGGGGTGGTGGGGCACGGTAGACAGTAGACAAAACGAAGCTGAAAAGGTGGGGCTGGGAGAAAGAAGGTACCTGACCTAGGGAGCATGGTGGAGAAGTCAGAATAAGGAGTCCCAAGGTAGGGCAGCCAGGTGAGAAATGAGATGTCTGAACTGAGCGCCCTCCTTAAATAGAGGTTTGGAGTCATGGCTCCACCCTCCAATTAGGGAGGCAGAAAGGTAGAGTCCCAAGATGGATAGGATCTTGTAGGGTGATATTTTCCCAATAATGAGCTCCCTGAAGTATGGTGAAGTCCCTCAGAGAAGTCCCAAAGTAGCGCAGCTGGGTGGAAAAGATAAAAAATTTTCATCTTTGCTCTGTCAAATTAATAGTCTAACTCTGCAAAGCTGATTTGTAGTAACTCCCATATTAGTAACAAGGTGATTTTTTTGTGGTGGTGTTTCACTTCTCCGTCAGATTGATTTTCCTGAAGTGCAGATTGACCATGTCATCCCCCTGTACAATAAACTTCAATGACTCACCGTTCCTCCTGGATCAAGTAGAAAATTCTCTTTTTGGCTTTCGTATCCCTGGAGAGCCTGATCCCTTTGTACCTTTCCAGTCTTCTTAGACCTTATACCTTCCTGTACCCTTTGACCCAGTCACTCTGCTTTTCTTGTTCTTCCTTTGTGACAGTATATGTCCATGCATTTTTCCTGGCTCTACACCATGACTGGAAGGCTCTCCCTTTTCCTTCTCCAATTCTTTGTTTCCCTAGATTTCCTTCTAGCCTCAGCTAACATCCGCTCTTCTGCAAGAAGCCTTTCCTGATTCCCCTTAATGCTCGTGTCTCCCTTATGAGATTATCTCCAGTTTATCTTGTATATGACTAGTTTGTACATAACTATTTGCATGTTGTCTTCCCCATTAGACTCAACACTCCTTGAGAGTTGAGAGTGTTTTTTGCCTTTCTTTGTATCCCCAGCACTTAGCACAGAGCCTGGCAAATAAGCAGACGCTTAGTAAATGCTTGTTCAGGGACTGAGGGAACCTCCATTACAGCGGCCCACATCTTTAGTGAGCATACCTCTCCTGCCTTATGCTTTGCTTGATGTTCATAATCTGAGGGGCATTGAACAGAGTTATCTCTGTTTCATTTTTCGGGGAACCTTATATAATTTTAAAATATATGCAAAAGACCTCTTATTGAGAGAGTATTTTTAATATTGCATTTTACTCTACAGAGTCAATTGTTTTTGTAACAAAAAATAAACACAGAAGGATCTTGTATTCTCTAAAAGCCACACTGTCTCCTCATATTTTCCATCGAGGAATTATGTATGTAGACCATTCTTCCTAAAGATGAGAAAGTAGGCATATGGACTGGGAGTTATTAATTTCTTGTCACCTTTTGGGAAGAAGATAATCAGTGATTTTTTCCCCAATCTTTTGGTATTTTCCTCTCTCTGAGATGTCTTATAAAATGATCCCTCAATGTTTTTAAGATTATGTTGCATCCAGTGTGGATTTCCTTTAAGAGTTCTTGTTCTGGTCTGGCCAGGCTTTTTGACCGTCATTGTAAGTGTGATTTCAGATTTCTTTTGTCAGATATAGGTGTTTGTTTTTGTTTTTTTTGTGGGGGGAAGGCAGGGCAATTGGGGTTAAGTGACTGGCCCAAGGTCACACAGCTAGTAAGTGTGTCAAGTGTCTGAGGCCACATTTGAACTCAGGTCCTCCTGACTCCAGGGCCGGTGCTCCACTCACTGCACCACCTAGTCACCCCCAGACATAGCTGTTAAATGTCAAAGTTGGTAGTTCCAGTTCCATTAATGGTTGCAGAATCAGATTATTAAATTTGTTTCATTTTCCACTGATTTGTTGTTTACCTTCTGGTTTTATCTGTGAATGCTTTGGAGAATATGTGGCTCATTTGGGTATCACACCAAGAGTAAACTACACTTGTTTTCCCTTCCCTTGCTTTTCACTGTTTGTTAAGGTGATTCTACTCATAATTTTCTACCATCTTTTTTCTTTAGTGTTTTTTAAAAATTCATTTAGTATTTTATTTTCCCCCAGTTACATGTAAAAATAATTTTTAACATTCACTTGTAAAACTTTGAGTTCCAAATTCTTAGCCCTCCTCCTTCCCCCCCACCCACATTGGAAAGGCAAGCAATTCCTTCTAGATTATACATGTGTAGACATGCAAAACACTTCCATATTAGTCATGTTTTGAAAGAAAATAATAGCCCCCCCCAAAAAAACTGAAGAGAAATAAAGAAAGTAAAAAAAGTATACTTCAATCTGTATTCAGACACAATCATTTTTCTCTGGGGATGGATAGCATTTTTCATCATACGACCTTCAGAGTTGTCTCAGATCTTTGTATAGCTGAGAATAGCTAAGTCATTCTCAGCTGACCATCACACAATATTACTATTATTTTGTACACAGTACATTTCACTTTGCATCAGTTTATGTAAGGTTCCAGGTTTTCCTGAGTATCCTGTTCATTTCTTATAGCACAATAGTATTCCATCATAATCACATAACACAATTTATTCGGCCATTCCCCAGTTAACAGGCATCCCCTCAGTTTCCAATTCTTTGACACCAGAAAAGAGCTGCTATAAATATTTTTGTACATATAGGTCCTTTTCCTTTTTTTATTTTTAATCTCTTTTGGATACAGACCTAGTAGTGGTATTGCTAGGTCAAAGGGTATGTATGGTTTTATAGCCCTTTGGGCATAGTTCCAAATTGCTTTTCAGAATGATTGAATCAGTTCACAACTCCACCAGTAGTGCATTAATGTCTCAGTTTTCCCACATCCCCTCCAATGTTTGTCATTTTCCTTTTCTGTCCTATTAGCCAATCTAATAGATATGAGGTAGTACCTCAGATTTGTTCTAATTTGCATTTCTCTAATCAATAGTGAGTTAGAGCATTTTTTTCCTATAGCTTTGATTACTTCATCTGGAAACTTTTCTTATCTTTTGATCATTTATCAGTTGGGGAATGGCTCTTATTTTTATAAATTTAACTCAATTCTCTATTTTGCTTCAAAATTATTTTCACAGTTACTGTTGCTAAATGTGTTTCCCCCATTCTATTCCCTCCCCACGTTTATTCTGTGCCTTTTACCCTGCCCTTTCACAAAAGTGTTTTGCTTCTGACTACCCCTCCCCAAATCTGACTTCCTTTCTATCATCTCCCCCTCCATTTCTCTTAGTCCCTTCCCCCCCCTACTCTCCTGTAGGGTAATCAAGATAGATTTCCATACACAATTAAATGTGTATGTTACTCCCTCTTTGAACCAATTCTGATGAGAGTAAGGTTCACTCACTCCCCTTTACCTCCTCCCTCTTCCACTCTACTGTGAAAGCTTTTTCTTGCCTCTTTTATGTGAGATAATTTACCCCATTCTACCTCCTTTTCTCTTTCTCCCAGTACATTCCTCTTTATCACACCTTAATTTTATTTTTTTAGATATCTTTTCATATTCAGTTCACACCTGTGCCCTGTCTACGTGTGTGTGTGTGTGTGTGTGTGTGTGTGTGTGTGTACTCCTTCTAACTGCCCTAATAATGAGAAAGTTTTATGAGTTACAAGTATCATCTTCCCATATAGGAATGTAAACATTTAACCTTAATAAGTCCCTTATGATTTCCCTTTCCTGTTTACCTTTTTGTGCTTCTCTTGAGTCTTGTATTTGAAAGTCAAATTTTCTATTCAGCTGTGGTCTTTTCATCAGGAATACTTGAAAGTCTTCTGTTTCGTTGAAAGTCCATTTTTTCCTCTGAAGGATTATACGCAGTTTTGCTGAGTAGGTTTACTCCTAGCTCTTCGCTCTCCAGAATATCATATTCCAAGCCCTCCAGTCCTCTAATGTGGAAGCTGCTAAATCTTGTGGTATCCTGACTATGGCTCCGTGATACTTTAATTGTTTTTTTCTGGCTGCTTGCAGTATTTTCTCCTTGACCTGGGAGCTCTGAAATTTGGCTCTAATACTCCTTGGAGTTTTCATTTTGGGATCCCTTTCAGGATGTGATTGATGGATTCTCTCAATTTCTATTTTACCCTATTCTAGAATGGCAGGGTGATTTTTCCTTGATAATTTCTTGAAAGATGATGTCTAAGCTCTTTTTTTAATCATGGCCTTCAGGTAGTTCAATAATTTTAAAACTATCTCTCCTTGATCTATTTTCCAGGTCAGTTGTTTTTCTGATGAGATATTTCACATTTCTGTTTTTCCATTCTTTTGGTTTTGTTTTATTGTTTCTTGAGTTCTCATGAAGTCATTAGCTTCCATTTGCTCCATTCTAATTTTTAAGGAATCCTTTTCTTCAGTGAGCTTTTATACTTCCTTTTCCATTTGACCAATTTTACTTTTTAAGGAGTTTTTTCTTCAGTGAATTTTTGTGCCTCTTTTACCATTTGGCCTAGTCTGTTTTTTAAGGTGTTATTTTCTTCAGTATTTTTTGTGTCTCCTTTACCAAGCTGTCGACTCATTTTTCATAATTACTTTTCTTGTGTCACTCTCATTTCTCTGCCCAATTTTTCCCCTACCTTTCTTACTTGATTTTCAAAATCCTTTTTGAGCCCTTCCTTGGCAAGACCAATTCATATTTTTGTTGGAGGCTTTTGTTGTAGGAACTTTGACTTTCTTATCTTCTTCTGATGTGTGTTTTGATCTTCCTTGTCACCATAGTAACTTTCTGTGGTCAGAAATTTTTTCTGTTGTTTGCTCATTTTCCCAGCTTATTTCTTGACTTTTGATTCTTTGTTAAAGTAGGGCTCTACTTCCACGGTGGAGGGCTCACCGTCCCAAACTTCAGGGGTTTTGTGAGGGACCTGTATGTTTTCAGTTCTTCCAACGTGGTATGATGTAAAGAGAGGTATGTTTACTACTCTCTTGGTCTGAGAATGACCACAAGCACTTGTTTCTTGCCTGTAACTGTGTGACCAGGTCCTTGCTTCACTGCAATGCAAGCTCTGGTGTGCTAGTGCTCCTCCTTGCCCTGGGACTGCCACTCAACACTGCAACCTGCATCTGAGTATAGGTGAAGCAACAGGGTCCTGCCCCCAGTGCCAACAAAGAGACCCCTGTAATCTTCTTCTGATCAATTGTTCGACCCCCTTACTGTCTGTGGACCGAGAGCTCCGGAAGCAGCCACTGCTGCGGCTGATTCCCCTTTAGTGTTTTATAAATAAATTTGCATTACAACCAGTTTGCTCGTGGCAATCGTGTCATTCTTGAGGTACTTAATAGATTTGGTGGCTGAGGCAGTTTTGGGACTGGACATCTTCCTTGTGGCAGCTGCTTTATGTCAGTTAAATGTAGGGAGGAAGTGATGATAATTAAGGTCTTTGCCTTTTTTGGTTTCCTTTTCTCCAACATAATTGTTTGAATGGGTCAGGTTAAAGTTGTTGCAATTGAATACAACGTGTGTTTTCTCATATTTGTTCTTCTGTCTGCTTTAATGTTTATTTTGACCTTTTCTCTATTAGTTGAGAACTAACTGATCTCTTCTGTGACTTCCTCATCAGTAACTTGTTGTTTTGTGCCTATCAAAGATATAGTTAATTTCATTTTATTGTGGTATTTGATGTCCAATGCCTTCCAACTCTTTTCAGGAAACTATACAACGCTCCATCTCTTATCTCTGTGTCTTTGCATTGGGTAGCCCCCATGCCTGGAATAATTCCCTTTCTCACCCCTGGTAATCTGGTCATCTCTGGTTCCTTTGGCAGTGAGCTCAAATTCTTCTTAATACAATGAAACTACACGTTTCTGCAGTGAATCTTCTCCTACTTCCACTGGAACACCCTCCCCTCCAAAACTACCTTGCATTCATTTTGTATTTATTCTGCAGATAATAATATCGATTGTCTCCTAGATGTTGTCTACAGACATTTTCTCCTCTCTTGGAATATATCCCTGATGATGTCTTTGTCTAGGCATGACCCTCACTTAGCGTGGTAAACCTGGTACATAGTAAACACTTAATTCATGCTTTTTAATTTATTGACTAGGTAGTTGGGAGACTTAATGTTTATTGATTGATTCTGCATAGGATCACAGAGTCATAGATTTACAGCTGGAGGGGATCTCAGTGGCCAGTAAGATGGATCCCCTCATTTTACAGATAGGGAAACGGAGACCTTAGATGCTTACATTCTATGCCCAAGGTCATATAAATAATAATCAGAAGTCATTTGGTTCCAGATTCTCTTACTTCAAAGTCAGCATTCTTTACTTATACCACAGAAATCTACACATCTCTGACCTCTTTCATTTCTCAAACCTGAGGCATATTTTCCTTTTGTTAATTGTTTTATTGATGCTTTTTAAAAAATATCACACATTTCCTAATAGCAATGAAATCATTAGACTAAACAAAAATTCCAGCCTAGTTTCCCAACATGATCCCTACCTTGTAATAAAGAAAAACAGTTAAGCAAAAACAACTAATATTCTTAGCCACGTCTGACAGTATGTAAGCTTCTGCACCCAGGATTCCTTACCTCTTTATTAAGAAAAGTTTATTTCTTCCTCATTTTCTGGGATCATTGTTGGTCATTTTGAGCCAGAGGTTCCAACATACATTTCAGCATCCTCCTTTACCTAATGCTTAGCCCGGTGCCTGGCACATAGTAGGAACTTAATAAATACTTCTTGATTCCTTTTTGCCAGTGTTTGCTTCAAAGTCACTAAGTATCAAAGTATATTTTTTCTTGATGTGGAGGATCTTCTCAAGCTCTTTAGAAAATCTCTCTATCTCTTCATCCAGTGCAACAAATATCTGCATTTGCTTCCTGGTGGCCTTTCTATTTATGCCCATGAGTACTGTGGAGTAGGCTAGGTGGTGCCACAGTGCACAGAGCATTGGGCCTGGCTGGAGTCAGGAAGATTCATCTTCCTGAGTTCAAATCCAGCCTCAGACACTTACTAGCTGGGTGTCCCTGGGCAAGTCGCTTAACCCTGTTTGCCTCAGTTTCCTCATCCGTAAAATGAGCTACAGAAGGAAAAGGCAAACCACTCCAGCATCTCTGCCGAGAAAACCCCAGAGGGGGTCCCGACGAGTCGGACACTACTGAAATGACCAAACAGCAACACCATGAGTACTGCAAATGAAAGAAACCATATTTCTTATGATTTTCAAGAATCTAACTCTACCCGCTCCTTTTTGTTTCTTTTGTCTTCTTCAGCTTTTAATTTTCATGAGAATACCAGGATTGATGTTCTTCTGTTCTTCCAATAGGACATTAATTGGTTGACCATTGGACAAAGAGCTCACATTTTACATGCCGCCGGTTAATCTAATGCTCATGAGCAGCCTGAGGCTGAGTGACTCATCATCCTCAGCCTCCTTTTCTGCAGCTCTGTCCTCACTGTTAGTGCCCAGGATGGAGCCCTGTCGATCTTTGTTTCATGGCTTGCCGTGGTCAGATAATCCACTGTCTAACGGGCAGTCTCCTGGTGGTAAGCCTCTCTCTCCTTCATTCACTACTGATACTACTGATAGCCTCGGTCGATTGCCTGGACCCAGATCTGGAACCTTTCCAATGTGGCAGAGTCTGTCAGAGGTTATGGCTTTCCTGGCAAGTGGAGGTGGTCAGTGTCTTGAAGGAAGCCGAGGATTGTAAAAGGCAGAAGTGATGAGAGAGAAATTCACAGGGACGGACATAGGAGGGAGGCAGCTAGGTGGCTCGGTGGATAGAGCCCTGGGCCTGGAATCAGGAAGACCTGAGTTCAAATCCAGCCTCAGATACTCACTATGTGACCCTGGGCAGGTCACTAACCTCTGTCAGCCTCAGTTTCCTCATCTGTAACCTGCCAGGGTTGTTGTGAGGATCAGATGAGATAACATATAAGAGCTTTGTATACCTAACGTGCTATATAAATGCTACTCATTATTATTATTGTTATCTACTAATCTTTTACTATATATAACTTTTCATTCCCCAATCAATTAGCCGCCCTTTGTTTCAGAGAAGAAAAAAAGAGGGGAGAAACACAGTTCAGCAAAACCAAACAACGCACGGGAGGGTGAACGCACAGCTGGGAGGAACTTTTTTTTTTTAAATCATTATTTATTTATTTAATATTTTTAGTTTTCAGCATTAATTTTCACAAGAGTTTGAGTTATAAATTTTCTTCCTATTTCTACCCTCCCCCCCTCCAAGATGGCATATATTCTGATTGCCCCATTCCTCAGTCAACCCTCCCTTCTGTCACCCCACTCCCCACCATCCCCTTTTCCCTTACTTTCTTGTAGGGCAAGATAAATTTCTGTGCCCCATTGCCTGTATGTCTTATTTCTCAGTTGCATGCTAAAACTTTTTTTTTTAACATCTACTTTTAAAACTTTGAGTTCCAAATTCTCTCCCCTCTTCCCTTCCCACCCACCCTCCCTAAGAAGGCAAGCAATTCAACATAGGCCACCTGTGTATCATTGTGCAAAACCCCTCCACAATAGTCATGTTGTGAAAGACTAACTATGTTTTGCTCCTTCCTATCCTATCCCCCTTTATCCAATTTTCTCCCTTGACCCTGTCCCTTTTCAAAAGTGTTTGCTTTTGATTACCTCCTCTACCATCTGCCCTCCCTTCTATCATCCCCTCTTATTTATCTCCTTCCTCCTTCTTTCCTGTGGGGTAAGATACCCAATTGAGTGTGTATTCCCTCCTCAGGTCAAATCAGATGAGAGCAAGATTCACTCATTCTCGCTCACCTTCCCCCTCTTCCCTCCCAACAGAACTGCTTTTTCTTGCCACTTTTATGCGAGATAATTTACCCCATTCTATCTCTCCCCTTCTCCTTCTGTCAGTATGTTCCTCTCTCATCCCTTAATTTGATTTTATTTTTTTTAGATATCATCCCTTCATATTCAACTTACCCTGTGCCCTCTGTGTGTATGTGTATATAAATATATATATATATATATATATATATATGTATGTATATATCTATACATATATACATATGTATATTCACTTCAGCAATCCTAATACTGAGGTCTCATGAATTACACACATCATCTTTCCATGTAGGAATGTAAACAAAACAGTTCAACTTTATTAAGTCCCTTATGATTTCTCTTTCTTGTTTACCTTTTCATGCTTCTCTTGATTCTTGTGTTTGAAAGTCAAACTTTCTATTCAGCTCTGGTCTTTTCACTGAGAAAGCCTCCAAGTCCTCTATTTTATTGAAAGTCTATATTTTGCTTTGGAGCATGATACTCAGTTTTGCTGGGTAGGTGATTCTTGGTTTTAATCTTAGCTCCATTGACCTCCGGAATATCATATTCCAAGCCCTTTGATCCCTTAATGTAGAAGCTGCTAGATCTTGTGTTATCCTGATTGTGTTTCCACAATACTCAAATTGTTTCTTTCTGGCTGCTTGAAGAATTTTCTCCTTGATCTGGGAGCTCTGGAATTTGGTGACAATATTCCTAGGAGTTTTCTTTTTGGAATCTTTTTCAAGAGGTGATTGGTGGATTCTTTCAATTTCTATTTTACCCTCTGGCTCTAGAATATCAGGGCAGTTCTCCTTGATAATTTCTTGAAAGATGGTATGTAGGCCTTTTTTTTGATCATGGCTTTCAGGTAGTCCAATAATTTTTAAATTATTTCTCCTGGATCTATTTTCCAGATCAGTGGTTTTTCCAATGAGATATTTCACATTGTCTTCCACTTTTTTCATTCCTTTGGTTCTGTTTTATAATTTCTGGATTTCTCATAAAGTCACTAGCTTCCACTTGCTCCAGTCTCATTTTTAAGGTAGTATTTTCTTCAGTAGTCGTTTGGACCTCCTTTTCCATTTGGCTAATTCTGCCTTTCAAGGCATTCTTCTCCTCATTGGCTTTTTGGAGCTCTTTTGCCATTTGAGTTAGTCTATTTTTTAAGGTGTTGTTTTCTTCAGTATTTTGTTGGGTCTCCTTTAGCAAGTCATTGAGTTGTTTTTCATGGGTTTCTTGCATCACTCTCATTTCTCTTCCCAATTTTTCCTCTACTTCTCTAACTTGCTTTTCCAAATCCTTTTTGAGCTCTTCCATGGCCTGAGACCAGTTCATGTTTTTCTTGGAGGCTTTTGATGTAGGCTCTTTGACTTAGTTGACTTCTTCTGGCTGCATGTTTTGGTCTTCTTTGTCACCAAAGAAAGATTCCAGAGTTTGAGTCTGAATCTGAGTCCGTTTTCACTACCTGACCATGTTCCCAGCCAGCTACTTGACCCTTGAGTTTTTCATTGGGGTATGACTGCTTGTAGAGTAGAGAGTACTTTGTCCCAAGCTTGAGGGATTGCGCTGTTGTTTTCAGAGCTATTTCTACGCAGCAAGCTCTGCCACAGCAGCGCTCCTTCTCCCCCAAGAACTGCCAACCCAGACCGTGACTCAGATTTTAAGCAGGCTCTGCAGTCCTGCGCTGATCTGCCACTTAATTCTTCCCACCGGGTGGGCCTGGGGCCAGAAGCAGCTGCAGCTGTAGTTCTGTCCTCAGAGCTGTACTACCTCCGCTTCCCCTGGGGCGGTGGCTGACCCCGCAAACTCCTTTCACTCTGTCCCCGCAGCTTTTCTCACTAACTTGCTCTGTTGTCTTTGGTGTTTGTAGGTTGAGAAGTCTGGTAACTGCCACAGGTCACTGATTCAGGGCACTAGGGCCTGTTCCGCCTGGCTCCCCGTCTGCTTGGTCCTGGCGCAGCCCACAGTGGACTCTGCTCCGCTGCACTCCCAGCTCCGTGCGCAATAAACCTTACCCAGCAACCATCCAGGCTATCCTGGGCTGGAGCCCTGCTTCCCTCTGCTATTCTGTGGGTTCTGCAGCTCTAGAATTTGTTCAGAGCCTTTTTTTATAGGTTTTTGGAGGGACCTGGGGGGGTAGCTCATGCAAATCCCTGCTTTCCAGCTGACGTCTTGGCTCCGCCCCCTTCGAGGAACTTTCAAGGCCATCAGGTCCAATCTCCTCACTGTATAGGTAAGGAAACTGAGGCATGGAGAGGCCAAGTATTTTTCCTGAGGTTACCCAGCTAATAAGCATATGAGACGAGTCTTGCTGATTGTGATTTCAGCTCCCAGAGCTTACCACAGAGGAGGCACATAATAAATGCTTGTCCACTTGGCCATTCTTGGTCATTAAAAGTCTTAGTGTTCAGGTTCTTTTTTTTTGTCCTTTCTATTTACATTGTTATAATTATTGTATATGTTGTTTTCTTGCTTCTCCTGCCTTCAGGTTGTGTCATTTTGTATGTCTCCCTTTTGTTTCTTTGAATTCTTCATATTCATTGTGCAAATTTTTTTTTTGGTGCAAAATATTCATGTCCCACTTTTTTTTTTAACTATTTCCCAAACAGTGGTCATCTACTTGGTTTCCAGGTTTTTACTACCATTTTTTACTGTTATTAATTTTTTTTGCTATATACTTGATGTTTCCTCTTATATTTGATCTGGTTAGGACATGTGTCTAGCAGTAGGATCCCTATGTCAGAGCGTATAGACATTTTAGTTACCCCCACCCCACACCTATACCCAATTCCAAATTGCTTTCCAGAATGATTAGAAACAATGTGCAGCTCTACCAACAGTATAACACTTGAAATTGGTTAATGTGTGAGGATATCTCTAAAAGGCATTTAGTGATTTTTTTTTCTTCACTCGCCACTGAACACTTAAATTGCATAATTGAGAAGAATTTAATAACTGTCTGCAAATATTTAGTGCATTGTTGGTAGTCGGATATTAAATAGTAATTAAGACCAGAGAAGAATTATTTATGGTGGTTGAAGCAGGAATGCAAGGAGAAAAATCAAAGGAAAAAAAGTCACGAAGGGCACTTAGCCAGCAGAGAGATCCACTTTCTGCCTAGTTGGTCCCATGGGAATGCAGGAACTGGGTTAGCAGTACTTGGGGCTAGAGTCTGTGTTGTTCAGTCACTTGAAATTGAGAAGATAAAGGTGGAAGGTGGGACATATTTGATGGTTTAACTATAAAGTGAATGTTTCATGAGTCCCCTTTGGTATAATGGTATTGGAACTATTCTTGCTTTTTCTGTAATAGCTACATTTGCTTGTGAATTGAGAACAGTTCCCATGTGGGCAGTGGAGTCATAAAGGAAAGTGTCCTAAGGAAGTAAAGGAGACGAGGTATATTTATGAAACTTTGAAATTCTTTGGGAGAAAATAATGCAGGCGTTTTGTATTGTAGTTGTTTTTTTAAACTAGCCATTTCAAAATGATTGTTTACAGGACACCTTTTTATGAGACTAGCAAAATATCACTTGGATATTGCTTGAACTGTATTGTCAACAGTTGAGTTCTTTATATTGAATTTTCTAATGGATAATGGCGAGATTTCCAGATTGTGAGGGGAATAATAACTGATTTATAGTGTTGCAAAATTGCAGAGTCTTTGAGGTAGAAGGGACCTTTGAGAACATCCATTTCCACCTTTACCTCAGTAGGAATTATCTTTAATGCCCCTGAAAATCAGCCATTCAGTCTCCACTTGAAAATCTCTAGTTAGGGGGAACTCATTCCCTCAATGTATGATTTAGCTGGGTGACCATGAGTGAGTCATCTCTCTCTTCTGACCTTCATTTTCCTCTTCTGTAAAATGAGAATGGTGATACTTAAAACTGTCTACAACATAAGGTTGTTGTGAGGAAAGGGTTCTGTAAAACTTAAAAGTATTACTTCATGGGGATTTACTGTTATTCTGAGGCAACACAGTCTACTTTGGTGTACTTCTAATTGTTAGAAATTGAAATTGAAAAAATATAAAAATATATATATATATAATTATATATATAAAAATATAATTCAAAATTATTTTATATGTGTGTGAATATATATATATTTTCAAAATGTGTGTTTGTGTGTGTGTTTGTGTTTGTGTGTGTGTGTGTGTGTGTGTGTGTGTGTGTGAACATGTTTCCTTTGTACTGCTAGGAGAGAACAGTTTGGAATGAGGAAGGGACTCCTTGATTCCCCAAATGGTTTCCAATCATGTCATCTTTCTAGGTTCTCTTTTCTGGATGTGTTGTGGTTTGTCAATGTCTTCCTAAAATATGGAGCCCAGAATCTAGCACAATATTCCGGGTACGGCAGGATTCTTATTGCCCTCATTTTAGATACTTTGCCTCTATTAATGTAGCCTAAAATTGAGTTAGCTTTTTTTTGCCTAATGTGCCACATTGTCTTACCCAGAAGAGGCACTTAAGTCATATTGTTTTATTGAATTACATGTTAGATTGTTGATTCATGTTGATTTTGCAGTCTTGCGAACCATTGACGAACCATATTCCTATATTTGTGTGGCTGATTTTTGAAAGTAACTGTAGGACTTTATACTCATTCTTATTAAATTTCATCTTATTACATATAGTCTATCATTTTGTTCTGTTGAGATCTTTTTAGACACTGATTCTATTATTTAACATGTTAGCTATGCCTGTCATCTGAAAACTTGTTAAGTCGTATGTACCTTTTTTCTGGGCATTGGATAAAAATGCTGACCATAGAAGAACTAAGGACAGACCAAAATTATAGAATCAAAGACACCCAGAATTGAGTCTTCAAAGTTCATCTTATCCAACCTATGCCTGAACAGGTATTCCTTCTATGATATCCTTCCCCCTCTTCCCCTTTCCCTCCTTCCTTCTTTCTCTCTCTCTTTTCTCCCTTCCTCTCTATCCTTCTCCCCCAGCTCCTCCCCATCTCCCTTTTTTTAATTGTATTTTTTTGATGAACAAAAAAACCTATTTTTTTCTCTCTGCTGCATTACCCTCTCCTAACATGAAAAAAAGGAAAAACAAAGCTGTTATAACAGATATGCAGAAGTCAAGAAAAGCAAATCTTTACTTTGGCCACGTTACAAAAAAAAAAAAAAAAGAAGAAGAAGGCTTACTCCGTACTCTGAGTTCATTACCTCTTGTCAAGAGGTGAGTAACATACTTAAATCCAGTCATCACGTTTGATCATATTTGGTCATGGCATTGAACAGAGTTCTTAAGTCTTTTGAGTTGCTTATTTTTACAATGTTATTTTATAAATTGTTCTCTTGGTTCTGCTAACTTCATTCTTGCACCAGTTTACACCAGTCTTCCTGATGAAAATCATCCCCCTCATCATTTCTTATAGTACAATAGAATTCCACTATATTCATATACCATAATTTGGTATTTTTTGTGACCCTCTCTAGTTTCCAGTGCTTTGCCACCACAAAAAGAGCCGCTATAAGTGTTTGTGCATGCAGGACCTTTTCTTCTTTCTTTGTTCTCTTTGGTATATAGGCCTTGAAGTGGTATTTTGGGGTCAAAGGGTATTTGGGGCATAGTTCCAAGTTGCTTTCTAGAATGGTGTACCAGTTCATAGCCCCCACCAACAGTACATTAATGTGTTTGTCTTTCCACAGACTCTCTAACGTTTGTGCTTTTCATTTTTTTGGTTAGATTTGCCAATCACATAGGTGTGAAGTGGAACCTCAGAGTTAATTACTAGAGATTTGGAGCATTTTCATATGGTTTTATATCTATATATGTATTTATATCTATCTATCTATATCTTGGATTTTTTTCTCTTGAGAACTGCCTGTTCACACCCTTTGACCATTTATCAGTTAGGTAATGACTCATATTTTTATAAATTTGATTCAGTTTCTGTCTTGAAAATAAGACCTTTATCAGAAAAACTCGCTCAGTTAATTTTTTTGTGAACTTTCTAGGGTTCTTTAAGAAAATCATCATATCCTCTGCAAAATGTGACAATTTTGCTTTCTCTTTGCCTGTGCTTGTTCCCTCAATTTCATTTTCTTGTCATATTGCTAGAATTTCTAGCACTAAATCAAATAGTAGTGGTAGAAATAGACATCATTGTTTTACCTCTGACCTTATTGGAAAGGCCTTTAATATTCCCCCATTATATATGGTAGCTGGGTGGCACAGAGGATAGAGTCTGGGCCTAGAGTCAGGAAGACTCATTGTCCTGAGTTCAAATGTGGTCCAGATGCTTACTAGCATTGTGACCCTGGATAAGTCTCTTAGCCCTGTTTGCCTCAGTTTCCTCATCTGTAAATTGAACTGGAGAAGGAAATGACAGACCTCTCCAGTATCTTTGCCAAGAAAACCCCAAATGCAGTGAAAAATATCAGACAGGACTCAATAACAACAAACATATGAAGCTAGCTCTTAGTTTTAGATACATTCTATTTATATTAAGAAAGGGTCCATTTATTCTTATATTTTCTAGTGCTTTTAACAGAAATGGATGTTAAGGGAATGGGTTTTTTAAAAACTTTTTCTAAATATATTGCCCTAATAATATGATTTTTGTTGTTATTAATATGTTCCTAACATTGAACCAACCCTGCATTTCTGGGCAAACCCAACATGTTCATGGTATATACCTTATGTTGCTGTAGCCTTTTTGCTAGTATTTTATTTATAGTTTTTGCATCAGTGATCTTTAGGGATATTGATGTATAGTTTTCTTTCTCTCTTTTGACACCTTCTGATTTAGGTATCAAGATTATATTTGTATCATAGAAGGATTTTGGTAATATTCTTTCTATTTTTTCAAACCATTCAGGCAATTTTTGAATTGTCCTTTGAATGTCTAATAGAATTGGCTTGGAAATCTATCTGTTGCTATGGTTTGTTTGTTTTTTCTTTGTGAGATCATTTATATCTTTGTCAATTTATTTTTCTGGGTTATTCAGATTTTCTATTTCATATTCTGCTAATCTAGGCATTATATGTTTTGTAGATATTTGTCCATTTGTAGACAATTGCATCTTCTATAAGAATCCTTTCTCAACCCCTCTAAATTCTAGTGCCTTCCCTCTCTTAATTATTTCCTATTTATTCTATATCTCTATATCTTGTTTTGTACATATTTCTTTGCTTATCGTTTCCCCAATTAGATTATGAACTCCTTGAAGTAAAGGACTGTCTTTTGCCTCTTTTTGTATCCCTAGTGATTAACACAGTGTTTAGCACATGGTAGGTGCTTAATAAATGTTTATGGGCTGACTGAATCCATTTCATTTAAGTGGCATATAATTGAGAAAATAGTTTCTAATAATTTCATCATTTGCTGTGAATTCTGTTTTTTATATTAATAAATTAGCATTGATTTATCTATTATTATTTCCCACCAAAACACCAGCTCTTAATCTGTTTATTAAGTCAATGGTATATCTGTTTCCAATTTTGTAAAATCTTGTTTTTGACTTTTAGGATTTTCCTTTTATTGTTTAATGGGGTTTTAAGTTTTTTGGTTTTGTATTTTTATTAGTTGCATGCCCGATTCATTTATCTGGGTTTTTTTTCCCCTTGCTTTTTTTGATGAAAATGGTTAGAGATGTACATTTTCCCCTAGTGACTACTTTGGCTACATATTCCAAATTTTGGTATGTCATTCTGTTGTCATTATACTTAGATTAGCTGTTGTTTCTGCAGTTTGTTCTTTGACCCACCAGTTCTTTAGAATTAAATGAATTATTCTCCAATTAATTTTTGGTTCTTTATTCAGTGATCTTTTATTAAATATAATTTTATTGAATTATAAGTAAAAGATTTTTAATATTTTTGCTTTTCTGGACATGTTTGTGAGGTTTTAATAAAAATGCCTTGCATAGGTGGAAGATATGTATATTCTTTTATTTCTATCTAATAATTACCTAAGACCTATCATTTCTAACTTTAAAAAAATTATATTTAATCCCTTAATTTCTTTCTTTTTGTTAGATTTTTCTTGGTCTCAAAGGGAACACTTTGGGTCATGCACTTTTGGAGTTTTAGTGTCTATTTCTCCTGATAACACCTTTAGCTTTTCCTTTAAGAATTTAGGTGCTATTGCCTTCTGGTGCATATATGTTAAGCATTGATATTAATTCTTTGTCTATGAATTAACAGACCACTCAGCAGAATGTAGTTTCTCTGCTTATGTCTTTTAATCAACACTATTTTTGCTGTTGTCTTGACTGAAATTTTGATGGCTATGTCTGCTTTTTTTAGTGAAGCTGAATCATAATAGATTTTGCTTCAGCCCCTTCTTTTAACTGTCTTTGAATCTTTCTGTTTCTTGCAAATAGTACATTGTTTTCCAAATCATTCTGCTATCCTCCTTTATTTTCTGGGTAAATTTGTCCCATTAACAATTATGATTGTTAATTGTGTATTTCTCTCCATCCTATTGGCTTATACTTTTTTCTTTGTTCTCTGCCACCTCTTTACAAAAAAGAAGCGAGAGAGTATTATGCTCAACACCAGTGTTCTTTGCTTGATCCAGTCAGCTTATGCTCCATGCTTTTCTTCTCTTCTCCCCCAGACCATAATCACAGGTTCTTACCCTTTCAAACTCCACTTTATACTCCATTGCCTGTGGTGAGAGTTTGTTTTGCTTATGAGTAATACCTCCCTGAATTTTCTCTCCCTTTTATTCCTTCTTCTCCTCTTTCCCTTCCATTTCCCTGTTAAGTGTATTTCTACGCCATTTCTTTGTGTGTGTTCTATCTTTCTTTGACAAGTTCAGATGAAAGTAAGGTTCAGGTATTGCCTATTCTTCCCACCCTTTCCTCCTTTTCTGAATAGTCTTTTACTTACATACCCCAATTATGTGAGATAAGTAACCCCAATCTTCTTCCCCACCTTTTCATTTTCCCCTCCCACCACAGCTACTTGGTACCTGAATTCTTTCTTCCTAGCTGCTTGCAGTATTTTTTTCATTGACCTGGAAACTCAGGAGTTTTCACTTTGGGGTTTCTTTTAGGAGGTGACTGGTGAATTCTTTCTATTTTCACTCTGTCCATGGTTCTAGTGGATATGGGCAGTTTCCTTTTGTGATTTCATGGAATATGATGCTCAGGCTAATTTTCCCCCTTAATCATGGCTTTCAGAGAGTGCATTGTTCTTAAATTATCTCTCCTTGACTTGTTTTCCAGATCAGTTGTTTTTGAAATGAGATGCCTTATATTTTCTCCTATGTTTTCAGTCCTTTGACTTTGTTTTAATATTTCTTGTTGTCCCATGGAGTCATTAACATCTGTTTGTTCCATTCTAATTTTCAAAGAGTCTGTTACATGGGAAAGGTTTTGTACCTATTATTTCAAAGATGATAACTTGCCTTTTAAGTCTTTCTTCCCAAACTGTTGCTTCTTTTCCCATTCTTTCTTCTAGCATTCCCATTTCATCTACAAAATCATTTTTTAACTCTTGATTTATTTCTTTTCGAAATTCTAGTTAACCTTATATCCAAGCTATTTTTCTTGGGAGATAGGGAAGCCAATAAGCATCTACTAGGTGCTTACTATGTTCCAGATACTGTGCTAAGCTCTTTGCAAATATTACCTCACTTGATCCTTACAGACCCTGGGAAGTAAATACTATTATTATCCCTATTTTACGGTTGAAGAGATTGTGGTAGACAGAGGTGAAGTGATTTGCCCAGAGGCAGACAGCTAGAAAGTTTCATTTGAACTCAGGTCTTCCTGACTCCAGACCCAGCATTCTATCCATTGTACCACCTAACTGCCTATTAGCTCCGTTTATAAATATTTTGCAAGTAGCCCTTTCTTCTCGGTTTGTGTCTGGGCCATCCCTGGTACCACACATACTCCTTTATGGTGGGAATCTTTGTTTATTCCTATACTTCTGGAAGGAATATCTGGGTCTTGTTTGGCCCTGATCTGTGTTGTCTGGAGTCCTGCTACTGCTTTCTCGACACATTGAGTGTTGTTTCCTTTCAGAGTCTCGGGGCAGCTCAGACCAGAGACTTGCCAACATATACCCCAAGTGGTCTGACCTAGGGTGAAGTCTGAGCTTTGCAAGCTCTCAAACCCAGTTGACTCTGGGAGATTGCGAGCTTGTGAGGGCATGGGCTTTCTTTTGCCTCTTTTTGTATCCCTATGCACATGACTCGTGTACAGTAGGTGCTTAATAAATATTTATTGACTGACTGACTGCCTGAGACACACAGGTTAGTTTTGTACCTGGTTGACTGCTGCTGGCCCAACCCCCCGTCATCTAGCTGGTAAATTTTGCAGGTTCAGAGTGATAAAACTACAGAATCCCTCCTGTTTTCAGCTCCCTGCCCAGGTTTCTCAGTTGTAAGCCTCAGACTGGGCTGGAGGCCAAACCCAAGACCCTACTCTAGAGTCAGAGTGACAGATGCTGCTTGCTTCTATCCCTTTCCTGGTTTGCAGCCTCAGACCTACAACCAACCCCTCCACTTTCTCCAGGATGCGGCCATCAGCTGCCCCTAAGCTCAAATCCCCTCCTCCGTCCACAATGGGTCTGGGATCAAATTCTGCAGTCAGTGAGCCAGAGCTGCCTGTTGGCTGCTCTTCCCATTCTATCCATGGCAACAGGACTGTCCCTCTTAAGCAGTGACTGTTTCTTGCACCAGTACATAGCTATAGCCCCTACTTTAGACCCAGGGCATAGCATCTTCCCAGATAGTTCTGGTTCCCCACGGCTTCAGACCTCTGCCTGTCTCCTTAGTCTGACCTTGGCTGGAAAAATAACTCACTTCAATTTTTCTTTGGATTTCTTGGTTATGACTTGGTCTGGTTCTCTTTATATGTCTGCTGGGAAAGTTTGGAGGTAGAACTTGGCTCTATTTCTTCCTCCCACTCCACCATCTTTGCTGGTCTCTTGCCCAGTCTTTCTGAAGCTCTCTAGAGAAAGCTTCCCAGTCCACTTTTGGACAACTCTTTTTTATTAAAAAGTTTTTCTCGTGTTGTTGTTCAGTCAATTTTTTCAGTCATGTCTAACTCTTCATGACCCTGTTTGGGGTTTTCTTGACAGAGATACTGGAGTGATTTGCCATTTCCTTCTCCACCTCATCTTACAGATGAGGAAACTGAGGCAAACAAGATTAAGCTAGTAAGTGTCTGAGGCTAGATTTGAACTCAGAAAGAGGAGTCTTTCTATGTTCAGGCCCATTCACTATGCCACCTACCTGCTCCAAGTTTGACACAAAATCTATTTCTCTACAGTTTCTACCTGTTTTTCTTACTCCTAGAATAATCCACTAGAGACCCCACCCCCTTCCAGGTTAACATCAATCCATTAATTACTACTCTTTTGGTTAGGACACGCCATTTGTTTTAAATCCTCCTAACTATACTGTCATCTATATAGACATCCATAAGGATATCTTGAAAAGCTTGGTCAGATGCCTTTTGAAATCCAAGCATTCTGCTGATCTATCAATCTAAATAAAGTGTTTTGGTTGTCATCCTTGTCATCACTGTTGTCAGAGGCTCTATGGTATGGTAGATAGAGAGCTAGCCTCACAACCAGGAAGTTCTGGGTTCAAGTCCTGCCCCCAACACACTCTGGCTGTGTGATCCTGGCCAAGTCACTTGGCTTTTCCATATTTCAGGCAACTCTCTTAGAGAAGGTGCTAACCACCATTGGTAGAAGCAGCTTCCTCATCTCTCTCCTTCTCTTAATAATAATAGTAATGATAATGATGATGATTACAAACTCTCTGAATTATAAGGGACCTCAGATGACATCTGGTTTAATAGGACAAGAATCCTATCTTCAACAGTATTGACAAATGACGATCCTTCCTTTGCTCAGACCTCCAGTGGGTGGCCGCCATTACCGATTTTCACAGCTCAAGTTGGTTATTCTCTTTCGGTTTCTTTTTCATTAAGAACTTAATAATTATCAAATAAACACAAAATATCAACGTACAAAGAAGAAAGAAGAGTAATGTATCTGAAACTGTGACCTTCTCTTATATAGTTGGTTTTTTTAAAAAGTTTGTGTTAAATTTAACAAGATAGTAGTAAAATTGCCCTGTATGTTTGTGTCACCCTTTTAACAGAAGAAAGTGGTTTTTTTTTTTTTAATTTCTTTCTCTTTGTGTGTTTTATTGATGCTCTTTTCTTTAGCAGCTCTAATTAGTAGGAAGTTTTTCCTGACACCAAGCCTAAATTTGTTCTTTTCAATCGCAGCCTCTTGCTTCTCCTTCTGCTCTCTGGGGCCAAACCGACCAAGTTGAATTCCTTTCCCACTAATACTTAATAGCAACAGCACACACTTATCTAGCTATTAAAGATTTACAAACCTCTTTCTTCCTCACCACCCTGTGAGGGAGGCAGTGGAAGTGTTATTCCCATTTTACAAATATGGAAATAGTCTCTAGGAGGTAAATTGACTTGTCCGTTCTCACGCAGCTCGTAAGTGCTGAACCTGGAACACAAATACATCTACTTATTTTGCCTTGCTTTGTACCTAAATTAGTATCTGACATTCAA